>NC_083599.1:2962780-4216762 GCF_020882245.1 Rhopalosiphum padi | reverse complement strand
CTATTATATCTGACTGTCTATTTAGTGTGTGATAAAACTATTATTACTTATTAGCGGGGAAATAAAATATCGTGAGACGTGACAAATATGAATAGTTTTTCGAAGAATAAGTATACAAGTGGAGGGAACAAACTACATTATGTAATACATCAAAGTTCTAACAAAATATTGTGATGGACGGAACACCCACCAAGCCAATTGGTCCAGTCGGCGGTCACGGCATTAAGTGGACGGTGGCTAAAACTATTTTAACAATGACATCCGTAAACGAACAGATTATTATTTCGATTATTATTATTATTATTATTATCATCAGTTGTACAACTACAATATACCTCGTAACATCGTTACAGTATTGGTAACTGCAGCTAATAGTATATATCATATAGTAGCTACACAACTAGTGGACCTTATAGTGATGTATACAGACACATTGTTTGATTGATTCCTAGTCGTAGATATATATACTTACAGAAAATCTATTCTATTATGTTATATATATATAATAATAATAATATAATAAATAATAATATATATTGTTCGGTAAGACTTGTCTGTGTTCGCGTTGTCATTGTGTGTGTGTGTGTGTGTGTGTGTGGGAGACCGCGACGGTATATATACAATAATAAATTGTTAAATTATGATTGTGGCGTACACTTGTATATATAATATATGAGGTATCTAAATATATATATATGCGTATAAAAACGCGCGGTGGTGCCGGTCGGGGAATTCGCAGCGCTCAAAAATTGAAAAGGCCCTAAGTACGCGTATATAAATATAGGTACTCGGCGGCCGCCCGCGCCACCGCCGTATACGGTCCCACGTCCGAGAGCCGCGGGCTGAATAGGTGTTTAATATTTGATACATTTTTTTCTTTCATAATATATACATACGTAAGCTGAAGGATACCGCGTGACGTGGTGTCGATATAATGTGCATTATTTAGCGCGCGTATTATACACCCTCGTCCGCGCGCGTCGGTTACGCCGTCGGCGACACCGTATAGTATATATTATTGTCATTATTATTACGTCGTATGCGCCACTGAAAACGGACGCCGAACAGCAGCAGCAGCAGCCGCGCGCTATGCGATTGCGGGATTACGTTTTCGAGTCGGGTCAATATTTATTTTCATTTTATATTCCACCCCAGTCCGCACACACGCGAAATCGTCCTTAACAATCGCGAGCTCCCCGTGTTTAAGCACGCGCTCGACCACGCGCATGTGTATGTGTGTGTGTGTGTGTGTGTGTGAATGTATAATTGCACGTAATAGTCATTGTTTGCGGTATACGGGAGAGACACTGTTATAATAATATATCATTATAATATATACGAGTGTATATGTATATAAACCGTTCGTACATAGTATATTGTATAGTCGTTCTTCGGTTAGCGTGTGGCGCGGAAACGGTGCGCCACCGCAACGATCGTAACACACTCAATTATTATATATTATTGGTCGTCGTCGTCGTCGTCGTCGTGTTTTAGTTTGCGGGTGCACAGCTCGCTGACCGACTCGAACGATCCCGCTGCATCGACAGCTCAACGACGGTTGTCGGTCTAACGGTTATAAAAATAAAGTCGAATATTAATTCACGCCGTGCGAGGTATATATCATGATATTATAATACGCAGTGGAACCTCGATAACTCGAATAGGTTGGGGGTGAAAATAAAATTCGATTTATATCATAGGCGTGCGCAGACCTGAATTTCGGGGGATGCCTACAATTTTTTCGGGCCATTTTCTTAATTTGGGCCCTCTCTTAACAAGACATTATGTACATAATATGTTAATAAACTATAATGGACGAATAAACATTACAAATATCACATATTAATCAGTAGTATTCAATATATTTGATTTATTATTTTTACTAGTAACATAAGTTAAAATACGGACCCATAAAATATATACCATAGGACTTGAATTTTAGGGCCCCAATTACATGTCGGGGGGGGGGCACCCAGGCACACCCGGAACCCCCTGTGCGCACGCCTATGCGAGTTATCAAAAATTCGACTTATAGAGGTTCGAGTTATCGAGATTCCACTGTAACAGTATGGGTAGGTATATGAGAATATTATTTTATGTATACGTTTGACACACTCTGCTAAAACGTCGTGGGCCGTATGTTTTTAGACAGCCGTCGACGCGTATAACAAACGATGGTCTGTATACGTATATTATATAGTTTATTTCCACTGTTGACTATAACGTAATGTTTTAAAATATACATCGCGCGAATAATAATATAACGACCATTCAAACGTACGATAACACAAATAGCGTTCGAGTAGTACGTTTTTTTTTTTTCATATAACATGTATATTGTATATACGTATATATACGAAACGTTCACGTTAGTGTTTTATTATTTCTTTGAAATAATGATACGAAAAAAAGTATATAATGCAGAGCACTTTGAGTCGGAGGTTTTTTATTATTATTATTATTATTTTTTTTTTCATCGCATATATCATATATTCATAAAATAATCACTCGAGTCGATTCGTACTACGAATTCGCTGTTTAATTATTTTTTTTTTTTTTACAAAAATATTATTTTTATACGATGTGGTCATGTTATAATACACTACGATTATGCGTTTGATATAACATACATAAAATCTTAAATTTTAAATTTGCATAGAGGATAATTATTTACCGACTCGTTTGAACAATGATAACTGAAGTGTTTACGACAAGAGTTTTATTTTAAGTGCCTAATATACGTACATTTTATAAATCAATCATCGACCGTCACCATAAAGTTCACTCTCAATTCAGTCATACATTTCCGTTCTTCGAATGAATGTAATATATTTTCCATATTTATATGTGTGTATTTCAAAATTAAAATTCCGTAAGCTTAATCTTAAAAGGATTGTCAAAAAAAAAAAAAAAACGTTGGTTATAATTACTTTTCGTCTTAGTTTGCTGTTGTTTTCAATCATATTATATTATAGTAGCCTTACTGAAAATAAGGGTTGTCATCAACCTCATTTCCTTTTGGTCGGAATAAAATGTTGAGTGAAAAGAATGTGAACAGCAGGATTGTTTATTATTTATTTTTGCACTGTTATTTTATTTCATTTTTCATTTTGACAAACAGGAAAAGAGCGTCGCTTTCTCAAGAAAAAGTAAGAGTATACACATCCATTTCATAATATTTTGCGAGTCTGTTAATTACATTTCATTGTGCAGGTGGAAGTAAAATGCATTAACATATAATTTTTTTTTTTTCCAAAGTAAATACGAAATGATTACTGTTTATACATTTTTTTTTTTGCGGCTAAAAGCCGCATGTTCAAATTATAGTTTAAAAAAAAAATAATAGACAAGAGAATAAAAATAAGAACAATAAAAATTGAATTTAAGCCGTTGCCTAACGAACCTCGTACGTTTTTTTTAAAAATAAATACATTTAAAGCATTAAAATGTTACCATGTACATTGGTTTTTAACAATATTAATTCGGGCGTGTTTCATTTTTATAAATAATTTTTGCTTAACTTGAATTATAGTTCTGTGAACCGTATAGCGAATTCGGTGTACGTACGTAAAGTGGTACGTTATGAAATGCTAATGAAAAAAAATCGTTCATGCAAATCCTGAATTTATAATTCGTAATGAAAAAGCACATGTCTAATTTAATGGACAACCGGGTGTACTACACACGTGATTCTATTATGAATTGAAGTCATAATACAACAAAACAAACTGGATGCACTTTTTTTCAATGTAAAAATATTAGTATTTGATGTCTCGTTCTTTGTATAAAATTTTTTAGCTATGCTTTTTCAAATAAAATATAGAAAAAATAAACTGTAAGTGCGGAAAAATATTTTAAAAGTAAAACCACAGCCATAATAATAGGTAATAGCGACGAATTGATTTTCAAAACAAAAAATAATAATATATGATTATATATTATTATTTTTTTTTTTTCTAAAAGATAGCACACGATACATTAAATATGTAGGTATACACAAATACAATATAGAAAATCAAATGTTTGGTAAATTCATTGCTCGAGGCAGAACGTATTGCGAACAACGAATCGTCCCCCCCCCCGTTAATGACGGCATAACTATCTTTAATTGTGATGTGAACGAAGTAGTTTACGGGCGTTTGTGATTGTATTAAAACGTTATATATTATTATTAAACATGGTGTTCATACGTTTTAGTATTTTATCGTTCATAACAAACCAATTATTGCGTTTTAAACATTAACAGTGCCATATAAGTTGCCGCTATTGGTGCTAACAGCAGAACGATGGGGGCTTAGCAATTGATTTTATAAGCCCCATGAGAAAGCTCAACACGTGAATGCTAATTGTAAAATTAAGTATTGAGAAAGCCAAGAGCTTATCAAGTGTTGTTAACTAAAATCATTAATATTTATGAATAATATACATAAACAACTGCACCACACGAGACCATAGTATAGTGGTTGCACTCCTCCCTTGCTTTTGATTATACGATAATAATTTTCGGCTAAAAATTCATAATTTATTTTAATTCGCCGCCTGTAAGACGTAAAACCCGTCGTCAAAATCGGACTGCACGCGGCTATATAGATGGTTAGTGGGCACATTTTCTATATATCCGTTTACGTTTATTATATACTATATGACGTGGGTAGGACTGTTCTTTGGGATTTTGACGAATAAGGTAAATCCGATAAAAATAATAATATGATGGTTTCGACTCGTCGATTTTAATCATTTTAATCGGCCCGGTTAGCGTGTACGACGATTGCTTTTGAGATTTTATAGATTTTATTTTGTAGTCGATACAAGTACGCTAACTAAATATTTCTAAGCGTTTCACTCGTTTCAGCTGATAAAAGGTTTTTGTCGACCCTTGTTATAATACCATTTTTTTTACCCCTGGAAACACGATGTATTCTTTTGCGAAAATTCCATTTTAATACAATTTCCGTACGCCCTTTTGTCAGAAAATCACTAGAGCTAGCTCGCACCCCTTTTTATACGACACTCTTAAGGGAGACCATTATGGAGAGGACACCCAATAGTTAATTGAAACATGGTAGGTACTCTATTTAGCTTATTGTTAGTAAAAAAAACCAATCGACAGGCATAATTAAATATCACGCAATAGCTTCTTTACGAAGGGTTATTTAACAAGTATTTTTTTTTTTAGGTTATTTTAAAATTAGAATAAAACAGATATACGCTATTATTGTACATAGCAAAGCAAATAAAAATTATCGCATCAAAAACACACAAATTTTTTCCAAAAATAAAAATTTTACGTTTTTTTAAGTATTTATTTTATTTATATTGTGTATATTAAAATACTTAGAAATAGCTCAATTAATAAACAACGTACATGCTAAATCTAAATAATGTCTTTATGTTATTTTATTACAGTTTGATAGCACATAAATTGGTAGTTTTCTATTGTTAGATTAAAGTGTTTCGAAACAGAATTACATACAAAAAAAAATCAAAATATATGATTATAACTCATGGGTAACGCGTTATGACGGGATATCGTGTTAAACATCGCATAAGCCATCGCGGGGGGGCTAAATCCATATTTACTTGACGACAAATTGAAATCACAAAGGGATATTTTGTCGACGTGGGGAGTGCACGACCAATGAAACGTAAAGGGGCTGGATTTCTCATCGCCCAATTGACATCCCTCGTGTTACGATTAGAACTGGTTCCTGTTGCATGGTCCAAAATTCAAAAGACCATTGTTCGTTAAACGATTACGTTTATTGTGAAATATTCTACACGTGCAAGCGTTTTCATTTTGGTTTTTAAATACACACTCCTTTCATTATTGTTGTTCGCTGGCGCATTAAAACAAACCCTGCAGTTTACCCCGGTGGGTCGTCTTCTTCTCTGTCACCGTATACCTACAACCGTTGTCGCTATATACCGTATTCCGTGAGTCTCAGACGACAACTGTCAACCTCGATAACAGAAGGATTTCGTCCATTTTTTTTATTTATTTATTTATTCTCTCGTGTTCCACCGAATCACCGACGACTGCATCTATAATTCGAGAAGACTGAAGGTTTCCGTCTCTTTCACGGAACAATCACACACACTCACGTGTTTAGGACCAGAAGTAAATCGTATTCCCACGAAACATAACCGTTTATTTGGCATCTGTCCGATTGTCATTTGTTCGTTTTTCGACAAAAAAAAAAAAAAAAGAGAAAAAAAATAGAAAAAAGAAAAGAAAAGCGGCCTTTGTACAACACAACCTATTATCAGCGTAGGTACATAATATTACCAACAACAGAATACACTGACCTTTAAACGTATACGTTTAAAATAGAGTTAAATAATTCAACCCCGTAACCGAGTATGTATGGGTTATGCACGTTCTATAACTTTGTGGACACGTTGTATAATATTACGTATATTGCCGTAGGACGTAGGTATATATGTTGCCACATTGTGTACATATATGTATGCGTGTACCACTGTCACGGTTATCGTCTTGTCATCTCTCAATCTCTGTGTTATTTCAGTATAATGTTCAAACGTATACGATATAATATACGAGTATATGTATATATACCAAGAAAAATATATAATATTTTCACCTACTCGTCGCTGTTAGTCACACGGGCTTATTGTACGAGATTTCGCATAATGCCAGATTGCGTGTGTGTGTGTGTGTGTGTGTGTTGGTAGCGGTTCCCAGTGAAATTTATGTAAATCACCGTCATTTAATGCGAGTTTTGTTCGAGACGTACGAGATATAAAAATATAATGTCTTTTGTATTATTTTATGTTGTATTACAGCGGTTTCCAGAAAGATACCAAAAAAAAAAAACGCGTAGGTAAATATTAACTTTTGTAGATAAAACCGATAAGCTCTGTCTTCGCTATAGACGACTGTATGAATACTGCTATTATAGGTACTACTGCATTGCGATACTATTGTCAAATGCCCCAAAACAGAACAGACAAAAGTAAAAATATAGTCTCTTAAGTTATTTTATTCCTTCTGCCTGTCTTATTGCGAAATAAAAATTATTTAAATCAAGCGGTACAATAAACTATACAACAGGGTACAGCGGTATTCTGTCGAATTGAGTTGTTATTGAATAATGATAAGACTATTATATGTCACGAAGGAAGAATGTGCTCAAATGAATGGTAAACGTCATCGTTTCGAAACTATCCACAGAAAGCTTATTATCCATTATTTGAACGTCGCGGAAAATAGGATGAAAGTCATTATAATTTTCCGGAGAATATTTTTTTTCCTCTTAGATTCGATATCTGGATTACATGATATCGAGTTCAGTCAATACTTAAATGCTATCGTGGGATTTGGTACGTACAAAATATAAACGCGCTCGTTTTAAATTAATTATTAAACGTTTTCGAATACGCGCAGAGGGGGGGGGGGGAAATATACCGTATACACTTAAATCCAGTTTACGGGATAAATTTAAGTAGGCTTAAAAAAACCGCGGTGGCGGTAAAATAAAACGTTCATCGTTATGAATCAATCATATCGAACGGTGAAACGGTTTTTACTTATATTTTCGAAATAGGTATATTCTTCTCTTAAGCCGGTCGCGGTTATAGCGTTTAAGGCAGTCGGGCCCGAGTCGGAGAAGAGAACGTATAGAGATTACTTCTGTTCCGCATCACATATTATATTATACGGGAAATAACACGCTGTACCAGCGAAACGGTTGCATATATTATTATTATTATTATTATACGCGCATATAAAAGCCATCGGCCGACGACGCGCCTGCACTCTGTATAATATGTGTGTATAGACGCGAGCGAATTTAAAGTAGATACCTATACGCGTATATATATATATATTTAGAACTCGACGTATTGTATACAACGGAACGTGTAATTCAGGAACGATTTCGACTCCGAACAATTTGTTTATTTTATTTTCCTTTATCCGACTGCGACTGCATATTATATAATATTATCGTTGTGTACGGCCCGTGCGCCGTGTGATATCTACCAAACGCACGTTGAATAACCGTCGGGTATCCGGAAAATGACGGTGCGACACAATCGCTTACGTCCGCGAACGCTGAAATAAGGCGATTTCGGCATTCGGCGATGGAAAATATTACGTGTGGTACACAGATCGATCGTGTTCCGAAATACCACGTGTATAGTAATCGCACTATCGCCTTATACCGGGTAACGGGTATATGCGTGTAAATGATTTGATCGTATAGCAGCAGCTTTCCTAATAAAACGGGATACCGCACTTCTCTAAAAAATATTCAAAACAAATCTTCATTATCAAAAATAGGAAATCATCACCCATTTATCAATTTAAATAAGTACCTATATACCGTTTGCTAGCCAATACGAATACGAAACTATAAAGTTTTATATCCGTATAAACGTCATAAATTAATATGAAATAAATTAAAATTAAATATCGAAATAAAATTATCGTAAATTATTAATTTTTTATCATCATTTAGAAGTATATAATATTATATTTCACGTCGGTGGGAATACGGCTTCACGTACCATATTATAATACTACTGTAGTGCGGACATTCGGTACATGACGGATTTGTGCTGCGCGAAATTATCTAATCATTTACAGGCACACGCTTGTCCACGTCAAAAGCTGCAAAAACTTTTCTTTTTTTTTTTTTTACAATTTTTAAATTGTTAACTCGCATGTGCAGCATAACGACCAATTATAATTTATTATTAATCTAACAACAGTCATGTCTCTATATATACATGTTTTTGATGGATAACGCGCCGCATAGCACGAGCCGCCACTGAATGGAATAATACGCGGCGGACGAAAAACGACGAGCGAAAACGACCGCGACGAACAGCTGCACACGCAAACCGCGCGCGATACGCAGACGGCGGCGACGATGACGGACGCGCGCGAAATCATGCGCAGTGAACTGTCTATACTGCCATCGCTACTACGCGAGTATTATAATAATATTATAATGTGATCATCGCGAGACCGACGAAAATACGTATAATAAAATATATATCATACCGTTGCGGCGTTATCGTGATATTAAATAATAATATTATATAGACGAAAACGCAGCAGTAGTTGCGTCGGTTACGACGACGACGACGACGACGAGCGAAGAAAGAGACGTTTGCGACTTGCGGTCTTCGCTGCGACTCGTCGTCTCCGTCAGTAGTCCGCAGTCAATCGTCACAGACGGGCGACGGAGGTATTTTTTAATAATAATAAACATATTCCGTTCGACCGAACACGCGGCGTTATATTTGCGGCGGCGACGACTGCGACGAGGTAATATTATCTCGTCTACCTGCGCGACCGATAACCATCATCAACCCGATGTTTATTCGCACGATTAGACTCGTCGTCGTCGTCCCTCGTTTTGTTATTATAATGTACGACGTACACATTCTATTATGTTTTCGTATTATACACGTGTATAATATAATACGAGTACCCATATATGTATATATAATATGTTAAATTGGTTCTTTTTTCTTTTCTTTTTTTTTTTTTTTGGCATAGTGTCTGATTTCGCGTCTGACGCGTGTTTGTACATTGACAGTGTTCCAAAACGAATTGAATTTCCCTCGCGCGCATCACACACACAACGATGATCATCTCGCGCGCGTCTCATCCCTTTTGCAGCCCGCGGCCGAGAGCGAAAAAAAAATCTCCGGATCTCGATTTATATATACGTATATATATAAGCGCCGTCGAGACGACGATGATATCGCATGACGACGGGAGCGGAGGATATACGTCGCGAGAGGTGTGGGATTTATTCGGGGGGGGAGGGATGTACAAACCACCCCTATCCCTCCCCAACAGTGGAAGACATTTCGAACGCCGCAGCGCCATCGTCATTCGCGTATATATTATTAGTTAATTCGTGAAAACGTTATTATAGGTATATTATATATTCTAATACTTTGTCTCCCGCCTGCACAGCGTCAGCACACTTGTACGATATACTTGCGATATTCGGTACCAGGTTCACGGTAAACGATGGTTAATGGTTATAATATTATATGCGTATACTGTATTTTTTTTCTTCTTTCAAACCGAGTAATAATATATTTTTCATTTGCGCGTATTATACGAAATGTACAGGCACTTCATCGGGTCCAGCAGCATCTCTGGCCGTCAACCGCGTCGTCCGTTCCTAGGACGCGGCCCCGGCACCGACGACGCTTTATAAATATATATAGGTGTACCCGCCACGTCCGACGACGCGTATACATTATGTACGGCGGTCGTCCGGCTTATCAAACATTGATCACTGCGGCGGCGCCGTGTAGGTAGCTGCTGCTGAATAATACGTATGCAGGTATATGATAATAACAATAATAATAACAATAATAACGCAACGGCGGCGACCACCGGGTCGGATTATTAATATCGCACCACACGGTCGTCGACCACAAATCATAATAATAATAATAATAATAATAATAATAATAATAATAATAATATTGTAACCGTCGTCGTCGTATAGTTGTCGCTCCGTTTCCCAGTGGACACACACGGGGGTGGAGGCCGCCGAGGAATATAATATATATATACATATGTATTATATTATATTATATTATATATGTTCTATTCTAATTGGGAACAGATGCGGTTCACGTGCTATACAGATATTTATGGACGGAACAAATAAATTAACGATTTTTTTCTTTTTTTTTAACGACTGGTGCTCTGGGAGCGAAATTATTATTACTATTACTATTACGTATCACTATGTCCGGGCTAGATGATTATAATATTATAATGAAACGCAGACACACACTCTACACCACTCTATTATAATATATGATGCTCGGCATAATCGAAAAGTTTGTCAACTCGACCGAATGTTCGTCATCGTCGCGGTCGTCGTGATGTCGTCGCAGTGGCGGCCGCGTATAATAACAACCTAATAATAATATGTATATATATATCGGAGCTGCGTGATGTGTATCGTGTTAACATTCATTTCGCGTAATATATTATTGTTGTATAAATATATATACCTACGTATTACCGAGTCGTTATTGTGCTTCTAATGATATCGTTATTGTAGAGAGTTTAACTTACTATAATATTATACTCTACTGGTACGATTTTAAAATATTATCAATCTAAAGTTTTATGGTTAATTACCGCTGTAAAATAGAATTGCTCACGATATGTCGTTAAATTGTACGCGTATATAGACCTAGTATTTTGTATATTATAGTACATCGCTAATAAAATATCGAAATGTTTCGTCTATAAATGATTAAATATTTTAATTGGACAAAATTCGTATTTACCTATTACGATAATACCGAGTACAGGCATTGGATTAGTTTCGTGAAAAATAAACGAAGAAGTTATTAGGATAAATATAGAAAATGCACTAGATCACTAGATCACTAAATTCATAGATTATCACAAAAATAGTAAATACTGTGTATTTATTGAATTATTATAATTTATATTTTATTATTCAAATGTATTATCATATTTAATTAAACGTAAAAATTGTTAAGTTGAGATGTTATAATAATATTGTAAATTTTAAAGAAAATATTACCGGTTGAAAAGGGAACTGTATAATATGTGTTGACTGAAACACGACACTGGTCAAAATGGGAATGGTATATTTTGGCTGAAAAGTGGCTCGTTTTTATACCTATATATAGCATATTATTATGTATTTTAGACAAATATTTATTTATTTATTACTATAGAACTTAATATTGAAGGAGTGTTTTTTAATTATTTTATGTATCTTTATAATATTTTCAAATTATTTTATTTTTGTTTTCTGGTACATATAACTAATATTTATACCGTTTATGTATATAATCTATAACATTACGAGTAAAACATTACTAGAAAACAATGATTGTTACTTATTCATCGCTTGGTTTTTTTTTGTCGCAGCAACCGTTAATACATCGTAAAATACTATATATATATAATCACCTGTTTAATATACTATTTATGTAAATATTAAATACATTTTTTAATTAAAAATAAATAAATATGTGATTAAACTTTTTATTCAAACGGCGAAGCATCGTTAATATTGTACGTTTCCCATGGGCAGCAAAAAAATAGTATATAATATAATAAACGAGTCGACTAAAATATCATAATACGTTTTAGGTAAGTACAGGTACGTCTTATACGTTAAAAACAAAATCGCATAAATCACGTGAATATTATAATATACATCTCTTTCGGTCGTAATGCGATAAATGCTCCTCGTCGGCTGTGTCGGACGAAAAACTCGCAGTTAAAAATATGTTTATTCCTTTGCCGCGCTGCGTGGCGTGCGAATAAGCGAAGGCGGAAATTCTGACTGCGGCGATACACGTCATACAATAACAGTTTGTCACACAATATACACTTACAAGTTTATGGTGTTAAGTCGAGTGTGTTTTGGCCGTAACCGATTTTTACACAGATAGGGCAGTAAAAATCGCGTTAGTCCCGCCACTAAATAATAGTTTTCGGCAGTAAAAACGCGCGTATATAGTACACATATAACAATAATAATAATAATATTTAGGCGACGCGCTGCTTCTGCGGCAGTTCATTGGATCCGATTTTACAAAGCAGTCGGCAAAATAAACTTTATTTAAATAAACGATTGCGCGCGTGGCTGTGTGTGCAAAAGTACAGCGGTGTGTATATATACTGTATGAATACTATATGTGTGTGCAATCAATCGGGGCCGTGCCACGCGTTGTGTTACGCGTAATAAATTCCCTTTGACAACAATTAGATTAGTTCTCCCCGACCCCGAGGGCACGTCTCCTCGTCGTAAAATAATAATAATAATAATAATAGCTGTGTTGCCGTACGAACGCACATAATATTATTATTATCGTCGTCGTTGTATACACATAGTATATTATATTATTATAATAATAATAATAATATACGGTTATTCGGTTATAGGTCGGCGCGTATAGATTTCGCGAGCGCATTACCGTAGACGGGTGGCGACGACGACGGACACCAAAAATAAATCTCAACCGAAATCGGTTGGTTTTTATATATATATTTTTTTTTTCTACTCTAACGCTCGTCGTTTACATTTGCATTCGTCCTCACGCCGCCCCACGTCCGTACACAAAACTACCTCGTCGTATAGGGTGTGTTACATTTGTGTGAACAATAAAAAAAAAATATATATATAATATATTGTACATAAAAAAAGGGGGGGTGGAAAACAGTAATAATAATAAATAAATAACAGGGCGTCCGTCCGTCAGTTCGTCCCGGAAGACGTGCGTGGTGTGACGAAATAGCGTGACTAAATGGATTGGATCGGTAACGTTAGACGTCCGATGAGATTGCTTTATTAATCGCTCGTGTACAATAACGATATTTTTATTATTATTACCACGACCGCGGTTGTTTCGTTTCTTCCTATACACACCGATCACTTTATGCTATGATAATGTATTACAATACTACATTATTGTTATTATTATTATTATTAAGCTCTCTCTGCGCAGTACGTCCCCGCGATGCGCCACAAAGTAGATAGACCTATGTGATGACCGTCGTACGACTACACAATAATAATAATTACTATATTATTTTATGTTTATTATATTACACATTGTTATAATATCGTACGGTGTAACGTCGGAAGCACTCTTCGGACGGTATACGCGCGACATGAAACAATAATAATAATAATATTCTTATCGCAAGTCCGCCCCCGCGATTCGACCATGCCAGTTACGAAACTGAGCGCGCAAACGACCGCCGGAGGTTTACGTTTTTCTATAAGCCCTCGTCCGGATTACAACAACTATAATGCATACGTATACAGAGGAAGCAGGATGGCAGGTCGGTGTATAAAGTTTCGAGTTCTCCTGTTGTTATCTGCACGAGTGTTCCGTGACTGATGCAGCAGTAACACGCGTCCCGTCGCGGATTATAACAATATCATAATATATCGTAGGTAGCAGAGGTAATGTAATTACAATAATTTTTAGATGATTTTCCTTTGTCAGACGACAAACTTTAATCCCGTATTATTCGTATAAGTATAATATATTATTTTGTATATTACATATATGCTTTTTTTTTCAGAATTAGAACAAGAATATATAATATACGTATATATATGTCCTATTTTAATATTATTTATAGCGAAAGACTTGTAACGTCATGACAATAATAATATCTTCAACTCGAAAATATTGAAATAAAACTGCCTTCGCTGACAGTGTAATGGTATTTTTTCGAGAAATTGTTAAAACAATATTACATCATATTTTATTTTTATGCACAAAATTCAATAACAATTTATAAGGTAACTTAAAAAAATAAAAATTATTCTATTAATACCTAAAAAGTAAAAAGTGAACTACAGTGGTTAAATAGTTTGATCCGTGCAGATTTTTTTGATTTTAAACTTTAAAAATAATCATACAAAATCATTTTTGTGTACGTATTTTAATTTTTTTAAATAAATTCATTATGATAATATAGTACACTAATTTTTACTATAACTAATAATAGGTTTTTTTACGAAATGCAGGCATATTAGGTACACTTTTCTATAATTTACCGAAATTAATTAATTAAACAGCTTTTTAATGTCTGTGTATAGTTTGAGTATGAATATTAAACACCAGTAATAAAAATTAATTCTATACGAATTCATTAAATAAAAACTTTAACGTTTACTTAATATATTATAGTTGTATATTATTTTTATGTACGCTCAAAATACAATAAAATCAAATTTAAAATGTTTTATTAGGAGGTATACATTTTTAATGTATTTCAGAATAAAAGTCATATTTCTTACGGTCTTATTTATGTGTATGGACTGTATAAGCCGGTAGGTATCATGATAGATCTAATATTATATAATCTGGTAGTATAAAAATATATAATAAAAACTTTTTATTTTTATTATAGCTGGTAGGTATGCGTTGAAAAAAATCCAAACACGTCGTATAAAATATAAAAATATAAAATTAATAATATAATCAATCGAGTAAACATTAGTCTTTATTTTATAAAATTTAGCCGGACTGATTTACATCTCCTATAATGTAACCCGAGGTACACGTGATGATGTCAAATATTTATTTAATGGCGTTTTTCTTTTAGAAAATCCGTATGTATATAGGTACACTAAAAAATGTATTGTGGGAACACGGCGTGCTTAATCATTAATCATAAATCATAATGATATAATACGTATGTGGAAAAACCGTCATCTGCTGCAGTTGTACGTACTCGGAATATTCTGATTGTTCGGGATATCGTCTGTTTTCGGTGGGCATGTGTTTATATTCACGGGTTTACGTCAAAAATAAAGATGATTAAAAAAATCAAACGAAATAATATATGGTTAACAACAAATCTATTCCAGATATAACATTATCACGTGTACACGGCCCATATAGATACTTATAACGAGAAAACCGACGCGACGCGTTCGTTTCGGTAAAAAAATATAAAAACAGCGCGATAATATACCTATGATATACGTTACAACGAACGATTACTTTTGGAAAATCGCATCCCCTAGATAGGATCAAAAAAAAAAAAACATCTATCGAAAACGCGTAACCCCCCCCGAGCACGTGGCCAACTATATTATGGGCATTAACCGTCCGATAACGTCATAATAACTACGCGAAATGTCGTTGTCGTCGGGTGCCTGCTGCAGTAGTTGTGTACAATCGACGCGGCGGAACACCGTCCGACATATTAATAGGTACACTACAGCTGATCAAGTGATCCGATACCGTAGTAATATTATTATTTATATATATATCTTTATTATCGTGTTGTACGTGGGTCGCGTGTGTGCGCGTGCGCGAGTGTATAATTTCAGAGCACAAGACTATACGAATCCAATAATATATATCATTAAACATGTCGACGACCGCGACGACGACGACGACGATTATTATTATTGTTATTTATTATGATTTAACGAGACGTCTCGAATAGGAAAAACGGGCGCGCGCGCTGTCGGTGCGATGACCACCGCGAGACGTCTAACCCAACGCATTCGCTTATTAAAATATATTACACGTACACGCGCGCACCTAAAACGCGTGAGCGTTAATTAAATTTAATGAAGTAAGGATTTGGTCGTCGTGGACCACTCGGACGTGGGATGCGGGTGACTTTGGATCGACCACCGCGCACACGGCCGTCGTGTTTATTAGACATTAAACAGTCGATGACGGTGGTCGCATATATACGCGTATTATTATAATTCCGTCATCCCATATACGAGCACGTTGGCTGTAAAACAGTGTAGTAGTAGTAGTAGTAGTAGTAGTAGTAGTGGTAACCACTCGACACGATTTACGACGACAGTGTTAATAGACCGGAAGGACAAGATTACTATACCACAAATGTGGTATAGAAGTCTTAGTAGCAGTAGTACATAGTAGTGTTACAGAAGGTATATATACAATATTATTATTATCCCATTTAGACGATATTGTTATAATCGTAGACGTGTGCGACTAGCGGTTTCGAGACCACGACGAAGACCGGTGCCTCATACCGCGGTAACAGCGACCGTACCGAGATGAAAAGTTTTTCTCGGTCGCGTATCCTAAAAAAGTATTTTGTTTTACGGTGTTTAATTTTTATGCCCACACCAAATTGACGGCCAAACAGGATATTGGAATCCGACCAATCGCCGACCCGGTCGTTTTTATAATTTTTTTTCTACAACGTATTTTATTATATACTTACGTATATATCAGATACTATACGTATCATATTTATATGATATATAATACATAATATTATATATAGCATATTTTCTTCTTTTTGCCCGTCGTCCGTGTGCTCTCTCTTTCCCCCGTTTCGACTGCCGTCGTTTCTTTTACTCTCTTTATTTTTAATTTCAAGTCTTCTCGAGCACGCACAGCAAACGTTCATAAAATAATTGGACCGGATTTACGGCACGAGTCGAGTGGACCTACAGCGCCAGTATATAATATAGCTGTAGTAGTAGTAGTGGTAGTGGTATAGTAGGTCGGAAAAATAATGAGCCACCGCGGAAAAGTGGTGTGTAACCGACGTGCGTTCGCAAATTTTCATGTGTGAGTTTACCCTCGGCCGGCACCGCTGCAGTTTCCGATCTCCGCATTCCATTTTTACTGTTCTTTTAACATTTTTTTTTTTTTTTTTACGGACATAAAAACGTGAAAGCGCCCCACATCTCTAGCGCAGGACCGCGGAGACGGACGCGGCATAGTATTGTATACGTAATAATATTATAGTGCGTATTTTGTGTCAAAGTCTATATAACGACTCGTGATTTACCGATAGTTATGGTGCGCCCGGCGGAGGAGGGTGGGTTGGAAAAACGATAAGAACCAAACGCGATAAATCAGTCGTTAATAGTATTAAAGTTTTGATGTTCGCCCGGTCCGCAAAACACACACACACACACACACGCACACACGTACATACACGTACCCGGCGGTACTGCACAATCGTCTTCGTCCTCCGCACGAGCTATTACAGTCATTTGTCAAGTTTCATTTTGGACCGGGCGGCGATGGCGGCGGTCATGTTCGCGTATATTCTTCTTCTGTCTCTTCCGCCCCACGTCAAAACTTAAAACCGATCATTATCTTGTATACATATACGAAATTGGTTCCGGCCCATAAATATATATGTATACGCGCGTGTATTTGTTCGCGCACAATAATAATATATACTGTCGTGCGCGCAGTCTTATATCATCGACGCGCAGCACGCGCGCGCGTGTATAAAAAGGGACGGGGTGGCCTTAAACAGCTTCCGTCCGGGGCGCCGGGCCGGAAGGGAACCCGGCCGCCCTCCGATCGTGCGCACTGCAAATTGGATACTTAAAAGCTGAAAGTGCGTCGTTCATTAGCTGATTGATTGTGCCCGGAGAGACGCCATGTTTCTCCGGCTCTTTGCTTAATCCCGCAGATAATAATAACGTCGTTTATAATATAATCGCGGTCAGATGAAAAAACGATGCAATTAATTAAAAACCCGTCACGTTAAAATCTACACTCGGCGTATTGTTATACGAGGGCACGGCCCGCAGACCGCGATCGACCGGAAGCTTCACTGAAACTTTTACGATTTGAATAATAAAACGCAACAAGGATTTATTATCAATTCAGATTTATTCGTGTATAAATGTATAATCGTAATGATAAGAAATTTTATTTGTCCGTCATTACACTCGGCCGGAATTATTATACGGCGCGGCAAACCCACGCCCGAATGCAAACAGATTTTCTTTAAATTATTCCATATACCCAACCGACAAATTTGAATGGAACACGTAACGACTCTATATTTTCACATTGAATTCTCCGGGAAGTTCTCCCTCTGCAATCCGTCTCTCGTTATTCGCGTCTAAGACCCAGAGTCCTTGTTCATTTGTCGGCGGCGCGGTGGCCCGCGGGGTGGGTACTATAGGTACCTATATACGGATTTCTCGACTATCTTTTCCCCAATCTGAACGTGTTCATTGTGCGGGCCGAACGTGTGTGCAATATAATTCGTAACTTTTCTGCTAATCGCGACGATTCTCAGTCTCGTCACACGTATACTTTCTGCCGAGTCGTCCGTCTGTGGCGCACGAGGTTTATGACTAAACGCCGATCGGCTTTTCGCAGAAACAATAATGTTTAATAATAAAAACTAAAGTGGCGTTATCAACAAATGCAATTAGAGCGCAAAAGCACCAACGGTTGAAAACCGTACTGATATTATAAATCAAAAAAATTACTCGTACGTGAGAGGCCACCGACGAGCGAAAACGGAAAAACTACGGAGTTTACGACGGCATTTCGTCGTTCCTGCGAGAGCAATAACTCGCGCTGTTCGCTGCTGTCCAGACAACATTTGCTGGTGTTCCTTTTGAATCGTAAAACTATATTTTTTTTAATTTAAAATAATGAAACTAATACATTTTTGACGGATCGGGTGTTTAGAAAATGCACTTTATACGTTGAGTATTATAAAATAATGAATTTTTCTTTTTGAAACGAAAACTAATGCATAATAGACGATTTAATCTGCGAATAGAGTATAAACGGAGCGAACGAACAGACTCGAGAAAGAACAAGGACTGCAGCTTTTTCTCGTTCTTTTTCTCAATTGAATAAAATTTCAGTCGCGGATAATAATATGTATACAGCGTGCTTCAAAATCAGCAGATCTACAGTGTGCGATACAAAAAAAAAAACTCTTTGATGTGCGCGCCGTTTGGTATAATGTATTTATACTGTCTAAAGGTCAGAAAAACATTTTCCGCGTACCGGAAACGTTTTTACATATAAACCGTCTTCAATCATTATATATCACGTTTAGCGAGATCACAACATCATAATATATTGATTGAAAATGGAAACGTTCAGATTTAAAACACGGCCATGTATATAATATAGTATATAACGTAAGCTGTATATTCTGATATATATATACATCGCATTTACCAGAAATAGAGAGAGAGAGTGAGAGAGAGAGAGAGAGAATATTTATTGTGCTATTTGATTCATTGAAGCTTAATAATGAGGGTCTCTTATATATTCGTGTTCCCGACAAAGGCTCTTGGATTATGATTATAGTGTAGTATAGGTATATCATATAACGGTATATACTATAGCTATATTATATACTACTGCGACTGCTGCCGCCGGTTGCCGTGCAGCGCGTATATTATACGGAAAGGGGTGAGGTACTCGTCGTCTCATCGTAATAATGATAATACCTATACGATATTCGCAGTATTGAAAAAAAAAAACATCGTACTCGCGGGGAAGTAATATAATATCATCAAAGTGGCGGTATAGGCGCGGTAAGTATGTATATATGTGTGTGTGTGTGTGTGTGTGTGTATTACCGTCACTGTAATAAGGCGCACGCGGTGGCAATGAATTGCCAATTAAACGATTAGGATTAAGTGGGTGC
This sequence comes from Rhopalosiphum padi, assembly GCF_020882245.1. Taxonomy (NCBI): domain Eukaryota; kingdom Metazoa; phylum Arthropoda; class Insecta; order Hemiptera; family Aphididae; genus Rhopalosiphum; species Rhopalosiphum padi. Next base: position 4,196,814 of record NC_083599.1, on the reverse strand, counting down.
GACTGCAGGACGTGCAGGAAACGGGCAACACGATTTCGCGCATGAATAATTAATATATATTGTTAATTGAAAACGTTGCAAAGATCGCGGCCGAGTTTGTTTGGCGTTGGTACAACAATAATAACAATAACGCAAACAACAGTGTACGTAGTTGTACGACGTACCTATTGAATAATATTTGGGCGGATGACGGCGGCGAGTCGGAGATGAGCGTACAGCGACGGCGGCAGAGAGGACGAGCCTCATTGTCGTCGCCGCTGTTTGGCGGGGGCGCGCGAGCGTGTGTAGGCAGTGTTGGGTAAGTTACTTTTAAAAAGTAATGAAGTTCCTTTACTCGTTACATAGAGATACAAGTAATGAAGTTACATTACTCGTTACTTAAATAAAATTGTAATGAAATTACTTTAATTTTCAAATATAAAAGTAACTACGTTACTTTCTCGTTACAATTTTTTTTTTTTAATTGCTTAGCAATTATCATTTAAAAAGCAAAGGAACTAGAAATACACTTCCTACAGAAAATATGGTATAATTTGAAGAAGATGTACATATAACATTAGGAACGTATAATCATTAGCCACTTGTATAAATAATTCCCGCATTATTTTTAAGTTTTTTTTTTTTTTTGAAATTCGCAATAGGTACTAAATAATTTAAAACTGTAACGCGTTATACTATGTAAATTACTCATCAAAAGTAAATTTCATTACATTTTCGTTATTTGAAAATAATTGTAATTAAATTACGTAACGCGTTACAAACAAAGTAACGGCGTTACAGTAACGCGTTACTTTCGTTACGTTACTACCCAACACTGTGTGTAGGCGACCGTCCTACTACTTAGATCGTCGCCGTCGGTACACGCGACACGAAAATATATGCATACGCGGGAAATTCTGCAGTGTATAGACGACGTGCACGCGACTTAAAAGCGCGCATATTTCGAAACCAACTTTGCGCCGTTAAAATGCGCGTTATAATATATAATATAATATTAATATAATATAATAATGTACACGTGAAATTTTAACGCGTCGTTATTTCGCAGCGTCAAATACCGCCAGCTCTTTATATCCCCGCGGTTTTTAACTCGCGGGCGCATTCCGCGGGAAAACTTTGAGATTTTCGTATACGAGTCATCCGCCGTCCCCCGCGGCGGGAGGAGCGTGGGCCGAGGGGCCCGTCCGATATAATAATATGATCGGCCGTCGTACGACTAAAAATAAGTATAGTTCAGCGACTCGGTCTGCGCGCGCGAGGGGTATTTCGGATGCTCTGAACGACCCCCCCCCCACCACCCCCCTCCCACCGACACACACACCAAATCGGAAGTTAAAAAAATCCATATATTGTATTGTGATCCACGGGGTTCGGATTTCTACACAAAAAAAAAACATGTCGTCATACGATTCTATAATAATATTACAATAATATATTTCATGTTATTAATTTACACATTATGGAGATTGATGACTATACACGCAGCGGAGAATGTGTGTGTAAATAAGCCTTCCACACGTTGTTATGTTTAAATGTAAAACACGTCAACGCCGCGGTATCGTTTGTCTTATTGAAAATAGATTTGACGACATCGCGTTTGGTCGAAAACTTTAAATTGCGTTGCGACCGACATCACGAGGCGGAATGCGCTGAGCGTACCTATATATTATTATCATCACGAATATCGATAACTCGTTATTCGATAATAATATCGTAATGTGCGCGTTATTTGTAAAAAATATTTTGGTCGTTTATAATTCAGTGGTGCGCGACCTTTTTTGATCCACTACGGCCCCCAAAATTATTTATTTTGATAACACGAATCCCCCCCTGTAAGTGTACAATACGTATTTATTTAACAGTCATAGCGCATACATAAAGTATATAACTTTTTAATTTGGTGTGAAATCGTTGTCGACCCCCTAATAAAATTTCGACACCCCCTTAGGGGCCGTGACCCCCTGTTTGCGCACCACTAATCTATATACGGTTTCTCACTGCGTTTTTCGCGTACACCCAAATTATTATTTGCGCCGATTATTTCCATTTCGTTCGCATCGAAAATTAACACGCGATTTCGTTTTGTCGGCGCCATCGTTTGTATATATATATATATATATAAATATAATATTTGTACATACGATTCTGCACACAATATAGTTTGGATTCAACAAGAGTGTACGTCGTGTTTGTGTTCGCGCGCGTGTGTGTGTGTGTGGGTGGGTGAGTCTGTTTTTATTTTCAAGTTCGTATTACTGTTTGCCGCGGAGAAGTATACACAAGTTACCATCTCGAATCGCACAAACTATTGTAGTATTTAGTGGCGGCAGATGTTTACTATTGATAAATCCAAACTCGAAAGCACTTTACTCGAACTTCGACTCCACGTATCCGGTACAATATAAAGAGACGACCATTTAGTGACTTTTGAATATAATATATATATTAGATTATTGTGTATACATTGGCCTCGACATTGTTTGATCGTCGCCGCCGCCGCCGTTTTGGAACGGAATTTATTTTCATATACGTACGCGCGATGATGAATTCCAATATTTATTTCTCACCCCGTTTATCGTGTGGCTCATGCCGCTGAATCTAATTTTGCGATGTCATTTTCTATACTGCAGCCATTTACTGCCGAAATTATTACCACTCCGACGACAGTTTTTAACCGAAGGGTGGCCACCGGAGAAGGGTGTGTTCCAGTAATAATGCCTTTTTGGCGTAAGATTACTTTTTTCTCCGATCTAAAATTACATCCAAGCTGCTAACTAGAATATTAAAAACCGAATAGCTTCGCGTGTATCTTTTTTATGTACTATCCTATTATTATACTCGAACGGCGGGTTGTTTTAAGTTTTTATCGACTACTGCAGCGATATTTAATTAACACGGACGATTTATCGATAATTTTAAAACCGTCTAGTATTTTATTTTCTGTCCATCAACACAATAAAAATTGAATGGTTATAAATAAACACGGTTTAAAGGAGTTAAACGAACCTATAATGAGGCATTATTTTCGTTCAGTTTTAGACGCGAGTTTAATAATATAGTCTAAGTAGTTCACATGGAAAAACTCATGTACCGTTAAACGCTTAGTAAATACATAAAATAAGCAAACAAAGTACTAACAGAACAAATTGAACACATTTTTTGTTGTTGTATTTTGAACAAGACGTATACAATTTTATAGAACACGGAAACCAAATTTTCAACTATAAATTGTAAGAGAACATCGGATTTAAATAGTCATTTAAAATGAAAATGTATATTTGTTGCATTTATAATTGTTTTAGAAATAAAGTTCGAAGTTAATTGTCTTGAAACGTTATTTATTTGATAAATAAAATGTCCTAAATATAAATGTTGCAAGACAGTATAATCCTTTTGAAAATAATCGCTATTAATTCGTTTGAGAGTACAATGAAAAAAGAACACCACTTAATAATGTAGGGAAACAGTCTGTATTAAGTTAAGGAAGCACAATACAGATTGTTTTCTCACGGAAATGAGTAAATTTACTCGGAATCTGTATGCATATTTCCAAATAAAAGAAAAGCAAATTTACGCGAATACCGAATGTTTTCGTTAAAAATGTTTGAACACTTCTAAAAAAAAAAAAAAATGATTAAAATAACACTAGTCATTGTAAGAAATGTAACCATCGTTTCGCCGGACGTCCGCCACATAAAGAATCGTAAATTCACAAATCGCCTTTTCAGCGTTGTGTTTAGATTCGGCCCGGACGGACGTAGATAATAAAATGGATTCAAAATAAAATTGGGAACTTATTTATATTGTCGTGCGTGCTGCAGCGGCGCAAGATCAGCGGGGTACGAATATGATCGGAAAGAGGAAATCTATTAACTAAAGGGATGGGATATATGCAGTACTGCACGATTGAGGGGTCTTCACATAATTTATAGTTTTGTTCCGGGACCCATCGGATACGAATTTGGCGGTAGTGTTGACGGCATCGGGGGCAGCAAAAGTTTTGGGTCAGGGAATGGACAAGAGAAAAAAAACTCGTATCACTATAAGACACACTATTGATGCGGCGATCGTAATTCTATGGACGACCGACGACCGAAGAATGGCTTAACGGAGAAAAGTTTGTTTTTTTTTTTTTTTGAAACAAACTTATTTCGTCTACACACAATATATATATATGTCATCAATGAATAGTATTAAAGTCTCCCTGAACACCCGATGAAATATTAATGATTTCGTTACCAGTATTTTATTTATTTATTATTATTATTATTATTACTTTTTTTTTATTGTTATTATTTGACCTTGCTGTTTCCACCAACAATGTCGTGTTTTTATTATATTCTTACGATTTTTGCTGAACGCGCGTATATATGTGCACCCGAGACGTGACGAAAAAAAAGAAACACTGTAAAATGCTTTATATATATATATACGTATACGTGTACGTACAACTGCGGCAGAGATGAAAATGCAATTATTTTATGTGTGGGATAGTAAACTTTTCTTTTTTTTTTTTCAAAAAAGAATAAAACAAAATATATAGGTACCACCTAGTCGAATATGATATACTAGAAAAAGGCGGATTGACATTAACAACTGTTCCCCGGGAAACAACAATATGCCCATTATGCTGTGCGGCGATGGAAATTCATAAAATCGCGTCAAACAATGATGATGTGTGATTTACGAGTAGGTGGAGTATACGTGTATACTGATCTATAAATGCTCGTGCGCGCGAGCGTGTGTGCGTGTGCTTATTGTGCTTTTGAACATTTAATCATCGACACACTTGGCGGGTTTCCCGTTACGCGCGCGTCACAATATTATTATATTATGTGCAGTGCGTGTGAATATACGACGGAGTTCCAATTTAGTTTCTGAATGAAGTTGTCGGCGGCATATACACAACGGCGTATTATAAAACGCTAATGAGTAAATCGGTCGATCGGTTAGCGAAACGCGTTTTGACGGCGGCGAAATATAAGAACGAGCTTTTGTTTTTCATATACCTCTATATATATACGATATAATAATATTACACAATCCGCATACAATCGAGCGCAATAAGTATATTATACCTACGCGCGATATTATGCCGGGGCATAAAAACGACATTGGTGGGGGGGGGGTTGCGTGATTAACGCGCGATTATGACGGAACAACTCGTTTGTGACACTTTGCTCGGGATTTGAATTAGATGCGATACGTTGTTATATAGAACGTTTCTACACCGTTTCCGAGAACGACGAGCTTAAAGAAAATATTTTTTTTTATACACTCAAACGTTCATAACTATAATAATAGGTATATACGTGATATAACGTAATGACTAATGACATATTGTAGTAGTAGTATAATATTATAATAATATACACCCTTTAGACGGCGTAGGCGCATAGCTGTACAAATTTAATTATTTATAATCGATTTTCATCTTCAAAATATAAACGAATAAAATATAGAGCCGTGGAAAAATTGATATGATTTAATCAACACGCTGTAGTTGGCCAGAAGTTCCACAATATACCTACCGTTATTATTTGCTCGGTAATGGATTAAATTTTTATATTTTATACCAAACATAATCCCAATTGAATATTTTATAACTTCAAATTGTCTTCAAACTGTTTATTGCGCTTCTATTATTGCGTGCCGTTGCAGCTACCTATACGTGTTGCTACATGAGAAATATTTTACTATCTACAACAACGTGATAATATACTTTGGCACGTTACAAATCCTAAGATCGTTCACGGAGCATCGATGTCAAGGAATATTGGAATTACATCGATGAAAAAATAACACCATTTGAAATGTTCACTCTATTTTATTATAATTAAAAAAAAAAAAATGACACAATTTATTTATTTTGTATTTTCGTATTTTATTGCAAAAGTTTGTCTTATTAAGACTATTAAAAAAAAAAAAAAAAAAACGATTTTTATTTAGCAATATGTAGCAAGTTCTATTTTATAAAACTAATTTATTTCACAAGTTTTAACTCGAACTTTGTATTTTTTTATTTTCTACTGTGTTTTTTTTATATTTAATTTAAAGTTAGCTGATTTTTTTTATGATTTTTATTAAGATTCTTACAGTATATATTTTTGTTAACAGGTCACTATAATAATTACAATGTGTATACAATACATGTACGTGTATTAAATGTATACATTAAACATACATAAAGACTTGGTATAATTTAAATTAAAAAGGATATGGGTTTTCTAGTAAAAATAATTTTTATCTTTATAACTACTTTGAATATTCTCATCGATTTTGAATATATTTAGAATATCTATATACATATAATAGGGAAATATTTTAAATTAAACTTTTATTTTAAATTTAAATTGGTTACACAGTTGTTTCCAAAAACATTCATGTCCACTGTCCAAAATGATACATAAATATTGGAAAAAAAAATATTTTTCTTTAATACATAATATGGTCTGTTTAATGAATTATAATTATTGTATATTGATAAAAAGATATATCTAGTGGAAAAAAAAGTTCTAATTAGATTATAAAACAATCATAACCTGTTGTTACTTTAATAATTTGTTTTGTATTCACCAACAACAACAAGGGGCACAGAGGCACGATTTAACACCAGTTGAGCTATTTGGCAAGTTACTGTAATTGTGTGTCTACCATTGTCGGTATAATCGTTGTGTTAAGAATTAGAATTTCCATTGAGAATTTTATGAACTGACACGGAAATAATTTTAAATTGTGTGATTCCAACGGGTAGGTAATTAATAAAATAAATAAACGGTTTTTTTTTTTTTTTTTTTAATTTAATCGTTTAAAACGCTCTATAGAGTGTTGTTTACTTGTACTCGTCTGAAAATGTTGATTTAATTAATATTATATGTCAGAAGTTTGAACGAATCAAAAATTAGGTCAACTCGACATAACTAATTGATCGGTCAACATTAACCATTTCAGAAGCTTTTGAGAGTCGTCACAATGACGAAACTATTAGTTATTTGTTAATTGTATTTAATGTGTTATTGGAGTCAGATAATATTAACGTTTACATTGTTCCGGAGAGACCACAGTACTCGCAGATACATTATAATAACGTGGAAATTGAATAGCATTGAAAATAAAAATACAAAATATGGTTCTAATAAATACAGAGAAAACCAATAATACGGTCTTAACTCGTCGTACACGGGACTGATCTATTGCCAAACATAATAAGAAAGAAAAATAAATTAATAAATCCGATGTTCACAGCACCATACATTATTATTTTTTTTTTTTTTGTAATAATCAAATAGTTTCACTTCAAAATACAGGAAAAAAGATTTCAAACGGTATTCGACTTATCAAGAAATATCCAATATATATATTTTTTAAACGGAATTTCACTTATTTTTTTGTTTTTACGTTTTTCACGACATCTTTAGAGACGTTCAATTTTCAATCACGAGAAGAGAGGTGCTTTACGAAACTTTTATTTGCATTACTGGGCTCCAAAGTTTTTTTTCCGGATGAAAAAAAAAACAGATTGCATAAAGCCAATATTATATTACTTTCGCGTGCTGTCGAACAGCAGTGCGCTCGCGACCCGTCAGTCTTGATTCTCGACTCGGCAATGCACAAAACGAATATTCTCGAACCTTTACGACACACACACACACACACACACACACATACTCGTACACATCCGAGTATAATCGCACAGTATAAATTTATACTATCGCCGCCGCCGCTGATTCGGTTGTTTAATTTGGGTTGGTCGAAAGAGCCAGCAGCAGAGTTCAGACCTTCCGGTAGTCGTTTAGGCGCACAATTCGAGTGCTACGGGCAGAGAATCACCGTCTCTGTGTATCGCATTATTATCAGCCATAACAGCGGCGACGCCACGACGAGGGGTTTTAGTCTCTTCTTCCGTCGTGTCGTTGCGCGCGCGCGCGCTCATAACATACACTTATATCTATGTTTCGTGTGCGCGTGTGTGCGTGTGCAGTAATAAATAATTTATGTTTATAGTGCGGCAACGGTGGCGGTCCATTATTGTTTTGTGTTGCGACAAAGGAGGAAACTGAAGAGGACTTGTTTAAGCCCGCGAGGGGTTGGGACGCGATGAATAAATTCTGTAAATAGCCTGGAAATGTAGAACACGTCTGCTAATAGATTGTTGAAGATAATAATAATGCCCCGCAAAAGCATTAAACGGCGGCGGTGGGGTGGAGGTAAAGTGATATGAGTCACAAATTTGGCCCGTAAAAACCGAACCCGCGACGACGTGACGCACGAGCGCTGGGCGTACGCGCGGTCGCGTATATAACGGTGTAATAATATATATCTATATATAGATATATTATATAGTTTTCGCGTTCAAAATCACTGGCACTTCGGAATAATAAAATCGCTTTATTGCATCCGCCGCCGTCGCCCTCGTCGCCACCCGAATCATTTCTGATCGCATACCGAATTCGATATCTATATATTGTATATTATAATCATGTGGCCGCCCGGTGTCGTCGTCAGCTGCAAAGTCTACAAACAGTTTATTTATTTTTTTATTATGTGCACATTGTTTGCGATGGGATCTCGTGATCGCCGCGGAAGACCGCGAGATCGACGAGCTTTATACAGTATAATATATATATAGTTAACCCTCCCGACGAAAGCGTATAGGTATATTATAATAATATTGTAATGGACTCGCGACGACGAGTGATGGGACTGCGGAAAAAGATTTTTTTCTCGACGAAACGCCGGTATATCCGGTGCGTGTGTATACCTATATACCTGTATGCTAAACGTTTGTCAGTGTAATACGCTGCGAAATTCAGTACTTTTGTTTCGAAAGCGTTTAGTAAATCGTGCCCCGAAATCCAATTGTATATAATATATTATACTGTATATAGGTAGGTAGGTAGGTAGGTAGGTAGGTGGTGCGTATATATATATATATAGTTACGGTTTCAAAAGTTTTTGGTTTGTATACTATACGGAGACCGGCGGCGTGAAAAGTACGACGACGAAACGTGGTCGAAACGTTTGCAATACGGTTCGCGTAACGTAATAGTGATTATACGGAATGGCAGTTCTTGAAAAAAACGACGACGACGACGACGACGATGACGAATGCGACGTTCGAAAGGCAAATAAAAAGACCCTAAACACATGTCTCGAACTCCGTGGAATTTTTTTTCTTCTTCGCTGCAGTATACATGAGTTATTGGCCTGTTCGAGTATATAATAATAATAATAATAATATATAACATATATACGATATTATACGTATATGGTGGCTGTTCTGCTCGCTCGCAGATTTATTGACATTATTTTTTTTTTTTTTTAAAAACTGCCCAGTAACGACCCCAACCGAGTTCGCTCGCGGGGAACCGACGCCACAGCCGCCCGACGTGTGTACGGTCTCGTATGACAATGCGCACGACAATTGACTTTTTTCCCCCCAAAATTTTCAAAACGGCCAATATTTCGTACCGCCATTATAATATACTCGCGTGTGTACACCGTATAATATATAATATACATAATATAATACATAAGCGCACACTACGTACACACTGCGCATTGTTGCGGAGCTGCAGCAATGACGCACCACCTGGCCGCCACTGACACTGCACATTATGCGTGTCGGTTTTGTGTACAAAACAGGTAAAATTTTACCGAGTCTATATTATCGTAATTTATTATTACATCGGTGCTGCTGCTCGCACGATCATAATACAACAACGCGCGAATCGTCCTGGGAGTCTATTTTACTACAATGAGAATTACGACTTCATTCGTCGCCCCGCAGGACGACGAGGGGGGAGACGCACCGGCGACGCTAACGATGGACGCGGTAACTTTAGATATTATTGTGCCTTTTTTTTTCTTCCCCCTTAAACGGTCTCGAAAATTATATTGCGATATTCGTGCCACCGCAGAGGTCGAATTATATTATTAGAGGTACGCATATATATATATATATACGTTGATAAACGCTGCAAATACATTTCAGGGGACGCCAACTCCGGAATTATTCTTATTATTTATTTTTATTATTATTTTTTTTTTCCCCCGTAAACTGAGGCACTGCCGGTGACAGGGTTAAAGTCGTAAATCCTTTCTTAACGGTTTCACACGGTTTCGGAAATTAGGAAATTAAACTTATCACGGTTTGAAAAATCATCCGCTTACTTCTCGCACGCATAAAATGTACATTATCGTGGTAATATTTTCTTTAATTTTCACTCGTCTCACTAACGAACCAAGTTAACTTACTCTGTTTAATCTCTTAATTATGATTTCGTTTTTCTTAATTTTTTTTCTTACAAATGAGTACGTTTGTCAAAATATATTAATATGGTAAGTTGTTTGAACATATTTTAAGGTTATTTTTTAATGACAAAGAGCATGAAATATAGATATTATTTTCGATCTTTAATGAATATCGTATTGAAATAAATAAAACTTAAGATAAATTGATTAAATCAAAAATATCTATTTAATTAATATTCATAAATTGAGTTTAATGTGTATATAATTTCAGTTGATAAATTTGTTAAATTTAATCAATGTATAGGTAATAAAATAAAATAGCGAATAATTAAAAACTCGAAATGTATTGTTTTATTCAAATAACTATTTATCAGTGTTCGCATTGTGTACCTATAAATATATATTATTTTTAATAATCAAATAATGTATTTTGTTAAATTCCATTGTGTTTAAACTGCTTAAATACGAATAATTTATTTTAATGATATTAATATAATCTTTAAGTTTTGGGGGAATAGTTTTCAACCAAAAAAAAAAAAAAAAAAATTATTAACAGTTGAATATAACAAAAATTAATAACAGCGCGTAGTACCGCGTGGTAATAATATTATTTTCACTACCATTAATAATTTTATTCATTGTTCATTTGATTGACACTGATCCGATCGATATTGACTTAGCAGTGTGTTCGCGTATATTAAATTAAATATTGTTGTTTTCACACTGAATATTCAATTAATATAAATTATAATATTATGATGTTATATGATAATATTACATCTCTCCGTACACGCGCGTCTGACAAATTATGAATCGTAATAATATTATTATATTTTATTATATTATGTTTCAATCTCAGTATGTGCGTTATTGCAGTGACACGTCGCGAAGACTGCACGCGCATCGTATTAATTTTTTACTGCGAACCATCGCCGCCGCCGAGCATCGCACTATAATGGTATGTTTTTTGCTATTCTATTGGATATAATTTATTTTTTCCGTTCGTATTTTTAATGCGTAAAATGCGTCGTCGTACATGTATATAGTAAACGGTTCCGATTATGACGGTTTTGACGGTAAACAAAATAATATACATAATCAACACGAGTTGGTGGACATTAATCGAATAAAAAGCAATTTCCCGGCATAGGTATACCGATAAATAAATTGAAAATTAACGTCGTCACAACACAGTCGGTTGTCAGTAAGTTCGCCCGTTCGAGGTAAGTAAGTGTTATCGGACATTAACCATTTACGATACGAATTTCGCGACATTCGTACATTAATAAGCGCGTGCGGTTAATTGTATTTCCTCTTCTCGCGGCAGACACCTCTTGCGAGACGCACGCGGCTGCGGCCGCAGACACGGCGGCGGTCGATTAAAAATCAGCCCACGTCGTGCGAATTTCCTACATCACCAGATAAAACGCGTGCCGACTGCAATATAAACGGACGGCTGGAAAATTATTAGATCGTCTGCAGCTCCGTTCCCGGAGCCCCTCGATATTTCAAGTATCCTCGTCTGATAACGTACGGCGGGCTCAGCGGAGGCCGTGCAGTAATTTTTTATCGGTTCAACCGAATTTTATGGCGGAGAAAAAAATTACGGTTTCCAAATTGCACGAAAATAGTCCTCAAAACGGTCTGGTAGCACTGCAAATATTGAACGCCGCGAGCAACATGTATATGGGCAATATTATTATTATAAAATGTATACGTCACGTTTCGACTTGTCAAAATTGTATAATATTTTGTTTTGTGCGATATCGAACACAGAGTAGAGTTACAAATTAAATTTTCTGAGCAAACACCCGTCAGTGAATAAAAGCGGGAATTGAAATGTTACTTTGATTTCGTCACGATATTATAATTATATATTGTCTACCTGGTTATTTTTTGAAATATTTTGATATATTTTTGTTTTATACTAAATCGAATAAGGTAAAAACGTAAAAACTTCACGTAAAGGTATAAAATATAGGTATAGGTTTATATAGGTATAAAATAAATAATATTACATTATAACCTTTTGGGATGTCCATCGCAGGATACTCTGACCGATCCGCGACCCTTTTAAGTCTTAAGAGATGACACACGCAATTTCGACGATATAAAGCGGCGTATTTCATGCGTATTGTGTATAGGTACCCACGCGCGCGCATCGATATTATATATTATATACCTCTGTATACCGTGTCCGTGCCACCGTCAAAGCAATAATTTTGTTTACAGACGAAGACTCGCGGGCACGGAGCACACTTTACGGGGGGGGGGGTACCTACGACTACCCGAAACGCCGCAATATGACGGCCGAGTGATTAAACGAAAATAACTGCGCGGTGTCGTCGACGATCGCGAAACGTACATAATAATATTACGACGAGCGACCTGCAAAGCGCCGGGCCCTTTGCTGCCCTCGCCCGACCGCCGCCGCCGCCGCCCCGCGCCGTTGCGGTATTAGAAATAACATAATATAATAATATATAATATATACTATAGATTATATATATATATATATATATATACGTATGTGTGTATGTATATAGTCGCATAATATAATATTAAATCGTTTGATCCGTTAAAGAGCCGTTTCGTGCCGTTCCGACCGTGTGATGATTGCCTAAAAAACCGTTTTGTTTGTCTACTGCGTCGCACCCGCACACTGCTGCAGCTGCTGTGCTCCCGAAGTCGTTATTATTGCGTACGCGCGTGCATAAGCTCGCCACAATCGAGCCGTACCGTCAAAGACTGTCGAATTAATATAATATTATTATTATTGCGTTTATAATGATTTCGGGACACATCTCGTACACGAGCCGGGAGTAATGGACGCGGTGTAAGTTATACACTACTATTATACAAGGCCGTAACTCGGGGGGGGGGCCGACATTTTTTTGTGTACCTATAAAATATGATAATAAAATTAGAACACAATTTTTTAGATTAAAACCCCCCCGAAATTAATTCCCAGTTATGGCCTTGCTATTATACATATTATATATCCGGGATGGGCAGCTGAAAGTTATTAGAGGGCCAATTTTTAGAAAATTAAAATTTAGCGGGCTAGAGTAGGTATATAGAGAGGAAAAAAAAAGGTCATTCAAAATATGCATTTTGATTTGACATAGACGTACCATAGAGTATAATAGATGATACTCTGCAGAGCGTTTATAGACACTCGCGGAGTGCTCGAATCGTCGCCTGCGCGAAAATGTCATCGGGAAAACGCGTTTTCGACGACGCGGAAAAATCGGGACACCCACCGATCGGTCTTCTTCGGAAATTTTAGATATTTTTTTAGTGCCGCAGTACTGTATTATATAGTGTTATGATGCCGCCGATGCCATCGCAATCCGTCAAAATCAACTTTTTAATAATTTCAAACGGACGTCACACGCGAACGGCAGGTGCGCGTAGTTAAACGGCTTCCGCCGCGTAAACCGCGAAAGACGCGATATTAAGGACGGCCGACGACGGTGACGGCGGTCTCCGCGTTTACGGTTTACGGTTTGCTCGTTCACTTGTCGGCGTCGCGGTGAGAGGGCTTTTTACAGACGCAAAGTCGGCGATTTGTAGATAATAATAATAATAATAATAAAAATAATTATTTATTATAATATATTATCGTTGGAAAAAAAACGCGATCAATTAACGCGCGTACGACCTCCGGCGTGGCGTGTTAGAATATTGCAACGTACGACAATGTTATTGAACATAATATACAAATCGTAATTTTTCAGTGGTCTTCTGCGTTATCGTTTGCGAAATCGTCGAAGCATAATATTATATTGTATTTATTTATTTATTTTTTGTAACAGAGCCAAACAGATCGGCAAATAAGACAGCGGCACTGCCAATGAGCATAGGAAAAATAATACGTTTCGATGTTATGACATCGTTCTTCGTCATTTTACCGATTTATTGGAAACGCAGCTCACATTATCGCGAACGCGCGTCTTATATTTTGTTTTCCTAGCTATTTCGTAGTCCAACGTTTGAACAAATATATTCGCAACAACGGCGCCTGCCGAAAATAATTAAACATGTTCTCGACATAATTATTGAGCGATTTTCTAATAATTGTTGTAGCGTTTGTTATAATATTATTGTTTTTATTTTTCGGCTGTAGTAGTATTTATTTGTTTTAATTATTTCACTTGTAATTATTTATACAGTTTATAACTTGTTCGTCTACAATAATAGGATTATTATAAAAATAGTTTTAAACGATTATAATGTGTATAATATTTAATTGTTTTAATCTTTTTTTCTCATAACAATATAATAAATTAATTCGTTTAGAAATTAATATCGTTAGTACTTAACCGTAAAGATACAAATTGTAATCTTATTGAAACGATGTAAAATTTAATCAGGTTTATAAACGTCATAAATATTAACTTATTTGCAATCATAACGAAGGCTTATAACGTATTGGTACTTCAAAAATGTTACCTAGTACCTAAGTATATAGTATCATAATATTATAACTTATATATTATCGATCTATAGCGTTATTATGATTATTTATTGTGTTAACCTTCCTCACTAATGGCGCAGATGAAGAAATTAGACTCCCATAAACTATACCCTTGGGACGAAAACTTTTGAAAAATATAAAACTAACAAAAGAATTAAACCCAACAATATAACAAACAACTTGTTTTAAAAAATTATAAATAAATGTATGACCAAAAAAAAAACATAACAACGCTCTAGATAATACAGTAACACTTAATAGGTATTATACGAGAAAAATATTATATCATGTCTAGTTTACATGTGTATTTTATTTTAAACGACTTACATAAAAATTAAAATTTATTACTTAAATAACAATTTTTAAATTTAAATGTGGTTTAAGATGTATAATACGCACTATTATTGAGGTCATGTGGGATCTAAATATATTATATGATACATAGACCAAGGTATAGGTTAACCACATTAACTAAACTAAGTAAAGACTGATAAAGAAATAGCAATTACTCTTTACAAACGGACTTTCTCTGTTTTTCTATTTCTGTCTCACTCTTGCCTCTAAACAAGCACATAAATTTACCAAATGGGTTCAAGCTTACGACCAGAAAATCTAAAATGTAGGTATACTAATAATAATAAACAAATCGCAAAATGTAATACTATAAAAAATAAATTGTAATTGCAATTAAACCTGCATATGATTCACTTGTGAGAATTTGATATAAGTAACTAATATTATCTTTTTTTAACTGTTTTTATGTAATAGTTGTGTGTATTTCTGTTTGCTATAACATCATGGCACTACAGTGTATGGACGTGCATATAGTTTTCTATGCAGATTTCTTAATTCTGGTTAAAAAGAACACGTTCAATAACACACTGAACTGAATTAACCTTATTCGTTTATACAATAAGTAGCAATACAATTTGATGTGAATTCATATCCTTCCAATTAGTATGTATTTCGTATTTTTTTTATACACACTACACCCACATACATATTCAAAGACATAACGAAAATAACCATTACTTGTATAAAATATGCTCAATCAATTAACATGTATATATAATATATATATTATATACATAAATTGTAATTAAAAAAATAATAACACCATAACAGCAACACAATATCTATCGTCTCTTTATCGCAGTTACTAGGAAGTTCTCGATCGATCGTTCGATTTTCTATTCAGTATATTTGATTATTTTTATTTTACTTACATTAAAACGTCAACAGTTGTAATGTAAAACAAAAAGATTGTGTTTCAATATTTCTTGTTTTCCAGTAGGTACTTACACATTTTTTCGAGAATAAAAACATAAATATTTTTATTATATAATGCGCTGCAACTATATAATATCATGTACCATACTTTTAATGAATTTTTCTGATTGGTGTAGCAGATTTGAATGAAAGGTGCATAACAAACCTACAGCTGAGTAAACCAAAATCAGTACAGAGGACAATCAGTCTATTGAATTGTTAAAATCAACTTTTTTTTTTTTTTTTGTTGTTGTTGTCGAACAAGACTCCGTTTCTTTGTAATCTTCTCTGCCAAATTTTATTAGGCTGCATGAAAACATAATACAACCGTTTACGGTTGTTGAAAGGTAAATTAATGAGAGTTAAAATTCATCAACTCACAATAAAAACGGAAAATATATACGACAAGTCCTATTGTCTGCCGAATTTTCGTCTAACGAGTTTTGAAATTTAATATGTTCCGACAAAATTCAAAAATAGGAAACCGGGTTTAAGGAAAACTTTTTCATTATTTCATAACTTTTTAATCCTTGCGGTTTTTGACTTTCCTCGATTATTTATTTTAATATTTTATAGACATCGTAAAATGTTCAAGAATATAATTTGATTATATTATAATATTTCGACTTTTAATGGAATTGTTTTAAATTGTTTGGTTTGATGTTTTTTTCCGTGTTATTTTATTCAAGTTTATAATTATTATAATCATAAAATATACGCGAAAGTGACACCCAGACTCTGTACATACTCGTTTAGTATATAATATGCATAACGTATTTAAATACATATAAAGTTGTGTAATAAGGTTAACTACGGATAAACTATCTTCAGCTGAATTACAGAGACCACTAACGATCGGTTACTTTACACAAGACAAAATGTATATAATGTATAGGTGCATAATCTCATTTTTCATTTTTTTTCTTCTATTTATTTATTTTTCAATACATCTGAACTGAACCTCGACACCGGTCGATATTCATTTTTTAACTTTTCAATAGTATTAAACGAAACATCTCATTAAATACATTCAAACGGCGTATCGGCAACGAAATTGTATTTATTATTAAACTCGAGTCCGACACGAATTTAAAAAATAACTGTTGCTTAGTAAAAATAAAGCCATTATTAAAAAATGAGTATAACAAAGTTTTTATCTAAGTTTGCTTTACTCTCGGGAACAAAGTAAAATTAATTATATCACAATAATATCCACAATTATTATTACAGATTGATTTTCAACGAGCAATAAAAATTGTTTACCTAACTACTTCAAAGTTTTTCAGTAAATTACAATTTAAACATGGTACAACGTATATATTATAGTACAATATTTTTTCAATCATATATTAAAACTTAGAAAACATAACGTTATTGCTCAATTTATATTATTCAATAAATCTAATATAATAGTGTATTATTAAAAAAAAAAAAAAAAAAAACAAATACTATATATATTATTATTATATTATTATATACGTACTCGTATACCCCGTACAGTGTATCTACACTGAATTTAATCATTTAGAAGGAATAGTTTTTGCAACTTTTCACTCACTATTGGTCTTATCCACAAATACATTTTTATATATACTTAATATTTTTATCCATAGCATTATTTAAAAATATACTTTTATATTTATTTGTGTGTATCTAAGATAATTCTTATTATGATTCTGAGGTAGTCAAGAGATATACAGATTATTTACTGTATTTATGTTTTTAAAAAGTATTTATTCCGTTCAAAAGACTGTTATATTTTTCTTATCAGTTGTATTTACATTTTGATATTTTTTCATCTTTAAGCTCATTAAAATAAGTCTACGGAAAAATGAAGCATTTTAAAAACATAAAAACATTATCCATCAGAAATTTATATCATCGCCGTTACTCAATTATATAGTGTATACACGTTAAAAGTTTAAAAATAAAAAGAAAGTTTCTATTATTCATATTTTATGAGGAAAAAACATTCTCGAGTGTAACGATTAATTTATAATATATTTGTTAAAGGCAGTATTGTATGTTTAATACCAATTAGTCATGTAGTAACTATCTATAGCGACTTGTGAGTTGCTGTGCAGTCGCGTTATACGCTGAAGCTCGGCATATTATTTTGACTAAATTATGATTTTCCTCAAACAACTCTTCGAAAAAAAAGAATAATATAATAAAATAGTATGGTTTATAACGCGCATAGTATAAGTAATATTTTCGTAAATGCATGCCATATTGTGATCTAATTCGAGCGATAAATATTATACCACTATTAAATTCCATTCATCCGTTTTGGACCGTCTCTTATTTGACATCACATTAAATTGGCACAGTCGTACGTATTATTCTTCGCACTAGATATTTCCGGCGGTATACGTGCAATACTACCACCATATAATAATATAATATATATAATATATATATATGTTATTATTACTATATTATTAAATATGTATTACTTTTTATTCGTCTCCGTCATACGCCAGCGTTTAGGAAGTGGCTCGTTTAACAGTAAATGAAACGTTATCGAATAAACGCAGCGTATATATATATATAAAAAAAAAAAATAAAAAATAAATGTCTTTATGATATTTTTAACAGTCGACGGTAGTTAAAACTTTTAACGAATGTATATGCATGCTCGCAACAATAACTGGCATTTTCTATACGTGTACTACGGTAAACTTTAACACACACACACACGCACACAAACGCTACGATAGCTATAACCTTAACCAGTAATTCAACACCTCTAAGATTAATTATAATTTTTTCACCTTTTTACACCAGTGGATTGCACAAGTACATCTAGCGCTGTGTTCATCTTAGTATATACAGTGTAATAAGTCACACATTTGAAAAAGAAAAAAAAACACCGTATTAAAAACACTAGCTGTTCTCGGTATAATAATATACCTATGCCGCTGTTGAAGTAATAAAATGCCTTTTACCTGCAATTAAAATAGTGCCCAACGAGACGCGTAGCGGACTAATCGATGTTCAGCGAACATAATAATAATTCATAATAGTAAACGTATATTTTGATATAAAAGTGGTTAACGACAATTTAGCGAAATCACGAATGTATTATACAGGTATCTAAACAATATTATGGTAATACGATCGTAAAATAAATATTATATTACGTTATTTATTTCAAACTAGAACAATACATAAATATTTTATTATTTTACTCGCATAAACATATATTATTATGCTATGATATGTAATTTATAAATAACCAATATCGGTTCATTAAATATTTACACTAAAATAGGCACCTTCAATTATTATAGGTGTTCGTCGGACAGAAAGAAAAATAAATAATTCATAAATTGCATATATAATATTAAAAGTTTGAGTTTACTACGTTCAGTAAAATTCTACTTTAGCTGCTATCAATAATGCATGATACTTTTATATATTCCCAAAAAAACAATAACAATTGTATAATGATAAACTATTATTTTGTTTTACAAAAAACATCATTAATAGACATACTTTAAGGTTATAAAATCGATTTAAAAAAATTTGCATAGCGTATTATCGTATGCATTCTCGAAATAAAAAAAACTAAACCATCAAAATACTATACGGTTACTCCGAATTTTGGCGGTATTATAAACATTGTAGGTACAGTCAAAGAGTGTAACAAACATCTTAAACAAGATAAAAAGTTAGCCTCGTATTATGTAATATGTAAATGTGAGTATTTAATAAAAAACTGCAGATTTTAACGAAGAAGTACAACAATTATTAAGTAATAATAATCGAGTTAATTATGTATTAAAATATTAATAACATTTAATAGATTTTCTCTGAAAATTAGAATTTTAGAACGAATAATTTAGTATTAAATCTTGAACACTTTGATATGTTTGCTAATTTTAGTTTGAAAATATTTATTCTTAGTATTTATTTTTATTGAATTTATAAACTGCCGAGGATAAAATCATTAACTACTTTTTAAGCAAAAAAAAGTCGATAGAATATCTTATTTTTTAATCGGGTGGACAATATTTTTAATCTAATTTAAAAAATAAGTCTGCTAATTGACTCGAATCTCTAATCTAAATCCATGTCCTAATTCAATTTATTTATAATAAGTATTCTAGTACACTTCAGTAGATATATGTTTAACGTTATAAATCAGTGGTACAAATTAATATTTTACAGTTTACTTCTAGAATTGGGCAGATTAGCCTGATCAGCTGTCAGTATCTTATAGTATAGGATATTATATAATTGCGTTCAGAATTCGATTATCAATTAAAATCGGCTTACCCATCAATCTATGTTTATAAAAGGCAATGCATATAATATAATATGTGTGTAAATGATTCACAACTAATAATTTATTACAATTTTGATTCTGAAATTTGGTACAAAGATATGATTCTTTACCTGAAAATGTACAACTTGAAGAAAAACATTTTAATGTTGTATTTTAGAGAGCGGTTAAAATAGGCACTTGTTGGCTCACGAAAAACGAATATTTTTCTTTTACTTTTAAGCGATGGCCTATATTATAATTATATTAAACCTGTATTTTACTTTAGATCAAAACCACTCAAACGATTGATATGTTAAAAAATATTAATATGTTACATTTAACGGAGTTTAAAAAAGGGTAAATTCGAGGGCATTTAATATAACGCGGGGAACGCCGTGAAGGATCTGCTAGTTAACAATATTTTTTTTAATTATGCAATTCTGCATTTCATCGACAATTTTCCAACATTTTATAGAAAAATATTGAATTATGATTTTCCTTATTCAAATAAAGTATTTGTCTAAGCTATTTATTGTCCGAAAAGTGTTTTAAAAAATATCCTATACAAATAAATACAAAGCTGACTAAATGTAAAACTCCGAGTAAAAAATATAATATTATGTAAAGGTTACAATCAAAACATAAATATGAATTGTGGTTTATTTAAAAAAAACGTATTGACGCGTATTAAAATTTAAATAAAATGAAAATATAATTTAAAGTTATTCAGACGGTTATAATTTAAAACTCAACATTGGTTTCTATCGTAGGTGCTAGTGTGGAGAGGGGTGTAAGCTGAGCCTTTCCTCTAGAGCAGTCTAACCCCCTTCAAAAAACCTTTGTCAAATGTAAAATAAACATATTTAGTTAAAAAATATAAAAACAAAATATGTAAATATTCTTACACAACCTAAATTATAGTTATGATTTATATTTTAGTTGTGTCTAGGATTCTATTGCATTTCAATCACTGCGTTTTATTTTTATGGTTATCAAGAAAGCGATAAATTTAATAAATATCAAATTTTCGTATTTAAGCATTTTACATATATTTTCCTACAGATACCACAGACCAGTAAGTTATCATCGTTTTTTTGCAATAAAATATACACTTAAAATACAGATATCGTGTAATAAATATATTATTTTTTATAAATAAAAAAGGGTTTTTAAATTTCTTCAAAAACGCGAGTATATGCCATTAATGATGTCGTTATTTCAACGGTTGTACGTAAAAAGTTTGTAAATAATGTAATGGTATTGCTTGAATGTGCGTTTGAACCATTAACTTTCGTGATCATTTTTCTTAAAATGACTATTCTCAAACTGTTTATGTTTCAAACTTTTTTAACGTTCGATACTTTTACATCGGATACAATTATTTTCATGAATTACGTAAACTAAAATATAATCTCGTACAATATAAGCTTTTATTTGCGAGAGTCAAGATTAGGAAAATTACTATTGTGCCTTATTTCTGTACTTATCTTGTCTTGAAAATAATATCATAATATCTATACTATGTATAACTGTTGTATTTTAAATATCTTTTTGATAATTTTGAAAAAAAAAAACAATTTTATTTTAGTCAGAAATCTTGTTGGATAATATTTTAAATAACTTCATCATTCATTATTTCATTTAGTGAAATTTTGAATAGGTGCCTACCGGAATTTGGTTGATATGAATTATGGTTAGAACTTAAATAATTCTAGTCGTAAACCGTATTAAAATATTTTGGCAATGTATACAAACTAACAACTTTAGATTTTTGCTTAATATATAATAATAAATACCTATAATACTCGTATACCTAATGAATGTATCGTAACATCTAATATTCTAACTACAACTAACTTGAAGAATTTGGTTTTGAGCAATAATATCGATTAACGTTTTTTCAGCGAATTGAAATCCTTCTTCATCTTTGTAACACAGACAGCTTTATCAATAATTGTATGTAATTATAATAAAGTTCGTTTAATTTTTACCTTAATTCGTATACTTATATATTGTCCACGAAAGTAAATAACGTACTAATATGAAAATAATACGTAAATAATACGATGCCCGAAAGAATAGTAAAAAAATAAAACAGTAATTAAATGTTATTATAGTTAATCATGAATAAAATAATTATAATTAATTTAATTGTGTCAACTATGACAAAAACATAGCCGAACCACAATTAATTAATTTACTTTCGGTCCATGTTTTTTTTTTTTTTTTTTTTTGGTAAAAACAAACGGATGAACGTGTTATGAAATTTGTTTTTCTTAATTCTAGGAATGACATCGGATAGGTAATAAATATATATAACCAACAGATGTGTAATATTATTGTCGTAGTGTTTACCTGGTGTGATGAACAGCAACACGAACAGCAGAATGGACGTCCAAAGTTTCCTCGATTTCCACATTGTCTGCATCTCAGCTGCGGCTGGTTGATCCATCTCGGTGACGACTCTTTGGGCAGTTTTAGATCTTTTGAACGTCGACTTGCGGTAATTCTTTACCATACATAAATCAGATACCGAATCTTATGACGTATGTATTTTCGCGGTGTCGCAGTGTTTGCAATCGGTGTGTTCAGCACTGATGTAGTGGATCGGAGTGACGGCGTTTAAGGTAGTAGTGATATACACACGCGCGCGCGAGATGTTACGGCAATGTTTCTATATTATAAGTACCGACGGGCGTACGCGATGTGAAAATCAAACGGAAAACGTTTAATAGTGAAAAAAAAATAAAAAAACACGAGGAAAAAAAAACAAAAAAACGGGGAGGTGTCGAAAAAAGTCGCGATCGGGGAAGGGGAAACGCGAAGGGGGAACGCTCACGGCGGCGGTGGCGGCGGTGGTGGTGGTGAAAACGGTTTGTATTTGTCTCTTTTAAATTTTGAATATTATTTAAATTTTTTTTTAAGTCGATCGCAATCGCACTACACCGAAACGATGTATATCATATACTTATGAGGTGTTATTATATCGTCTTACGCCGACAAATCGTCTCTGTGGACGAGGACGTTTTCCATTTCCCAAGAAGAATCGCAAACGTCGATGGTATTACAAGCGACAACGACAGTGACACTGTGAAGATAATATTATAGTCGTCGTAGATAACACGTGCGCCTGGTGGAGCGGCGTCGACGGGCAGAAAGCGACCTGGTGCAATGTATTACGCGGCAATACTGAAAACGGCGTGTGTACAGTGCTCCGAGCGGGGGGCGGCCTGTCGCGGAGACGATCCAACGAGTATAGAACGAGTGTGGCCCAACCGACGGCGACGGTAGTGGCAGCGGCGGCGGCGGCGGCGGCGACGACGACGACGATCGCGTACGTTAGCTCTCTCTGACGGCCGCCGCCGACGGTTCAGGATGCTGTTCGGACGACGACGATCGCATAATAATAATAATAATAATATGATATACCTACAACAGTCGAGTCGCGATAACTCGAACTTCAATAACTCGAATTATTTTTTATTCCCCTAAAAATACAGTCGTCGAGATATCTAACTCGTGAATTTATATTAATTTATATTTCTAGGGGAATAAAATAGAATTCGAGTTGTCAAGTTTTTATATATTTTTTAGACCGTATGAATTAATATAAATTCGAGTTAGATGTCTCGAATAATACATATCTCAAAGCGAATTTTTATCTCCAGTGGCGTGTTTAGGGGGTGCGGGCCTGGTAGGCAAGTGCCCACCCACATTTTTATAGAAGTACTAGACTAGTATAAGCTCAATGCTCGATGAAAATATTATGGTTTATAGTAAGAAAAAAATTTTTTTTGATTAGGTTAGGTATTTCAATAAAAATGTGAGATTTGAATATTTAAAGAGTTTATGTTTTAATAAAAGGTAAGCTACCATTTATTATAATAATATTAAAATTAGTCATTTAGGATGAAAATACTAAAACTTAAATAGATCAAATTATAATATGGAGAGGGGGTAAAACCATTCTGAACTTAACTTTTGTGGACCATCTCATAACTTCGAGCGATCGCGACTCGACTGTATCATCGTGTTATATAATTAATAGTGGTCCAAATCTCCACATTAGGCCAACTAAATATATAGATATACGAGTATGAGCGAACGGAATTAATT
This sequence comes from Rhopalosiphum padi, assembly GCF_020882245.1. Classification (NCBI taxonomy): domain Eukaryota; kingdom Metazoa; phylum Arthropoda; class Insecta; order Hemiptera; family Aphididae; genus Rhopalosiphum; species Rhopalosiphum padi. The sequence goes on along the minus strand of NC_083599.1, from coordinate 4,172,425 downwards.
GATTTTGAATTTTTTCCAAGACACACATAATAATAATATTACGCGCGTGTCGAATAGGTAAGGTTATAGGGTACCCATGAACACAGGTATATTATCATAATATCATTATATGCCTAGGCGCGGTTTTAAATTTAAACGGGCGAGTGTGCGCGCTTACTGTTAAATTTAAAAAAAAGCAATTTAAACTTTGAAGGAAGTTTTTTTATTTATACCTATTATTATTCACTTGTCCCCCCGAAAACTATTATTATTCGTGAAAGTATATATACACACAATACCCGAACAAAATGATTTGGCTGCATTTACTTCTATTGCGAATGTAAAAAAAAATAATATATATATATATTATTTAATATTATATAATATTCTCTTATCACGAATACCGTTACCGTAAATAAGTAGTATGACTGAACTTCCGATTTGAAATGGACCTACGCGATAACACTATATATTAATACATCGCAAGCCCCACTCATATTTCGGGAACGACGCCTTTAGGTAGTCGACAGACCCGACTTGGAACGCGATTGGGATACTCCCGAAAAATGTACTCCGGAAAAAATTCGGATCGCAGTAATTAGTGTTGCACCTTTTGTTCGTATTTATAATATTTGGGACTCGACCATTAACCGGCGAAATAATCATGTTCTCTAGTTGTACCTATGGCAACTCCGTAAGATACTGATTCTGTAATTATACTGGAAACTGTTTTTATACTTTATGTAAATAAATATATACCTATTATTTAAAAATTTTTTGAAATTATTCGATTACAATGCTATTTTTTTTATTATTATATTTTTATTATTTTTAAATACATTTTTTGTTAAGTCGTGAATTATTAATTCGGTCTGGACAAATAATATAATCTATATTATACATTATTACGCTATCGCTGATAAAATTTACAAAAAAATAAACCGTATATTATTATTATTATACAGCAAAATTAAAAATTCAAAACAAAAAATTATGTATAGCTAACTAAACAATAAATTATTAAAACCAATCACAGCGCCGAAATAGTAATAATAATAAAAAATAAAAAATATAATTTAAGCATTATACGTATAATAGCGTGTACAACACGAAAACGTAATATGAATATTATTGAAAGCATTTCAGTGGGTGTATACTAGAAACAGATATAATAAAAGGAATTCACTGATTATAATAACATGATAAAGATGCTGACATCGCAAGACGTTGTTATAAACGACGATCTGACAAGGGCGAGTTTGTTTTCAACGTGTTTACCGAATGTGACAGTCACTACGTCCTATTATTTTATATACACTTATCGCACAAATATATTTACCTAACGTTTTTATTATTAATAGTATACTATCGCTTATCGCTAATCGCCATTGTATGTTTTCATAAAGTTATGCAAACAATAAAGATCTGTCGGCGTGTACGAAGCGTGCTGGAGCATCAACGTTTTTTAGTCGGTATTTTTCATAATGACATCTATTTCTCGAGACTTAATTTGGTGGAATGCTTGTAAAGTTCATCAGTATTGGTAATACCCATATATATAGTACCTATTTATGACTGTACTACGATCGAAAATATATTAACATATAGGTCAGTGATGGTCTTCAACCTTTCTGGACTCGCTACCCACTTTTTAGGCCTACGATTTTCGCGACCCACGTAAGCTTTGTAAAAAAGCTAAAATTGCTTAATGCTTTGCAGTAGTACTATTAATACTGAATAAATAACAATTACATTTTAGTAGGTATTTTCATTTATTAATTTTTCGAGTTGAATAATTAAAAATTATTTTTACCTTATATAATTTTATAAATTTAATTTTTATTTTCAAAAGAAGACTTATCGGGACCCAACTTTAAAGCTTACGCGACCCAAAAATGGGTAACGACGCACCGGTTGAAGACCACTGATAGATTATGGAATACAAAAAAATAATTTCTGGGGGGTTTATAAAATTTAGCAATACAAAATGTGCCGCAATATAATAAAACAATTTTTTCCTCGTTATTCGAAATTATTTTTTTGAACCCCATCCCCCCCTTGTATACGTGCCTGGGTTATAGCAAATACGATGGGTATATACTATGAAAAATTATAATATATATTTATTGTCAGTGTAAAAAAAAAACCATATCGATGGATCGCGTTTTTTCTGTTAGTCGAATAAATGGACATAAAACGTTTCAACATGACAATATAATTATGTATAATATTATATATCATGTACACGACTATGGCGCACCGGTTATGCGATTGGCGCAGAGGTTGGCATACTGCAAACTGACAAACGAAATATATAAATTTTTTTTTAAAATATCAATCGGAATTCAATTACCTATAACCTATTCAGATCATATCATAATGCAAACCGTACTAGTTGCAGGCTTAGACTCCACTATTATATGGCATTTGCTTTTGTGCGTAATCATATAAACAAATGTATCGCACGCGTCCTCTTGAATATAATAATTCGATCGGAGAGCCGTCGACAGACTGATATCACATTAAAAGTACGCGTATATATCAATAATATTTGCAGAGTAAGTCCCAAATAAAAATATAGAAAAACAATTTGATATTGTTATATTTTGTTGAATTTTAAATGTTTGTGTTATTTTTTAGATATCGCATAATAACGGGCCGACTGGGCAGACTGGCTGCATTCGTTGTTGATTATAATATTATATTCTATCCGTCACGAGGCCTCGCGTGAGGGTTTGCAATCGGATAAACGATTACAAAAAAAAAAAAAATTGCTAACCGTCATAATAACAGGTGAAGAACGTCCATCACAGAATTTTACAAAATAACACCGGTCATTTCGAGTAATAGGTACGTAACGCCGACATTATCCATCGAATTAGTCCACCGACCATCAAACTTTTGCAATAAAATCGTAATTTTTCATTGCGGAAATGCACACATAACGCACAATATGTTTATTATGTTTCAAAATTAAATTTTACTTATTTTTGCAGACATAAATCGTCTCGATATCACCTGCAATGATGCTTCAACGCTGTGCAACACTTATGTTTAAATATATTTTTACTTTCTAAGTATACATAAAAAAATTAACAAAATAATATATACACTGTATAGTTTAACAGGTAAATATTATAATTAACTGTTGAGTGTACACTTTTCGTTAATTTTATTATTATTAACGATTTATGAATATGATGATGTATAATATAAAACGACTAAACAATAATTTACACTTAAGTTTTACAAATTATATAGTATTGCGAATCGTGTGCATCGGCCATGCGTATTATACGATATTTACTTTTACAGATTTGTATTTAATTTCACCAGATGTACCTACTCAAAATATTTTCAATAAGATTTTTTTACAAATTCAGTTACTATATAAACTGAAACGCAACGAGAAATACATATAACGTACCGCATTTAAAACTTTCGAAAATCACGATTTTTTTATAAGTAGGTATTACAAGATCGAAAACAACATGAATACACTACTACTATAGTATTTTAATTTAATATTATGTATATACTAAACACTGAACTTCACTGGTATGATGATCATCATTTCACATTAATAATAGTTTTCATATTTAATTTTACTCTAAACTGGCCAATCATTGATAGTCTCGATTTGCTATTAAAATAATATTATATTAAGTATTATTTCTTTATTTTAGCCCCTGGCCACGACTGCTCTGATAGAGTACTCAACCGGTACTGCACACACACACACACACACACACACCCTGTCACGGGTGGAGCGATAATATGAACAAACTCGTATTGCATAAAATATTAAATATGAATGAACCAACAACGGGTGTCATAAGAACGTCTTGAATATTGAATTGGCAATAATTCTCGTTTAGAGAATATTGTTGTTTTATTCTTAAATTTAATTTTAATGGTTTTTTTTTATGAAAACAATAATAATATTATAATATTTATGAGTTGTACTATGTATAGAATTATAACCGTACACAAATAAATCATAGAATTCATAAGATTATACAAATAAAACGATAATATTTAAATTTTATAACGAATTAATATTATGAATATAAAATGTATAAACTATTGAAAAATATCTGTACACAAACAAACAAATTATAAAAATTGTTTTGAACTATACGTTTTCACATAATATATATTATCTGCCTCATTTACTGTTTTGAATGGGATAGATATGAAAAATATTACCGATTTATCATAACAAACGATAAAAATAAATATATTGTAAATAATTGTATTATTTTTTTTTTTTTTAGAAAACCCAGCAAAACATATTTTTTTAATTTGTCACTGATACATCACAAAATACATACGCAACATCAAAATAACAACAATGAAAATGATGTTATCGAAAAATATAATTTCAAATAATATTAAACTGTGTACAATACAACTAATATAAAAAAAAAGTTTTTTCGCGTTGACATTTGTTATTTAATCGGTGTCATACCTTTTTATTTTTGGTGAATCCAACCATAAGTAATTACGTTATGTGTGTCATAGATACTTGAATGTGAAATAAAAAATGTATTGCATTTGGTTTCTGTCATTGCAATCGAATTATCATAAAACATGTGTGCTTTGGAGTAACAGAATAATAAGAAATGTCGACTTGAATAATACAGAGTAATCGTTGTCGATATTATTAAAAATATTTTACAAAAAACAATTAAAATTAAAATAAGTGTTCGGACTAAATTCCGTTGTAATAACGAAAATATTTAAAGTAAGACGTGTACAACACGATACACATTATATTTTAATTTAAGCACATTATATTAATATGAATTTCGGTTGACAGACATGTAATATTATTACGAATAAACCCACTCCGATCGATAGAATAGTGTCGTCAGCAAGTTCAATCGAGGCGATAAAAAAACCTGGAGCCGATAGGCCACAAGAGATTTAGACATCTTAAACTTCCCGACCTCCCCACCCCCCCCCCCACCACATTCAATACATTTTGTAAAGTATTTTCAAAATCGGTTTTTTATATGACACGCGGACCATATTATAATATTATTACGGCGTGCTAAAATCCGAATATTGACAAATCATAAATCTTGATTACAATTATTTGCAGTTGAGAAAGACGCAATGGCCTGTGGCTTATTTTTTTTTTTTTTTTAGCCCCCTCACAAGTATATCATATTTTAGATACCGCATGTGGTGTGGGGGACATTGTGTAGAAAAAAACAATCTTTCACGATATTATTGCGCACTTTACGGTCGTTGATATTTTATTTCTTATGCCGGTGTACACCTATATATACAGGGTGCATTTTGCATTAGAGCTAGTAGGTATATATATACACGACCGTCGTTATATTATTTTCGAAAAGCACATATCGCGTTAGAGAAGATAATATTTTTCTTCGAACTTCGGAGTCGTATAAATACAAACAACCTACATATAGTTGGAAAAACGATTATTTTTTTTTTTTTTTAACAATTTTTTATCGTCACTATTTTTTCAAGTCCTTACTTCCCAAGAGAGAGTATATAGGTGCGTTCTCGAATTCATATATATGTATTTCGAAATAAGAATATTTCGCAGAAAATAAGTGTTTACCTTTCCGAGAATCACCCTGTACACACGGCTTTAATTATAATTGTCCACATCGGTCAGTGTTCGATAAGAGCTGCAGTCAACAATGGATAGTTTTTTTTTTTTTTTGTTTCAACTATATATACTATTATAATAGGTACTCACTTTAATTATTGTTGAACGATTTATATTACTATATATATATATATACGTACACGACACATATCAATTCTTTTTTTGTCGGTAAATAAAACAAAACTATACGTCTTTGCATAATGCCATAATATAATAATGTTTGTTGCCGGTAAATAGAAAATAATATCTTATAACTATATAATAATAATAATAATAATCTAGTCAGAGTATAATCTGTTATCATACTAACCGTCTAAGTAGTCTAACCTAATTTCGTGTTTAGCATTTCCTTGAAAAAACGTCAAAGCTCCATACCATTTCTCGTGAACGTAATGATTATTTATATATGTCGTTACTTAAGTTTTTAAAGTGTTATGGAAATTTAGTTTGTAATGTCCTAAAAATGTCCGATGCCGCGGTTTACAAAATTACTTTCTTACAGCCCATTAAAAATCGGATAATATTTCAACATCAAAATAATTATCCATCTATACGATATAACATAAATTAATGTGAAAAAAAAATAAAATAAAATTCAAATTTAACCGTAGCGACTTATTTTCGGGCCATAATAAAATATGTAATTAATTCTATCGGCGCTTAAAAAAAAAAAAAAAAGCTTTTGTTCGATCGACTAATACTTTTGATATACATGCATAATGTATCGTGTTTAGTCTACAAACTTAAAAAAAAAAAAAAAAACAAATAATAATACATAATAATTTATGACTCGCGTATACGGTCTACCTACTGACTGACATATGACAGTTTATTGCTCTAATTGCTGTAAAACAAACGAAACACTTCACCGTTGTCTCGTTAATTTTGTTTTTAACTCGAAGTGTATGCGGAGTTATTAAAAACTGTATACACTTTATACGCGGGTTAAATCTTATAATACCACACACTAAATTATTAAACAATATTTACGCGAAAAAAAAAAACTGTTCGAATATATTATAGTTCGATGGCCATAATAATTGTCTATAATATTTTTAGTACGCAGCTAGCGCAACATAAAATAATATTATATGATGTTAAATCATACGACTCTTATACCTTTGCGCATATTTTAAGACGCATTTGGCCGATATTACAGTCTAATGTTTACGCGGATTCGGCGATAAATTATTGCGTTTTAATATTCATTTGATTCCGCGGATATGCGAAATCCCGAGTATAATATATTTTAATGTTCCATTGTATATCGGATTCCATAGCAATACTACGCGTATAATAGCAGCCTGTACCTTGATCGGCTAACCGGACAGCGAGTTCCGGTCACTGACGTACACGGGTCCGTATTTAAATTGTCCGGATCGTTGCGGCAATCGGTTGACATCAATCATTGCGAGATGGTCGTCGACTTTTAATCGCCGAGGATCTCAATTCCAAAAATAAAATAAACCTGAATCGCGTCGCCTGTGGAAATCCTCCAAAGTCCAATACTCTATATCTGTGGAAAAAAAAATAATACGATATAAACCTGCGGATTTTTAATATTCAAACGGAATGGATTATTGTATAGTTGTTTTAAAACGTAAAATGAAATTTTAAGGGTTACTTTTCAAAGAAAGTGGTTTGTGTTATTCATGTAGAAAAAATTGAAACGTTTACAACACAATACACGGCGTTAGCCAGGGTTGGATAGTGAAACGCAACGAACCATAAAAAATATATTATAATACTTAAGGACGAGTTTTGCGAAACGGAAATTTTAATCATTTTCGTAATATTATTGACATGTTATTACATCGTATATACGTTTTAGAAAAAGTAGTCGCATCCTGCAAACGTTTGTTGTTTGGTTTTTTTTTTTCTTTTAATTTATTCGTTCCTATTATATTCATCATCAAAGTTAAAGCCGCGGATTAAAATATTATAATTTATGCGAAAGTACGAATTAAATAAGTATTATGTTTGGAATTACGAATATCTGGGAAACCTTTTAACAGTGTTCCAAAGGTAATTTAATTAACCGTACATACAGAATTAATATATTCCCATCATCATTTATAAATATGTTTATTACGATATTACGCTTTAATATTAATATTATTATATTTAAGTACACTTGTGTGTTGTACATAATTCATATCGATTTATTATTGTTTCGTATTTGCGCGTATAATAAAAACATTTAAATATATAATAATATTGTAGTACCCATATAATGCTACGTTACACATCACAATCGTGTATACATATTATTATTATTATTATCGTTTTTTTTTAAATAAAAATACAAAATATGTAATTTATTTATGTATTTCAATAACGAATGTATATCTGTTATATTGTTTTACCAAGACATCGTTATTCGTTTTTTTTTTTTTTCATTTCTGTCAAACGGTATTGATTATAATAATAATGTTCCCGAACCCGAGCAGGTTACCTACTGTTTTATTATATGTCCGTTATTAAAATTTAGTCTTTATTATTAATCCATCGTAAACGATGCGATTACCATAGGTCTACGTATACGTGTGGGTATACCTATATAACTAATATTTCAAAACACTGAGGTACCCGCGGCGGGGTATATTTCGCTTTGGATAATATGCAAATCGCGAATCGCCGTTGATTAAATTTACCTATTATTTTCCTCAGACGTTGATGATAAAAATAATTGGATGTATAGATTTAGCGTTCATATACCGCTGTTGGTGTTCCATGATATTCTAAGATTTAAAATAAGTTATTATCCGAAGATCGGAAGATATCCATGTAACAACTTAAACGATGGTTTGGTTTTGACAGCTGTCAAAAGAACAATTCGTTTTAGAAACTTATACAGCTCAACTCTAGACGGGAATACCGAGAAAAAGTTATGTCCAAAACGTAGCAGAAACTAAAGTGTATACATTCGGAAAACTTATAAATAACATTTGAATTACCATCGAATATTGGTTGAATCAAAGTTGTAATATTAATATATACTATTATGTACGATATTTGCATTTAAGACTTTGATCGGAAGCATGAAAACTTTTGGTTTTAAAACTACACATTTTCAAAACCGTCTTACCAGCTCTATCAGAGGTTTGTTTTTTAAGAACTGTGTCATATCCTCGACGTCCTTTTTTTATTATAATAAATGTATTAAACAGTATAAGAAGATTTAATTTTAATTATTATCAAACGGTTTAATTTGCATTTTAAAACTACCCCGTTAAATAAACAAAATAATCAATTGGGTATTTTGATGTAATTTTTTATTTTGTAATAAAACCAAATCAAAGTAGTAATGTACCTATTCAAATAACTGAAATTGAAACTATTTAATAATTCTATAACATGACCAAAAATAAACAATATTTAGTAGCTCTACAGCTCGATCTATTAGTGAACCGCTATATATGCATATTTTTATGTTTTCCTCAGACATGATATCACAGAGCTATTAATAATAAAAAAAAAAAAATTATACTGTGTAGGCACTCTCGGCGGGTAAGATAGTGTAAACACAGTGATTTTTATTCCAATCTCTTTATTTTGAGTTTGTTTCATGACACAATTTCTTATTAGTACACATTATTTACCCCTCCACGTGTTATATCGATGTTCATATTCTATTTTATTTTTACCATTGACTTTTATACTTGTATTCTATAAACAAAAATAATCTACGAGTACGTTCAGCTCTTTAATAATACAGTAGTTTACTATAAAAAGTAATTTATCACACATTATATTATTATATTATAAACAAATACTGAATCGTATTTTTTTTATCTGCGACACATTTATGTGTGAAATTATCCGACAACAGTTCTTTGCTCGTGATTTAAATTTGATACTTATAACTAAAACAAATTTCAAGACTATAATTGAAAATTAAAAATGTCTATAAAACTTTATTTTTAGTTCTAAAGTTTTCATTCTTGCGTTGATAAAATATTTATTAAAAATAGTAAGACAACGATTTTATTAGTAAAACGATATTAGTTTTTCAAATATTGCAACGTTATTGGTGATTTCGCGGTGTGAGTGAACCTTAAACTCGGTTTTAATAACGTTGTTCGAATAACAACGATCAGCCAATCAACAGCGCATCGAGCATGTTTTGACAAAGTAATATTCAAAACGTTTGCTGATAAATTCCCCTTAAATTGAGTTTCTAAAATATACCTATTCCTAATAATACGATGACGTGCTCAAATCAAAATAAACAGAAAACCCACACAAACATCGTATAGTCGAGCTATTTTTCCAAAATTGTTAAAAAAAAAAACCCACACACACACACACACACACACACACACACACACACACACATTGTTGCGAAACCTTCAATTCCCTCTCTCTGCACGGAATTTCAAATAAGTTTAAACACATCATGTTATTATATTATAGGTTTCTTCGAAGTCGTGATAGAAATAAAATAAATTGAAATACACAGAAACGAGTGCACATACAAATATAAGTTATAACTTATAATAAACACACACACACACACACACACACACACATATTATATTCATGTATATACATGTATATAGGTACTATTATACAGATTTAGAATCCATGTTAAAATGAAATCCCGACTATAATGCTGAACCATATAAAGCCATTGTTTGATATTTGGACAGCCATTAGGGTTGACTTTATTTTTTTGAGTTTTCTACGTATTTAATTTAAACCAGAAATGTCTGTTACGTACACGTAGATAAAATAAATAATAATTACAATTTTAAATGCGTATATTTCGAGAAAAAAAATCGTATTATCTCGTCTAACTTATACCGTACATATAGGTACCATTGCAAAAGTAAATGTATACATTTATAATTTAGATTTGTTTACCGCGCGACTTATAAATCGTCCATAACGTCGTCATAATGATTACGGGCGGTATTGAAATTGTTTGCTCACTACCATGTGCTCTAGAATATTGGTGATTTTTATTTTGTACATTACGACCTAATAACATACGGAATTACTGCAGTCTGTCTATATATTCTCGAGTACGAAATGTCAATAGAGATTTGAGAAACTGTAATGAAAATAAAATAATGAACAAAATCTTACCAATCAAACACTCTATACGGATTCGGTGTTAAACATTCATGTTTACTTTGAAAGTATATTGATTATTTTTAAACGTTGTGTTCAGTACGTTATTTATAGGAGTTTTTCAATATCTAATTCATTATATTGAATTTTGTATTAAATTATGGTTGCAAAAACATATTTTATAATTCTACTAAAAAGAAACAAAATATGGTACCGAACATATTTCGTTTGAATCACGTTTTAATAAAATATTTTCGATTGCCCTTCTTGGCTATCCGATTTTGACCTCGGATTATTACTAAAATATTCAAAAGAATGTTTTATCCATTGGATGTTCCAAAAAAAACTTCATATTATAGTAAGGTATGTTAGAGTTTCTCGGGATACTTGTCAGGTATAAATAAAACCATTAAGAACATGTCTTTTTTATAAAACAATTTTCAATTAGAATTTTTAGATTCTAAGCAAGGGATTAGGAATTATTAGTTTTCAGTTGGCATAATATGTAATTTGATACAAAGTTAATTCCATTTATAAAACCAATATAGACTAATCACTCAAATTTTAATTTAGAAGGGTTCATAAAATTTTAATATTAACAATTTACAAGGAAAATAGTGTTTTCTGATTTTAAAAAATAAGTTGACATCATCACAGATAGTTTTCCTTAGATAGTATAAAAAATATGGTCTTAAAGTATAACTAAAAACCAGAATTTTAATACTTCAATAAAATACTTCAGGAAAATTCCGTAATGCGAATTATCCAACACATAGTACAGGCATATAGCAGAACATCTATATTGATTACAAATAGAAAACAGACGGACTATCTAATTTTCACATTTGTTGTGTTATCCGTGAAAATAAAATTGGAAAACCCGTTAATGTATATAGCTACGTTATTTTATTTAAAATACTAGAATAATTCACTATTTTCGAAAATAGAAAATTTATAGAATTTCAATTTAAAAATATGTGCAATGTTTTCATAGTTTATAAAATAATAAAAAATATAATAATGTGAAAAATATTAAGGTACTTATATTAAAATTATATTAATTTCATAACAATATCTACTACTTTCAGATTTCGTTCGATAACATTAGTAATAATACGTATAAAATATGAATATTTAGATGATTTAAAAATTTATTTTATAATAATATATTATAATATTGTGGTCATAATATATTAATAATAAATTAACTAATTTAGAACTGGACTCTTATAGAATTCGTTTTTAAATTATCAAACTCAAATACATTTTTGTAAATCTTGTTTTGATTTTTGATTCAGTTGTACACTTACAATATTTAAGTGTTTAACCATAAATTATGGAGGTGGGAAATTATTAATTGATTATTTAATTAATATTTATTATAGTAATTTATATACAGTGGAAGTTTTTAATTCAATTACTAATAGCTGTAATTAATTAAGCATTTTTTAATGAACTATTATTTTTAAATTTATATAATAATAATAATTCCTAATGATAGATTTCGTATAATTAATTATATATTTTATTTAAAATAAAATAAATGTATCTACAGAAACATAATATTTTAATTATGAATGTTTGAATATAATATAGGCTCTATAATAGTTTTCAAAAGAAATAATTGTTGTTTTTTTTCTTTCTATAAAATTTAAAGTACTATTATACAGGCCACTAAAGAAACAACCACTCAAATCGTTTTAGAATGCGATAAAAATCATTTAACAGTTTAATAACTCGCCTTTTACACACCATTTCGAGCAATATACTCTGCGAAAACAGTTCTTTACCTGCAAACGTGAGAAGTATGTATGTCCATATTTTAATTATTTTAAAACATGAATTACCACATACAAAAAATACGCACCGACTAATCTAAAAACTAAAAAAAAAAAAAAATGTTGGGAATATATAATATATAATTTGTAAGAACAATAAATTACACCATAATTTAAATTTTCATGTGAGGTTTGAATTATAGATAGGAAATTCTGTCTATAGACGTGATAGTAATACCTACTTCGGATTGGCAATTCTATTTTCTCGTAGTTGTAGGACACAACGCAACAAAGAAAACGACTGAAAACTAATTGCAAAAGGAATGTAAGCAAATGTGGTTTTGTTATCATTGTGCTATAGATTATTCTTGAAATTTATAATATAATGAGCACTTACTTGACATTTTTATTAAGTATTACTAAAACTCAAGAAAACTGAGTTTTTGTATTGTTGTAGGTATATATACTTGCTTTGCGTCCCGTCCAAAAGAGACGTGGTCCATGAAACAGATTTTAATAATAATAATGTATATTTTAATAAAATTTTTCGAAATTATTGTCATAATCTACAACAATATCCACATATAAATATATGTATACTTTAGTAGCAAGACAAAAATGTGGAAAATTACGAATTATTGTATAATTATTCGATTTCGATATTATTAGAGAATATGAAATATCATTGCCTCTGTTTAGCAATAATACAGATTCAGTTAAATTTATAACAGTGTCACACACGCACACACACACACACATAACATATAACAGTGCACGGAATCGGTATAGAATAAAAACCAATAAAAACCATACACGAAAAAGTATACATTCGGTGGTATATTTACTTATATTTTTATGTTATCATAAAGTAATATGTTATTAAAATAAATAATACGAATATGCATGTTTTATTATTACATTTTTATAACAAATTCGCATTATGCGGGTTTAATAAATACAAATAAAATGTATTAATAAACATTGCGTCATTCTCGTTTTTTAATACATTTTTTTTTTTGATCAGTATTTAAAACTGACGTGTGCACACCAATGCAAGAGTACATTCAAATAAATCAAATAACTTTTTTTTTAATTTTGGAACAATAATAATTACGAATTATTACGTTAATAATTTTAAAACGTATTTTTGACTAAAATTGCAGTCCATATATAGAATACAATTTCAATGATTTTGATATCGTCACCAGCGTATTTACGTATATATTATATGTTACTTTGAATGTCCGCATTTTCTGTATCGGGAAATACTGACAGTCTCACCTGGCGAATGTCTGCATACACATACAAAATTGATATTGGAAAATTAAAATAATATAGACATTTACTAGTGGATGTTGACATTTACATCAGGATTTTGGTCAATCTCGTCGTACACAACATGGTTTTGGTTAATGTTGACATAATAGGTACGTATTCGCACGTATTGTCATTATTATTATAGTACTATAATAATTGAATATATTGTAATAGATAGAAACAGCATATAAACGAGTATGTTTAATTAAATCAATCAATAATTATTGTTATTATTATAAATAATATTATATATTTATTTCTATTATTATAACAATTATGATTATTTTACTGTACAAAAAATTATTATTTTAATAAAAAAAACCTTCAGGGAAAATTATTCTATTATTATTACAATTTATAACACGACAAACTGTTATGACATTGTGTACTACAAAAAAAAAATGCCAACATTTCTACAGTCACACTTTTTTGTGGTACACTTTATTCTACAATTACATCACGTCCACCGCCTTGTCCACCAATTGATGAATTTGACGCAGAAATTTGCCTTGAGGAAATTTTTTAATCCCTTTGTCGTATCAGTGATCGATAGTAAATTTTCTTAACACACTTAAAAAAACTGATTTCTGGTGTTTAATCGATTGGGTTAGGAATACAATAAAATATATAACTGTACGTCGAACGAAAATATCGTACTAAATGATGGCGAAGCAGCATAACACGGAGGTTGTCCGGATAATAAAATGAGAGCAGTGGCGTAGTCAAGATTTTAAAATGGGGAGGTGGCAAACCTAAAATACTAAAATAAAACATAATCAACGATTAACAATAACAGTTCATTTTTATATTAAGTTTATACGACCTATGGGGGGGGGGGCATGGCCCATCTATATAAATGTCGACATTTACTATAGTGAAAATATTTACCAACAGTATCCAAATTTAATCAATATGCCAACGTTCACCAATGGCTTTGGTGTACTACGACGACTTTAACCGGTGACTGCAGTCAGTATATTCAACGATCGCGGACATTTTTATAGTAAAATATATATTTATTTACTAATTCATTTAATTCTAGTTAAGAAATATATATATAATACACATATTTTACAAATGTAATATACATATAATTATTATATACACTGAGGCGGGACCTCCACATCGTGTCGCAGAGTAAAAATTGAACCGTAACATTCGCTATAATCATCACCCTCCCGAGTTTTAATTTAATATTATTTAAACCATATCATTCGAAAATAGATTTTCGCCGTGTTATTCGACATCCGACGTCGTCTTAAAAACCGATTTATCGATCCATTTTAATCGCGGCACAGCAGCAGTTACAATATATACTATATAGTATATTATACAATTAGCCGCCGTGGTCGTGATGGTCGTCTTCCGTCAATAAATTAGCCACGCGCGCGGTTATCTACATTTCGTTATTCTTAATTCTTATTATGCGTCGCATAATGCAAAGTTAAGAACGATAATGGACATTTGCATTTAATTTGACCCTCCCCCCCCAATTATTTTTAATTCAATTGTCCCACACATGAAACTATATATAAGCCGGGGCGGTAAACTATTTCGATCATTATAACAACTATATACGGATACGCCGCCACGGCTGCTATATTTTAACGTATTTTAATTTACTTAAATTATATCAATAATAATCATAGGTCGCACGTGGTTATTATCGTGTCAAGAAAAAACGAAAATCATTCATTATATTATGTTTAGAACAGATGTTTTCTGTTTTAAAAATCTCCTCCGCACCCCGACGGATATTATATAATATACGATATCATCATCATCAGCCGTGCACAGCGCTTATTATTAATGATATTGTAATACTGCGGGCGTGTTGATATTTTTTCCAACCCGATGTGTGGTTCGATCGGTTATCGGCGGTGACTAAATCTTATAGAATTAAAACGCACATTATTTCATATTAATTTTATCGACGCATCTCGTCGGCTTTCGGAAACGCATATAAATCCGAATATCGTTACAATAACGCGGTTGTTCGTTGGCATTCGAATAACACAATAAAATATTTAGCGACGTTATTTACACGTAGTATAGGCCCACGAAACGCGTATATTGCTAAAAATAAAAACCATAAAAATCGTGAAATAAAAAATTATTTTCAAACACATTTATATATTATATAACGCCATTATGACGACGTTGGTACAACGTTAAAACGATAATCATATTCATATTGATTATATGAACGGTGGTTAATCGTCGGTACACAAACACTAACGATCTTCTTGTATATGTAATGACTCTAGGGTTCGGATATAAATGCCCTTAAAAATACCGAAAAATGATCTTTCAAAAAATGCATTTTTGACCTAAAAACTCTAAAAAGTATAATATTAAAAAATTAATTAAATTACTTAAATTTTCATTAAACTGTACAATAAGAGTAATTATTTACCATTTTAGCCTTATCTAATTTAAAACTAGATTACCTGATGTGAATTTCAAAATGAAAATAATTTATATCACCTATAGTACTATGTATATAGTACTTATATTACAATAAAGTCAAATTTTATAGTCATGATACAAAAAATAGGGAAAAAATGTCCTAAAAAGTTGAAAAAATGCACCAAAAAAATAATATGGAGTATATAGGTACTCAAAACACA
This sequence comes from Rhopalosiphum padi, assembly GCF_020882245.1. Lineage (NCBI taxonomy): Eukaryota > Metazoa > Arthropoda > Insecta > Hemiptera > Aphididae > Rhopalosiphum > Rhopalosiphum padi. The sequence goes on along the minus strand of NC_083599.1, from coordinate 4,155,998 downwards.
TTTGTAGCTTGGAAAGCTATCGTGCCGCGCATAAAACGATTGAGTCAGCGCACACAAGAACATCATCGATATCGCTTATTATAGCGTACGGCTGCTACGAATACGCATATCTAATATTAAAATATGCACTTCTTCGCGTGCAAATTAATATTTACGGGCTCGGGACACGCGCTCCCCACGGGTTAGATTCATATTTCAATAATATGTTATCAAGAATGATATAACTGCCCATTTGTTTTGGATTTTTTTTTTTTTTTGTAAATGATATACCGACGACGGTATCGTCGCAGGCAGCGCGTAGTGGTACATAATGCACGGGCGCATAATGGAACGGCGCCGCGGCGAATGTGTGTGCAGTCTACGTAAAAAGCGGGCAAATGTACGAACGGGCTATGTTCGGCTGAAAAGAATTCGCCCATTTGTGTGACAAACAGCAGTGCGTTACGATGATATCTCGCGGAATAATATCACTTACGCGCGCCCGCATAGTACCTCAGTCGTCTCTCCAATGATGGACTCGCCGGAGACAATTTTTTTTTCTCGGTCGACGCGCGGGGACGAACGATTACGATTATTCACTGCTGCGGCGTTCGTGCGATGCGCAGCCACCGGTATATCGTATGTATATATATATTGTCATATAGAGACGTACTCGTGTGCTGAACGTTTACCGGGTAAATTTTCAAAAACGCTTTTACAAATTTTTTTTTTTCGTAGAGGTTTTTGATAATAACTAAAAATAATACAGTAATAATTATGCGCAAATCATATTTTTGCCATTAGTTGTGAGTAAACCACAAATAAATCTATTTCCGGGACATTATCATATTTGCCATATTATGTTTATATATACACGCCGTAATGTTTTATAAATTGTTATTGTTTTTTTATTTTAATAAAATAAATATTAAGATATTTAATAGTTATACATAATATTTATAGTATATAGGTATGTAAACACATTTTTAGTCTTTCATATGGTTTGTATATTTTATTATTATAAGAAAGAACTAAATTTGATACGAAAATAGAAATAAAAATCGTATTTGCTATAATAGAAACGATACGGCTCTAAGACTTAGCTATTTTATCATTATATTTTACCACTTTATTAGGAAATTTACCGATATTTTTTTTAGATACGTAAATAATTCTCCATCTCCGTGTATTATATACGCGAGTCCGACGTAGGACGTACACGAAAACCACCCGACGATAATATAATAACTTTATTATTATTTCTATTAGCTATATTATACAATACGTTGAACGTCGAACGTTTCGCGGCACATCGATATATTTTTTTTTCGACCCGCGGGCGATCTGTCCGACTGTCCAAAAATTAGCCGACGGTTCCGGCTCATCATTCCGATCGCGTTACGGACGAACGATATACGTATCGTAATGTCTGCAGGTCCGCATAATATTATATTGATATTATACGTATATATGATATACCGCATTATAACAGTCCGTAATGGGCGCATATAATGTATTATATATATATATATATATATAATATTATTATTAGCCGGTACCGTATATACGAGTGCGTCGGGCGACCGCAGGTAAGTATATGTATACCGCTCGTATATATGATACTATATGTCTATATATAACAGGTAATAGGTATATGGTATATGGCGCACACGCCCACTCGTTGTCGATAAATAACGTAATATCGTCTGTGTGTATACACGATGATAATTTATAATTGGTATTTACATTGGCACGGAAATATTACGATATATTATGTTATATATTTATTAGGCGTATCGAAACGTTTTGAAATGTGTTGTTTTTTCTGAAAATCGTATACGCAGTATATAATATATATATATATATACTATTATCTGACGTGTGTTACCTACCTATTTTATTTCGTACAGTCATTTATCCAACGGACGCATATAAATAGGCGCGCCCGTACTTAATTTCACCGCGAAACCCGATTCCAAGACAGAAGAATTTATATTGGTCATACCGTATATTATTATCGCGTGTGATGGGGGATTCGGGGCTTTATTGCGCTGAAAATCCTGAAAAAACGCATCACAATTTCATCAGGTATTCGAAATGAAAATTTGCACATGAATGTAAAATACACGCGACGTAAATTGATTGTATACAAAAATACCTTTGTGACCGAAAAATTATGCCTATATAGGTACGTGTATTATAGTAGGTATTATAAAAAGGCAATAACTTGTAATGATAATATTATATCATATGAAATTTACTTAAAAATAGTAAAAAAAAACGCTTGCCAAGTCAAGTAAACTTTCTTGATTTTCAATTTTTAGAAATTTTTTAATCGTATGCAACATGTATTTTAATTTCATTTTCATTTAGTGAGATAGATCTCTGAAACCTGAGAGCGGATTTTGTTATTTGGGATCTTATTGTTACATTCACATTGGCTAGGAGAAGTGCAGTGGAGATTTTCAGAACTTAATCTTTTATAATTAATTCATTACAGAGCTTCATAAAAAAAAACCGAAACACATTTTATTGGGCGTTTTTTATGTTTTTCAGCTTATAGCTTTGTACTTTGTAGTGAGTTAACGATTGAAGATAAAGTTCTGAAAATTTTCACAGCACTTCTCCTAGCCAATGTGAATCTAACAAGACCCCAAATAACAAAATCCGTTGTCTAGTGTTAATCTAGTAAAAAATAACTATTTTTTTTAACTGTGGAAAATTAAATAACTTTTGAAATCTCACATTTTTTAATTTACTTGATAATTCCTTTTTAATGAACTATCGACCAACTTTTAAGCTATAATAGTTTTGGAGAAAAGTTAAAAAATAGAAATTTTGGGACTGTTCACGACGACGTTATTGTGGATTCAAATCGTTATACCGCTTGGGTGTGATATCGGATCTCTCTCATTAATATTGTATGTTAAAGTTAGCCACCTAATTATTCACCTACTCATTACAACTGAGTTACATTTTTCTATTTAACAGGAATTCTTGAAGTTTTAAAAATTCAGACTTTTGTTCATTTCAATTGCCATACTTACTTGATTAAAAATCAAGAAAGTAAAACAAATAAATGATTTTGACGAACATTTCAGAGATTGTAGTTTGTACAGAGATACTATATATTATACGGGAAAGCGTAAAGAGTATGTAGTTTGAAATACGTCTGATTGATGGTGCCCAAAACACTTTTTTTTTAAAAAAAAAAACGTTTTAAATACCGCATTTTAAAACAGTTCATTTTCAGAGGTATAGGTTCACGTAAACCGATTAGCTCACCGTGAACTTCATTATACTTAAACCGAAATATATCACAAAGCGCGTTGTATCGAATCCACCGCAGCGGATTGCCCACCAAGGTGGAATTTATCCACAAGGCGAGATAGATCGCACCGACACCGACATCCTCGTAATCTAGGGCACAGGTATAGGGGAGATAAACTAAAATCAAAATACACCGAAAGCCGTATTTTATAGGACTTTGTTCATTTTTTTTCCCCGTGTGAAGTTAGATATTAAATAAATAAATAAAAAAGTTTTTTTTTTACGTTTTTAAATTTAATTACAGCAAAAATGTGCTTGTTGACTATTAAAAACAATTAGTGAAATTATAAGATTCCATATAGATACACGACTATTAATATTGATAATACGAGAGACGAGACTGGCGTGTTAGCACGTAACTTGAATTCGGCGATGACGCGCTGCATGTTGAGAACTATTTTTAAAAACAAACCGGTAAGTTACTCGTCAAATATCTGATATTTGTATGATGATTGCCAATTACTCAATTATAATTGAATTCGTTAGCGTACGGAAAATATTTTGCTGATAAAATTAATTAATATTTCACTGACCCTAGCTAAATCGAAATAAAAAATACATATTCTACAACATACCAATTTTAGTAAATATACACGAAAAACATGATCTCCAAAAAAAAATGTATGTTTTCATAAAAATCTCAATGTATGCAATAATATATAACTTGTTTGTATTTTTAAATTCACTACAACAGAATTTATTATATAAATAATATATAGTGCAATTAAATAAAAATATGTGAAAATCATAGTTATACGTTATAGGTACTTATAGAAAATAATGAATCACTAAAATAGATCAAAACAATACTAAATAAACATTATAATATTATATAAAACACGAATTAAAATTGAAAAGTGTTAACAAAAATCAATAAATTATCGTTATTATAGTTATTGTAAATTTTAATACAATTATATTTCTTGCACACAATATAATAGGTAATGTATTTTTTTCTTTGATTTATTATAATGCCAATGAATAATACTGTGAATATAATACTAAACCCATCCTAAACATTTTATAATTTAAAATACCAAAAATTCACAAAAATTAAAAATGTTAAAAGCAACTCCTAGAAATGAAAATAATAATTGTTTACGTTTGTGTTATATACTTGAATGTATTTAAAAAAATGTAATTTAATGATATCCTGTAACTATGTGGATTGTCAAAAAAATCGTTAATATTCATAATATATTTATTTATTATAAAGACGTATTCGATTGTGAACCTAATAGCTAGGTTAGGTTAGGTTAGGTGCATAGCTACATAGAAGTATCTAAACTACCTATACTATTCAAATTAAAAAATATGTATATCTCAATATCAATAATTTAAAAAATTAAGATTCAAAATTTAAACTTAAAACTTATGATAAACATAAAATTTAATTAAAAATTTATTTAATAATATCTCTATCACAATTAAAAAACCGTTTCACTGACGTTTCCAATAATTAATAATATGATATATTATCTAACATAATTATTATTTAGCGTTTTTTTTTTTTTTTTTTTAATGTACGATTTTATTTGATCGATACTATACGCGTTACGTTACGAAGGACAACATGTTAACAAATAACTATAATACATTTTACGAACATAATCAACAAGTTATAGTAAAACTTTTAAATCTAGTGTAGTCTGAGAGCTAATTTTTGGTATACACAACTTTCAAGATGCTTTACGATTTTTGTCGAGGATGAAGTTATAAGGTGACTGATAGTCACACTAAAATATAATATAAGGTCGTCAGAACTTTTTATTTGACGAACCATGTGCTTGTTACTCGTTAGGAAGCTCGTAAACTTTTCGAGATAGTTTTTTTTTTATCTAATGAACGAATTAAAAATAATTATGCTGACGATAACTTTAGGCACAATTTTTATACAGTTAAATTGATTTTTGTGAAATAAATGATTCATTTTATTTTGTATACGTACAGCGGGCATTCTTACGGTTTGTTTGGAGGATAATATAATATAATAGAAATATTTCCCAAACGATGGACTTTTTTTTTTTAATTCCCAATTATTGGGTAATTTTTGTATTGAAGAGTTTTTTATATTATGCTAATTTAATATATAAGTATATGTATCTATTTTGTGATACTTGATAAATGTTGATTCACTTTTGTCGGAAGATACTTTTTGAGGCAATAAAATTGCTTTGATTAACAATATTTACTGTAGGTTTTCTGGTAAAAAATAAGTTCTTGTTGGTACTTTGGAGATCAAAAGTGAAAAAATGTTTAACACTTTTCATGATAGCTAGGAAATACAAAATTTGGTATAAAAGACTAAAAACCTATTTCATGGGAACACACTATAGCTAAAGACGACGCAAGTAGTTAATTTACCAATATAATAATTAGTTATTTTTCCTAGTTGAACGTAATATTTTCTATAACCGTCTCAACAGTTAAACGTAATTGGATATAATAAATATTAAGCGAAGTGGTTATTTATTCCAAAAAAAGTGCTTAATGTTATGTTTCAAATATTAAAAATATTGATATACTTTTAGAAAATAAATGATTTCTTTTTAAATACGAGTGAGGGATTTTTAAACATATCCTCTATTGTTTTGCGGGAGAGAAAACATTTTTAAAGTAGTGTGTGGCTACGATCCTCGCGGCTAATTTAGAAATCGGTGTTTCAATTCCTCTCCGTGTCATCTCCTTACCACTGTCCATATCCACGAGAACAACACCGTACACGTACATACTCGTAACTTCTATAACAAATTAAAAAATTTCATAACTTATCGATGTTTATATTTGTCTTAAGCTGTAAATATCTTATACTTCTTATTAGGTATAGGTTATTGGACTTATTTAGTTAAAATACAATTATTATGGCAAGTTATTGCGAACATAATAGTTTAAAATGATTATAATTTATATTCTGAGCGGAGTGAAGAATGAATTAATTTTACAAACATGTGTGTGTGTGTGTGTGTGTGCACTAAAATTTAATCTATTGTATTAATGATAGAAAAATAAATTAATTTAATGGCAATATCACATATTATTGTATAAAATATATTTAATTATATGCTGATGGACCACAGCGCTCAGAATCGTTTTCCGTATACAATGATATGATTTCATTGAATTCAAATAAAATACATACATTATACTCGACGCTTTCTACATAGTAGAGCGGTACTAACTTACTCGCATTTCTATGATTTGTACTTTTAATTCTAAATAACTATTTAGTTCGATTTATTCTGATCGTTTAATATCAACCCCCTAGTATTATCTCCTCGTTTTTTATTAGCTATAATAATATATTATTTAATCACGCAAGTTTTGATACAGGCATTTAAACTTAAAAACAATTGATGTTGAAAATTAATTAATTTGCATATTGTGGTTATAAACGTTTTAAAAATAAAATTTATCTAAAGACGAATTTGAATGTAGGTACTTACTTATTCCTAAAGATGAATTAATTATTCAATCCTAAATTGGGTCAATAGCAGACTAAGTTATTAATGAACAAGTTTGACGAACACAATATAATTAGCATTTAGAGCTTAACGTATACAAATGAGAGTTCTACAATAATTATACGCTAGGCGATCGATTGTTGACGACAAATGGCATTTGAAAACTATTTGGAGTGTATAATCCAACAATTAAAATTATAATATAATGCGATTTCGATTAATATTTTTAATAATATAAAATATTAGGTCACTGATATAATACAACAAAGCAATACTATTAATAATAACGATGAAGTGCTATATCGGAGATGATAAAAATTGAAAAACAGGCAACGGTATTGAAAAAACTTAAACGATGAAATAATTGAACGGTTGCGGTCTTTCGATATATAAGCTATTAAAGTGAGTCTGCCTTGGACAAATAATAAAACATACAGCGCTGCCATTACGGTTTAATGAACTTTCGGCGGAGATATTATTATTATAATATTATTGTACGCATGAACATATTAAACATCACGACAAACAAAATAAAACATATCTCCCGAAAGGGTTCTTTGATGCAAATAAGTGGAATACAAATTAACCGTTCTTAAACAGATTGTATAAGTACCTATATATAAATCGTAAGTTTATATAGATTCTACCACATAGGTAAAGTACCTACGGCGTGTCATTTGCACACAAATACTTCAGCTCGCGTTATTGAGTTGTGAAAATAATTATTACCTATATATAATGGTATCTGTGTAGATCACCGTCGTTAACGACGAGAGCCGATGCCGTTATAATAATAATAATATTATATTACATATTTTATTGGCCAATAGTCGATTAAAACGATTACAATAATATAATACAAAAATAAAATCGAACGGCAATCTCAGCACCGACTGATGGAGTGATAATAAATGCTAAAACAAACGTCGTAATTTGCGACGAAATGATTTCCCGGTTTGTAAATTCGATATACGCAGTAAAAGGCATTATGTTTAGCTGTATAAAATTAATAAACACAATTAATATAGTATTAAAAAAACCTTATTTCATATGACAATAATTTATTGGACTTAAAAATCAATCAGAGTACACTATACTGAAATTATTGTAAAAAGCTATCCAGCGTAAATTAGAAGTCCATTTCGTACGTTATATACCTACGTACTATATTTTGTATATGTGATATGTCTGATGCAATTATTTTATGTTAATAATTTAAATTTGGACAAAACAACGTCATTGAAATCTATACTTAATTATGTGCATATTTCTTAATAATTATTCTAAACGAAGTATTATAATATTAATATGTATTATACTGCTTAGGAATAATTTTGAAGTTTGGACATAATAAATTGGGTTAAGGTTTTTGGTAAATAAAGACCTGATCGTCCACCCCTGTTTTTTTATAAATCCCTGAAACACAATGAGTAGCCTGCAACTGGAAGTGAGTAGTACGAATTTGAGAAGTATTTGCTAGCAAATGAATTATGTATTCATATAAATATATAAATTATGTTAAGTTCTTATAAAAAAGTTATACTGTTTGAATTAAAAGTTATAAATTATGATGTTTTCCTAGAAAACAGTCCGAGTAATGAAAATATATAGCAATGAAGAGTCGAAAATCAAAATATTCTTTATAAAATTCTAGTAACTGTTAATTCGTCGGATTTTGTAAATATTTTTTCGAAGTTTGTAAAATGCGAAATGCAACGAATTTTATCGCATTTTTATCGTTTAGAAGTGGGAAGTGGAGAAAAAAAGCCCAAAGCTTCTTTATAATACAAATATAAGCAATATGCCAATATATATGTATAGTATGGGTTTTTATTTAAAAAAAAAATAAGAGCAGATCTATGAAAATCTAAAATTAGAAATTAATTTTGAAGTTATGAATTATTTTTTTTTTTAACGTGGTATACCATAAAAACTTATAACCTCCGAAATATATTTATAATTTATACAATAATAGTAGGTTCATATTCATTTTAAATATTAATACTGTATATTTGGAGGGATATACTTAAACTCCGGTACACTTAAGTTAAAAAACGCGTCATATTACTCTCCGAGTTGAAAGCGCTGCAAGATGAAAAAGATTCTCCTGACTACGGAAGTATAGTTTCTAGTTAATTAAGTTTTTATCTAGTTTGCATTAAAATGATTGTATATATAGTCTGAGGACAAGGTTATTTGATTTAATTTATTCCGGTCCGTTCCTTAAAATTAATTACCTTGTAGAGCTTTAGAGTGCAATGTGTCTTATTTGACGAATTAAAGCGTATATATACGTTTGTATAAATCTGAAAAAAAATCTTGACATGTCTTAGATATTAATTAGTTTGAGTATACATTTAAGAGTTGAAGTATTTGAAAAAATATTCTTGCAGCATTTAATTAATTAAGATATGAATTAAATATAAACAATTTCAGACTTACTAATCATTAGGGCTGGGATTTTAGTGTCCTTAAAAATCCCGAAAAATGACCTTAAAAATGCAAAAATGACTTAAAAAACTCAAAAAATGTTTTTAAAATCTATTTAAAATAGCTTAAAATTAAAAAAAATTACATTACATGTACATAAATATTTTATTTTACTTCATATATTAATAATATAATAATAAATAAAAAATGATTCTTTATATTGTTACACTGAATCACGAGAGGTAGCTTCAGGTTTTCAAATAGAAATGCCCTCCTGTTGTCCGCCAATAATTTTTTGTAGATACAAAAGCTCATTTCATTTATTGTTACTTGTTAGCATATAAATATTTTATATTATAAATCTATAATCTTTAATTTTAAATTCAAAAACATCAAAAATGCCTTATAAACCCCTAAAATGTCCTTAAAAAATGAGAAAAATGAACTTAAAATCAAAAATGGCCAAAAAATTCAAAAAATTGCAAAATAAAATTTCTTATTCCAATTTAAAAATACCTAAAACATGTTTGTAACAAAACGAGCATCGTACAGAAAGTTTCAGAAAAAAATGCAAAGCGCATCGAAATCCCAGTCCTACTAATCATTATACTATAATAAATTCTTATTCTTTAGGCCTTATATCAGTGTTTCTATTACTGGTTTTTGTCATTCTAATAGTCTTATCCATTAATTTCTGACCTTTTAGTCTACACATATTCTAATCTTTGTTCATTGGCAGTTTGTAAAACTAAATTTGATCTCGTCATCGTCTCATTTTATTTGCCCGGTACGATATACCTAGTAGTTCTAGTGAACTGACTGTATATAGCTATCGTTAATCAACGTATTGCACAATATCATTGGTAAGTATAGAGCTATTCATAAACTTGTAGTATCTACCATTGCCCTTTGTTCATTGATTCGTTTTGATACTTGTTAATTTAATGCTTAATCCGTCCATCTTATCTTTCGAATACGTCAAAAGCACCGCATCTCAAAAACTTTTATTGTCTCCTTTTCGAGTTCGTTGTACGTCCAAGTCTTCATTACTATTATGCCGTGTTTATGATTTTAGCTATTTTTTTTTTCGAGTTCAATGTCTATTTTATTCGATGGTAGGATTTTTTCTTGGGCGAAAAAAGAAGAATACATTTAGATCCAACAATAAAATATCCGCAAAATATAATACAATAATGTTTAAAATGACTAGAATTTAGCTAATTAATAATTTTTTAATTTTTTTGCAATATATATATATTATGCCAATATACGATTGATTTCAGAACATTATAATCATAATATTTTTAAAATTTGTGTTTTTATAGAATTCATAATATTATAGCTACTGCCTGTGTAGCCTGTACTATATAATCTAAGAAAAACAACTTTTCTGCTTTTTAAAAAAAAGAAAACTACTTCGGTGCACCTATAGTAAGCTATGACCTACATTTTGAAATTCATCATCCTATTCATATATTGTCCTTACATACTACGTTTATTTATCATTACAGTGACTGATGTTAAGCAAAGAATATCAAACAAATTTAGTAGTGTAGATATATTTTTTTTATATTTCAAATCAATTAAAAGCGTAGAGTTTTTTTTTTAAATATAACTTTAGCTCACAAAGTCAAATTATTTCCGAAAAAAACATATGTATGAATAAAATATACACAAAAAAAAGTAGGCAATAAGATATTGTTGTGATGTACATTAGAGGTCGAGTGGGTCACTATTATGGGTATATTCGATTTGAATTCAATGTAATACAATTACTACCATTATGTACAAAATACGATTCCGAGCGGAGACTGTTAGTACTCTAATAGTCTAATATCATTAATAAATATATTTATCTTACTTTTAGTATCGCTGTTAGATTGATAAGATTTTTTCGGAGAATATTGCATTTATTATATTATTAATGTTTAATTATTAAAATAATTTACGAAGATTTTTTAATACCATATTATATCAACTTATATAACTCAAAATTTAATAACATCTTTCTATAAAAAACGTACAGCAGTAAATATAGGTTCATCGTATAAATAAATTATGATATATTAAAATAAACCAAAAATAGCATTGCGTTAGTAAAATTAATAATAATATAATATACGTAAATGTTTTAATTTCCCACGGATAATGTTTTTAAATCATAATAAAATAATAATTAACATCTTATCTTTTAAATAAGTAATTTCATCCAAAATTGAACTCAAAATGTCTATAAAAAATAATTGCCATTAATATTTATTAAATTTTATGGTTTCAGTGTAAACTAGGTACTTACGAGAAATCATGTGTTAAATTTTCAAAACATAGATATAAAAACAAAAGTTGTTATGAATTTCTATAATTACAATTTTGTAATAAGCTATTTAGTTTGCAATATTTTACGATTTTACGAATTTTGACAAAAAACTATTTTTTTAAATGCATATAAAAAAGAATTATGCGTATTTATTTTTATAATTTTTATACAAGTGTATGAACAACGTTTGTGGGATCTCGTATTTAATTGAGAATTTTTTTACTTTTGATACCTCAGAGTAACCATCACTAGATTCAATGACTGCTTATTGTGTTTAAGGATACAAAAAAACACACATCATTGTAAATAAATTAATATACATATTACATATCCATCGCTCCGCTCTGAACCTAAAATCATTTATAATATATCTACCTATGTACAATTTTATCAAATAACTATAATTTTGTTGTGTATTTTTTAAAGTAATAGTAAGATATTATATATGTTGAGCGTCTATTTTAATGATTTAATTTAAAATTACTATATAAAAATAGCTTTATTTATTTATTGCCATATTATTAGTTAAAAATATTATTATACTCTTGACTACAGAAGAGAGACAGAGAATTTTCAGGACAGAGAATTATGAATCTGCTTTAATAATAATAATAAGAGGAAGAAGAATAGTAATAACAATATTATGTATCTATGTAAAGAGTAAAATCAAAGCAAATTTGTTTTCCTCGTAAATTTGATTTAACATTTTGATCTCTAAAAAATAAAACTAGGCAGAGAAGTTTTAAAATGGGTTATTAATTTTATCGTTTTTTTCTAAAAACCCAGATGGTTTTAAATGCATTGGATGGAAAATAAATTAATGTATTATATTAAAAATGTAATAGTTTTGTGAAATTTTAAAATTTGTTTTTATATTTTTACATTATTATTAAAAATGCATATAAAAAACGATACATTATTACTATGCACATTTTTATCTATAATATTATAACATATGCTACTACATTATACTTAAATTGCATTACAACAGCAGTTGTAATGTCTAAATGATCAAAAGAAGTTTTAGGAGGTACAAAAAAAATACACACACACACACACAGTCGATTAGCAAATGTTGCTAGTGGCGGCAAACTAACGACTAAAAATCACCGGAAACTTGTCTGAAACGTAAGTACTTTTTTTATATATTTCATGGATATACTATTAAATTAAAATGATATTTTGTCTAAATCAAATTACTATATTATAGTTTTATTTTGGTTGTGATTTAAATATTACGAGTATAATATGTTTCAACGTTCTTATACAGATCTCAGTATAAAACAAATACTTACAAAAAGGTAATGTAAAATAATTAGGTAGTAGAGTTCAAACCATACCTACTTTTTATAAAACACCACCCATATAATATCTGTTGTCCTGCCTTACATCACCACCCACATAAATTATACCTCTACGTCTACGAAATTAATGTTGTGTATCAGAATTAAATACTATATAGCATTATATACAGGGTGATTTTTTTATCGTGAACCAGTAAATATCTCGGTAAATATTAGGAATTTTAAAATAATTTTTTTTTTAAACTTTCTAGGTTTTACTATTTTACACTGTGTTACAAGTTTGATAATTTTAACTTCTTCCCTTATTTGATAAAAAACTATCAACTTTCGATTTTCAAATGGCAATACATATTTTCGATAACGAAAATTTATAAACATACTGAAAAAAATAATTTTAACGTTTATAGAATTTAATTTCAGTAATCCGTTCGCGACTTATTACCGTTTAAATATTCGTTCAATTTACTGCTACCGGGTAGTTTATCAAACCCAACAGTAAAGACCAGAAGTAAAAACGAAATGATATCTTAATTTAACAATACCCATAACGATCATAATCGATAATAAATCTTAGGTAGCAAGATAGATAAACAATACTGTTAGAAAAAAAAAATGTCCTATCAACACTCCCACCAGAAAACCGTGGTGTCAGTGAGCGACTAGCCTGCCGCATCGAGGTTGAATCAGTTATAAAGTATAAAAATAACATATTACAATTTACTATCATGGTTACATAGTACATCACTGGTTACTGATTCTTGGTATAGGACTTATCACGTATTATTTTAACAAAAAAATGATAATAAATGGCGGTTAACTGTTAATGTTAATTTTCCATTATCAAATATCGAATATTAATTATTAATTAATTAATTAATATTCTTTGAACGTTTAACCACAGAATACGTTTTAAGTAAATACTATGTAAATGTGTATTATTTTAAATATAAATTTAAGGTTTAAACCAATTATTTCAATGCATATGTATTTTGTGATAGTGTTTTAATGTTGTATTTTGGTTAAACAATTTGAATTTAATTAAAAGTATACTTCAATCCAATCAGCAATAGTATTATGTGTATGACAATTAGTTTTCATACTTTTCCGACAACTTTTTTTGTATAATTTATTGGTAAGTTCAATCTAAAATTAATAAATTAGAATTTTTTTTTTTATTAAATGATTTATGCATAATATTATTGGCAAATAATAACCATGGTTCAAATATCTTAATTTTATTTCAGTGGCAATTCGTAGAATTGGTGTAATTAATCAAAAATAACAGTGAAATATATGACTAGCTCAATTTGACCAGCAATTAATGCAAATTCATATTGCTTTCTACTGGTACCTATCTGATGACTATAAATTAATAAATAAAATAAAATTGGAATAAAAGAATAAAATATACATATATCTATATTATATTTTAATCTTTTAACAAACTAAACAATCTATTATGTAAGTATGAATTTTTTTATAAAATAAATAATTTGATGTTAATTATAATTTTTGTTCATTTTTTAGGAAATTTATTTTATTTTATTTCAAATTCCAATTGCATTTAATAGTACTAACTTTTAATTTAAATATCTATAACAATATTGGATGAACAAATACAAATTGCTGTTTTGGTTAGCCACAGCATAATACAGTGAAACTTCTAATTAACGGTCACCAAAGGGACCATAAATAATGACCGCTATTTAGAGGTAGCTGTCCTATAGAGGTGACCATTAACGGAAGTTTTACTGTACATCTCACCTGATAACTTAATAAGTATGTATACAATTTTTTTTGTATAGAATCAATTCTATAAATAATTTAATGTTTTTTTTTTTTTAGTTGCATTCTGATAAAAAAAATAACAGTGCAGCATCAAGACCAACTACTTCTAAATTTGTAAAAATTGTTGATGATCACATTAATAGTTAATTGTATGTTTAAATAATTAGGTTAAGTTATTGGTACATAACATAAGTAGGGCGGCGCTTTCCATTACCGCACAAACATGACCCAATACCGCACAGATTTATAAAAAGGTATAGCCTAATTCCGCATACAACAAATGGTACGATACCACATAAATTTATTAAATATAAAAATTTTACATAGAATTAAATAGTTAAAAATAATTTTTAGTCATAATTTGTAGTAGTATTAGTAATAATAGTAACACAAATGTAATAATTTAAACATAAATGTTATTGTAGATACCTATATTGGTTTAAAATGTAAACCAATTTGTACACTGTGAATACAATCTTTTACAGATAAAGTTTAATAATGTCGTTATAGATAATTGTCGATAAGTGACGATAATCGTCCAAAATATAAATGTGCGGCAATGGGATATCCAGTATTTTAAAATCTGTGTGCAGTTTTGTCCCATGCATATTTATAACGGGCGATGCCCAAGTAGGGCTATGGAGTTTTTATTAACCTAAATTGGCAAATTAAAATTTTTTTTTATATCTGAGTGTCATTTTTATGCAATATATTAAAAGATTTTTATATCATAAAATATTAATTAAAAATTAACATCATTTCAAAAATAAGTGTAAAAATCAATAATTTTTTAAAACATCCATAGCCCTAAAAATATGTTGTACTCTATGTATAGAGTAGATAATGTAAAGTATGTTCAATGTTCATTTAATTTGTATTAATTTATCTAGGGTAGTGGACATGTTAAGTGTTAATATTTTTTATTAGGTATGACCTTACCCAAATCCTGCAAAAATTTGCACTACGGAAATTTGTTCATGTTCTAGTAAAATTATTAATAACTAATGTGTTTATTGCCTTTGATAATTTAGTATTGAATTAATGTCCATTATTTGGTCTATTCACATACAAGATAGTTTTAATATAAAATGCAAATCATACATTATACGAAAAATATATACTAGTATAACTTATAATTATAAATGGAAAATTGGGTAGGCACGATGTACAACGAGCTCTAGGCCTATAACCTTGTATCAGATTAACAACACAGGACTCATTTTCTCGATGCACAAACCATTGTAATATCAGTCTGATGTAGGTTATTTGTCATGTCACTTAATTTGTGTAATCAAAATAATTTACCTATTCTATTTTTTTTTTAGTATACATAGATTGATTTGTAATTATTTTTATGTTTAATGAAAAGAAAACCTTTAATGGAAGGGGCATTGTAAAAATGTATAATTAAAAAAAAAGAAGAAATGTGTGAATAGACCTTTAACTACTTTAGTCTTAGCTCTATACCCTGAATCCAAGTACATATGGCAACCATATACATTTATATCTGCACATTTATGAATTATTTTTCTAAATACATAGAAATTGTTGATTTACTTTGTTTTAAAATGAAAAAATGTTATCTGTTTAATATAATCATTTACTATAGTAATTAAGATACACCATATTGTTTTTTAAAAAATATTTATTTTGTAATTTACTAATTATAACTCATCAATCTAATATAGAAATATAAATTATATTAAATAAATACATATGTATTTGTATGTATTTGGAGGACATATCTTTATCAAGACGCAAAACTTTAGTTTGGCAGCAGGACGGTGCTCCAGCTCATAATAAAAATATTGTCATAGAGTATTTAAATTGCACTTTTGGTACAAATTGGATGGGAACGTACAGTCCAAAAATATGTTGGCCACCTCGTAGTCCCGATCTGACTTCGCCATATTATTTTCTTTGGGGTTATCTTCAAAGTGTAGTTTACAAAGAAATGCCTGCTAATGTAAATGATCTTAAACAAAAAATTAAAGATGCTTGTTCTAATATCTCAAATTATGTTTTAATGAAAACTACTACAAATGAATTACTTAAAAGACTGGCAATTTGTTTGGAAGTAGATGGTCATCAGTTTGAACATCTATTAAAATAAATTATTAATAAACTTTAATTGACTACTTACAAGTATTGTGTATGTGTTTGTTTGTTTTAATTAAATTTTGAACTTAACTAATCCTTACTTTCCTTACCAATATTGGAAGCTTTTATAAATTATAAGGTATATTCACTATATTCTAAGATGTATGTATTTCAACCATGGTTACATAGTTCTGTGATAATATTAACTTCATACTTCATAGGTTTAATTTTGAAACATGAACTAAGATATAATATTGTTCCATGGTATACAAATTAATTTAGTTAATATTGTTAGTGGTATCTCTGGTATTGGTACTATAGTACTTTTCTATGCTATAGTAGTACAAAACATTATAATATGTAAGTATGTTACTTATTTTCTTTGTTTCATATAATAAAACAACTTTATAAATGTTCACTCTTTTTAAATTTTTCATTAACTTTTTTACATTTATTAATTAGTATTTAGTTTTTTAGTAGCCACTAACCAGTAGGATTAATATGTTCAAGACGTTGAAATAAGTCATAAATAATTGATAGGTAGTTTTTATTCAAGTTTATTGAACTTATACCAAATAATGGACATTAATTCAATACTAAATTATCAAAGGCAATAAACACATTAGTTATTAATAATTTTACTAGAACATGAACAAATTTCCGTAGTGCAAATTTTTGCAGGATTTGGGTAAGGTCATACCTAATAAAAAATATTAACACTTAACATGTCCACTACCCTAGATAAATTAATACAAATTAAATGAACATTGAACATACTTTACATTATCTACTCTATACATAGAGTATAACATATTTTTAGGGCTATGAATGTTTTAAAAAATATTGATTTTTACACTTATTTTTGAAATGATGTTAATTTTTAATTAATATTTTAAGATATAAAAATCTTTTAATATATTGCATGAAAATGACACTCAGATGTAAAAAAAAAATTTTAATTTGCCAATTTAGGTTAATAAAAACTCCATAGCCCTACTTATGTTATGTACCAATAACTTGACCTAATTATTTAAATATACAATTAACTATTAATGTGATCATATCATATCAAGTATACTTTTAATTAAATTAAAATTGTTTAACCAAAATACAACATTAAAACACTATCACAAAATACATATGCATTGAAATAATTGGTTTAAACCTTAAATTTATATTTAAAATAATACACATTTACATAGTATTTACTTAAAACGTATTCTGTGGTTAAACGTTCAAAGAATATTAATTAATTAATTAATAATTAATATTCGATATTTGATAATGGAAAATTAACATTAACAGTTAACCGCCATTTATTATCATTTTTTTGTTAAAATAATACGTGATAAGTCCTATACCAAGAATCAGTAACCAGTGATGTACTATGTAACCATGATAGTAAATTGTAATATGTTATTTTTATACTTTATAACTGATTCAACCTCGATGCGGCAGGCTAGTCGCTCACTGACACCACGGTTTTCTGGTGGGAGTGTTGATAGGACATTTTTTTTTTCTAACAGTATTGTTTATCTATCTTGCTACCTAAGATTTATTATCGATTATGATCGTTATGGGTATTGTTAAATTAAGATATCATTTCGTTTTTACTTCTGGTCTTTACTGTTGGGTTTGATAAACTACCCGGTAGCAGTAAATTGAACGAATATTTAAACGGTAATAAGTCGCGAACGGATTACTGAAATTAAATTCTATAAACGTTAAAATTATTTTTTTCAGTATGTTTATAAATTTTCGTTATCGAAAATATGTATTGCCATTTGAAAATCGAAAGTTGATAGTTTTTTATCAAATAAGGGAAGAAGTTAAAATTATCAAACTTGTAACACAGTGTAAAATAGTAAAACCTAGAAAGTTTAAAAAAAAAATTATTTTAAAATTCCTAATATTTACCGAGATATTTACTGGTTCACGATAAAAAAATCACCCTGTATAGTATAATATTAGTCTGTTTTTTTTTTTTAATACCACAATTTTAATGGGAATATTCATTATTTATTTAGTTGCTGTATATTTCGTATGTTTACTATGTTTACCAACTCACTTCAAGACTATCAAAAGATAAAACATGGGTAATATTCAGTGGTTGAAGTGAGAAGGGTTGCGGGAAAACGCAGTCCTTAAACTTCGTGTATAGAACTTCTATTTCATCGCTCCATAGCCCATACTTATTTTAAAATTTTCCATATTATTCCGCGTAGGTTTTGAAATTATTTTCATAATTTATATAGATCCTGCTATGTGGTATTGATTAATTTATTTTATAAACAATTTTGTTCGTCGGGATTTTTTCATTTCGAAACCGAAAGTCAGTACTTACAGCAAAACGTAGCTTAAGATAATATGATTTCGTATCTTCGATAGTATGACAATAGCAGTGACGACTATAATAACTGAAATAGACAATAGCGCATAAAAATACAGACAACAGCTGCAATAATGAAAACGCAAAATGTAGGATTTCGCCGGATTATTTCCACCCCCCAACCACCACCATTTATTTCTATCCACTTTAACCGCTGGTAATATCGTCACATTACTGTGCTACATTTAACTTTTATAACAGCAAATTTATTCTAATAACAACAAAAATGAAGAGGATAACGTTACGAACTTATGTCATGTAGGTAGGTATGGTATGTGGTTACGAAATCACGTGCACGTTATCCTAAAAACAATAATATTATGGTTTCGTGGAAAAAATATATTAATAGATAAAAAAAACAGATGGGAATGGAGACATGCGCGAATTTCGAAAACGTTTTTTACGGACGAAATATTGGTTAGCAAATTTCGACGACGTTTTGCAAGGTAGTTGCTAATTGACTGCTAAATGATGGTTCAAGAAAAATTTGAAAATGTGATTTGAATGATATGGGTGGGGCTGGAGACATATTGTGTCTCTAGCCCCAACCTAAGTTTTTATTTTTTACGATTAAAAAATAGGCTTGCAAATATTGTTGCTAAATGACTGCTAAATGTTGACTTGAAAAAAATATCAAAATTTTGATTGGGTGAGGTTGGGGACATGTACGTCGAAAAATGGACGTGTGACACGATTAAAAAAAACAATTTGGGACGTTTAGGTCGGCCGGTTATTTATCAATTTATTCATTTTCTTTTTTTGCTCACACCACCTATTTCACTGTTATTTATATGATATTATATATTGTATAATTTTTTTTTTTACGTCGTTCGGGAAACTCGCGGTATGCACGCAGCACACTGCACGGTGTTTATGCACTCGCTCGACGGACGGGCGAAAAACGTTAATAGGTCTTTTGGGAATCTTAAAAAGCAGTCCAATGCGAACGAGCGAAACTTTATGCTGTACACGGGTAGTATTATAACTACGGGGGCCCGCCCGGGTTCGTCGTCGCCGTAATAGAGCCGCGCGCGTTAGACACGATCGAGTCGGGGGGAGGGGGGGGGTTGCGGACGAGATATCGCGTCTCCTCTTCTTCTTCGTCTTCTTCTTCTTCGACGGTCCAGACAGCGGCGGCGGCGGCGGCGGCGGCGGCGGCGGAGGCTAATAATTCGCGGAGGCAAACTTTCAGCATTAATCAAATAACTAATATATTTATATACACTTACACTGTTGTTTTTACGATGGCCGCGACATAGATTTACCGACCGTTTATTGATTCCCATTTTCGAGTATACGTACTGCAGCGGCGGCGCGCCCGGTGTATATAAGACGCGCGCGCCGTTATACCTACCTATGCGATACGACTGTGTGCGTACAGGGTGCGGCAAATCAAAATGGTGAAGTTTTGAAAGTTGGCGGTTCTTCCCGCGTGTGGTGGGTTTAGTAGTGCGATTACGCGATGGTCTCATCTCGTCGGGCAGGCCGTGCCGTTATGTCTGAACGTCCGAAAACATTGCTTTCCAAGCACAAAGTTCATTTTAGATTTTTTTGATTTTTAGAGCATTTTTTGACATTTTTAGTGCATTGATAAAATTCGATAAAAATTGAGCAGTACCTACCTGATTACACCGTGCTATTATGAAACATAAGGTAACGAATGTATCTATGTAAATTGTATATTCATTTTTTGAAAATAATTTTCACAGTAAAAAAAAGATAGGAAAACCAGAAGATGAGGAAAATTATATTAATTAATACCTAAGAAAAAAATGTATATAATACCTAAATTAAACAATTTTTTTCAGTGTTAAAGATAATTATTTTAAGAGCATTTTTTTAGTGCATTTTAAAAAAAAATTCTGTCACAAATGCATTAAATCGTATTTTTTAAGGCATTTTTCTTGTTTCTTAGAGTATTTAAATCCGTTCCCTAGTCATTACCATGGTTTGGTCTAGTGAACAATAGGGCTTCGCCGTACGTACATTTTTGGAAAATGGTCGTCTCTGAGGGGTGATGTGGGGTGGCACGCGCGCTCACCGGATTTGAGCATTTGTGATTTTGCTTTTGGGGCTACCTAGCTGAAGGAAACGGTTTTTAAACGTCGGCCTCAGACTTTGGAAGATCTCAAAGAGCGAATTAGGGAGGAAATTAGCGCTATACCACTATAATACCATTGGAAATGTGTCAAAATACGGCCGAAAACTTCAAAAATCGCCTTCATCCCCTAACCTGCTGGCGGCCATCATCTTTCTAATGTCGTTTTTAAAACTTGATATACATAAAACGGCATGATGAACTGAAGAAAATTAAATAAATATAATTTCTGAAAGTTGCGTAGTCTGTTTCGCCCCACCCTGTATTATATAATATGAGCTCCAGCGCGCGATATGCGATTTTATTTACGGCAATTTATCGTCCGCCTGTCGTTTGTTTCGTTTCGTTTCGCGTGCGACTCGTCCGCCGCATATAAATCAACGTTTGAGATACACACACGCGAAACGACAAAAAAATATGGCGCGGTACGCGGCAAAAATGCCGTGCGAGTTTCGTTCGACGTTCGCGTATAGGTATGATAGACGTATTGATATGCGTAATAATCGCACGAATATCATTATTACTCGTTAATACGACTAGTGTGTGTGTGTGTGTGTGTGTGTGTGTGTGTGTGTGTGTGTGTGTGTGTGTACGAATTCGTGATTAAGGCCGACGCGATTTGCATATTTTTATTGGTTGGTCAAAAAAAAATAGCTTGTTCGTACCAAAATTTGTTTCGAATATTATAACCTAACAATGCTGCACACGAAATTTTATTTGCATATTTTTCCATTTTCGGAGGACGCAATACAGGATTTTGTATATATTTTTTGGAATATTTTTCGGATTTTTAAGACTCGACGAATTTGAGAATCACAAAACCGTAATAGTAAAAATATTAATTTGTTTCACTCGTAGAAGTCATTGTGGGTAATTCGACAAAATATATAATATAGGTAAGGTTAGATTACTAGCAGACTCGATTAAATTGATAAAAACTCTACGGAATTTAACACGTGAAGTTAGTGGTACAGACGGCACTATAATATGAACGAAAAATGTGTTTTTAAAAAAAAATTATGGTTTTATATATTATTACGAAAATGTCAAAAGTATTACCCAGCACTGTGTCCATGTTTGGAGGTATCCCAAAATATTTGATAAGCAACGATTTTTTGCATTATAAATACGCACATATTACGTCCGTCGATGTAGAAGGCTCTCTTTTCACGCTACAAATATCTGTTGATGGACAATCGACGCTCAATGCTGTTTGAAAACTTATCCAAATCATTAAAATAAATATGCAATGCAATAACATCATTAAAAATTAATGTGTTGTTTTTTTTAAACTATTATTTATTAATAACATTAAACATTTTTGTTAGGTTTTCAGATGAAGAGAATAACACGCATTTTTATAGATTGTTAGCAGCATAATATAAAATAAATAAATCATTTAATTAAATATTGTTTTTTTTTTAGAGCATATTTTAGTATTTTTTTTAGGGAATTACTGCATACATATTTTATAGGTATTAGGGTGTATAATTGTCAGCCATATAGTCATAATATTATAGGTTAACAGGTACCTAAGTACATCATCGTGCATTGACAGTTATTTCGAACACGGTGAACTCTGTAATTATTGCACTCGTCGATCAAGCCTACTATTATAATATTTTTCGTACCCTCCCCCCCAAAAAAATGTATTGTAACTGTATTGTATAGCATTTTTATAAGCAGTTTTGAATATCTAAGTTTAATTTTTGATAAATGTCTAATTCAAATAGTCTACTAATATTGTTAAATTCAATTTAAAATATTGTTTAAATAATAATTAATATTTTTAAGCAGTGAGTTATTATAATATCAGTTTATGATATTGTATATTTTAATTGTGTAGATATTTTCAAATAATATTTAATGTCTGTGGTCTTTGGTAAAATTTTTCCGTAAATTATATTTTATACTTAAGCAATCAATTTTCAAGTGTAAGTCACTTTTTTTTAATCATACCTTGGCTGTTGATAGAAACTTCAATCATAATATTATTAAAATACGCGTCTCACCTGTATTGAATCGTTATTTTTATAATTTATTATCATAATATATCTATTGCATAAAAATATGTTTAATGATAGTAGATAGATATATTATAATAATAATTGAAATTTAAAATTAATTGGATTAAAAATTAAATGATTTTCTATATGACTATAATTAATTGTGTTAAATATTTTATGATTTTTATTCGAATTTTTAACTTAATTATTTATATTGAATATAACTCGCCGTTGTATTTGAACGATAATTTTTTTTGACAAAAAGAAATGCTAAGCTATCATTATGTGTATGCAAGTATCTCGTATCAAGTCAAAATTAATGTCATCGAAAATAATGTATTTTCTATTCTTAGCACTCGTGTTATTTTTTTAATGTCATTTGGAATCCTGAACTTTCCTCCGCACAACCGAAATGTATACACGCGCTTGTCATTTCAAACTTATCTACTCGTTATACACATCTTACACACGTCCACCGAACGACGTTGACGTGTATATTATTGAGCACAAAGTGATGTTATCCGCCGTTCTCGTGAAAATAATACGCTGACCCCGTACGAAAATAAACTTGACATTTATTTTTTATTTTTTATACGTTAGTGACGAATAAAAGTGTACAGCTGAGAGTGGTATTATATAGTAGCAGTGCGTCCTCGTCACGTCACCCCGTCGCCGGCGCGCGCGTTAAACACGGTCCTACGCACATGTATTATACACATCAATTAGTATTAATATACAAAAATGTTACAGTTTTTCGGTTTTTGTGTAGCGTAATAAATTCTTTTTGTTTTTTTTATCCATACATGTCACCAATAAATAACATGTACCTACATAATCAAGATAAACAATAATTTATTAACGCGCGTAGGAGGTAGGTAGTAAGTTATTATTTACAATATGAGTACCTACCTACTTACTTATAAAAAAAATAAAAACACTTATTATTTCATATAATATGTTTGATATTGTATTTTTTTTTACGTTTAAAATTAATTGTGTTGCTAGATTATAATTTCAGATGACTTAGGTAGAAATTACGTACATTCACACTGGATTTTTTTTTTTAAAAATGTTTTTTATTTTACAGTGTAAATATTACTTGTTTACGTAAAAAAAAATACTACAAACATACAGTATTATAAGCATTACTAAAATCGAGGCGAATTGCAATGTACTCATATTGTTAATACGGCTTTCGTAGTTATGCATATTTTAAGGGTTCTAAATTTGAAATATTTCAAAATTGAAAATTTCACTCTTTTTGAAATATTTTTTCTTCTTTTAAACGTGTTCGGGTTATAGTTGGTTAAAAATAATATATTGATAATAAATATGCAAAAATATACATTTTTGATATTTTTTTCGTTGTGTCCGGGAAAAGATTTTTAGCTCACTATAAGGAATAAATCAAATAGTCCAAAAAAAAGTAAATACAACGATTTTCGAACCTTAGAATTTATCACTTGTATTAATTATTATATCTATTAATTGGATTCTTATTGAATATTAATTTATTATTATTATTTATTATACATATTTTCTTTATTTCATACAATAAATCAACTTTTAAAGATTTTCACTTGCAAGTTGACGTGATTATAAACTTCAAGATATAATAATTTTTATTTTATTTTTCATGGAAATAAAATATTTCATGAAATTTTAAAATATATAATATTATTACAATATAGGTACATTTATGTATGTCTACAACTATTCTGTTCACAAGAACAATTACTAAAGGTTTAAGACTGAATGCAAAATTTACCTAAGTAGAGTGGAGAAACTCAATAGCATCACTCAACGAATATTGTAAGTAAACACTAAACAATGTTATAAAATGATAGTCCTCGTAGAAACTATGTATAATAATTACGTGTTAATTTATACATTGTAAATGTATTTTAATATTGGAATAAACGGACATGAGATTAAAAGCAGCTGAATGCTTTGTCAGGATCGAATTGCAAATTAGTATTAAACGCAATTATTAAATTATGTGCCCACATAATCGTACCTACGCAATAATGATGTTAAAATTGATTTCAGTCGATTTGTAAAGAATTGTTCTATGTCGTAGATGTATATCGAACTATAAAGAACTAATTATTACTGATTTATAATCATAATGGGTGTATCATAATTCAAGAATAGTAGGTAGGCACGTTATTCTTTTACATACCGTGCGATGATCACAAGAGGTCAAAGATATTTAAATAATAATAATAATATTTATTAGTTTATTACTATATATAATAATTATATCAGCTTATTATTCTTTTTTGGCTTATTCTCTAACGGTTGAAATAAACAACATGCGTCGATGGTCATTGAAATTCAAGAATAGAAATTGAAATTAATTATAAATTTAAGTTCAAAGTATTGTTCCATAAAAATTGATTAGATACCTATAGAGTATTTAATAACTGATAAGACAATTCAATCAAAATAAATTATATTATTTATCTTCTCTTTGATTATCATTAATTGATATTATTATAATATTTTGTTTCTTAAGTTACTTTTTACTAAAGTCGACTCAATAAAAAATATAATCTCAAGAGTGTGATTAGCTGTTTCGAAAGAAAAAAAAATCTTCAAACTTTAGTATGTTTGATTCTTGGGGCTCTGTTCATTTTCTTTAATCAGAAACTCGAGTTCTATAGAGTCTAATATAATATTATTATGATGTATAAAAACGGTTTACAAAGTAAAACTAAAAACACTACCTTTTAAAAATGTTTTGAATGAAAAAAAAGGTGGGCAAGTGTGTACCTTACAGCTCCGCTATACAGTAAGTTTCGAATGGGTCACTATTCACTGTAATAGATATGCTAAATTTGAATTCAATGATATATATCACTGTATCAAAAAATAAAAACGATTCTGAGCGGAGACGGTCTATCGGCCGCCTATACCACAATAGTAGTATATTTCATGTTATGTTTTTGATATTGTTATTAGGTAAAGTAATTTATTTTACTATTAGTAATACAGTAAGTTGAAATATTTTTTGTTTGTAAACAACGCATTTAACAATATTATTATGTGCATAAAATATAAATATATGTATAATAAACTAATGTCCCCATGAATAATGTTTTTGAACTACGAGAAAATGAACAATATCGTTATTCATAGTTTAAATATACAATTTTTTCTAAGATGGAACTCGAAATGCTTTTAATATAAATTATGTTTAAATATTTTTTTTAGATTTGTTAGTTTCAGTGTATTCAATTTTCAATCCTTTACTATAAATATTTCGAGATTTTATAAATTTCATAAAAATCTAAATTTTTTAATCGCATATAAAAAATGTCGTAACTATGTATTTTTAATATTTTTTAATTGGCATATGCATTTTATAAGGAAGCTCCTATTAAATGTTCTAGCACTTTTAATCATTAAATATTTTTCATTGATATTAATTAAATAAATAAAAAAAAAATGGAAATTTTAAAATGCTTATGATATAACATAAATAAAGTCAAAATATTTTTAAAATTATATTACAAAATGTATAGAAACTAATCATACAAACATTTGGTAACAATTCAAGTATCTATATTTAATCGTCTTCAAATTACACCTATAAAACAAAATTAATTTTATCAAACACCGAGTTTATGTGAAAATTCCCGTTTTTAACTTTTTTTCTTGATAATTGTTACCTCTTCAAAGTACAAAGAAGATTTAATTTGTCATCCGAAGCCACCCTTTAAGTTAACAATCAAAGAATATTTTCGATTACTTATCGTGTCTACACAGGCACAGAAAAACACACATCATTATTATAATCATTACATTCATCACCCCTCTAATAATCTTAAATAATAAGTAGGTATAAATATGTATTGGAGTTGACGTGTGCCCAGTAATTATTGTTAGGGGAGGGTTTTTTTGTAAACAACAATTTAAATATTATAATATAGAAAAATCTAAAAAATGCATATAACACCTTTATTTATCAAACGTAAGATACAAAAAGTATTATATTATAATAGTACATGTACATAATATCTATAACATACATATAATTTAATCAGTATAACAGTAATATAATACAAAATGTTTTTATGATGAAAAATACCTATTCAAATTAATAGTAACTCAAGGGAGATAAACATAGCTGGAGTGTGAATATATGTACGACGCCTTTTCCCTATACGTGCATATTATAATACGAGCATATGTACAACTCGGTATAATCAAATAATGAATTTTTATTTAAACAAATTTATTTATCGTTCCATATTGGTCAAAACTCGGCATGGCTCACGTTCGCGTGTAAGATTCTTATCATCTCCAAAAGGATAATTATTACCAGGGTTATACATTTAATAACAAAATCTTTAAAAAAAAAAATAAATACATACTGCGTATGATATAAAATGCAAAAAAGCTCTACAATATTATGCACTTTAACTAATAAATAGGGCTCGAATTTAAATGCACTTAAAACCATACAAATATGCATTAAAAAATAGCGATATATGAGCTTAAAAAATGCATTTTACCACAAAAATGACTTTAAAAATGCCATGTATTTTTTTTATACAATTAAGTATTTTAATTTGGAATTTATAAATAATAAGGTACAATTATTATTTATTATTTTATTAAAAAAAAAAATCTGAAAATTGGAAAAATTGACTTGATGCTGCTATGACACGCATATATTATTATATTATTATTATTATCCATTCTAAACATACTGAAATATACATTAAGATTTATGTAAAATTAAAATTCTAAGTAATCCTATTTTACTTTCTAAATTGTGAGCATTGCATTGAACTATAATATATTATTCGATATGTTCAAACACCAAAGATCTTCTATTATCCGCAAGAATTTGTATAATATATTACATTGAAAACGAAAAAAAAGCCTAATAATGCTAAAAATGTTCTTAAAATGAAAAAACGTCAATATCGGCAAAAAATGCAAAATAAAATTGTTAGCTTTGAAACACTCGTTACATAAAATGAATTATGTACTTATGAAAGCATTGTCTAAGATTATCCAAAAAATAAAAAATAGGCACTTATTACATTGAAATCCTCGCCCTATTAATAAAATATTAAAAAACATCATTACATGTAAAACAGTAATTAAATTAAAAATTAAAAATTAATAATAATTTAACAACAATCTCTTATGATACGAAATATATAGTATTATATACATATTATTATAAACAAATAAAAATATTAACTGGTATTTAAAATTATCAATTATTTTATAACAGTATACCATACTGTATTATGTTCACATACTTACGTATGCTTAATTAAATTTATAGTAAAAAAAATTGTATTGCTTTAAAAAACTATTTTAATAGCAATTTAAAATTGCATTAGAAGATATTATAATATAGTACTATATAATTATAGGTAGTGTATACTACTTAGTAAGTAATGTCAATATAACACAACAATTAATTATAAACTCCATTTAGTTTCAAATAATCATTTCAATTACAAATCTTCAATTCCAAATAAAGCTTAAACTTATAGACGTATAAGTTATAATAATAATCAC
The DNA here is from genome assembly GCF_020882245.1 of Rhopalosiphum padi. Lineage (NCBI taxonomy): Eukaryota > Metazoa > Arthropoda > Insecta > Hemiptera > Aphididae > Rhopalosiphum > Rhopalosiphum padi. Next base: position 4,127,249 of record NC_083599.1, on the reverse strand, counting down.
CCCCTCTCGCCATCCCACAACTCCTTTAAGCCATAATTATGCCTCTGAATTATACAATTATAATTATTTTATTACGCACCATATTGAATATTAAAATAAGAACAAATTTTTTTTTTTAGTTAAAATACAAAATTTAAGAACTTTGATCAGAAAATGTGGAGTATAATATTATTAGTATATGGCATATTGTATCACTATATTATACCGAAAACTGTAGCCGTTTTTATTTTTAAAAATGCGGTGTTTGTAATTTTACATAAGTAAAATACAAATAAAAAATATTTAAACAAAGTCCGGCGTTCTAAAAAAAAAAAAAAAACATTGAAATTTCTATTAAATTCTTAGGAAAGGCTTAAAAGGATAGAGAATAAAAGGTTAAGGGAATTCACACAAAAGAAAGCTTGAGCTCTTGGTATCTTTTCTTTGTTTTGTTTCTTATTGACATTAGTTCAGTCTTTTACGCACAAAAGGAAAACTTCAGACAAGATAAATAATATAGTTTATGTAAAAAATTTAAATAGATTTCATAAAATATAATGCGTAAATAATTTAAATATGACAAATATTGTCAATTATCAATACCATAAATCTCACTTATAAAATAAACAAGATCTGTAAATTAATATTTTTCATTTTATTTACTTTTGTAGTATATTCTGAAGAAAGCATGTACCTACCTATTGGTTTTAAAATGTTGTGTTTCTTTCACGGTTAGTTTTGTTTGAAACGTTTTTCTATAGTAAAAGAATATAGTAGCTATATAGTGTATACTAATTGAAAATGTTTTCCTACACACTATGCAATTATACTAAAAATACCTGATTTATAGACTTTCGTAAAAATGTCCTTGGACGTTAGAAAAATAATCAATATTATCAAAAAAGTGATGTTAAATGCGTATACAAATTACATAACCGTTCTTTTACATGAATAAATTAAATTGGTTAAAATTGTTTTACTTGTGTTATAATAAATATGATAATTAAAAAACTTTACGCTCTTGCATATTATATATATATAATAAATTGTGTATGTGTGTTATTTTAATACAACAACATTTGATGTATTAATAATAATGTAAGCTTTGCAATATTTTATTCAAACTATTTATTAAAAAAAAAAAAAAAATAAAATTGTAATTTGTGTAACACGAATTGGGTTACGTACACCAAAACTGCCAAAACCGTTTAACAGCGCGAGTTTAGAAGTAATAGTCATTACCTATCGATGAACATGTAAAGAAACTAAATAACTTTTTGTCGAATTTACCGATAAATTTAGATATTTTTATGGTAAAATGTCAAACGCGCAGTTTATCCGTTTTTAACTATAAAACTATAATTATGAAATATCCGATATTTTGTTTGATTAAAAGTGTTCAAAAAGAAAATTTGTAGGAAAAAAATATGCGACATAATAAATTTTCATAATTTTACAATAATAAATATTACATTTTACATCATTTTATTGTATACTATTTACCAAGTACGCCAGCCTATTCCACTGAAATATGAATAAATACATCTGTATTCTTGCTATTATATGTTATTATATCTTTCGAGACCGCGGTAAATTATTATTAATTTAGTGATTTATTTCGTGTGTCAGGAATCCAAAGGATCGGATAATAATAATTTAAACAATGAAATGTTTTTTCGTTTAATTTATAATATTTGGATACATAAAAACGAAGTCACATATTATATTATATTACATAGTACGTGCTCTTTCATTCAAGTAACTTTTGATAACAATACGCACAGTTATAATATTTACGACGTGATATTTATGGTTGGAGATTTAGTGAGTATTGTAAACGCCGTTATATTATAATAACAATATTATTATAAAGAGTGTTGTGCATTATTTTAATGATTTATTGACGCGCATTCATAATATTATCATAACGTTCGGGGACTTAAATGTATTTTTCTTTCGGGCGGTATGTATATATATTATATTAATAACAATAATATATAATATATAATATTATAATAAAACGTGTTTCAATATCGGATTTTAAAAACATTGCAACCGCCGGGCACGCCTGCCCGTCCGGGTAACACATTTTTAGACAGCCTTTACACGTCTATATTATATAACGGAATCAATATTATTGCAGCCTACCCACCTACAATGCGACTGACTAAACCCGACCAACTAATACACGTTTCGTACAGGTCCGTCACCTCAGCCACCTCGAGCTGTGACTTTTTACACCAAAATTTCACATGATTATGCAATCATTATGTGACGAAATGTAACAACAAAAATTTTTTTGTAACTTACGAGGAAATTCTGAACTTCCTAAAAGATCACAACTCGGGGTGCCGGGGTGACGGACCTGCAGTTTCGTACCTGTGTATATCATACATGTATTATATACCGGGGATGGGCAACTGAAATAGTTATTAGAGGGCCAATTTTTAGAAAATTAAAATTTATCGGGCAAGAGTATATAGAGAGCAGCAAAAAAAGGTCATTCAAAATAATATGCATTTTAATTTAGCATAGACGTATAGCATCATAGACTATAGAGTATAGGCGATTTACTTTGAAATTGTATGGTGTAATTTGAAAATGTATCTCGCGGGCCAGATAAAAAAGGTTCACGGACTGCTAGTTGCACCCCCCCCCCACTATTATATACCGTCAAAGTTAATAATTCTACTTGCAGTTTTCAACGCGTCGGCGTTTTCGGTCGGTTTTCCGCGTCGCACGACGGCTATTATAATACATAGGTACAGCATATAATAATAATATTATATAATATTACGTGTAATATATTTAGTGGTTTAAAGTTTCTCGTATTATATCTTCTGCCGATTGTTTTACTATTGTTTTACGTATACCCACCTATCCTACGTATCCTATAACGATCACTCAGTCCAATCGGCTGACATACGCGTATACGGCCTCCGCCGCCGCCGCCGCCGCGTCTATATCCACCAATTGTTTCCAAGTTGTTTGTTTGTTATCGTTTAAACGAATTATAATTTTGTCACGGCGAATCCTCGTTAAAGTCCCTCATTAACATAACTCTGCGCGCCGACATAACACGCTCTCGTTGTCACGTCAGTGGCAGCAGCCAGCTCGTGTATACCTACGTATTTATATATGCGGCCGGGGCGATTTTCACTAAACGCGATTGCCATCACTACGGTTTTATGTCGTTTATTATACGTCGTGCAATCGATAAAATTCGAGAATAAAACCGTATTTATTCAAACGTAAGTATATAATAATTATTAGGGCTGGTATTTCGATGCACTTTGCATTGTTTTCCTATGCATTCTGTGCGATGCGCGTTTTATTGCAAATCCGTTTTAGGTAATATTTTTGAATAACAATAATATCGAAATTTTTAACAATTTTTGATTTTAAAGTCATTTTTTCAAGCATTATAAGGGTTTTTAAGTAATTTTTAATCTGAAGCACGCTCTCGTGATTCAATGTAACAATAAAGAATAAAAATTAAAAACTTTTTTCAATATATTCGATCAAATAAAACGCTCATGTAATAAAATATTATTTAAAATGTAATATCATTTTTTTTTTTTTTAATTTTTAAGCTATTATAAATACATTTTTTGAAGACATTTTTGGGATTTTTAAGGCCATTCAAATCACAGTAATAAAATATAATATTATTTAAAAAAATTCTTTAAAAAACCAGAATCTGAGTGCGTACAAACTCGTTGTTAAATAAGTAGAACGAAACGGTAGCTAGAGAACGCGGCCGGTGGATATAATAAACCCGCCCGTAGAAAATAATACGAAGACGTGCAAATACAGAGCAGAGATGAGTGCATTAAGGAACTGCGCGCGATAAGTTTTGCAGAGCGCCGCCGACGAGGACTGCAGACGGTTAACAATGCGCAGCGTTTTTTTATCATCGTAATAATATACTCACTCGCAATAATCGGGTGTGACTCGTCAATATTCGATTTGCCGCGATGGTAGAGGAATGAGCGGTATACATTGGCGTGTCGATGATCTGTCTCGGTGGCACATTACAATATATTATATCATTGTAATATACACGTACATAGCGTGTTCGTTCGCGGCAGGATCAAGCCGCATGATTATGCATAATATATTATCACATTATTATGTTATTCGCCCGTTTGATTTCTGAATATTCCTTGAAACGTGTAGGTACCCATCGTGCGAATCCTTTGCGTTAGCTTGGACGGTTTATTACGTTCTCGTTTGCAGTGTTATCATTTTACTCGTACCGGGGACGGCGGCCCCGATTCCCGCGAACTTAATTCGGCAAATGGACTACGAAATATTAAAAAAAAAATCGCTAGAATTAATAAATATTTATTAATTATTTTGATAATCGATAGCGGCGGGTTTCAATTAGATAGTTATTATTTTTTTTTTTCTTTTTTTTATCGATCAAAGATTCAGAGCAGAAACTTTTTCGTTGAAATATTATGATAAAATAACTTAAATTATGAAATACAAATTGAATAATGCCAAAGCAATTGTTTAAGCAAGTTGGCATACATGCCACCGTCATCCCCCGTGGTCGAGAAATCAGCGCCGCCCGTTCAGCTGGAACGTGTGGCGTCCGGCAATACTGCGCGACGTTGGAAAGAACAATATGTCCGCCGTTCGTTGTCATGCGCTCGCTCGCGTCTGATATAAGTTTTTCTTGTTATTATTAAAAAATTGACGTGATGTTGTCAAGCTGAGGAAAAGCACGTTTTACCTTCTTATTGCTTCGCTCTATCTTTTATCTTCCGTGGCCAGTTCTGGCTCCGGTCACTCGCAGCTGCAATTTTCAATATTCACCATTTCCGGCACATTTTGATATTTTGTCGTCGGTTCCAGCTCAACTCAAGAAGTGGTCCAGATTCCCATCGTTCCCTTTACGGTACCGTTTCTCTTATTATTATATTATTATTATTTGTTCATATAATCAAGACGGATTGTCTTTGCCCTTTGGTAATGCCAGCTGGCGTATTATTTTATTATTTATATACATAATATATGTATAACATAATTTAACGTGTGATATATTATATTTTGTTTTGAAATATTATTTGTAAGATTTATATATAGGTATCGTTGCTCTACTTTATTAATTAACCCTACCCTCTCCTCGTCATAATCAGAACCCTATAGTCCACAAGCCAAAACAAAGGTAAGTCCGGCGTTGGCGAAACAGCAATAATTATGCATGATATACTTGATATGGAAATATACCTTGCACTTCCTACGCGCACACGTGTTACAACTTATAAGTACATAAGTATTTAATTATTTTAAATATCTATTTTGATTTATTATGTAGGTAGTTGAGATGCTATTTTAACATCCATTTGAAGATTGTTGATACATACATTATATTGAAACGATTCACGTATACTTGATTGATGTCTGTTATTTATTTTGGCAACATATCCCAGTTCTATTATTAGCAATATTAATATTATGTAGTATGTTTCTTTTGTAGATCTACCTTTGTAAAATTGCCCTAATTATTAATAGTAAATAAATAAATAAATATATGTTGCAAAATAAACAAAGTGATAAATTGTATATATAAAAATTTAGTATAAATTAAATTACAGCAACTCCTATAAGTAAAGCTTGTGCTGGCCGCTGGAGGAGCAAATACAATCTATTAAAATACAATACGTCATATTTTTAAATATCTCATTAATTTGCGAATATAAAGTAGATTAGTTAATTATCAACAACAAATATAAATACATTTGTATTTGTACTCCCACAAATTTTTGGGATTACCAACCCTACTTGTATCGGATATTGCCCTAAAGTCCTAAACCATGTTCTCTATGTTTTACCTATCTATACTGACTATGTGTACACCTATACGTACTACCTACGTATGTATTTCTATGTTGCTTTGTCGATACACGCCTGACCCAAATATTTACAGAATTAAACGGATTTAAACTTTTCTTCCGTTCAACCTAATAATATGGTAGGTAATTGCAAAGTGCGCGTAATAAAATATCTTAAACATACATCTGAAACGTTTTAAGATACATGTATTATATTATATTGTTATATCATAATATCAAAAATTATTTCGTGATTAATAAATTATAACCATTTTAATTGTGTGTTTTTTATTTTCTCAAGTGTAACAAACATTTATTGGTTTTACAACGATTTTGTGTGCTCTGAGAAAGTAAACGTGTTCGAAAAGTTGTATAGGTATAATTTTTGTTTTAGTTGTGTAGGTATAGTGTATACAACCATAAGCCAACTTATCTGTATTGATTTGAAATACAAGCTGTTATTTATATAACATATTTATTTTATATTATTACTTTCTTACCGAGATTTTTAACATATTTTAACAAAACATTTTAAATATTCATAGATCCCGTTTCTGAACAAAACTAATGTATTATTAAAATTAAATGTATTAATGTCTTATGAATTATAAAATAATTTGTCTAGACTTAAAACTAGCATGGCATTTTAATTTTCTGGAATTTAGCGATAGCATTCATTATTTATTAATAATTAAAAAAATATATACATTGTATGATATTTTAAAAATTGTTTTTTTTTTAAATAACTTACCTAGCATATAAAATAAAAATATAAGTTCTATATTCAGATTAAAAAAAAAAATGATTTATGGAAATCCAATAGTTAATAACGACATACACATAATTACATAACACAAAGGTATATTACTTTAATTGCTAAAGGAAATTTTGCAGATACAAAACCTTTTACATCAATGAAAAAAATAGAACTGTTATCCGGGCGCGTTAAGATTGCGTATGATACGATTGCGTTTGGACCTTTTTCATAATTACGATTGCGTACGTTCTACCTACCCAAACTTAGTGCAACGTTGTCGTTGTTCAGAACCGTGAAAATGTGTAATATGACTTATTTTAGAAAATTATTGCTTATATTTGATAGTTTCATTTACGTTACTGTGACTATTATTTATGGGCCAATAGTCAGAATTTGAACTGATTTCGCTACACAAAAAAAAAAAATAATGCATCCCAAGTCATTTCAATTAACCGAAAAATCAACTATATAATAAAACTATACGACCAATTTAAAATAGACGGTAATATATTTAATTTTTAACAGGGACTGAACTAATTTAACTTATTGACTGAGTTGGTTGATCGATGCCAAGGTTGGTTTTAATTTATAACTTACTAACTATGCCCGTACACTTCGTGTTAAATTTGATTACCTAATGCTCACATTTAGCATAACGCACGAGGATAAATAATATTTTTGGTTTACTGATTTAATGTATTTTTGGCCGTTTAACAGCAGCATTTAAAAAAAAAAAAAAATTATTTTCCTTTTTTGTTTTTAACATGACCCAAATTTGCAGATATTCTTTTTGTTCTGGACCAAAAACAAATGACTCATAAAGTTTTAATATTGATTATGAACTAAAAACAACGAAAAAGTTTGTACTGTTATATTACAATATAAAATATTCACTAAAGTATTAATTTCTAATAATAACTGATAATTGGTATAATAATGGTAACACAGATGAAAAAAAAATTATAACTTGATTTTTCATTAACTTATAGAATAAGAAATTGACTTAAAACTAGCTCCGTGATATATTCTTTCATTGAAAAAAAAAATCAAGATAATCGGATGAGTAGTTTCAGATGACAAAGATTTCCATTTTCACATTTATTTCATTTTCGTGCGTAATCGTGATGTTGTTAACGGTCAGGTAGAGAAATCGTACGCAATCGTATATCTTCGTATTATCCAATATAAACTCTTCATTTCTAAAATCGAAAATATGTATTAATACTATACCTAGTTTATTATTTTAACATAAAAATACTATCTTATTATACATAAATGTTTTTTAAATAGTTTCAGTGATTTCAGAAAAAGTAAAAATAAAATATTTATTTATTTATAATTTAACAAATTCATATTATTAACAAAAATTATGGTGCGAAGTATGTTTTCATACATTCAAAGCATAAAATAAATATAGTGACATTTAATTTTTACAAGTACCGAAATGTCATGTCTTTGAAGTGAGATAAACTCGAAAATAAGAAAACATTAACTTATTAGATACACATACCTGCGTTTTACATCCAATTCATATCTACAATATCATTAATGTATAAGTACACATTATATGTATATGTAATCCTTTTTTCATAATTTAAAAATTATAAATTAATTTTTATGTACGTGTGTTTGAATATAAATTGTCAATTTTTCAAAGGAAATTAAATTGACTTCATGTACCTAGCAATTAAAAACCAAGTTAATTTGCAAAGGGAGAAATTAATTTTGTTTAATCGAAATACGTAAGCCAGCCATATAATAAATTAAAAGTAAATTTAGCTTATCTTTGGTATTTCCACAAATTTTGTACCTGACATTACTTTTTAAAATTAATTTAGTTATATAATTGAAATTTTTTTAAGTGTCAATTAATTAATTTTTAACATGTGTATACTGGCGTAAATGGCTTTCATAAAACTTTTGATTCAGATCTGAAACAGTCACCGTTTTAAGGCATTTTTTTATTACCAATAATCCAAAAAAACTAATAACGTTACAGTATATTATATGCCCTCTAATTTATTATCATTAGAAAATTATATATTTATCAGAATTAGTACATTTTTCCTTAGTGCACCTGGTATTATCTACCACAATTAAACCAGTATTTTATTTTTTTAACAGCTATTTATATACATTAAATTATATTATGATAAGTATTTTGGTATTTTAAAAATATGTTACAATATTTGATCATATTATTACAATTCAATACATTGACCAATCACTACATAGTATTTAAATATTTTTATAAATCGCCAACAATATAATGTTTTACAGATTATATGTGGAATAAATCTATACGGTTTTTTTTTATGAATATACAACATTATTTAAATCATTAAATACGACAATAATGTAAATAGGTACCTATCTGTTTTTAATTAAAATATCATTTGAGATGCAAATAACCCGTCGATAATTAATTACGTACGAACTCTTCAGACACAATTTACCTGGTATTATAAATTTAGGGCACAAGGAATAAGAACCGATATTATTATACTGATGTCTGGAAATTTTGTGATGACGAGGTGGGTGACAAATTATGTGATGTTGGTATTTTGAGCCCCCCACCCCCTACCCATGATGGGGAATTTAATATTACGACTGATCATTAGATTGTTATATAATTAGGTAGGTATGTTTGTATTATTATTGTTCTTATCTGTTCGAACATCTGTATTGTACGGTAGGTACTGCATTCATTTAATTTGCATTTGGAATGCATTGATGGGTTTCAACGTCTGAGTTTATTTTAATATAGTGTCTATATATATATATATATACGTATGTATAAGAAAGAATGTAACAGTTTCGGTAAACAGATAAAACCTAAGGTTGGCGTAATCCAAGTTTATTAACTTTTAAATAGCTATTATAATAAATAATTGTTCGTTTTCGCCGTGTGGCATTAACATTTTGTTTTTTTTTTCCGGAAACATAATTCGTGGACGAGACGTTAACAATAATGAAAGCTCAGCTAGATTAGGTTTTTTAGGTAAAATACTAAAATGCACTTGTATGATATTATATCGTTTCAGTGTTGAAGGATAGATTTTGTCAGGGAGTCGATCCAAAATATGTTAGGTTTTAGGTATCTTATTCGTAAAAATTAATTTACGTACCTACATTATCTTTTGACTTACTTATATAATAGCTGCGTAGAACACTCGTTATAGAAATCGGTTACACATAGGATGTACCAGTGAAATGAAAAAAAATTATTATTAAATAATACTTATAGTCATTTAAAAAAAAAAGTTTCTAAAAATGTGTATACATTTTCAGTTCGATTTGAAATTAGGTTATTATTTTTTTTTTATTGGTATTAAAAATGAGTTGTTCCCAGCTGCGGTCGTTTACAACTACGGATATCTAAATTATTGTGATTTTTTAACAATTAACACGATAATAATAAAAGTGAGATAATAATGGATATATATAGCCATCTTTAAGAAAACATTAATAACAGCAATTTTAGTAACGAAATAATAAGTTATAACTATAACCTAAGGCGTGAAATTTTATGTGATAAAAAAGTCAAAATATGGAAATATTTATGTTCTTATTTTTGCCAAAATAGGTATTTAAAAATATGAAATACTTAACAAAAAAAAATCGGTATTTTACATTATTTTTTTTATATTAATGATCATGTACAAAAAGTACCTGTTGTATAGATATATAGCAATATTATTATAGGTTTATTATATACATTTTTTGAAATTTCAATTCATTATTCATCTAATCGTCTTCATGTTATCTTCTTGGAAACAATTGAATACAACGAAAATTTGGGGATTCAAAATTTAAATGTATAGTGGTTAGGACAGGTCTCAAAATTGACATGCAACGGAGATCGTTCAACGTCGACCGAAGACAATGGAGCATATTATTTGATATAATAGATGATATTAATTCAATATCAATTGATGTATTTTCATTTTTATTCAAAAGAATATCTCTGTAAATAGTTTTAATTTTTTGCAAACCAAAGTTTTTTGTGAGTTATCAGTTATCTTTTATTATTTAGTACAACGCCGTATATTAATAGGATACTACAGTCTATATATAAAAAAATTTCCAAGTTCTAATTTAATACTTTTTATACAAATAAAAAGTGATAGGTATGAAAATACGAAATAGTTGTATTGATATAAAATATTTAAATATATGTGAAAATATGTAAAATAAATAGTCTAATTTTATTCTGCAGGGTGTTATGAAACGTGCTTATTTTTAATCAGAATTAATAAATTTGCATTCAATATAATTATGTGTTTACATGCAAATTTGCGCCCTACATTTATTACTACGTAGTAATTAAATAATAATAATAAACTATTTAAAAACATTTAAATAGACATTCACAATTTTTAACAGAATATATGTAACAGATAAACGTTATATTGTGTGTTGTATTTAAGTAAGAAAGTCGTCCGCGATGCCACGCTTTAATTTACGTCGAGGGGGATGTGCACGCCACACGGAGATTGTAATAGAGTAAGCCAGATGATTTGAGCAGTGAGCTATGGAAATATTAGGACAAGTTTTGCGTCATTGCGAAGAGGAAAAATGATATTAATTTTTTAGTTCAGTTATATTTTTATTGTTTTCCATCAGTGGCGATTATACATGCTGTTCAAGCGGCGGGGGGGGGGCGAAAATAAAACCAACCCTCCCACGCCCCATAGCATTATTATATGTATAGTATATACAATATATATATAATATAATATATACACGAATTATATAGGTATAGTATAAATGTATAATAATGTTTATATATTAATAATATAGTAGGTAATATGGTAGGTTTTGTTGGGTCAGTGGTATACTAAATTTAAAAAAACCAAATCCCAAGGGGGACGATCCACCTATCACCCCCTTATAACCGCCACTGTTTTCCATAGGTTAGATTCTCCCCGACGCGTGTTTGATAATTAATACTATTGCTGTACGTGTAGAGATAACCGGACTTATCGGGTGAGTAAATTTATAGTGTCTTTTTAACTGTTCGATCATCCATCGGGTTCTTATGGTTTTTCCAAGTGCGCCTAGCGATACGGTTACGTCGAATAAGTGAAAACACAAAGTGTGGTAAGATCACAGGTGTCAGTGTAGATTTTGTGATACGGGATTTAATAACAGATCTTTGCGGATTCCGTTATGACGTCCGTAAAAAGTTTGGTTGCTCGTTCTGATGATCGAGTCGTATAGATAATAACATATACACGTCGGTATTTTAAAATTTGATCGAAAAAAGTCGAAAAATATATTCCAGCGTGGTTCGCCATTAAAATAAATAGTGAATCATTTTTCTGGCATAGACGGTAGGAGATGAGCTGATTGTTATTTTTATTGGTTTACGGCCCGAGTCCAGTCCTGCGAGGAGGGTTTTTGAACGAATGTGAATGGAACTGATTTAATTACTACTGCAATAATATTATCGTCCGAAGGGAAATATAAGTAGGTTCATTAGACGCATGCATGTGGCGTGTGGGCTATAAATGATCGTAATTTAATGCCGTTCGGATTTATAATAATAATAATATGACCCGACAGCCCCGTTTAGTATAATATTATATTATTATTATGATTAGTGTTCAAATCACCTGCCGCGGCCGGCCGCCAATATACAACAATCGAGTTATCTGCGAACTTTATTTTTTCGTCGTCTGTCGTGTGCGTTCGGCGACCGCGGGGAGGTCGGACAAGCGCTGACAAAAGTGTACCTATCGTGTATATTATTATTTTATTTAATTAGCACTGCTACGCGGGTTCTACGCTTGGCGGGACAAGTTTGGACATTTGTTGTCGTCTGATTTCGTTACGAACAAGAATAGCAACTCCGCCCACGGCCCGTGAATTAGTAATACGATCAGCGAGGTACATATTTTGTAACCGAGAAATTTAATTGTCTACGAGTTCGATAAGTGAGTTTCTGTGATGCTATATAGTAGAGTGTTTCACTTTGATTTGTATACATATTTTTTTTTTCGTCGGAGTTATTTTCGCTGTTTTTTTAGCGATACGCCCGTGTTGGTGTGGTCACCTGTGCGCATAATCGATGCATCTAAATGATAAATGGCAGAACTCTTTTGCGTGGGAGAAACGTCGACAATCCGTTCGTCGAGGCATATTATGCCTGCGGAGGGTCGGCTTGATTCGACTACTGTTGTGCAACGAAAATGTCTGAATGAAAGACTCGTAGGTTCATTATAAATGTATACAACGCTAAACTCGTATTATTTATAACAATACAATATCATCGTCATTCGTCTTTAGCATAATATTATCACCGTGATTGTTCGACGTAGAGGTGTTTTTATTTTTTAACCATTCGGAATAATCTAAAATGTCTCTCTACTTCCCATAAACTTTTCTTACACGTAATTTATACAGAAACCGGTAACGTTTTAACATCCGTTGTGTTTCTCTAAAATTAATACACATACGAATATCGAATATACGTATACCTGTATATACAATATACACTATACACGGATAAATCGGCTATACGTGTCAATTGAAATATGCGTTTAATATATATTTATCAACTAATAGTCAGCATTATATAACACGGCCCACACAAAAATCACTATAGCCATAAAAAATACTCGACGTGGACACAGCTTTACTAATCAGGCTGTAATTCGATGTCACAGAGGATATATAATAAAAAAAAAAAAAAAACAGTAATCGCGTTTTAGATATGTATCAGCCAGCACTCGTGTGTGTGTGTGTGTGTGTAAAATATAAACTCGCCAACGATGAATGTAAGTGTATGTGTGTGCGCTTGTGTTGTATAGACTGAACGACATTTTAAAAATAAATTAAAACAAAATAGAAAAGGAAATATTTCCAAATTTAATTAAAAAGTTTTTTTTTCAGTTTTTTTTTTTTTTTTGTAATGATATTACCCGTATCGTGCACTAATAAAATCGCATTTTAACGTTTAAAAATAAAACTCATCGATACAATATTATTGCGTTTAATATCATAACCAATACGTATATCGTTCTATCAATCGGCATAATAAACGACGCCTGTGCATAATTATAACAGACACTGTACACTATATACATACGACATATAACTGCCTGCGAGACCAGTTTATAAATAATAATAACAGAGATAACATTATGGCATATACCTATAATGTGTGTATTATTATATGTAATGATGTTGCTTTTACGTTTCTAGTTTTGTTTTTTATGAAGTGCTCTTATTTGTCAGACGACTGTTCTCTTCAGAGTATATTTTTTCCGTAAATTTCCGTATTTCGTTCGTGTCGTAGTAAATGCGCACCTTCGAGTAACAAAGCGAAAAAAAAAAGCTAGTTCGTGAGTGTCAAACACTCGTCTCGCATCGTTCAGCTCGGTAGACGACAGTGATGTATTGTAATTATAAATATTTTAAAAGAGTACAACAGCAGTGTAGGGTAATCGCCGCGTTCCGGAGAACGTTTCTGGTCGTAGATCGGTTTAAAATACGCGATTGCGGAGTTTTCTTTAATATTTTCCACCGCGAGTCGTAGGGCATTTTCCTCGGGGCAAAACACTTACGATACTGACAAATATCAATTAGACAATATTCGTATGGATAGAAAGAAATGTTGTAGAAAAATTGATTAAGTGCGAGATGGAATTTTTCATTGTATATGTAAACGATGATTTTGGAAATAATATAATTATTATATGTATGCTACATTTATATTCATAGAATTATAATACCGATTGATTGATAAAAACCAATTTAATAAAATCGAAATTATTAATGTATTTTATAAAGAGAATATTTTATGATTCGAGAGGTGTAAATAAATCAATTAAAATATATTATACATACATATAAAAATGAAAAAACTTAATTACTCGTAGAAAACTCATACAATAAATCATAACAACGAACATATTACTCGTATGTATAAATGTGTTGCATTTTAAAGGAAATTATTATTATTATATTATAATATGTATTTACATATACATATCTATATATTATATTATATAGAAAAATCATTATATTGTTAATGTTAGGTTTTGTATGGGTCTCCAAACCAAATGTTACCTAGCTATTATTCTCTTGAATTAACCTTTAGGTAAGTGACCACAAATTCCAAAATTTCCCTTTATAAGCTGAGAGGATCTCATTACGAATAAAATACCTTAACCTAAACAGCGATTGAAATCAACTATACTTACGTCATTCGTTATATTAGATTCCACATTAAACTAATAATCCGTTTTAATGATTTAAATTATAATTATAAATATAATTATTTATATTATATGGTTTTTAATGATAATATCTGCGATAAATATTTTAAAGTAAAAATGACTGATAAAATGGGTACATACAACATCGAAATATTTTTTATATTAAAGCTGTAATTAACATAACATGAGTATTTATTATATTAATTGTTGGTTAATTGGTAACGGAATCATATGTGCGCAAGGAAAAATCCAAATTTATATGCATTCGTTATTTTACGAATTTACATTTAAACATTTGAATTTATAATTCGAAATATTTTTTATATTATTATTAATATGTATTATGGTTATTAACTACATTTTCTGCATGTTATTAGCGTGGACCTTATTTTTCAATGTTAAAATTTTTTCGGTCGATCACCCTAAATTAGTTCCAATAAGCATAAAAATAAAGTGTACACAATTTCATGTCGATTGGTTAAGTTTAATTCGTGCCCCAGCGCCCTTATAAAGTTCAAATTCATGTATTTCTCCAGAATATCATTATTATTATTTTTTTAGATTTTAAACACTCCATATAAATAACTTTATATAATTGTATAAGGTGATTAAATTAAATTGAAAAAATAATAAAAATAATGTTTTTAATATTTATTTTAAAACACGTTAAAAAATAATTATTCCATTACAGTGTTTTTATTACTAGAAATAATTTGAACACCAATTTACAAAGAAACGTATTTCGTCTATTCTACTGAATAGTAGGACGGCAATGAGTATAGTATTTTATAATTCTGTCAATATTCTATATTACCATTAAATTATTAAGCCATTTCCAAACATAATTAAATTAATAATAATAATAAATATTACATAATATTGGTACGAATAATATTATTATTTTTTTTTTTTTTTTTACTTATTATTTGTATTCTTTTACAGGATTATTCCTTACCCAGAATGTTACACAAAATAGTATAAATATTTGTATAATGTTATTAAATATTTTAATAAAGTTAGTTTTCTTTGACATTATTCAACGATAAAATATTGATCAATATCTAATAACTGTACGCGGTATTACTGTTTGGATACCGATTCGTATAATAATATTAAAAAATGCTCCTCAGATATTATACCAAGATATACGCGATAAATATTGCGACATTTTGTATATATTTTTTTAATTATTACTTCATAGATACCCGTTTTCCGTACTATAATTCAATATTATTTTATAAAGTATCTTTATTAATATCCGTTGTATTTTAAAGCTTTAATATTATTGAACTAATTTTTATTCCACTTGTATTTTTGTATAATTAATTTAAGATATCGATATTTAATTTTCGTTTTATATTTTTTTTTAAATGACTTAGTACCTATATTAACTCGAGATACTTGATTGATTTTCTCCGAAGTTAAATTTATGCACGATAACAGAACATGTTATTATTTTGTTCAAAACATAATTGTTTTATACCTACAATATTGAATTCGATAAAACTTCACTCGAATAATTCACAGTGTAAAAAAACTAAACAAATTATTATTCGTCTATAAAATTCAGAGTAAAATATTATTTATATCTCAGTTCTATTGAAAAAAAAACCACAATTAGAAAATTCGAATTCACATGGTAACGTTATACTCGATATTAATAGTTTTTCATTCTTTATGAAATTGGTGTCTAGAATTGTGCGAAATGGAAAATTGTTTTCAATTCGAAGAAATATCAGTGTGAAAGAATAATATAATAATATATGACATTAAAGATAGGTCAACACGTTGAGAGGTACTCCTTTGACGTTCTGATGGAGTTGTGCAAACCTTAATCAAAATACGGTTTCTTAATGTATGTTTACTTTAGTATTTCGCGAATTTTTCTTGACTGTCATTCTTAAGAAAAACTTTTCACGGATGACGTCCAAAAATAAATCTATTCCGAATCCTTAGAATACACATTTGTAATTATTTTTCTTCGTTAGAACATTTTTCAAACACGGTGAATCGCGTAGGAATACTCAATTTTTCAAAAAAACGAATAATTTATATTGTGCATACAAAAACGTCACTGTGACTAACCTTCGAGGCTTTACATTTTCGCATTTGCGTAGTTTCTAAAAATATGTTCTCGTAGAAATACTTTTCGAAAAAAAAAATATTCTCATAATATCTAGGTCAAATTGTTTGTAGTTTTACAATATTTTTTATTGATCAATGATCCATTTTAATATGCATAATACGATTGAATTCAATCGCGCTAACATGATTAATAGAATATAAAAATATAAGATAGTTTGATTTGTTTATTATAAATTTATAAACCGCTCTGGGAACGCAGCATAATCCTTTTTCGATATTGAACATTTTTACTACATTTGATAAACTATGAAAGTTTACACGTTTTATAAGTAGTAAGTATACATTTAATACAATAAATATATTATATTCCCCTCTAAAATGTATTTTATTTATCAATATATTTATTACTAGCTGTCCCACCCTTATATTTTATACCATACCTTTTTTCAACACGTTAATTATTATCTACTACTTTAAGTCCTTTTGGATAATATGATCTTATCCGCTATTTTTTTATATCAAACCGCTATTCGATTTACCAGTTATTTCTATTTAGCTTAATATTTAATTTGAAGACATTATCGGAAACCATTTTTGTTCGACGTTATACGTATTAACCATTAAACACTATAATATCATCTATATCGGGAATAGTTTTAATTTTCACAATTTATGAGGTAATAAATAGAGTAGCCAAATTTATCATTTATTTAGTATGTTATATAGTTGTGTTTTTGTGTAAGCTTTTGAAAGCTGCGTTACATAAACGAACAATATAATTAATGCGGTTATTAAACTCATCATCACGTACCCGATACGATTTTGTTTGAAATACTATATTCACTATTACGTTTAGATTAACAAATAAACATTCAAATATTTGATATTAAGATTACTATGGATTTATTTCGTCTGTCCGCAGTAAATTTGTAATGATTTTGAACGATTTATGAGTAATTATTATTTAAAGGTTTTTACCATACATCTCCGGTTACGTTTAAACTAAAGTTCAGTTGTTTAGTTCCGAGAATCACCAAACTCCGGATGTAAAAAAAAACTTTTAAAGTATGGACATAGCCACGTAGGATTAATGAAAACTATTAATGAAAGTAACTATGTACTTTTCCTTAGTTATCACTTTTTGGGCCGTAAAAGTACTCCGAAAACAACATTTTAAAAATAATAACATATATGTATATAGTTTCATTAAAACGAGAAATAAAAACTTAAAATGTTTTACACATGATTTTCTAACTAAACAATATATTCTAATAAAATAAACAACATTACACATCTGACTGGCACTCAAATCGAAGACTTTTCATTTGCTGATTTATTTTTTTCTACCTTAGATATACCCCAAACGTGTACCTATACATAGTATCAATAAATACATAGTATGTAAATATGACAATAGTAGTTATATTTATGTATAGTAAATATAATATTGAAAATTGTTTTTAAATTAATAACTAAATGATTAAAATACCTATATTGTGTTATAAAACCGACCAAATTATTCCTATTTTGTTAACGAAACAGAAAAAAAATTGACTATATTTTATTATTTAAAACATTCTAAATATTCTTAGTGGAACAATAAAATTAATAAATTAGTTATACTATGATAATTATTATTATATTTTTTTTGTATACGTTACAGATCAAACAATTGTATAATATATAACCGTTTTGTTAAAGATATAAAAATGTCAAGCAGTATCTTAACTATTGTTAAAACTAATAAAAAAAAAAAAAACGGGAATATTTATGTAATAGTTATCACTTTATCAGCTTTCGATAAAATCCATTTTGTTTTTTTTTTATTTAAAATCAAGAATGTTTAATTTCAGAAAGAAATAACTGTAGACACTAAACACTTTCAACAAATATTTATATTAACATTTTCGAGACATATAGTTATCAAAATAGTTTGGATATTTTTAAGGTTTTGACTAACATTTGAAATTTTCCACTTGTTAAATTTTTTTTTCGATTTATGTTGATAACATTTTTGTTTCTTAGTCTAAAAGCAAATAAATTATAATGTTTCCCCACTAAATACTTCAAAATATATTCAAAAATATATAATTACATTAGTTTTCTTAAGTGTATAAAATTGTACAACATTGGATATTAATCGAAAATTAACGATATACGTTATATTATTTTCAAACGATTTTACTTATTTTGTTGTAATTCAAAATGTGTTAATCTTATAGACTTTAACCTTTCAAACATTACCTACATTATAATTTTCTTTGCAGATAGTACGTGCTATGCGATGGTACTCAAAATGAAATATGAGCAAGGATATTTGGGGCCCCCGGAGACCTAT
This sequence comes from Rhopalosiphum padi, assembly GCF_020882245.1. NCBI lineage: Eukaryota > Metazoa > Arthropoda > Insecta > Hemiptera > Aphididae > Rhopalosiphum > Rhopalosiphum padi. Next base: position 4,108,022 of record NC_083599.1, on the reverse strand, counting down.
TAAGTATTTTATAAGGCCAAAATGAAGGTGTTTTGGGTATATCGACGTGAAAGATTCAAAATATTTAAAACTATTCACGTATACAAAAGTTTTCATGAAAAGATTCGGGTAATTCGAGGATGAGTTGAGCAAACACAAAACATTATCTCCGAACGCGTTGCATGTGTAATTTTAGTTTTTAGAAATAAATTTATGACAATATCATATGACAATTCAAATAATGATTTAATAATCAAAATGAATATCTGAAAACAGAATCTATCGCATTATTATTTAAAATAAATAATTTACACAAAAGTTTGATGTAAATGTACAAGATATCAATAGCTATATATTATAATATAACGTTATGCGCTTACCCACACCACCCCCTTTTAAAATGAAAAAAAAATAATGGTAACAGTAATAACAAAACTTGTACATTTTTTTACCGCGTACATCATTTTTTTCACATACGATATAACCTATAACCATTAACCATGTTTTAAAAGCTCGATTTGATTACAGACGCTTTTATATATAATACCGAGGAGAATTAATTGTTTATCTAAAATTCTATAGATTCATAAAGTGGATATATTATATGTACGTTTTTCATCGAGTAAAACAGTGTATGCAATTGCATTGTTCAAGTATTTTCAATGTATACTTGAAAAGTTTTTTCGAGAATAATAAAAATAAGTATAACCACATAGTACTAACATTATTGTATTTAGGGTCATCACTTTAAATCTTAAACTAGTTTCGAAGGTTACAGTTGATTTAATATATTTTGAACAATAAATTTCCAATCACCATTTTTATTATTATTAGTAATAACTTATATAACTATTTGTAATAATATATTGTTTTTTATCACTGAGAAATCGGACAAGAAATGATACTGTGGGTAAGACATCGACTAACAAAATGTATTTCACCAATTTCAACGGTTCTAGTAGCAAATGATACTATAAAAATAGGTAATGTGCAAAAGTAGACACTATAATATAAGGTTAAAGCAGTCTACCAGTATTTACGATTAAAGTGTAAAGCTATACATGGCCATACAGTAAATTGCACGTACCGACTATATCTATTATTAACGCGCAACTAATTATTGTATATATTTCAAAAATAATTATAATTCTTTGTTTACAATCGTTCTTAGAATATTATTTTATATTTTGTAAATTGGCTTGAAAAACTTTTATTACCAGAAAACTGAGACTTTTAACTTGGCAGTGAGTATTAAAAATAAAAGCAAAAAATTATATTTTCCTAATACGTGCGAACTGTATAAATTAATGTCATTTTTGTAAAAATATAATTTTTTTAAGTACAAACGCGTAGACATGAAACTTTTGAATAAAAGTAGTAATCAAAGTAAATAAAATCATATTCTAATAATAGTATAAATACTATTCTATTTTAATTTATTTTTAAATATTTTTTGCTCATAAGTGATTTGTAGAGATTTTTCGCTATCAAAAGTTCAAAGTTCGAAAGTCAAATAATAAACAGGCGTATACATTTTTTTTTAATTCTTTCATTTAAATATTAAGTAAGTACGATGCTTAAATGCTTTATTGTGAAACTAAATTAAGTATGTTTATTCGTCGTTTAATTTTTAAAAGTATACCCAATCGAAAACTTTTGACGATAAATAAATTTTTCGTTTTTATAATATATCTTCATTGATTTACATAAAAATATGTTATTTTTACTTATTCTCTCTTACTTTTTATGTTTATGCTCTGTGTGCTTAAATGTATTAAATGTGTCTGTAATAAAGCAATACAATTTTAGATAAATCTTATACGTGTGGATTTAAAAAAACAAACTTGTTTTTCGTTATAATAATAATCGCACGTAATATTATGCTTGCCGAGGATTACCTTCAATATGCCGTAGAGAACAGTATAACGTTACAATAATGTCTCACCCAAACGTACATATAGTAAACACTAAACAGTTACCGGATAAATCTATAGCTATAGCACGCAGAAAACTGACTTTCGGGTTAGTAAAAATAATAAAGTGTTAATAATTAAAGTTATACACAGACAATCAGTACAATTATGCCATCAATAGATATCTACGTACTTTTTGTATCGATACTAAATAATTTAATGACAACAGCTCGGATAACAAAATAAAAAAAATAATGGCCCGTAGTTTTACTTTTCAATCAAAACAATTTATATACTTTACCACGAATGTCGCTGAAATAAAAAATATCAAGCAATCGATAAACTTCTTAAATATTTTTTACTCCAGACTGGTGCCTACTTATACAGCAGTCCTTTAAACGTCGACAAAAATGTAAAACAAATTATAATCAAAATTAATATTGCAATGGCTACCGAAAACTGAAATACTATAATTAAAATCCTTTCACCGATATTCATTAAAAATAATCATAATTATTATCAACATTTCTATGAAGAAATAAAGAGCCTTCGCGAATTCCGTCACTGGAATTATTATACAAAATTACGACAAACAGCTTAAAACTTAACAAGTTCAATTCCAACTTTCATATCGTTACGGATTGAAGTACCATTAAAATAAAAATACTAATAATACATATTATACGATATACCCGAAAGTCATCTACACACGATTACTTCATTGAAAGTATATTAAGGGAATTCGATCTCGGCTATATGTTGTCTATCAAATTAGATCTCGTGTCAATAAAATATACAAAACCGATCAAATAAATTACGAGATTTGTGCCACACAAAATATATCAAGCAAAAAAAAATTCTGGACTTGAAACTTCGGTTGACGTTGAAAGATCATTTTCCGTGTACACACATATTTATAAGTCCTAACCGTCAAACGAATACGGTTCGTCTAAGTATAATATGGTTGTAAATTTATTATATACAAATTCGGCGAAGACCTATAATATTTCTAGTAAGTTTTTTTTTTACATTTCAAGTGTGTTTATATTGTGTTGGCACTTTATTATAAATTGGCTCTACGTGTTATCCTTTACAGAGTCTGCAGAATTCAGTGGACCGTAAATATTATAGTTTTATTTATAAAATTTACGACATCGACAAGAATTTAGTGACCAGAAGAAAAATGTCCACGTCAACCTACAGGAAAAAAAAATAGTAAGAAACAGCTTGCGGCGCTGCATATTATTGCATTTCGGGGAAATTAATATCCCGAGGATAGAGCCAATAGCGAGGACGTCGTCCGCCACAGCGTCATTAAACGGGACCGGCTGCAGTGGAATGACCTGTTGCGGGGTTGACGTGTCCGCGCGGTGGTCAACTATGTGAATATTTACGAATTCGTTCCGAGTCCGATCCCGTCGCATACATTCCGCACACGTAACGCTATAATAATATAATATTATTGTACGTAAACATTTTATAATATTATATTATTATATTATTATACGGACTGCATAGCGCGCGATAGAGAGAATAATATCTTCGCGTCGCATAACACCCGCGCTGAGGCGATTAATATATAATATAATTTTGGTGTGTGGCCCGAGCGAGAGAGCCGAGACGACGAACAAGGGACCCGACCCTTCGTCACATAATACGGCCATAGTACTAAGTATTATTGTGCTTAATGGTATCATATTATGCCGCTCGCCTTATCATCATTATAATAATAATAATAATAATATAATATTACACGTCGTGTTGACCAATAATAGTATAATGAATCGCATTATCCTGCGAAAGCTCTCCGCGTTTGCACTCGCCGTACAACACTATACTGCACCAAACACACCGTGTTTAATAATAATAATAATAATAGTGTTATATCTTTAACGCTCTCGTAGTTACAAAAGATTCATGTGTTTTACATAAAAACTATACTCTCTCCAAAAATTTCAAAATAAAAAATAAAGTATTTTATACAATATAATAGTATAGTTAAATATGACACGTGGGTTGTACGTGTACTACGTAAGTATAATAACTATAGGGAACGAATATAAAATATGCAAATTGCATTTTTTTCTGAATGTCCGAAAACATTGCTTTCCAAGCACAAAGTTCATTTCATACATCAAGGAATTAAAAAATGTAACTTTTATTTTGCATCTTTTTGCATTTTTCTACATTTTTCAGACTTTTTTGATTTTTAGAGCATTTTGTGACATTTTTAGTGCATTTTTTATATTTTAAAATCATTTTTATGTATGGAAATCGATAAAATTCGATAAAAATTAAGCAGTACTACCTGATTACACACTGCTATTATGAAACACAAGGTAAAAGTATAACGAATGTATATATATAAATTGTATATTCATTTTTTGAAAATAATTTTCACAGAAGATAGGAAAATGATATGAATAATAATTTAATACCTAAGAACAAAAATGTATATAATACCTAAATTATGTTGTAAATTAGTATGTTAAAGATAATTATATTTTAAGAGCATTTTTTTAGTGCATTTAAAAAAAAAAATCTGTCGAATGCATTAAATCGTATTTTTTTAAGGTGATTTTCTTGTTTCTTAGACTATTAAATTCGTTCCCTAATAATAACATATAAACGATACATAATAATAAAGATAGACGTACGTGAAGTTGGCATCCCGACTTTGCGCGATCGTTTCCAAATCGGTCTCATTTTTTTGCAACTAATTTGCAACAATTTGCAACGTTGATAAAAAAATTTGCAACACGTTTTTTTACGGCGGTACAAATAAACATAGCTTCGGGGTGCTAACTTCGCGTACGTTAAAGATAGTGAACAAATTTGCTAACAAATCTTAAATATTCATTTTAAACGACTTCGAACTTGTTATTGCATAATGATATTATTTGTACTGGCACATTATTGGTGATAATTTATTTAATCATACCTGCAGGGATGAGTATCTGTCGACCCGCATACCGTTTTTGACTGTCCAGGACCACATTTCAAATTACTTTATAACAATATTAAACGTCAGAGTTTTTCCGTATTTCAATCTAATTATATTTATAAGATCGATGTATATAATGATTATCGTAAGACTTAGATATGAATTCTTATCTATTATTGAACTATAAAATATGTCGATTGTAAATTTTAATGACTTTTTATTTTTTGCTCTCCGTGTTCTCTGGCCGGGTACGACTCGTTTGCGCACATCCACCTTTTTAACGACTCGTTTGCGCATCTATTTGTACATCCAAAATTTGTATCACCAGATTTTAAAGTTCGATATTCACTAAATTTATAACTATATCCTACTCGTATACACTTTTTACCTCGACGCTTTTCAAAAACACTAAAAACTTGGATATCCATAATCAGAAGTAGTTATATAGTACGGCTTGCTGGCGAACAACCGTTTAAAAGTTTGAAACCTACCACAATACCTTAATATCTATATGTTTAATACATGACGGTTATTCTCGATATACCTTGGTATAGTATTCTTCTGCTAACGATATAGTTTTATCGCCAGATAATAAACTTATATTGCTATAGAATATTCGAAAATTGATGATTTGTACCGATAATTCAATTACTTTGGTAAGTCCAAATTTAAAAATACAAAATATGTGTTAACGCAGCGCTTATGTGTTCACGATTCGTCCGTTTTTAGCTTAACGACGGGTTTCGTTGTGCGCAATCGATTCGTCAATTTTCAGGCAAAAAAAAATAAAAACGTCGTAAGTGCACAAACGGGTTATTACTCCCTCTTTCTGGCGGCCGTTAGATTTTCACTTCAAAAATTAGCCCTCTATCGAGTTGCTCATCCCTGAATATTATACAATGACAAAATGCATAGAGAAGGAAACGTCATAATGTTATTTAGCAGCGATTCGGGACGTTAACAGAAGAATAAACGGTTGTTAAACGGCTGAGTTCTGGGTAAGTATTAAATTTACCGTAAAAAAATAACGCGTCACCTTTATCCTCCGAGAAAATATATAATACGTTATAACGTTCACTCTAATAATTTATATTAATTCTCTCCCCCTCGGAAATTAAATGTCTCGGATCCACCACCACCGCCACCTGCTTTATATATTATATTATTGGCAAAAGCGGTATATTCATACAACGACGTATTATACCTACATATTATTATATAATATGTATACGATATTATATATAAGATAATATAGGCTTAAAATCGATCCTTATTGTACAGTATTATTATTATGCCGACGACGACGACGACGACGACAACGACGACGACTGTTGCCGACTGATAATAAATTCGATTGAACGGACGCGCTGAGACGGATTCTTTCAGCTCAACGATCACACGACAGAGGCATACGTCATTATTGAAACTTGTTCGCATAATATACCATATATTATATATATATGGTATATATATATATATATGGTATATACCTGTGTTTCCGCCACTTCTCCACCGTCGTCTAACCTAATAGTCATGTATAAACGCCATTGTTGCCGACGTATGTATAAATTTGCGATTTTGACAATAATAATTGCTAATAATTGATTAACGTTCCGTTATTAGAACGCGTCATAATAATAATAATTTATATAATATACGCAAAGTTTTGAATCGTCTATAGTCGTAAGTTAATTTGCTAATCAACTTAAGAACTTAACTGGTTTAATATAGTCTGTCGCAATAACTTAGCCTTTTTCGGTTGATTTATTAAAAATAATCCGTCACGTTAAAATTAAAAATGTTCTCGACGTTTTTGGTATTATAATGGTTTTACGTATAGGTATATTTAGGGTTTTAAAATTTCATTGCAATAAAAAATAAAATATAAATTATTATATCTTAAAGTTTATAATCACGTCAATTAGCAAGTGAAAATTTTCAAAAGTTGGTTATTTATTGTGTAAAACAAAGAAAATATGTATAATAAATAATAATAATAATAATAACCAATAAGGATCCAATTAATAATACAAGTGATAAATATCAAAAATTTATAGTGCATATTTTTGCATATTTACCATCAATATTTTCTGTATATAATCAATATATTATTTCTAATCAACTATAACCGAACACATTTAAAAAATACTCTTACATTATGAAAATCAGTATGATATATTATTTCACGAATTTTGTTTTTTGTAAGTATTATTTTATAAACGGCGAATTTCATTAAGCCTTATACTACCTACAGTACTATCATATAGCTGGAGGTATAGAAAAATCAATAATTTATTTTAATTTCGTTGTTTTATGATAGATCATATAGATATACACAACACATTAATTTATTCATACTCAAGTTTACTTTAAACTAAAATATCACATCCATTATTTACTATTACTATATTATTACAATATTATTATATCTATCACCTACGTAATGTTTCTTTTGAACGAATAAGAGGTAGGTTAATAAATGTATAATCATTGCGTTATACCTATAATTCAAATTATGTGATCAAAATCGTAGAGTATTATTTCGTTTACAGTTTCAATTATACAGCTTTATCCGGGAATGAAGTGTATTCTACAAAACAATATAATATCTGATTATTGAGGAAATTATTGATTATGATGAATTTTATTACTCGAGTAGGTATTCATATTTATTACCATGGCCTACGTAGTCCTGACACTAAACACTATATTTTTAGAAAAATATCATTACTATTTTATACCTCATTGTTTTTTTTGTTTTTTTTTTTATCGTTTTTATATCTAAAATATTATGAATTTCGTAAAATATGTAAGAAGTCTTTCTTATTTTTGGGTTTGACATTAAAATATAAATTGGCATTTTATTCTTCAAAAATCAAATTTAAAATCGTACAAAATTATGGACCTCCGCACACTAGAACACGTCATGATAAAATTCGAAATCGCAATAATCGTTTATTGGTATTCATCATATACTGTCGTTTTGAACGCCACAGAAAAATATCGTAATCCCATTGATATGAAACTGTGTACAGTAAATACTCTATAGTTTGACATTCCTACATTATAGGATGATAGTTAATTTATTTCATAAACGGACGACTGCAAGTACCTCCTAATAGATTATCTCCTTATTTAATTAACGCTTTCACTCTCGGCGATTATTATAATATTATAATAATATACGAGTTGATTTATTATTTCCTCTTGCACGGACACCGGTGTTGTACGCCGCATTATACATGCACCAGGCGCGAGGAGGAGCATTTCAGCAAAAGGTATTTTACCGCCCCTGCAGCTCACCTGGGACCGCGGCAAGTACCCTCTAGGCTGCAACCCCGCCTCTGAGACTCGGGTCTGTACGAGTTACACTCACGCCCGTTATTTCTCAGCGAACCCCCTGCGATAAAAATCAAACAACTAGGTGTGTTAAAAAACACATTTGTCAGTTATCATCGTAACCTACTCGTTTGCGTGTAGCCTAAAGATAATAATTTAAAAATATTTATACGCGGTCGTATTCACTAAGCCATTCCTTTGTTTTAGAGAGAAAAAAAAACATTAAAAATAGTTTAACATAATATTTAATTCACCCTATAGTATTTAGTGTGTTTTTCGTGGTACCTATACGACTTGTTACATGCTCTGCATGTGCGCGTTCGGTTAATACCGTGAGAACGATTGTTTCTTTTACGGTATAATATTATGGACGTATAACAATTATTACTGTAACTATATGAATTTATTAGAACGAGTTCAGTTACATATTTATTATTATTATTAGAGTTATTAAAAAGAGATTATAATAAAATATACTCTTATCTCCTAATTGTTATCGGCGATTAGTGAACGTAAATGTTTATGATTTTCAAAACGGGCTTGTAGTCATTAGAATTTCACTATAATATTATATAACAATTTACGAACTGTACGAACCATTATCGTGGTCCTCGACGCGCATAATATTTATTTGTATCTACTGCGAGATACAGCCAGAGCCGTCTTAAAGTTTTATGGGGCCCAACATATTTCGGGGGCATTATAATACTAAATTATGATATATATACATTTCTTAACACACGATTTATTATTATTTATTAAATATAAGAAAAAAGTGAATTTTATGTAAACCTCTGTATCTTTTTTGTTATAATTTAAAAAAATACTTTCCTATTAATTATTTATACATTAAATTGTATTATTTTGATAAAAAGCTAATTTTAATATTTTTTTCATTCGAGATTTATATTAAAAACGTTTTAAGAAAAACAAAAATGTAAAAGTATGATATTTAGTAAACATAATGTAATATATGTGAATTAGGGGCCCTTAAAATTTCGGGGTCCCGGGCCCGTGCTTTAAAACGGCACTGGATTCAGTTGCGGATGAATCATAATGCTTAATTTGAGATGATTTTCCAAACAGTTCATTTTATTTTAATTACTTAAAATAACTATTATGTATTTTAGTAGAGTTATCAATTGATAATAATATTGATAAGCCATAGAATATGATGCATATACAAGCAGTATACTTATGGTCCACGAGCACAGTTCAAAGTGAATTTAAACAGTGAGACAACTGATACTATTTTCAAAAGCGTGAAAAATTGTTTTTTATCTTAATCTATACCACGGAATTGTTGTAGCTATTATTATTCGTTCGTTGACTTTAATTGTTTCGCCTTTAAAAAATCCAAACGCCCGCGTTCGTGTACAACAATGTCTTTGTCGCGGTGACCGTTAAACACCGATTTAGGTAGTTAAGTAGTTGCTATTGTACAAAAATTCCTGGAAAGGAAATCGAATTAAAAAAAAAAATCTTATTTTTAAGGGTTTAACCATTTACCAGTTACCACCCACGGGCTATAGTATAGACGACACGCCATTATTGTATTATATTATAGTGGGTTTATAACGTTTTCGTTCATCTACAGTGACCAAAAAGAAAAACCGTCTAATTTTTCTATTTTTGTACGAAAAATTACGCACAGCGTGCAAAGTAATAACCGTCATGTTATTTTATAACCATTCCTACCTCCTCGAGCACTCTAATTACCGGCATAATAGATTAATGGCGGTTCTTCTCCTTCGTCTCAACAATAATTGTCTAAAGAAATTATTAATTAAATAATAAAAAGGTTTCTGCTAATTTTCACCAAGCAGATTTTTTTTATTATTATTATTATTATTATTATTATTATTATTTTTGTTTGTTTGCTACGACTGTCGACAACGGCAACAACGACAACTTACAACATTATACACCTCCCAAGGAAATAACATCTTATTTCTTGCGTGCTGTACCTATATACAATTATATGTTATGTTTAATCTTTTTCGTTTCGCTTAAAGTCTTTAGGCTTAAGACCGATATGCTTTACATCCGTTAAAATATTGCTGTCGCTCGGCAACATTATTGAAATATATTAATTCGCTAAAATCGGTGCACGTTTTACTTTTGTCGCTCGTTAAAAAACTGTCCAATACAGGAACGTGCAAATAATTCAAGCGCTCTAATAAAACAAAAAATCTCGAATTCCGACTGATTATTAACCACGAATATTATAATTTATCGTGCACAACAGTACTATATATATATATATATATATATATGACGTTATAACTTATTTTAGCAAACTCGTACGTACCTACACACAAATCACCGATAGAATAAACATCTTTGGACGTAAAATTAATATACGGCAATATTATTATTTAATAATCGTGTACGCGAACATTTGCCCCGGGGCATCCTAGCTCGCGTCTTTTATTTGATTATGGTATTGTTTTCAATTAATCTATAGGTAATATTATATAATATTATATTATTATGTCATTTGCATTGCAAGCTAAACACGGCGTACTCACCACGCTGCACACGACAATGCACTTGGGACGGTTTTCGATTTCAAATGGCGTACACATGATATAATATTATAATTCATTAATTAATTCAATTATAATATATAATAATTTATCTTCAAAGTAAACTGCACCTAACATAATAATACAACTGTGTGCACGATGATGTGTTTATATATACAGTGATGTTATCATCGTAGTCGATTTATTTGGAGTCTTAAATTGAATTAATAACTTTACAATATCTATATAATATATAGGACGTAAAAACTTTGAAATATTACAATTTTAACAGCATTTATGTTTCGGTTTCAATATACGCGAGTATAGCATTGATAATCTATTAATATAAAGTAATATATAAAACGCAATAATGTACGCGATGTGTAAATTTTATTGCAATTTTTGAGTCGTCATAGTTACAATATTAAAATACTATTAACCTTATATTGTATGACCACCTACACGGCCGTTACGAACCATGCGACAATATTATGCAAAAAATAAAAAAAAAATAAAAAAGTTGATAAATATAATAAAATAAGCTATTTGTTTTTTACACTAAAGGAACGTGTCAAACATGACATTTTTTGGTTGAACGTTTCTGCTAACATTATATTACACTCATCACTACACACTCGCCCGAACGCACACGCGTCCCACATATATAATATGTGCGTGTACGTAGCATTTCATTATTGATGACACGGGGTTCAGGTATAGACATTATTTAATGAAATGACCAACGCACAGATAAATTGTTATTGTCCCTTTGTTGGTCGCTATATCGACAAAGCGACTCCATTACTAGATTAAAGAAATAATTCCCTGTCATACCTTAAACAGAAATAAATATTTAAAAATATAAATTATGCACTAAAACCATTTAGGTATCGATGATATTTGACATAAAATAGCATAAAGCAATATCGTAATTTAAATTTGATATAAATTCTGATCGTATCAGATTATTAAAAAAAATTACCCATTTAATTGTCAAATATATTATTATGATAATAATAATTTATAATAATATAATATGAATTTAAAATATTTTTTAAATAATATAATATGGTAAATATTTCAGCAGTAAAATATTCTCAATAAAAAATATATATTTAATTTTACGTTTTGATTGATTAATTGTTTTTATATAAGTTTAAATTAAATATATAAATATTATTTCTAACAATTATTATTTGTTAAATATTTGTGTTAAAAATCCTAACTTATCGCCACTTATAAAATAAATATTTCATAAACGAATATACCTACCCATAAAATGTATATTGATTACGTTTTATTATTTTAACAACTAATGGTATTTATTTTAAATATATGTTTACAACTATGTATAAATAAATACATAATTTAAACTTTATATTTTTTTTGCATATCACACAACCAACTTTTTATTTTCTTCAATTAACCAAATATATGATGATTTAAAACCGTTATACTTACTATTATTCCAGCACGTTGGAGTATGTTCATCACGATCAGAACTTTCAACATTTTCGATAACCGTATCTGCAGATGCTAATGCTACTTTTTATTAGACTTTTCTGTTTCTAAGCCAATCGCTCGGACGTTTATCGACTCGTTGTAATAAAAAAGAACTTATAATTTAAATGATATTATTTAAAAAAAAAAAACACTCACGTCACACACGACACATTTGTGCATATGACACGGTATATGTTCGGTGACAGGTTTAATTGTTACACATAAGGTAACAGGTAACTACTTGCATTTTTGGAAATTTGATTTCCATAAAAATATTTATTAATAACTCTAATCATCTTAATAATTGTGATACTATCGGAAACATTTTATCGAGTGGCAATTTCCTTTATTTTTTTTCAATATTGACTTAATATTTTTACGATCCGGAACTCTTAAATTCTATAATTTTAACCAACCGGAACTGACGCAAAAGCCAATATTACGGACCGCAATTCCATTTCAGCGCATTCCGATACATTCAGAGCACTGGTTCGTACTCAATATAGTTCTTTTAAATTAAAATGCCTATATAGTACGAAATGGAATTTAAAATACGATTCATATAATATACGGTGAACAAATCGCTACGCCGAAATATCTTTATATTTAATACAATTATGGCGATTATAGAACAGACTTTTATTCTCACACAACATGAAAATAAAGAAAGACAATTAAATGAAATAAAAAATATACCTTTTTTTATTCGAAAATTGATTATTTTATTAATAATCTTTGTGGTATCTATATCATAGCCAAGTTCAGATCATAACAATATAAAGTCATTTAAAAAAGGCCTGACTAATAGTTGCACCGATGGCGTGAAGTTGACAGCATATAGTTAAAATTTCAATACTACTGAACTAAAAAGCCCGACAAAAGTTAAAAGTTATCCAACAAATTTCAAGAATTCACTAACAAATTTGAAAGATGTTCAGGAAAGTTAACCGTTCATAGAGGTTTGTAGACGTGCAGTTGTCGCTCTTTAGAGTATTTATGGTGGATCCATGATAAAAGAAATTTATTTTTCGTGCAACGCTAGGAATCTATTGATTTAAGAGTTTAAGAGTATGAGTGGGTTTTATTTTTATTAGACATATAAGTCTTTGTTTCAAACAATACTCTTTAAGTTCCATACAGTCGCTATACTATAGCCATCATAATATACTATATATTTTTAATTAAACACACTCGGTATAGTTGGATAGTTATTTTTATTATTTTTCAGTAGAAAGGTCGGGAAAAACCATTTTATAAATGGCATCGAATTTTAACTCTCCCTCTCTCCCTCTCGCCACCCGCAGTATATTTTAGTCACAATTTGAATAAGTTTTAAAAAAAAAACCATATGAAATTTGAAAAAAAAATACTAATTCAACACATCGCTCATTTTCATTTTCCAGTTAACTGAGCAAAAGAAACTTTAACAAACAATTGAACTTTTCTAAGAAAATGTATTTGAAAAAAAAATTAGCGAAATGTACGTCTATGCGAAACCCGTGGCTGTGTCAAGCTACCCATTTTCCAAAAAAGAGATATTAAACTATAGTTTTGAATAGAATAATATCTGGTTAGACTGAAAATTATATAATATTATATAATAATATGATTTATATACAAAACGGAGTTCGTTACGCACACGCGATACAACATTCATCGGACCATACTTGACGTCTATTTAAAACGATCCCGTGGCGTGACTAAATATCAGTCGTCAGTGTACGATATATTATTGCGGTCTGCGGGACACGGATGACGGAACGTTTTGTGCTGGTTGCTGCGAAAATCACACACATTATAAATCTGAATTCGTTCAATGGTTTTTATTAAAAGTCCAGACAGTTCAAATATTATTTAGACGAATAAGACTGAATAGTACATATTGTTTTTTTATTTCTATTTAAATTATCCAAAACCATTGTATGCGATATTACCTTCAAACAAGTGGCGTAGTCACACAACAAGAGGCAGTGAGTCATACAACCAGTATCAACTTAATATAAAAATGAAGTGTTATTTTTAATAATTGTTGATTGTTTTTTTGGTATTTTGAGATTGCCTCCCCCCCATTTTAAAATCCTGAATTTAAACCTATTGACATAATATATATATATATATATATAGGTACTACGAAGATATATTTTCATTTGAAATTAACAATTGTTATAATTTTTTATTGATTTTAAGCGGGTGATGAAATTAAAATGTGCAACAGTGGATAATAACAGATACAACTGCAAAAACTCGAAAGCTTACTCGGAACTACAATAGCGGTAACCGCTGTAAGTAATCAATATAATTTCAGGTATAAGTGAAGTACACGTGTCACGCACTGTCGTCGTGTTCGTCGAACACACGAATAACCTATATATATATATATATACATGTGTGTATCGTTTACTAATTTGTGCACTAACGGCGAGGAATCTATTCACATTTCTATACATGTATATAATATATATATATATACAAATGATACACAAATGTTTGGCATAATCAGAGTATTGAAATCGATGCAAAACGAGGGTGGCCTGCAACGTTTCTATTGCTCTCTCCGGATTTGTTTTAGGGATAAGTCCTAAACTAATTGTGCACACGCGACGGGTTCGCTACAAATCTCCACGTAGACGATACACAAACGTTTGGCGTTGTAATAAATTCGAAATTACACAAGTTGAACGAGACCGGAAAACGGACCCATAAACGTTATATATACATATACGTACCCGTTCCGCGTATATAACTTTTTATTGATACGCCGAAAAACCGTCGGAGCTGACATTATTTTTTTTTTTTCTTAAATTGACCGATGACAATCGTGACGTAATTGACCGACATCAAACGTAGTTGGTATACACTAACGGTTTTCGGAAAAATCGTATTCGTGTGTATAGCACGTTAAACGAATCTTACCAATTCAATAACGTCTGGTCTCGTCAACTGCATTTATTTGTAGGCGATTTATTCATTCGACGCGTTCTTGTACTTACTGAAAAAAATGGTCCGACACGACCATAATATGGTAACCATTGAATTGTTGTCGTTTTGTACTCTATTATAGTAAAAAAACCTGTAACATTATAATAAATTAGGCTTAGGGACTTGAAGCATTTGCATACTTTTTTTAAATTATTGTTAAATATAGCAGAGTGCGAAATAAATTTATTTATCGGTGTCGTGATATCTAAAATTTGAATATGCATATTTTTGCATATTTTGACAAATTTTTCCAATTTCAATTTAAAAACTATAGATAATTAAGTATTAACTATACTTTATACATATTTTACCCAAATCCATAAAATTTTTGGAAAAGAAAAGAATAAAATTATCCGATTAATCAAAAACAGTCGAAGATGCGAAATATAAAATTGTTAATTTAAAATGTACAAAAGGCAAAGCCATCGTACAGAAGTTAAATTACGTTTTAGAAAGCTGGTTACAAAGCTTTATGAAAAATTTAAAAATTTTAAATGGCGAAATTTAAGATATGGAAGGTTCTGGTTTATTTTATGTATAATATGCTCCAATGTTGTCTGTAGATGTCGAAAATTTTTTCCGTGTATAAAAATTAACTATCAAGTAATCGTCGTAGATTCACATATTTGAAAACATCAGGAAATATCTTATTATGCAGTGTAATATTTTCAAAGTATTATTAGAAAAAGAAGAATATTAGAAAGGTAATATTGTAATATATAATATAAATTCTAATAAAATAAATATTTAATTTTACCACATATTTGTTATACCTAATTTTTTTTATTTTTTTTTTTTTTTGGGGGGGGGGGCATATCTTAGACCGTATACGGTTATTTTTAGGTGCATATTTTATAGCATATTTGGCCATTTTTTGGTGCATATTTTGGTATTTTTTTAGAGCTACAAGTCCCCAAACCTAATTATAGTATATAATATATTTTTAAAATCCTATTTTTATTAAAAATAATATTTTCATTTCACATAGTTCAAAGCAGAATATTATTTTATTTTTTGAACATTTATTAATAAATAAAACGAGTTTTTTTTTATTTTTAATCGTTTGACATTTAGACAATTTAAGTGAAGTGACGCATTAAGAGCGATTCGCAAAACGCGTATCTATGCATTAAAAATTTAATACGAAAAAATTTTCATTCGATATTATTAAACCTAAAATTTTTAAATAAATATATTATAAGCACTTCGAAATATAAAATCTAAGCATCAGTTATGGTTTTTGATGAGAATATTAATGCTTAATTAAATACGTATAAATACTTGGAATCGTCCCATAAATATAATATTATGTATATCTAAATCGTTTTTAAAAATCACAAAAACCGTTTAGTCCTTTGAACGGATGACGGCCAAAACACTGTACACGACACGTGACTTTTCCTCCGAGACAGTATATTATTATGTATGTATACTGCGGGCCGTCTACTCCACACGAGTCATAACATATTAATCGATTCCGCCGAGCTCAATAATATATACGTATAACGTCTTATAATACAATAACAATAATATTGCACACGCAACGGATCGTTGTCCTCGAAAGTTTGCCCGCTCTGCCGGTCTGACGATACGAAATCGTATATTAGAATAATTATATTATCGTGTACTTGCGCAAATTATAATAATGTATAATCCACAACAGTCCAAATCTGAGCGACGACACTGCAGTGGACCATTTGTCGACGATGCTGCGGTCGCGTCTTCGAAATTCTGCCCGATATCGTATATCATATTATTATTATCATAATATACGACGCGATACACCGTTATCGCATCACACTTGCAGTATTATATTAATAATAATATGAGGAGCCTATTTAATTATTCTGAGCGAGCTGTGCGCAGTGAACCGACTGTCTCGGTATCCAACATCTGGAGTGTATAAAATATGTACGAGTATATGGGTCGTAAGTACCTATACGTCCGATTTTTTTTTTTTTTGAATTTTTTTTTTATTGTCGTTGTTTACCGCGTCGAATAATAATAATGTTGTCAATCGCCGAGTGGCGAGTACAATATGCAGTCGACGACCGAAGTGATGCGGGATGAATTTATTATAATAATTACCAGCGCGTATTGTTTAATTTTTATAGTATTATTATCGTATACGTTATTATTGTGCGGACTGAGGACACTGGCCGTTTTAAAGGAGTCTAGTACAGGTAGTAGCATTTTTTTAAGAGCGTGCGAGTGGATCATGAAAATCAGAAAATTCGAGAGTAGTTTTGACTAAGTGTGTGTGACCAAGTGCAAAAAAAAAATAATGAAACACTGTCAATAACGCTCTAAAGTCTAAAGACAATATTTTTTATTTTTACGACATTTTAAAACGACTTTCTTACATTATGACATAGAAATTAGAAACACATTTTATAAAAAATCATATAAAACCGTCACACATTTATTTATTATATAAATATTTATCGTTAATTTGAAAAAAAATATTTCTTAACACAATAATAAGATACAATACTTACAATAAAAAATAAATTAAGCTATCTAAAAAATAATTATATTTATTTTATTTTACTAACCAACTATCATCAGTCAATATTCCACTAAATTTAAATAATTAATTTTTAATTTAAAAAAAAAATTTTAACACTTAATAAAATACTAAAAAAATATTTAAGAAAATATATTGTGTTTTATATTATTGTGAGTCACCATAATTTCAATTTGCAAATAATAATAATATTTAAAAGAATAATATAAAATGAGTTCAATTAATTCAAATAATTTAGGATTAAAATATAATATGAAACTATAAAAAGTATAAAAATATGATTTGATAAAATTATAATTTATACAAATATAAAACACATTGGTATTTCAATAAATAATTTATGTACTACGAAAATAAGAAAAATGTAAACTATTCTTAAATAGGTATTTAACGATATAGTCTGTTAAATTAATTACTTGGTATTATTTACAGAGATTATTTTGGAAATGGAAATGTTTGAATTATTATTTTAATAGAATTAAAATTTCCAGTTTGAAAATACTGAGAGCGAATTCTTTTGAAGAATTTTCCTAGAATATTCCATACTTAGAAATTCTCAAGAATTTATTTTGGAAAATATTCTCCACATATTTATAATATTCATATTTAGGAATATTCTTTTGAGAAAATACTACTCGCTATCTTGTAAATTTTTTTTTTTTTAAATATCTTAGGTAGGTATTTAAGTATTTTAAAATGTGTGTTTTTACGATGATAGATATTAGACAATATGATATTGTATAACACTATTTTTATTGGATACACGAAATATAAGTTTACATTTATAAAATGTTAGTTGTACGTCATATATTAAAATAATCATATTTATAAAATCATTAATCATGTTCTCAATACCTTTAAATGTGAAACAAATCTCCAATTTATCATGTAGGTATCTTGATTATTTTTCGTATCGTTGAAATAATTTTATATTTTAAAAACTGTTTGAAACTTTATTGTAAAAGTATAAACTAACAGTAAGTTTTTCGGTTCGAAGTAGGGAAGGGATTCTCCTAGCTCGACTGATAACGACAAAATATATTTGATTTAATGCATTTTTCTCCGGATTACGAAAGAATGACAAAAACTGTTCTAAAAATAGTTATGAATGTTTCTGCAGATAAGTAATGAAATAAAACTTGCCTAGTTTGATTTTCGATTCATCGATATTTTGAACATCAGTTGATAGTTTACATCGTTTCAAGGTTAAAAATAATTATGGGTAGCGCTTATTTTACGATTTACGGGGTTTCATTGAAGTGAGGCAGTAATCATTAAGCAACAGCAAAATAATATTATTGCTTTGAAAGTCGAAACATGTTTAGATTTTAAGTGAACACACGCACACGTTTGCGATAATACTAAAAAATATTTAGGTACACGAAACGACGAAACCATATAGGTACATTGCATAATAATATTATACTTCGAACCGTTGACAATCAATTAAAACGTATTTATATTTGTTTTCGGAAACGTAAAACCCATGTCACAAAATATAGACATACCTACGAAGTTACCTATTGTAATTTTATCATTTTTCTTTGTTAAAGTTGTATTATAATGTTATAATAATATGTTGACATCAAAAACGAGTTTATAAATAAAATTTGAAAAAATGTGCATTTTTTTGTAGGCTTCACATCTCATGAAAAATATAGATGGCTATAATTTTTGATCTTTTATGGCAGTAATATATCAACTATTAAATTTATAGAGATAATATAAATATACAATGGTTCTATCTAGATGCATTTATCCAATTAATTTTAGTTGTGGCACAACACTGATTGTACAACAGAACGATATCCACTTGTCCGCCTTTTTAATTATTTATTGTTTGTATGTATAGGAAATGTATTTATAAGAAATATAAATCAGTAAGTCAGTCGTCTATAAACTTATAGTCTCATATTTTGTGAATCAAATCATTATGTTTATTTTAGACGTTCAAATTTCAGTAACAAACGCTTATTTTTTTTTGTATTATAAAATTAGGTACTACGTGAAACGCTATTATTTTTTTTAAACAATTTTTACTGAGATATAAAATAATTTTCCAGCTAGTAAATTTATATTTTTAAGTTTTTCATAGAGGTAAATTATATTTTTAAGTATTAGTTCGTATATACTACCCATATAATATATTGTATATAAAAAGAAATTGTCTTGAATACATGTTTTTGCAGTTCTTCTTGACTTTGTGTATGCATTTAATACTCGAAAAGCTCTTTGATTAACTTAATTGGGATGTAACTTGAAATACATAAAACACAGAAATGTATAGTATGCGTTGAGAGTTGAGACGTCAACTCTTTACTTTAATGTTACAACAGGAATAAGGCAAACTCTGGCAAATAGAGAAAATTAAGTATATTAAGGGTTATAACGGTGATAATTTGAAATATTAAACTTTCACTATACCCGGGCTTAACTTGAAGTTTAAAAATTCAATAGATACAATTACTATTGCAGACGCGTTATTAATTATGTAATAGCCAATATAAGTACCGAACATGAATTGTTAAGATACAACATACGAGTATAACAAAACGTTAATTCTGTGACAAAAGTACACTTATTAGTTTTAAATCGTTTTATAAAGTTGATGCTTAATAGTCATATAAACTGGAAATTAAAAAAAAAAAAAAAACAACAATACTAAGCGCAGTATAATATAATAATTATTTGTAAAAGAACAATTTATACTAAAATGAAAAAATTGTCTTTGAACAATGTAACAGTTTTTAGTTTAGTTTTTGTAGTAGACGTCTTTTTTTTATACAAAGTGAATTGTATAATTTGTTGATAATAATATGTACTCTTTGCAAAATCCGGTATATTCATAAATGTCTTTAAAAATCAGTAAATTGGATTCTTCATTATAGCAACTTAGTAACGAATTTGTTACCTAACTAAATTACAGATCTAATAACTACGAAAATAATTCAAAAAGATTCTTTAACTTTAAGAGGAACTGTATAACTATATAAGCTAAGGATACTTAGAGTGGAGGGCCGATATTATATTCTTAATAATATTTTAAATAGTAATATATAATATACTTTACTACTGTATAATTAATTCAACACAACTATAATTTATAGGTATTTTTTAATGTTAAATATTATGTGTAGTTAAATTGTATTAATAAATGAATGTTCTTGTAAATCTACAACGTAATAATTGTATTATTGTTAGTATCAATAATTTAATTGCATTCTTCTGGACTTTCTGTAAAATAATTTAATTATAATAAAAATATATATATACAGTGGATGATTTTTTTTAATTTAGGACACATTTATTACTTTGAAAACAATTAATATATTTTTTAAACATGTTTCAACATAATATGAAGTCCTTAAAAGATAATATTGAAAACAAATTTATCTGATGGTGAGAGAGAGGGGTGGGGGTAAAGTACATATTATACTTAAAATTATAAATATAAATATTTTAACAGCTGATTACGACTGTAGAAGTCTTATAATAAATCAAAAATGTTTATCTCGAGCCGTTATTTTAGGCGTACGAATTTAACGAATACATTTAAAACTATATTTGTAGATCTAAATATTAACGACATATTATAGAGTTCTACGAGGAAAATATATCAATTTTAAAAATTTAATGAATTCAATATTACACAAAGACTACATTTTACCCGAGACCTCCACAACTGAATTTAAGGAATAGTAGGCAACGACATTTACTATTATAGTCTATACTATAAGAAGATGCCATCACGAGTTGCACGCTTATATGACGTTAAAAAATGTATAATATGTAAATGACATCCGTTGCATGTATAATATTGTATACATATAGCTAACAGCGTTTTCATTTTAATCTGTAACATTACACTTATATTTCGTTATTATAATTACTTACACTTGTTTTGTAACTTACAATAATATTAAATCTTATATTTGATTCGAATGAGGTGTTGCGTAATGTTAAACTTAATACCACACTTGAAGAGCACCTATTTCTTGTATCAAAAATATAAATCGTATTATAAATTTTACATGAATATTGTATTGATACTAATGATACTCAACATAATATTACAGTGAATTCCGCCGTATTTGCGTTTGTTGAGTTTATTTGTATTATATTATTATGTTGACAAAACGGCAACTTTATTTTATTAATTTATTATTAACGAGAGCACAACCATTACATTTTCGGAAAGTATCTCGTGCCATCTGGCGTCGGCCAATGAAACGACGTCTTACATTAAGTGTCAACTGTCCACGGAGCATACGAAATTATATATTAGGAACAAAAAGGTTATAATCGATTTTATACATATTTTACGTATTTTCGCATCTGTATGCGTACCTACCTATGGCGTACTGTTGGGTGGTACCAAATTTACCGGTAGGTACATCCGAAAAACACAACTGTTTTCACTTAATATGCTGATTTTATTCAAATTAAACTTCTGATTAAATTCTATGAATAGTTTTTTACTGTTGTTAAGACTTTCCAATGACGATATTAATCTCGTTAACCAGTCGATCGTCTAACACCGATAATCGCCTGTATTGAGATGCATTACTATAAATTGTTCCAATATAGTGAGGTGCCAATAAATGGACTTAGTTGAGAGTATTCAAATATATAAAACCTGATGATTGGTCGTATTATATACTCGATGATCGAACATGCTATTACACCACAGAATACAAAAAACTTTGATAGACATATCATCATATTCATATCAAAGGCCCTTTTTAACGATTTGTATTACCCGTGAGTTGGAGAAATTTTTCAAAAAAGAACTTTTTTATTTTTTAAGTTAAATGACGTAATTATTAAGTAAAACGCATGGAAAAACTGTACAACTCCAGCATTTTTACCAAGGCATTGAATCCAAGTATGGTACGCCAACCAAAAAATAATACAAATAATGATTTAATTGTATTTATTTTTTATTGAATATAAAAAAATGTTCACTGTGAGGAGTATGATTTTTTTTTTTTTTTAATTTTCACCGATGTAAAATATATTATAAATTTAAAGAATATGATTAGATCAAAGAATAGAATAATAAATTTAAAGAACATTTAATTAAAATGTATTATTATTTTGTGATCATTAATTAAACGTAGATCATGATAAACAAAACTGATTTGTAGGTATAGTTAAAGTATGAATATACTTATAAGGTGGTAGCCAGATTTTTTTTTTCGATAAGCAGAAAGAGAGGAGTCTAAATACGTTAATTATGATTTCAATAAATACTGAATTTAAGTTTTGACAGTATTTGGTCAAAATTAATTTGATAACACATTTATGTGCTCTAGTTTATTCATTTTTAAAGACAAAAAAAAATTATAAATAAAGTAATGAAATGATTGCGATTAACAAATGGCAGGGGGAGGAGTCTGGGAGGCGATGGTATATTATAATATTATGAAAATATTTGTAATTTACACACATTTGATATTGTCACCGACCACCGATTATTATCAGAAGTTCATACATCATATTATATACACGATAGAAAAAAGTAAATAGTGAAATTTTAAAACGATCATTTATGATTAAAACTAATTTAGTTAAAAATAAATGATTATTTTCGAGGGAATGGGTAGTCCGGACACTCCTCAAAAACGACCTCAAAGGTCACACGTGCAATTAATTCGTTTAAATTGACATAAGAAATACCTATTTTGCGATCACATTTTTCACCTCTCGTTATATAAATAAATAATTTATTATACTCTCACGAGTAACATTTGAATGAGAATGTATTTCACAGAGGCTTTATTAATTTTTCTAATTATTGTAAATTACCGTTCTTAAAATACTGTTGTGTTTATAGTTTTGAATTTTCAACAGGCTTTTAACTTTGATGGATGTATGCAGTATGATATGAGTTTTGAAGTACTGAAGTATATACCGAGAATAGAAATTAATTGATGTGGTAGTTAAAAGTTAAAAGCGGAAGTTTGAACTCGACACTTTATTGTTATATTTAAACTTACTTTGTATTATAAACTTCTTATTGTCACTATCATAAATTTCACATTAGGCAGGTAGTAATAATCTTCCTTTTAATATTTCATAGTCATACAATTATTCCATATAGAAACAACACGTCAATTATCAATGGTTCGTGAACATCAGAATGTTTTTAAATTAAACTTGACTTTTGAAGTACGAGTATGTGTGAAGACTTGGGAATACACAGGAATTTGGCTTTTATTTTTCAATTTTATTATTCATTCGACGTAAAGTTACGGTGGTTGTTTTTAATTAACCGTCATTGATACGAGTTAGAAAAAAATGTAGTTTCACAATATTATTTTCAATCGTGTTAAATATGTACATTTAATCAATAGTAATTGTAGTGTTCTACATATTAAGTGTATCAGTAATTTGAAAAATACCTCATTATACCAATAAAATAAAAACATTCTGAAGAGGAAAAAATGCTATTCTAAATGCACCGAGTCATTAGATTAAAATTAATCGTGGGTTAAATTAAATTTGTGTACCTACCTTTTAAGTACAAATAGCACACGATATATTTTTTACTTCCTCTTTATAAAAGTCATATACTAGCAGCGCGCAAAGACCTTTTCTAATGCAATAATGTATACATTATTTTTAAAATATTTAAAATATTTGTGCGAAAGCTCTGAGATGTCTTGGGCTTATAACTAGAAACACCGAGGAATTTAAAAATGAAATGTGATGTCTTAAAATACAGTATAATATTATTCTCTAAGATCGACCAATATTAGAGCACTGCTCAATCATTTGGAATCCTTTTCAAATAGGTCTACAGTCATAGCGAGTTCAAAGCAGATTTTTAAGTCTTATTGCCTATAAACGTAATATGGGCATTTCACGTTAACCCACCCGAGTTAATGTCTCTTTCCTCAATTCAGGCTTCTCTTAATTTAGATAATTTTGTTAATAGACGACGCAGATATGCTGATATATGTTTTTTGTCTAAATTAGTAAATGGTTTGATGACTTGTCCTGCGTTACTATATACCGTTATTTAACTTCCAAGTCCCTCAATACGAATCGCGTTATTGTCCCACGCTTGAAATTTCATTTAATCGTACATCCTATGGTTACAATAATTTCTTTGTCCGCATAACCAGGGAATGTAATGCGTTGATAAATTTTTTGTTTAATAGGAGAGATTTATATCCATCAAACCCTTATTTGTCGGCCAATTAATATGTACGTTTATACATAATATCATATTGTACAATTAGAATGTTAAATATCTATTTAGTAAAGTATCTAAGTTATTTTTATGTTCATTTAATAATATTCCTGAAATTAATTAATTAACAACGGGTTGTTAAATTATTATTTGTATTATTTTGTATAATGTAAATAGTTTTGTATTAATGTTTATATAAAGTTATATTACCGTACTGTATTTGAGTCACGTGAGCGTTTATCCGAATAAATAAAAAGTGTTTTTAACTATAAATTTTAAAATTATGTATTTATGTATGTTATACTCCAAATTCCAATATATGTATTTCAAATGAGTCTTTTTCTGAATTATAATATTGTTATCTGTATAGTATTTACTTCTCGTAATGAGGCTTGTAGATAAAAATATTTTTTAAGAAATGGCATATTTCCAAACGAAGTTATGTTGTATGTTATTTAGACTAGTGTTTCTCAACCTTTTTACCGTGGCGATCTCCCAAATGAATGTTTAATTTTTTAGCGGCCCCTAATATATATTTTATATACACGTACAAACATATTTTATACATGTTGGCGACCCTTAAAAAAAAATTAGACTGTGAAGGGGGCCACGACCCGCAGATTAAGAAATACTAGTTTCTCTTCGTTACAAGTTTATTAATAATTTAATGGTTAATTTATAGTTATGTTTAAATGAATTTCAATAACATTTATATTTTTTTATTTTAATAATTCAATTATAGTGCAAAGAACTTTAATACCAATTCGAATACAATAGAAAACTAACGGTGTTTATTTCAGTCTAAACATTTTTTATGTCTGTGAATAAATGTGCAAACTTATTATTTGAAATAAGTTGACTACTAAAAAGGTAGACAAGAAGTTATTGTTCTGCTGTACATTAAGGTTCGATTAGGTTACTATTATGAGTGTATTAAATTTGAATTCAATGATATAATATATCATAGTATACAAAAACTACAACTATCAACTTACATTACTCAAAATTGAATTAATAACATAATATGTTTTCAGTAAACA
Organism: Rhopalosiphum padi; assembly: GCF_020882245.1. NCBI lineage: Eukaryota > Metazoa > Arthropoda > Insecta > Hemiptera > Aphididae > Rhopalosiphum > Rhopalosiphum padi. Next base: position 4,082,072 of record NC_083599.1, on the reverse strand, counting down.
ACGTAAATCAGTTATATAGATTCATAATAAAAATAGAAACAAATAAATAATAAAAAATAAATCGAAAATGTCATGGCGTATAGTAAATTAATAATAATATAATTAAAGCTTTAAGTTTCCACGAATAATATTTTTAAATACTACACTGCAATAATTAGCATCTTATCTTTTAGATAAGTAATTTTGTCCAAATTTGAACTTAAAATATCTATAGCAAATAATTAACTTTCTATATTAATCAAATTTTATAGTTTTAGTGTTAAGTATTTACAAAGAATATTGTAATAAATATAAAAATTAGATATATAAATAAAAGTTAATAATCTGAAATTTTTTGCGATTTTATCGATTTTGTCCATATTTTAACTTCAAATAGGTACATATAAAAAAAAATCGTGTATGTATTTTTAATAGGTATTTTAAAACAGATATAAGAATAATTGGGATTTTATATTACACTTTTAAGAATTTTGATCTAGTAGATTATTAGTTTCATCAACTATTCAAGAAAAAAAAATGTTTAAAATGTATCATGCCTATAAATAGCTTATACAAATTTTAAAATCTTGAAAATTGTTAAAATATTATAATGAAAATGATTGTATAAAAATTTAGTGAACATTTTAAGTTTCTTTTTTTAACAAAATATCAGAAATTGTTTTAGGAGAATTAATTATTTTACGGGTTAAAAAACATATTATAAAAACCTTGTATTACAATTTCAAATATTATGTAAAAAAGAAAAAGTAAAATTTTCATGAATAATCTAACTACAAAATAGTTTACATTGTTTTGTGATATTGACAAAGTCAGCTAAAATTTTTAATTTAAACAATTATATAAAAAAACAAATTAAAACCGTAAATTTGTGATATTTTTTAATTGAGTAATTAACAACTTATCGACAGGTTTGTCAAGCATTTCTACCAAGCAAATATACTTGTTAATCAACATTTATAGAAAAATAAATCTGAAAAAAATTGAAAATTTATCATGCCTATAAATAGTTCAACAATTTTCGAAATGAAATATTATCGTAAATAAATAATGATAATATAAACATTTTTTAACAATTTCAAGTAGTTATGGTTATTCTTTTTTTTTATTACATAAATAAACACCGAAAACAATTTGATTACAAATTGGATTTAGTAAAAATTCCCGCCTTTCTTCTATTTTTCTTTACACGATTATAAAATTTATTTTTAGGATTTTTTTTTACTTTGACCCCTTGAAGTACCTAATAGATCTAATTTTCTACCAGAAATCACTCTTTCAGCTTTTTGAAAATTGAAGCATTTCTACTGTCCCAAAAACTGTTTACAGACAAAAAAAAAACAAACACATTTATTGAGTCTCTGTGTAGGCATACCAAGTAAATTAAATTGAGATAAAAAAAAAATATACAAGAAAAGGTTTGTGTACAAATAATATTTATTTTAACACTTGAAAAATAGCTTTGATTTTCAAGTTCATTCATGCAGTCAAAGCCGATTTATTAAAAAAAGTATATTATTATGTACCTACAGGATACGGTTACCACTAACATCGAGCTTTGAGTATACTCTTTTAAAGTATCACTTCAATGTGAATTTTGGTAGTATTGTCGAAGATCACCATTTAAGGTAAACATATTGCATTATTATTATTATTTTATATTTATATTACATTATATTATAATACATATGTCTTGAATCGTGTCAAAGATATTTAAAACAAATGATGAATTATCGAATAGGTTACATTTGAATTGCACTACAGAGTTTTCATTGTTTTTACCGTTTGGTCAAAAAAAAAAAAAAAAATGAATACTAACCTATATTTCTCCTAAATTATTTAATTTAAAATGAAACCATATTATTGGGTGATATTTTTTTAATCATCCAGAAGGTAAAAATTGTCACTGAAGTTTTTGTTTCAACATCTACTTTAAAATTTGGTCTTGTCATTTTCGGTCAACTGACATCAGGAAGTTCAGCGGAGGTTTTATTATTTCAAAACGGAAAAGAATAATTTTTCCTTAATATGCTAGTGCTAGTACGTCGCACTATTTTTAATAATTAATGTTGTTATGTATTTAGACTTTAATAGGTATTGGCTATGGAAAAATTGTTTTTGATTGGTTTACATTTTATAAATATTATCAAAATTTAACCTAATTAACCATTATTTCTAACAAGTTTATATGCTTCATTTATTTTATTATTATTATTATTATTATTATCAAGTCGTTTTACTAGGTGTTTCATTAAAATACAAACAACTGTTTGTGCATAAAAACCCAACGGACATAACACCTTCGAGTCGTGGTCCACATCAGTCACAAATGCAAAGTACAGCCGCCACTTCGGGACACGAACAGCGCGACTCGGTCGACTCTCTCACTTGACCTGTTCGCTGAAGAGGTGAGACGCGGACCGAGACGGTTACAGACCGGAGTAATAGGCTGCGACTTCCATTGGTGACGTTATTATATAGATTTCTTGTAACGACAACCACTGAGACTGCACTGACTATTACGAGTGACAGAATGTACCTATTAAATTCTTATTAGAATTTGTATTAATAAAATGTAATACCATTTTTACATTGAATTTTACATTTAATGTCTAGACGTCATCGTAAAACCACGCTAACTTTTCGAGCCTACCGAGTTTTCCTTCTAATGATTTATCGAATCAAAGTCGTCAAAAAGGAAAACTTTGTACCAGAATCTGTCCTATGCTGTCTCTTGTTTTACTAACTTAGTATAACATACTGATATCAATCGTATTCAGCGGTTTTAATAAATATTGAATATATCAAACTGAAATATTATATAATAAATAATATTAAATATTATCAGGGCTCAGATTTTAAAGCACTAAAAATAAATGAAATATGCGCCATAATATGCCTTAAAAACATGAAAAATAGCAAAAACTAAAATGTATTCTGTTCATAATTAAAAAAAAACTAATTTTTGTTTACATTTTTTAATTACTAAAATTACTTGAATTAGGCATGGCGACTATTCAAAATTATCTGGAAATAAGAATAAAATAAATTATTATTTATTAATTAAATAATATATGTATTAAATTATTTTACCTGAGTTGAACTGCACGATTAAATGTTTTGCCAAATTTGAAAATTTGAAAATACAAAATAAAACGTTATATTATGCAAATTAGCAAAAAATAGCACCAAAACTTGAAAAATAGCACTTAAAACCTAAAATACTTCAAATATGCCAAAAATAGCATTATGAAATTTGTCCCTGGTGCATAAAACAAATTTATAGCTCACTTTGCTATTTTTATCTGTATCCTATAATAATTAGCAAATACTATAAAATCCGAGCCCTGAATATATTATTATTATCCGTTCAGTTATTCTTGTTGCTTTTTTTTTACATTATTTCAATTCTTAACCAAATCAAGAATATCAAAAATTATAATATTTTTAAATGCTAATAGCTCGCTTAAATATTAAAATATCGTAAGATACCAACGTAAAAATACAACTGTCTTACTTTTAGATCTGTTAATAGGTCAATTTATTTTAATGATAATATGTACCTAAGTGAAACCGACGAACGCACATTTGCTATGTTGTCAGTTTGTAACACGTAGACGACGCGTTGTGATGTGACGTCCTTTTAAAATAGATTATTTTAATTCTTTTATGATGCATTTTCACACGTGTAATGCATCTCAAACGATTTTAATTGGACATACGAATGTATCAAATATTTTAAATTACTCGTGAACAACGTATTTTTAATAAAATAATTATTCACCTATGGCCATCAGAAACTATTGGATGGTGTTAATTTTATGTGCATGTATTAATATCTCAAGGTATCCTTTACGATGACTACTAATTTTAATTATGTCTATCTTCGTGGTATAGTATTGGTTTTTGAATAAAGACCAACGACTTCTAAAATAACACTATACTGCAGCAATGCAGCCGAATTCTATACTTAGCACTTCTTACATTTCGCCACAAGCAATAATGGCCAAAGCAAACAACATTAATCTTACATGGGATAACGAGGAAACAGGTTTGGGTGAAATAAGATACCAAATATGTATTTGATAAACACTGTGAAATACTAAATGCTTTTTAATTTAAGGTCCGTTAGGGAACTTTGGTTTTTAATAAATAAAAATCATATTAATCATGAAAAATAATTTATATATAAAATAATATTACATACCTGCATTATGACATTTATAATTCTAATAAATCTATATGATTAAAAAAAAAAAAAAATGAGAATATAAGACGTGATACAATATAATTTTGAAAAATTTATATTTTAAAAGTATAATATTATAATACGTAGTTATGAATTTTAAAAAATTGTCCCCCGACAAGTGTAATGAATACAAGGTGTAATGAATTATATACCGTAATATTAATTCTGCACTAATATCAATGATAAGCTAAAATTCAAGTAAGAACAGTTATTTTAGATGTTGAACGGGACAATATAAACGTATTGATTTTACAATGATATTTTGTGAGTGTGTGTGTGTGTGTGCGCGTATGTAGTATACATTCACGCATTTACGTGAATATAATATTATTATAAATTCACAGAAAATTTTAAGCACGGGTCTTATACATCCAACTTCGATTTCACGCGAATACGCGAAAGTGGGTACACGTGCAATAACGAGCAATAGTATGTGTACACAATAATTAGTCGAAAAAATGTTTCGATTTTAAACTTTAGAAATCATCCCCAAGTAGAGTGGTACTCGATTGCCCGCCTTTTTTTACTTTAAAAACTAACATAAATAAAATATATAAAATACAAAATGTATTTCAAATATGTTTAATTTAAATACTAAACAATAAATATCCGTGATATGAAAAAAAGGTGAAACATGAGCATTGTTGCTTATTTTATATTTATTATTTTGCCTATTGCTTTTTTTTTTTTCATCATTTTTCGTTTGATGTATAAATCCAATGGTCATTTTTGAACTGTCCTTTGATCTCGAAAAAAGTCATGTTTTATTATTACTAGCACTTTCAGAGATTTTTCACACTTGCAAATTACTATGATTCATTTAAACGTGGAAATATCAAAAAGTTTTAAAACTTTACCAATAAGATACTTTATTTACGATTGCGTGATTGTTGTTCTCTTTCGAGGTTTTATATTTTACGGTGCATTTGTGTGACATTAAAATATTTTATCGTGTCACAAATTCTAATAAAGATATCATTGGAATACACGGGGTTTTTCAAATATTTATGATTTTTGTTACTGTTATATTTTCTAATAGTATATTATGTTACACACACACACACATCGTATCAGTTCTTGAATTAAAATGGATTTCCTTGTATGTATGAGAATAAAATATAGCATTACAATCATTACGTTATGGCAACATAATAAAACGTATTGATTATAGTTTGCATTGATTTGCAACACATTATTCCACACAATAATTGACTTTTATAGTTTTCATAATATTTTTAATGACGAAAATAACCTGTTAATGTTGGCAATCAATATGGAAAAGTAAAAAAGTATTAAGTGCTGTACTAGGCATTTTATAAAAGCAATAACATACAAACTTTATAAATGTCAACGCATTAAAACCCGGACGTTTAATCTGTTTAAGCTGCAGAAATGATCATAATACAATTAAATGGGCAATAACTTAGAGACCAACTGCAGAGAAGAGATTTTGAGGTCAGCTCAGAACAATATGGTGTGATATGATCGAGAAGAACCTAAATCATTTCTGAGTAAACTACTAGAGAAATATAATTCAAGATCGGCAGAAGTGTCGGGAAATTGTTCGGGTGGCAAAAAAAAAAACCCCTTCGACGAGTAGTATAAGCCAGAAAAGATATAACGTAAATGTATTTAAATATAATCATTAAACATAGCCATTTTCCTACTTAAATTTAATGATTGCAGTTGTTATCAGTTGTTATATAGATGACAGCTCTGTTATTTTTATTATTATCACTTATTATATATATATATATAATACATTTGAAAAACACATTTGCATAGTACTACTTTGTCCGTGTTAAAATATATCTGTAGATAAATATTAATAATAATAAAAAAAAAAAATGTATCCTATTCATATTACACGCCGAAATTCATAATCCACAAGAGATGAGAAACCTCTAAATACCGATGTACCTATGTATTTTATATTTGACATACACTTTTTAAACTCACATATAAATTAATCAATCTCATCAAGACTTATGGAAAGTATTTTTTCTAATAGTGTCTGGGCATGTACATATAAGCGATTTTATGTACAAAAAAATGTAATCGAAAAATTGCTTTATTTAGCTATGGAGAAGGAAGGAGATTGATTTATTTGTCGGTTCAGAAAAAAATTGTCAACTTTTTTTTAAACATGTAATAAACTAAAGGTTGTTAACGCACGGCGGTTACGTAAAATAAAAGGCTGACGTTGAATTGAGACCCAAATATTGAATTGAGTCCCGTAAATGCTTTTGAGTTATCGGAGTTGAGTCCGACCAATATTGTTAGTTTGTTCGAGTTGTGTCTCTATTAATTATTATTGATATATATATATATTGATTTCTTACATTGTTTTTGATAATAATAATAATGTTTTTAAAATAATAATAATTATGTGTAATATAATGATGTTGATAATTAAATAGTGGCTGGTAAAAATTTAAATGATACAAATTTTAAAAAGTCTTATCTCCAAATTTGCTTATTTATAATATATTTGTTTGTCTGCTCCCGTAAAGATTTTTCTTTTTCTAATATATCTTTACATGTGTCCACAAGAAAAAAAATATTTGGATGTCCCGAATGGAGTGAAAAAAGCATTTAATTTCGAGTGACTTTCGCTGTGTAGGTATAGTTATATGACATTTTATCTATACGGACTCAATTCAATATCACCGGGATATTATATAGTGTTGGACCCGTATTTCGCGTTTTGTCAAAACCACCCGTCAAACGTTTGCGTTAAAAATCAGTGTAGCTTAACTGCGGAGTCGTTGTGTACAAAGTGCAGCACAGGTAAATCGGCGGGCGTTATTACAACAATAATAATATGATAAAACTTGTCACGGGCTACGCCGTGCGGGATCGTCTATGGTATAGTATTAAGAACGGGGCGCCGTGGAGTTAGTGGCGAATGCGCCGCCCAGCAACACTTGCAAAATAATATATTATTATAATAATAATGTGATGTTTTCCCCGGGCACATGTTTCGCGAGAGTGCCGTAAAAAGTAAGGCGACGGTACGTCCGCTGGGTACGGTTGAGGTGAGCTGTGGCGGCGATTATCGTGACGTCGCTATATAATAATAATACTATTATTATTATTATTATTATTATTATTGTTATATCTTCCCGGACACCACACGGCCGACGTCGACGACGACGACGACGACGACGACGACGACGACGACGACGGTCTTGCGCATTTATTATTTAATGCAATAAAAATGCAAAACATCGCCGTTGGCGAGAACGAGCATCGCGTTTTATTGCGCTAAGTGTGTATAATATAATAATATTAAATTGTCGCACATAGGCGTATCAGGTGTTGCGCGAGTATTATTATTTGAGGTGTGTGCGTGTGTATTATATCATATTATATTATTACAGCCGCGGCGCAGTGTATCTCATTCGCGTTCGTTTTATTTTGTTTTTCGTTTCGTTCGCGACAAAACGATACGGCGGAGCGGCGTACAGCTATTATAGCAAAACCCCTCGACGATCGGTTGGAGGGTCTGTGGTGGCGCGAAGGAAATGCGATTCGGCGCGGGGCGAAGCGTCGAGATAATTATGTTCAGATAACGGTTAGGTCGATGATAACCATCACTAGGTTTTGGGGGCAAATATCATAATATAATATAAGAACGCGATTCCGATGCGGTTAGTCGACGACGTGACTCGCATGCGAGCGAAGCCGCGCAGTGCGCCACCACCACCATATATATTATTGCCCCCCCCCCCGTCGCCATCACACCGATCGGAGATGCTGATGTTGTTGCCACTATATATATATATATATAGGAAATTCATTGCCGGTTACTACCAGAGGTCGTGTCCGCGATGGTACTCGTCCGATTTCTGTCGCCAGACGATAATAGTACAGCAATAATCATAATAATATATTCATCGTGATTATACACACCGTGCGGGGCTATCATAAATCAAAGACGGCTAGGGGCAAGGCCGTATCCAGAATTTGTTTTTTTCGTAGAGAAGGGTAGGGGGGTCCAAAACATGTTTATTATAATTTTATTGAATTTAGCTTTGATAGTTGGTTAAAAATAAAAAATAAAATAAATTATCTTCATTTATTAAAATATAATAAAAATAAACCAAATTACTTTGAAAACTTGTTGTAACCTTACGCTATACAAAATATGGAAAAAAAAAAATTCAGAAATAAAAATAAAAATTTCACAAACACAATATCATATTTTAATTTTTAAACCAATAATATGCTCCTATACTTTTGAAAAGCAAACTGGTTCAAAACTTCTTCGGGATCAACCGTAACATCTCTATGGACATTTAATAGAGCTAGCCCAGTTAGTCTTTTTTGTCCTGTAGAGTTCCGTAAAAATGTTTTAACGCGTTTTAATGTCGAAAAAGTTCGTTCGGGAGTTGCTATAGAAACCGGTAGTTTACTAATCATTTATGACTAAAAATGTTTAGTTACATAATATTTTGTAAAATATTGGAGGAATTTCGGGGGGAGGGAGGTCTGGACCCTTTGGACTTCCCCTCAGATACGGCCTCGAATAGGGGGTTAGACGTCAGGATTGACTGGATGCGAGAGATGGAATCATTTGGTAGGTTATTACTTAGAAAACCATTTTTAACATTTATACATTTTTTTTACGCATAAATACGAATACAGACGGGGCGCGAGCGGTGTTGTATATACCTATATACACATACCGACATACTGATTTATATTTTATAAATTCCTCTACCCGATTAAAGTTTAAAACTTATATTATTAAGTATTTGAATACTTTATGGAAATTAATAATTTAACATTTCAAATAATATTCACAATAAATTATTACTATATACACATATAACATAATTTTCTATCTCAGATTTCTAAGTAATACGAAAACAAAATACATTTATATACTTTTATTTTGAGCTCAGATAAATACAAAAAGTATTATGGATTGAATTAATATTTAAATCATTTTAGTGCGGTTATAATTTAAAAAAAACATTAATTAGAAAAAAAGTTGTCCGATGACAAACTCGGATATAATATTGTTATGACATAGGTAACGTGTGCACTTTAAGTCGCGTGTTCTCTAATAACGGTTTTAATATTTTTACACTATAATTTATCTAATAGATATTATATTTACCGCGATTGTATAAAAACAAATCATTTTTTTTAATTTTATATATCACGTCAACTGACATAACCTAACCTAATTGTATATTTTTTAACGTTTGTCATACGCTTCTATGTCACCCTTAATAAAAAAAAAAAAAAAAAAAAAAAATAGTAATATAAGTATAATATGTTCCAATATTTATATCAAATATCAATGATGGCTTAAATCTATGCTGAACTGAGATTAGAATAATATTGTAAATTAGTGAAAACGTTATAATTCATTGTTAAATACCTGCGACAATCTATTCATCAAATAATTTTAAACACCGGGACCTGAATATTAAAGTATTTAACACGAAGCGTATACGAGCGTTTTTAATTTCAAAATCATGAAAACTCAGTTGCCGCTGTGAGATTTTCATTTTAACTATTAAGTATAAATATTTACATAAAAAGTTTTGTGTGTTTACTGAATTTTAATTTCTTTGTTTATAACGCTTGTTTTGCATTAAATCAGTCGTACGGCCCATTTGAGTATTCATGGGCTCATGGCTTAATAAATGTGATTAGTTACTCAATAACTTTTTAAATAACTGCCCTTAAGTTATTGATATAGAACTTCTAGATTTACATAATATTACGTGATGCACTTTTTTTTTTCTATTCTGATTTCAACTTTGTTAGGGCGGATATTGTTACAGTTATTTACGGAAAATAAGTATTCGTAAAATAAAATTATAATTTTTTTTTTTTTTTTAACTGAATTGGAAAAACTTATTTCATCACAAAACATAATATACAAAATAGTGTACTAAGAAATGCCGCAGTTCAATTTTTTTTTTTTTAAGACTTGTCCACAATGCACTTACTGATACGCCGTTTCCTATTGGCCATTGTTGTTGACGATCCTTTATAAACACTGATACAAAAACATCGTCAACGGTAAGTATAAGGTCTATCAGGGAAAAAAAATATCGAAGAAATTCAAAAGTCCGAAACGCATTTAACGTTTGCGGAATGAGAAATAAAACTCGGGGCCGCGTGGGCAAAGACGGCGATGGGAGTAAACGTCGGTGAACATTATAAACGTAAATAAACAACGAAAGTTTCAATGTTTACTCTGCAACCGAAATCAACCTAGTTTTCACAAATTACTAATTAAACGTTAGGAACCTATTCTTCTGTCGTACGCCATCTACTAAATCGCATCATCTTTCAATCACTGCAACAGCATTTCTGCGGAGGTGTCTATAAATAATATTATAATACAGCCGAGTCACGATAACTCGAGGTTGAAAGGAGTGAATAACAATTCGCTTCGAGATATGTATTATTCAAGACTTCTAACTCGAATTTATATTAATATATATATAAATTATATTTCTAGGGGAATAAAACAAAATTCTAGTTGTCAAGTTTTTCGAGTTATCGAGGTTCGAGTTATCGCGACTCGACTGTATATATAATAGTGTAGGTAGCGAACTGTTTAAAGCGTATGATTGAATTATTATACTTATTTATAAATAATAAAATTATAGCATAATATTGTTTGATTCAAGTCGTTGTGCAGAGTGTTAGTTACATCACAAGAGATTAAAAATGCGTTGCAAATAAACACTTTGACACTACAAAAAATATTTACAGAATATAAGTGACCGGTATTAGACTTTGCAGTTAAAATCTAGTGTTATATTATAGCTGTCCAAATTTAAACACCGACTATTATAAGTAAAGGATCATAATATTGTATTCAAGACAACTGCACAAATCGTCGTCCACGTGATTGAATTTTAAGTGCAGAAGATCTATAGTGCTGCAGAGATAAAGGGTTTTTTGTGGATTAAATTAAATAATAACTAACATTTAAATTACAAAAATGTGTAGGTATTGTTTTTTCACACTAGTTGTTGTATTGATTAATAACCTTGTTGAAAGTTACTGTGAAATAAATTGGCGAAAAAGAAAAATAGTATATTATTTTTTATTTAGTACCGAAACACGTTAATACTGTACAAAAAATAAATAAATTCTGAGAATGTTATTTTTTTGTCGGAGTACCTATTTATGATATACATTTATTATTCATTATTTATGTATTTATTTTGGATTTTTTTCATTATAATATTATACCCATGAAAACATTTTTCATGTATAAATATAACAATATATAATTTATATAAATACAGTTTATTTAAAAAACAATAATCTGAAAATCTGTTAAATTGTTTTTAGTTTGCAATTAACCAGATTTTGGTTCATAATAATCACCTTATTATACATTTACACGCGTTTGTTAATTCTATTTGTTTTTTGGCTGTACAATTTTGCATTATTGATTTTAATCGTATGTATTCAACAATACGACCACTGCGGCTAATAATGTTCTCTACGTCATTATATTGTCTGCGAGGCGTGTGCGACAATTTTTCAGGTACCTACTGACGTCGTCCAGGAAATTAATGTAAAAATAATTATATGAATCCGCCGTCGGTCCAGAATTGAAATAAAGAAATTAAAAAAAAAAAAAAAAAAGTTACTAACGATGTTAATTCACGTCCCTTCCTTAGTTTTAGTACACGGGTACATATACATATATATTATTATGTTTCATTGCAGCTCCCGCAATTTCGAAGTAAAATAAAATACTTGTACGATCAAACCCAATTACGTAACGTCTTTAATATTTTTACTCTCTGCAGATGCAGTGTTAATTATGTTACGTTTCACCAAAAACATGTTCTATTTATAATTTTACACGGTAAGTCGTTTTTATTTTATAATTACAAACTTTAGATTAAAATTGTACTATATAATACATGATGCACATGTACATGTTATGCACTGCGCATTTATTCACATTCGCTGGCTTGTTAGGTATATACACATTAAATCCTAAATTATTCGTAAACCCGAAAAACGTGAATGACAATGTAACACTCGAGAATAAGATAATTATAGCTATAGTTAGAATACAAAAATAACGAATACACAATAATAATAATATTAAACATCATCACAATAAAAAAAAAAAAGATGAAATCACATTTATTTTTGTATTTTACACAGTAAACTGAGAGTGTATTTATCATCGTTATTGGGAAAGCCGAAATAGATGCGTTAAATTTAAATTTTTAAATTCAACGATTAGTCGTTGTATACCTACGTAAAACGATTCAGTGATTGAGGAAATGGTTAGATCAGCATCTGTTTTTAAGGATAAAGTGTACTTGAAATTGGCGTTTAAAAGTATATTTAAAACTGGTAATTCTTAATACGGTAGGTTTAAACTAATTTGTGATAAAAACACTGTATACAATTTAAAATTGCTTAATTAAGAATATATAAACATTATCAATAGATTAGTGATATAAATAAATAAAAATTAGTCTAAATATTTTAGAAAATACATTGCACAGGTATATGAAATTACCATACAAAAAGTATTGTAGAGACATTTTTAAGCTTTATAGACGATTAGTATTTTTTTAATTACCTTTCAAATAACTAAAACTATTTAAAGTCATTTTTTCATTTAAATATCCAATTATTCAAAAATTTAACTTCAAATTTATAACAAAAAAACGTAACTGTTTTACAAACAACTTATGATGAGTTTTGTATTACATTAAATTTTCAATAAAAAGCTATTTAAATTATATAAATAAAATAAAAATAATATTTTTTAAAAATGTCAATTATCTAATATCATTTATTTCTGAATTACAACAAAAAAGATTTTGTTAAAATTAAGGGTTGAGTAAATATTTGCATTTTGTTAGTTTTTCCCAATAATTTAGTAACACGCTGGTATTTCATTATTCACGACAAATAATAAACCAACTAGGTACTATAGATTACATTTTTTACTGAAAGTCTAGTCAATATTAAAGACCGGTGCAAATGATCAACGATGATAGACAAACAAGCAAATAATTATAACTAGACAAAACCAAAACATTGTTACTTATTGGGTTTTAAAATATTTAATTGTTTGTATAATATACGTAATTTATATAAAATATATAATTTATATAGATATGCATTTTATAATATTGTTTTAGTTAAAATTGTACTTTAAATATAATATTATACAATAAACACGATAGATATTTAAATACTTATTTTCTACGTTAAAGTTCTAGTTACAATATTAATATAATATTTTGAAAGCGTTTGAAGGTCCAAACTATTTATTTTATTCTTTGATCTAAGTTTTTTGCTATCAGGCACTTATAAATTACACAACATTATTTCAAATAAATTGAAGGCTTTATAGTGTACTCAACAAATAAAGCTGACCCTATTTCTAAAATTTCAACAGGAAAATTTAACCCGGGAACGATTAAACACCTGATCTGCATTTTACTATCATTTCTAAAAAAAAAGTGCCTACTTAAGGCACCATCAATTTGTTAAGATTAGTATTTCTATTGTTTCTAACAATTGTTCGATTTAAAATCTTATTTTTCATACGAAATATTCCGATCATAATTATCAACGTTCATTGTTGTTAAGTGCAAGAAGTTGTTTTCAGATAAATTAGGAAATTCTGCTTATAACTTTAAAATATTTACAAATTGAAAACAAAAAACCTGATCGCAAACACTACAGGGGTAACGAAGTGGTGTAATTACTTTGGAGTTTTGATTGGAATCGTAAATTGGTATTCCGTTTTATTGTTATGTTTCTAAACAAAATCATAAAATACATTTTTACTTACCAAAGTTATTCGCGCTACTACAACACTACTACACTATACGATAGACATTTACAACACAATAATTTGTTTGCATCCATTAAAATTTCTAAATCTGCTGGCTTTCATTTATGTATCACTCTGCATTTAATTCATAGTGTTTCAATTTAATTTATCTTTAATAATAAAAACTAAAATTATACAACAATTAAATAACTAATATTTGATTCAAATAATCGACGCATGTGAACCGATCTATATACACGTTAAATGGGTTTAGCAAATTATAAATTGTTTGAGTGTAGCCTTACTTATAAGAAGTATAGGTATAAATCTAAAAAAATGTAAACTAAATGTAAATATTATTTAATGTTATAAAATTGAATTTTATCAAATAAATAAATAAATAAACCATTCGCTTTCATTTTATTTTAAAATAAATATAATCCACTGGAAAATATTAATCATAAAACTCTTGTTTACAAACTTAAAAAAACATTAAGAACCTATAAAGTAAAACAGCTTATTTCTATTTAACAACGAGCAAATCATATACGTAATTGCGGTATATATAGTTATTTTTCTTATTCGTACAATTTGACGTGTAAATAAGTTGTGCTCACAAACATTTAACGTGTACCGTATACCTATTATACATACGTCTTGTGAAATATTCGTTCCTTCGATTTCGATCGAAAGTCCTACTTAATAATATATTGTATTTCACCGTTATATTATTTTCAAACGGGACATATTGCGGAAATGCATAAAATCGGTAATATGAAAACGTGTAAAATAATAATATTAACAATAACGAACTTACGGAGAGAGTAGGTAGCAGCAAAAGTAATAATACTCACCCTACCTATATAATACTGACATAATATAATAATATTAGAATATATCGATCGTCGTCGATGGTCGACAAATACGATTTTATCTAAACTAGCCTTGTTCTTCGGCCGTACAAAAGTGTGCGCGTATCGCACGAGTAACAACGCGGGACTATATTATTTAATGACGGTATAGTAAGTACTAACCTACAGGTACCTACCTACCTACATTATATAGTTTCGGTAGTCGAAAACACGTTAATTTTTCATAGGTGTAGGTACTACACGTATATCAAAACCGTTAAAGTATTGCCGTTTGTTTGAAAATTCGTCGGTACTCGCGCAACGTCACGATATGTCTTCTAAAAAGAATAGCTTGTCAACTCAGAGATCTGCATGTAAACTTTCTTGATTATCAATTTTTAGAAATTTATTAATTGTATGCAATATGTATGTATAATGTATTTTGTTTTCATTTTCATTTAGTGAGATAGATATCCGAAACCGGAGAGCGGATTTTGTTGTTCGAGGTTTTGTTATAGATTCAAATTGGCTAGAAAAAGTGCAGTGAAGATTTTAAGAACTTTATATTTTATAGATAATTCACTACAGAGCTTCAAAAAAAAAATTAAAACACATTTTATTGGGCGTTTTTTTTTTTTATGTTTTTCAGCTAGCTTTGTAGTGAGTTAACGGTTGAAGATAAAGTTCTGAAAATCTTCACAGCACTTCTCCTAGCTAATATGAATCTAAAAAGACCCCAAATAACAAAATTCGTTTTCCATTTTTCGTAATCTACCATGCTAAATGAAAATCTAGCAAAAAATAACTATTTTTTTGAACTGTGAAAAAAAAAATATTTTTTTTTGAACATTTTTAATCTCACATTTTGTATCTACTTGATCATCACTTTTTAATGAGCTATCAACCAATTTTTTAGCTATAATAGTTTTGGAGAAAAGTTAAAAAATAGAAATTTTGGGACTGTTCACGCCGACGTTTTTGTGGAATCAAATCGTTATACGGCTTAGATGTGATATCGGATCTCTCTCATTAATATTTTTTGTTAAAGCTAGCTTAATTATCCACCTACTCATTACAACTGAGTTACATATTTATCATTTTCCTATTTAACACAAATTCTTGAAGTTTTAAAAATTCAGACTTTTTTCATTTCAATTACCATACATACTTGATTAAAAATCAAGAAAGTAAAATAAAACTCGTTTCATCCGCTGCGCGACCGCGGAGACTCGCTCGCGTATAAAAGTATCTTCGTAATGCAGAAATTCTTCGGAGAAAAAATAGGCTTTGGACGGTTTCCAATGTCGTCGCAAACTCGCAACACCGATAGCCAGATAAATATTATAATATCATATTATCGATTCGATGAGAATTCGCGATAAACGCGCGTTCGCATTGGACAACTCACGCGATCGCACGTCGACACGCGTAGTCTTTAGCCGTATTATACAGGTGTTATTATAATATACGTGTAGAACTGTGGACGGTATTGCATTGATAATAATATATTATTATGTATTATTATTAAGTCGTATACGCGAACGGACGTGTTAATGTGTGTCGAATGTTAATTAAAACAAACGCACGGCATGTCGTTATCCGCGGAGTGAATCGATAGAATTGATTCGGTTGATCGAGTTGCAGACCGCTGTGCATTCGGCACGATTATCCGGCAGTCGTGTAACGGCGACATCGAAAATGAATATGCGCGATAGTAACTAAGCTTGCCGTTTTTTTTTTTATTATTATTATGTCCTATCGACGTACACCGGTTTGTCTAAGGGTGGTAGAGGTGGGAGGGTTTTGACTTATGTTCATGTTTAGTACATAATAATATTACATATTATATAGAATATGAATGTGATAATATTATAATAGAAACATTAGAAAGTGAATATAAAAATGTAATCAGTTTTATTTTTAGAGTACTTGAAATACACAACAATATTGTAATCTATAGCGTTTAAATCGATACTATATTATTATTGTATTGTCTTAAAATATTATCGAAGCGGTATGATTTAAAATGCATCAAGTTAAATGATAAAATTTATATAAATTAGATGGTCAATTTTTTTTTATTTTACTTAATTGTTCATGCATTTATGATAAATCATGATGGTTAATTGATTTGAAATATTTTTAGTTTTGTTAATTTTTCAATCGTTCTTTATTGATGTACTAAAATTATATTTATTTATTTACAAATGTATTTTTAGTATAAATTACATTTTTTTTTGTGAACACTCAAATACCCACGGTTCCCTCGGGTAATCAACATATATATTCATGATAAATTATGTATGTATTATTATCTACGGCTTGATAAAATTGTGCTGCCTTTCGTTTTGAAAAATCATAAATACACGAGAGTTAGACACTCTGCTGACGACAAAGCACGCATTATCATTTATTGTAAAGTCAATACGTTGATAATAACTTTAATAAGATTACATATTATATTTGTGTTAAAATCGTTAAAAACCGGACGCATATATTATTATGATACGAGAAAAGTTCTGCTACAGTTATAATGACGAAAAACGCCCGATCATCAAACGTGATGTACTCGTATATTATTATAACAAAATCGAGCACAATTATTATTGTCACCGCGCGAGGATGGTTCGGGTTTGACAATCGCAGCTAAAAGTTGAAGCATGTTTACTGTTAACCATACCGTGGTAATGAGGTGACATACCGCACAGATATATGTTTATGGAAAGAGTGTAAGCCGTGGGAAGTTTGAGATACGCTTCTCTCCCGCTTTGAAAAAATAATGATCTTAATGAATACTATACACCAATTATTTTGACTGAACAAACAAATATTTATATTTTTGTCTTTTTGAAGGTTAATCATATTAACACGATTAACCTGATTTAGGGGTTACGTGAATAATGGTCATATACAATATAAGGTCCGATTTTTGTTAATCCGACTGGCGACTATCAGTTATATCCGATATAGGTACATTTTTGTCCGTTATTTTTTAAGTCTAGTTTTTTAATGTAGTTCTTAACGCATTAATGTTTACTGACTAAAATCATATACTGCAAATATTGAGGAGTTATTAATTTCAAGTTATGTACCACACTGCAGAATTTTTAAGTTCTTGATAAATTATATTATAGGTTCGTTCGTTTTTATCAGCAATCAATGCATGAAATAGAAGAAATACATTTTTCATTTAAATTCCGTGTATAGTATATAATTGCATTAACTGTCTTGGTACAGTTTGAAAGTTTTATCTGAAAAAATTATGTTACTTGCAACTAATAATCAAATGTTGAAAATATTATTAATCAATCGGGATCATTATTCCCAGTATCATGTATAAGAAGAAATGATTCATCGTCATCACTTATCGTAACATTGTAAAAATGGAGAATTTTAACATCAAATAAATTATGTGGTATACAGTGGGTTTCATTCTTTTTTGATGTAACTTTGTAAGTTTATCATTCGTTTGATTGCATTTCCATCTGGAAATTTAACAAGAACTTATGAACATTTTCCATACTGGTTTATAATATTTCACTTGGTTTCGAGTTAAGTACTTTTTTTTAGCTACCGTTTTGATTCGTTGAACAATTTCTTTCGCTTTAACAGCTGCTCCATCTAATTGGACTAAAATGACATAGGACTTAAAATATATGTTGTACTAAAAAGACTAAATATTATATAATATTTTTCTTTTATTATATATTTTTTATTGAATTAAAAATTATGGATTGACCTTGTAAATTGGACCAACATTCTACTAACCGATTTAGGTGAAAAACTAAAAAATATATGATATAAAATAGATATATTCCCTACCCCGTTAAATGTTTAATTAAGATATTATTTATTTGTTTTTGTATATGCAATGTATTATAAAACCCATTTCCGATCTATATAATTGCAGCTAAGTACATATTATTTCTTATACTATAATTTAAGATTATCCTTAACTTCATTTCAATATTTTCTCTTAGTATATGATTTTTCAAAAAATATTATTATATATTATATATATTATAATATTAGCTGAGTTATATTTTTTTTCCTAATAAAATATTGACTTAATAACTCAACAAGTTATGTGGCCATTGTAATAAATTAACATTTATGGTGGTTAATAATTTAAAAAAATAATACGGTAAGTTAAAACCATATCGTTACATATCTATAATATTGTAGTTAAAACTGATTAATTAATTTTTTTTTTTTAATAATTATGCTGTAAGTGATGATTTCAAATATTAATTAATTAATTAATTAATAATTAGGTAGTATTGATGTAGTAAACACGTGTAATTACCTAAACAATTGCAGCGAGTGTGCAATAAAAATAAACAGTAGGATCCTTTTTTAACATAATGTTTAGTTAGGTAGTAACAAAATAAAAATCACTATTCATGACCCAGACGGTAATTGAAAAAAAAAAGAATTACATAACTTATTTTTAACTGAATTAAGTTAATATTGTTCTCCATGTTAATATTACCAATAAACTTTCAGTCATATGTATTGCTGTTAACTATTAACTTATAGTTTAAGGTTCTTAATGTTGTCTTACATTAACCTAACACGCAATACCGTAACGAAATTCAAGTCTTCCAAATGATGAACATATTATATAAATCACTATACACAAGTTCTTATTGCGAAAAATAACGCAGATTTTGTATTTTCTCTACAAAGTAAAAAAAAAAATAAAAATATTATAAAACATAATCTATTAAATTACATATAATATAAATTATATATGCATTTATTGATTAATAAATAATTCACCATTATCTAGATCCGACAAGAATTATGAGCAATGAGTTGAGTACACAATATTTAAATTATATCGATGCATTCTGTAGTTGTTATTTCACATTTGATATTTTTTTATGTTTAGAGCATCAGCCATATGGTTTTTACTTATAAGTAATAACTTATTAGTTTACACACAAAGATTTACATTACACTTGCAGTGTTCTTTTATTGCTTATAATATATAAATTATAAATATATACATTTCTAATTTTTCTAAATAAAAGTTTATTCTTCTCCTATTTCGTATTTAATTTTACATTTGTTCAGTGGAATAACAATGATACACATTGTCTCTCTTTCCTATATTGGCTACTGCTTATACTGCTATATTAATTGTATTTGATTATTATGTTTTAAATATATTACTTACATTTAATAATTAAGAAAAAAAATTAATGTATTCTGTGTTCTTAATCTTTTTCTAAATATAAATAAATTATTGTTTATAATATTTATTCAACTTTTTTCCGATAGCATAAGATTGGAGTATATTATATAATAGCATTAATAAAATAATCGTGGTAGTATTATATTATAATGTAAATGACTATTTTATTTAACGTTTTGAACTCATGGCAAAATTAGTATTTTTTCACACGAGTACTGTTTTTTTAATTATTAAGTATACATACACAGTATATTATTGTTTTGATTTATTTCATAATTATTAGGGTATTAAAATAATTTATATTACCGTATTTTTTCACATATTCTCCAGTCTATTGGACACCGTTATTGAATAAACTGTGGTTGTTGTTAATTTGTGCATTATATAATTATAACTTGCTCGTTATCATTATTATTTATACCAATGTCGAATTCGAATACTTGCAAAGAAAAATGTTAAAAACAATACAGTTAAGAAATTGAAATAAATAAAATATACAAAACAAAAATAATATGAACAGTATTAATATTTAAACAGCGCATAAAAGTATGTACACTATACAGTTTACTAAGCAATTAACATAATTATATAACTATATTTATATATATATATATACATGGTATATACATATATTTATTTATTTATATTATATTGTATTCTTATAAGTAACTGAAACGAAAGTCCTGATAAAAAGTAAACACGTAAAACATTTATCATATGTAATATTTAACTTTCAAAATTTGAGTTTTAAAAAATGCATATCAATGTATAATACACAACACACATAGTACGTATATACTATATATACTAAAAAATATAGACATTTTTGAACAACAATGATGTCACAATTTATCAAAATATGATGAATAACAATATTATCAACACAAATAACAAATTTAAGTAGATACAGACGCTAGAAAATGAAAAAAACGGCTCCATGACAAAATATACCCCCACAAAAATATCCCTAAATCAAAATATCCCGGGTAAATAATAACTTAAAATGTTAAGCTCTATTATAAAAGTTGCGATTAGAAGTAATAATACTGAACTTTATCTAAAGTAAATGTGTGTTATTGGTTATTTTGATAACGGTTTTATAAAATTACCTACAACGCGTTTCGTGAGTTAACAGTCTTAAATTAAATTATTAAATTAACACTTGTTATAATAATTGTATACCTATTTAATAAAATTTAATATAATATAATATTACAATATAATTTTAATATTTTTTTAAAACATTTTTTAATTAATTTTTTTGTATTCTATAAAATATGTTAATAATAATTGGATTATTGTAATATCTATGTAATTTTTATAAAAAGGTTTAAATTATGAATTCATATTTAAGCAGGATATTTTGATGTGTCTCCGAAAAAAACAGTGACGACATGGCTGATCAATAAAATATAGCTATTTAAATTTTTTTTTAATAATAGGATTGAACAATAATTAGCACTGGCATGGCATACGATTATCATACAAATTTAATGTATTTAACTAAGTCACAGATGAACTCGTCTTTATTCTTGTAGCTTCTGAGTTCATGATAGATGTGCTCGTCTCATTGAAAACTCACTCGGCATTGTACAAATGAAAAATCATCGTACTAATAATAATATCAGTCATAAATAGACTTAATAGTGTGTATATAATACAAAAAAAAAGTGGAAGATAGTCAATCTAGAACTCCATTTAATTATAAGATATTTTAAAGTAAATTTTGAGGTGACCTCAAATAAGTTATAATACAAATAAAATCACAAATTAAAAATTAAAAATTATAAGATAGATTCTATTTCTCTTATTTTCATATCTATCACAAAATTCACAGTATATACATGCAGTCTAAATTATATATGTTTTGGTGAGTTTTAAAATACACAAGAACTGAGTATGTAGAATTGTGGAAGTTTTGCCAAGTATTAAGTTATGGCAAAAGTTGATATATATAAGAGCGTATAAATTTATATTTTACCTAATTAGGGTTTTCGTCCTTGCAACGTAATATATATATATCAGTGTAAATCAATACGGTTTATCACAGTAAGCACTTCAAATAAGCAAGTCAATAAGTGATTAAACTTTCAAGTCATAAAGCCGAATTCATAAATTGTTGTAGTTATCTCAAATTCACTTTTTCAATTACATAAAAAATTATTTCGAGTCGATTATCAGATAAAACAGCAAACTGCACAAAAATATTTCTACAACAAAAAAATATAAATAGGGAAACACGTCTTTATTTCTCACCACGTGTGTTGTTCAATATTTCATTTTTTTTTTTAAGTAGGTAAAAAGTTTTCGGTATTCGCGAATAGATTTTTTGAATTATAACAAAATAGCTAACTTTAAAATTTTAACTCTTCGTTTAAAAATTTAATTTGGTTAAAATGTTAACTTCAAAATGTCTATAAAAAAAAAATTTTTAACTTTTTTTAAATTTGTGATTTCAATAAAAACTAGTTATAAATAATCTTATATCAAACTTTTAAATCTTAGTTATATTATTTAACATTTTATGGATTTTTAACTAATTTACTAACTGTACCTATTTCAATTAAATAAAGTTCTGTGTATATATCATCAATGTGTTTAAATGACTATTATAATAATTTATAGATAAGGAACTTTCTATTGTATGTTCAAATTTTTTTTACTTGGAAAAAATTTAGATTTTTCGTATCTAAAAAAAATCACGAAAAGAATCAATATATTTTGATAATATACACATTTTGTAGAAATTTCAAATATCTACTGTTATTTGCTTTTGTATTACAACACTATATCTATCAAATTTCGTTTAAATAAAAATTTGAATTTAAAATGCTCATAAAAATTTTTTGACTTACATGTAAACATTTTATTTTACTAATAATAAAAAAATATATTACGATTTGTGTATTAAATATTCTAGTCTTACGCTAGATATAAAAAAAATTTTTTATAATCTTATAATTTTAGAATACCTTGAAAATTGTTGTTAATCTTTTTACATTAAACGTTTATAAAAAATATTGTAACTCTATGACGTATGTTTTCGATGTTTTTTATAGGTGAATAAACCATTTATGAAGAACTTTTAATACATTTTTAAGCAAGGTTTACATTTTATTTATTTAAATAGTTCGAAATGAGACAAAAATATTTAAAAATTATTCTGTTTTTAAGAAATACTAAAAACAACTTTTGGTGAATAATTTCATTAGGTACAGGTATTAACGATTATCTTTTTTTAAATTATACAAAAAAAAACAGATTTTGTTAAAATCCGATTTTGAGTAAAAATTCCTATTTTGTCTTAATTTTTTGTTTGTTTTTCATGATTAATTTAAAAATAATAGAACATTTTTACTTTTGAGCCAATAATGTACCAACTAGATCTAATTTTCTATCAGTAACCATCTTCAAAGTTGAAATTTTGACTGCCCTAAAAATGTCAAAAAAAAAAAAATACACATACTGTAAAATCAATACATTTCTTGTTCCGTTCAGAATCTAAAAGGTACCATGTTGAACATTATTTTTATTATATAACTGTTATTAATTGTTATTTTTATTATTAGATTTTGAGTGTCAAAATCTCCAAATAGCAAAAAAATAGAATGTGAATCTTTTTTTTAACTTTATAACGAATGCATTGGTTTTACAATGATGTTTTTTTTTATGGGAAGACACTTTTTCTATTAGAAAAAGTGCTTTGATCTTATACTTTGATAGAAGTTTCTTGTAGAAAATTAGATCTAGTTTGTACTTTTGTTCGGTCAAAATTGAAATTCTTAGTAATTTTTAAAATAATCAAAAAAAAAAAAATACACTTGTTAAAATAAATGTTATTATTATTATTATTAAAATAATTGTTTGGTAACCATTATAACGTAAAACTTAGAGCATCTTCTGTATATTCGTTGAGAATTAGTTTTTATTATATTTAAAAGTTTATCATTGAATTCAAATTAAATATACCTGTAATTACAGTGCCTATTTGTTTATATGAGACACACTTAACTCCTACGCTGTACATAATATTATTATTTTACTATTTATGATTACTATTAAACAAATTTAAATATTTTTAGAAATATTGTAAATTATCACTAAATTATTTTAATGACCAACTCGGAGAACCTTTAAAATTATGAAAAACAAAGTATACAGAACGTTATTTATACGTTATTTATACTCGGTATAGCCATGATTGGTACTTTTTAATAATTTTAAATATAAATATTATTATCTTTCAAAAGTCTATTTCTGGCGAAAATAACTGTATTTATTTATGTTAATGAAATGTATAACGCAATGTGCTACTTTATGTAGGTAACCACAGCGGTAGTTTGTTCAGTGGCTTAATATATACAGAGTATAGAGATTCCTAATCTTTTTTTTTCCATTTTCCCACAAGCGAGGTGCTGTGCGATTATTCCACAATGTATGTAGATTGAAAAAAAATCTACTCACAACGGTTTTGACAGGTGTAAGGGGTTTGTTGACATAGAACGACATACTCATCACCCGTGTATCAGATGCTTCTAACACGTAAAAAAATGTAAATCGCATCGACCTTTAAAAAAAAAAAAACCCGCGCACATGGTCAGCTTCTGTAAAATAAGTAATTTACCCACGAAACGCACCTGCAGTGTTCGGTCATTTTATTTTTTGACACATTTGGTGTGATAAAGCAAGTATACGCTTTCTATAATCACAAAGGTTTAACTCAGCGTTTTTAAAGTGTATTATGTTATACAAACGATTCTCTCACAAATCAACAATATAGAACTTATGCTGATGCTTTTACCTATATGGATAATTGAATATATATATATATATATATATATATATATATATATATATTATTCTATTTGATAAATAATTCATAGGCAATATGATTCGGTGGTTGACATTGAAATCTTTATGAAAAAATATTGTGTCTACCGCATTTTACATTTTCCTAATTATGCACTTACAAAACTATTTGACAATTCGAATTTATCATAACCCATGAATTAATTGATAATAAACTAAATGAAAATAATTTTCACAAATATATTTAATCAAATTATTCATTTTTCATTTTACAATCAAGTTTTCAGTTTCTATTACGTCTTATGTGGATGAATGTCTATAATAAAGAACCAAAACTAACTTTCAAATTTTTTCCCGATTATTCACCTAAACCAAAATTACTTATTTTATCAGTTAAAAACACTCGGAGTTCTCTTATTATTGACCTTTATACAGTTCAGTTATTTCTTAATCATGTGTTCTTGTTATTGAATTTTTAGTAATTTGAAAAAATGTACATCGAGTTATCACGTATCGAACTAATTGAATGTGTATAATTAATGATGTGAACGGTGTTGATAAATTTCAACATTTTTTTTTTTTAATTTTAGCTATTTAACTGGTATAAAGCATATTTCTATCTCAGTAAATAAATGATAATTTATTTTTATTGATTAAAGTAAGTTTAAATACTATGTGATGATCATCTACTAGTTCGTTAATAAGTTAAATACGTGATGTTAATAAAAAAAAAAAAAATAATAATAATAATAATAATAATTGCCTAAAAAATATAAAAATCAAACTTTTTTTAGTTATATGATTCATTGATGATTTTTCAACTACAATATCTTCTATATTTATTACTAAAAACTAAAATACCTAAAATAGTTGAGCAACTATATTATTAATATTACAACATACTATTGTATAAAATTAATTTTCATTTCACGGATTCTTTTTTTTAATGTCAGTACCACCTACCCGATACACTGTGCAGTATGTATTATTATATCATCAAAAGACCTTTTATAATAATTCAAAATTATTTTTGAACAACGATAACCCATTAAGCAATCTATAAAACTCTATAATCGAAAAGAAACGCCATCTACTTTACGAAAAATTCGCTTAAATCATTATACCTTTTTGAATGAAAGTAATCCTCATAGTCAAGAATTTTTATTAATAGCTTAATAAAGTTCTGAGATATTTATGAAGATTTATGTTGATACAAATATATTATTATATTTTATATCTCTACATACAAAACTTTTTTTATTTATGTGTTTGAACAGACATATTTATATAAAACTAAATTATGCATGAGCAACACTTATTTGTATAATCAAAACAAATGCTATTGCGCTCTTAAAATACGTATATCACAATGAATTTAAAAGAATAAAAATGATATGTAACATTTAATATATTATATAAAAAATAATATACAATAGAATAATCATACTATAATATATATAAAATCAATTGGAAACCATAATTAATGTATTAATTAATATGATAATATTATTATCCCAAACAAAATACACTAATTCATACTTATGTGTGAATTAGTCTATCTAATTTCGTTTTAAGTCAATAACGACATTTACATACATATTATTATTTATTTTAAACTTTCATACAGCATTTAATTTGGGATTATTAAATAAATTCGCCAATCACTATATGGTAATACATATAATATGTGTGCATATCATTATTACGTAGGAATATAATTCACATACATTGAAAATAAACTATTTGGTAGTTTAAATTCACATTCTACGAGAATAATAAAACCGTGGAATTCATTTTTAAATCACATCAAAGTTCTGAACATCATGAGCGAGTTATTTGATTTACAATGATAATGTAGGTACCTATGGAGGTTTTTTTATACTTTTCTGATATATTTTTCCCTATAACAGTGAAAGTGCTTGGATATATTTTGTGAATGTACCTACCTATAAAGTAATTGGATTGGACATAGCGTGTATATTGTAGTGAAAGTTCATCAAAAGGACGAAATTCTCATTATATTTAAAAAAAAAAATACCTTAATAAGGAGACTACTTGTTATGGTATATACTCGTACAACTCTCAAAGAAAACTAAATACTCTCGTATATATTTTAAACTCATATAAAAGTAGTATGTTGACTAATATAAACATAAAATTGTAATTATTCATTTCCCAAGATATAGTAATATAAATGATGACAAAAATTATACTCATTATTGTTTTTAATTGATATTCATGATTTCTTTAGGTTTAAATTTATAAATACGAACTCCTAAATATTCTATGTACCTATTTTGTTTTGTGTAGGTTTGCGAAAACAATATGTATGTATATTTTATTTAATTATCTAAAAATATGCATGGTACTTGTTTATTAAATAAAATATGTATATGTTGTTGCTAAAATGAAATACTATAAACAATCAATCAAATACAGAATTAATAGATACTTAATGTCCAACTGTAATAAACCTAATTAAGTGTTTTAAAAATATGTGTAATTAAATAAATTAAAAGAGAAATTGTAATCTATTTTTCCGACTAGTGCTATTTTAATTAAACGAGTTGATGACCGTAAGTGATCCATTAAATAACGAATTAAAAAAAATCTTATATATTTTAACTTAAAAGTTTATGTAGCGCATTAATTTCTGCTATACTAATTTGAAATCAACGTGATGTGAATATTCAATTATTTGAATCGAAACCAACCGTCGCTGGCTATTCCATTTGCTAGGTTATTCCGAATAAGGAACGTTCTAAAATATATTTTCATTACTTAGGTACCTAACATTATTATCGTTTCCCTGATAAGACGAGTTGATGAGACCATTGGAAACCTAAATAGCAATTTTAAAACTATACAAACTGTTATACAATCTTAGCTATTATTAGACTACTTAAATAGTCTGTTTACTTGGAATGCAATCATAAAATGTAGGGCAAGTTTATATATTATAACAGCGGTACAAAATGTACGTCCATAAAGGTACCTTCTTTATTTAACAAATGAAGAAAATGCAATTTACGCAGAATCGTCCATAACAGTTATATATTTCTAAATAAATAAATGTTTTATTTTGTCATATTTACTATGGACTGCGGAGACATTCGAATAACCAGCGAGTTAGAAGTTGTTGACTGTACAGAGCAGTGTTTGAACGGGCCGGGGAAAAAAACCTTTTTTAAAATCAATTATAACAAAACCACTTTTTTCGTCGGAGGAGGTATCAAAACAAGTCTCATGGAACACTGCGATTTAGTTGATTGTCCAAATATATACGGATGAAAAAAAAAATTGATTTTCAATTACTATTTAAACTGTTAACTGTTTTTATTAGTCGCTGTCAATTCCTGCATGTATCCGATTAAATGTACAATTACAAAACGGTTAAGAAACGAAATTAGTTTTTGTCCCGCACAGACAGACCATATTGCACACGCAACAATTATCGTCTCGTTACACACACAAAAAAAAAAAAAATTAAAAAACGAAGACATATTATTATAATGTATACGAGTAACACAATTACTGGGTTTGTTGAAATAAAATAATAAATTTACCACGGCCATCACAAGAAGAGCGATTTGTTACGAGCGGAAAAATGTATTCGTGTAGCTATATTATGTTTAACGTGTAAACAGAAACGATGTCATTAAATTCGCGATACGGTGAGAGTTTTGTAAAAACAACGACGCGGATAATGTTGGCCATAACAGCTGCACACCATAATCGCGTCCCGAATATAGATAAAAATGGCGATTAAAGCGTTATTATAATTATATTACACTAATTACCACGCAGGGTAATCAAAACAACTGTATTATGTCTGTTTGTATCCTGATTTTGCCCCGGCCGACCTGCAGCGTTTGCCGAAGCACACGTTTTTTAATTTCGGCCAACGTTGTTTTGATAATTCAAACGGTCGTTTCGAAAAACCTTTAATATCTTGAAATATTATCAAAATTTATTCATCGTGATAAATCAATTGCCACGCAGACAATATGGTTAGTATAATATTTGATTGGCGATTGCCATAATACTATCTCCTTCAGTGGCGTACGCTGGATTTTACAATAGGGGGAGAGCTTTAAAATAAAAAATGACTCAGTTGTAACAAGCGCATAGGCTTAAAAATTAAAATAGTTGCTTTTTTATTTCTTTTTTAAATTAAGCATAAAATAAACAAAAAATATATGAAAAAATTATATATAAATTTATATTATAATTATATAATATTATAAATACCCATCTATGGACTGTGGTCGTAATCACAGACTAAGATAATATAATGCCTATATAATATTTATTAATATCTTAGTCCGTGGTTCAAATAAATGGGTAAATACACGCTATATTAAATCGTTGGTAGATTTAAAAACAAAAATAATAATACAGGCAATGGGAGGGCTTCAGCCCGTTAGCCCCCCCTGCGTACGCCACTCATCTTCTTAAATTATTCAATATCTATACTAAATTATAGCTATAGTTATAATTCAAATAAAAATATAATTTTGCTCAATTATTTTTTTCTAATCCCTTGAATAGTCAAACTTTATGTTTCCGACTATTTTTATACTCCAAATATAGTTTTGGCTCGTAATAATCAGTGCATAAGGTTTATATTTTAAACCGTGATTATTTTTAATCTATTGCCGTGGTTTTAAAACAGTATTTTTCTACTCCTGAAAACTTAAACCTCGTGGTGTTTTTGAAATTACTGTTCCTATAAATTATTGTTGACATCTTAATTTTAAGAGTCTAGTTGTAACACGGGTAAAGTTTTAATAATTGTAGTGCCTATTATTTAACCTAATCCGTCGCGGCACACGTTGGGTCATTGACCATTGTTAAAGTATTTTATTAAAATGATTTCAGACTACAGTAAGTTTATGAGATATTATAATATACACGTGAGCGTTTTGTCGAACTTTTTAAATAGCTGTCTTCGTCCGGACTGCAGAGTTTCTTCACGATTGTCATTTGGAAAAAACTCGATACTTACCTATACTCCATTCGCGAATATCACGAGAATTCAATTTCAGACTTGTGTTTTCAATCAACTTGCCACGTGGAAATCACAGATATCGAGACATTCGTCTAGAAAAAGGTATACAATATTGTTTAAAAAATATACAGCGATAAATCGTCCAAAACCATTATAAAAACCGTAAAAGGCGCGCGCATTGGATTGCTACTTTATGCGGCTTATACTTTTAAACTCACTCAGACGAACATAACCGCCCTCCATCACAACGATACACGTGTAATTTTATTTACTCGGCTTCAAAAGATAAAAACTTTTGAACGTTGGTCCGACCATATTTGAATATTACATTATTACGGCCTTCGCGCATCAAAACATCAAAATATATATCTGGTAGTGATTTCACTGTGCATTGAAACGCGGGCCTCCGTGATATATTGTTACAAAAGCGTTTCACGGAGATAAAAATATTACAGCTACAACCGATGCACTAGTCCTACATTGCAGATAACAGAAACCAGGGGATGGAAATTTCATTATAGGTACACCCACAATTCGGGTTAAAATGCCACGCCCTGGGCTATTATGTTAAACTTTCACAATACGTTTCGTTCATTCGACAGGAAATATTTACAATCAAAACAAATGATTTGCTTTGTGATATTTTTAAAAGCTCGACGAACATCGCGAGACTGGTTTACACCCGTCGTTGTCTTTTTCTGATGTTAATTATTGATATATAATATTATAATATTCCATTATGAATTTTTTTTCGATCTCAGTATTATATATTTTTTAAAACAATAAATACGATTTTTAATACATATATCGTCGACATTGTTAAAATTAATTATTTTTTTATTTATTCACATAACATAAAATATAACTGTGATAAGATAAAATAAAATATGTACAAATACCTATTTTAATAATTATTATCAAATATATAATAAAATATTGCAAAAATCGATACAAAAAAAATTGTATTATTTATTTTTGTCTGTTTACTTATGTCTTATATTATAATTTAAAATTTTATTGTGAAAATATGTCGACCAAGACTTTAGGTTGTAATATATAAATATATATTGTTAAGCGAGAAATTTAATACTAAATTATGTGTATACCTATACGGCTACTCGAAGTTTTAGCGTTCTGCGTTAAAATTTAATGTAATGAATCCATCCCAAATGTCACATAATTATGTACCGTGTTTGCAAACAATATATGTATTCCATAACAAATAGCCTGAAGCATTATATTTTATGTTTTAAAGACAAATAAATTATTCGTTTTATTTTTGTTTAATATAGTTTTTGTTTTTAATTTTTATAACAGTTTTTGTGACAAATGGTATTTTAATTAAAACAGATTATTTTTCCGTCTAATTTTTGTTCAGTTGTTAAAAAGTAATATTGTTATTGATTTAATAACCATTTTATTTACATTAATTGATTATAATTCAGATTAAGAGATCATGCATATTTTGAATAATTATCAAATGTATATAACATACGATTCCTCCTACATTTCTCAAAAATGTAGTATATTTCTATACCTTATATACTAGTAGGTATTTGCCCTACTTTTATAATAATATAATATCACATATTTAGTTATTTTATTAAAATATTCATAAAAGTAGGAACCAACAAGTAAGTATTCTAGGATATAAACTAAAGATAATAAATCTATGTTTTTTTTTATTCACAATAATAAGTTTAAATCGTGGTATTATTATTATTCATTTTCTATGATGTCATTATATCCAAAATGTAAACAATAAAACAGTGGGCTATTTGATTGTCTACATTATTAACTTATTCAGAAATATAACTATTAAGTATCTAAATTCATCAAATAAATTTGGTTTAGTGGTTAGAATCAACTACAATTGCATTTATCCAAAGTTTTATAACCTACCCAACATATAATAATTATTTTGATTTAACATGATTAAATTTAAAATTAACCAAAAATAATTTGTTCATAATTTACATACATTTGCAATTTGAATTTTTAATGTTAATACAGTGAAACCTCTACCTAACGGACACCTCCCAATAGCGTACATATAATTAAAAAACAAATCACAAATAACGGGAATTTTTATGAAAAACCAATATTTTACAAAATCGATTTTCTTTTCAAATCAAATTTCAAACTCAAATCAAATAACCGTAGATATTTGAAATTTTCATAAATTATATATGTTAGTTGTTTGAGCTATTTATAGAAATCGGGGACTTTAAATGTTGATCATTTGGTTATATGGTTTCAAATCTGGGGCCAAGCCAAACCATCTAGTATTCTAGTATAATATCCATATACAAACTTTCCAGTATATATGTTTTAGATAAATAACTGGAGCCCTATATGGTATATGACCATGGCAATGACGCACTGAATAAGGATCTACAAATCTCAACAGTTAATGAAATAGCAACTGGACACTACAAAAAGTTCCACTCAAAACTCTATTCAAACCAAAACCCTCTTATTCCCCGTAAGTCCTCAATAACCATCCCTCTAAGGAGATCAAAAAGAAAATAGTCAAGCCTTATGCCATATAACACACAAAAAAATACGGTCTTTCCATATGAACCCACCAAATTACACAGAAGGTACTGTTGATGGACGATTTTCCCCCTTAGGCCAATCAAGATATTTATATTATTATTATTATATTATCCAATTTACTTATTGTGCTTTTATAGATTGTAAATATAGCTTTTTGTAAATAAATAAATGTTGATAACATTTTTTTGGCTCAAGATGTTTGAAAATTGAATATAAGATTCCTTATAAGTTGTTCATTTACCAAAATTATATAAAAACGAATTTAAACTGAACGTATTCATTACAATGTTCCACTCTACACTTACACAACTGTTTATATTTTGATTTCTTTAAAATAAAACTGGGTAAAATATTGATATTATATTATATTATTTAAATGTTAACAGTAATATTCGTTTATATTTTATTTGACTAGTTTGTCAATTATTAAAACACTAATTATATTTAACACAGTGCATATTTTTTTCTTTTAAAACATTTATTACTCTTTATAAATTTCAAAAATTTACCCCCTTTGAATAGCAAACAAAATTTCGGTGACCAAAATGTCCGCTATTTGGAGGTTATACAACATTTATTCAATCTGCATGTTAATTATACAAATATAAGAAATAAATCATAAAAAAAACTAGGCTTATTAATTCGTATCTGTAACGAATCAATCCTTATAATATTCTATTCGCACTAGTTCAATTCTAAATTTTAGAGCATAAACTAATCTAATTTCTGAAATAATTCAATATTTTGTCTATCCTCTGTTTCTTCAAATTATAATATGTTATATTCTTCTGCAAATATGCTTAAGTCTGCAGGTAATTCAACTAAATATTTCGATGTATTTAATATTTTAATATGAACCTTTTTAATTTATTATATATTTGATCTAATTAACTTTTATTTTATCCTTCATTGTATTATTCCTTCTCCCTCTCTTTTCCATCCTATTTTTTTCACTCTATTTAATCATAAATAATTATTTTACTGATATCATATTATATGTTGCTTTTTATATATTTCTATATTTATCTACCTATCTATATATTTCTCACTAATATAATGGTATTTGTTAGATATATATATAATATAATAATAGTATATACATACACTATTATTATAATATTTTATTTTATGTTATTGGAATTTATTTCCGTAAGTTAATAAAAAAAATATTATTATTAAGAAACAACTTTTGAACAATAGTTGTTTACTTCAAACAACAATAATGTCTTTTAAAAATAAATCGCTTGTTTTATAAATTATTATTGTTATTATTATTATTATAATTTTATGATAAACTATTTTAATTCTAAATGTCTGCCTATAATAATATATTGCGCAAAAGTAATTAGATATCTGCAACGTTTTTATAATTAAAAAATATCTTAAATATTTTCTTATGTACCTACTATGTTTAATTTTGTACATAAGTTTCTTAGGGAAGTTACTATAAATGCATAACGTATAAGCATTTTTTGTGAATAAACCATGACTATTTATATAGGCGGATTAAAATAAAATGAAACAAATACCCACTTTTCAACATAACTTATATCTTTATACATAATTTTTATTCTTGGAAAATTATATTTTGATAAAAATAATGTGTATATATACATCACTCAAAAAGTTTACAATAATATTATCGTTTTGTTTCAATTATTTACTCATTTTTACTTTGTTTATGTATATAATACGAAGATTTAGGCTTTATAATATTATTTTTTCTCGTATGATCAAACTGTAATTTTAATAGTAGCTTTGCAGATAATTCTGTTGGTCACAAAATGATAGTGACATCAAATAAAACTCGCTCGCTTTACCAGCAATATATATGTAATCGGTCGGCGAATGTGAGCTACTACAGAATAATCAGATAGGTAATACGGACTTATGACTAAGAAAATCACGTGAGCACTCGGGCAGCCTTAATCGTTTGCAAATAGGATTGAGCCATCTCGGAAGTCTTATAAACAACCTACTTTCCAACTAAGAATTCGATTTAACAAAATAACACGTCCGTTGCAGTGTACTCGGTTCTTATATTTTGAGCTGTAGCGAGGAAGTATGGGATTTATCTAAAAGTCGTTTCCCCGAAGTAGTAATGAATCGTTACGCGGAAGTGACTGATGCATCAGATAAATGGTACATATTTGGGAAACTCTAACAATTATTTAGGTACGCACTAACAAAAAAAAGAAAATTAAGACAATTTTATTAAAAATAATTATTATAGGTATATTTTTATTTTATTTATTCTTCGAGGAGATAGTGGACCCCACTGAACATGTTCTTGTGGGGGCCCATGAGTTCACAATTTTAAATAAAAATTCATTAATTAGTTATTATTGAATTAAAGCATTACAATTTACAATAAACGTTTCTCGCATAATTAAAATATCAATATAAATAAGTACATATTTTTTCTTTGTTTATAAAATATAATATTATAATGTAGTGTTGTGTAAAAAATCATTTAGTTAAATAATAAAAATTTGGCAAAAAAGCTTAATATATCAATAGTTATTAAATCTAACTAATATAAGTAAATAATACAATAACTCTATTCATTTGTTATGAGTTTGTCTATATTTTGTTCTTGTATAGTAGCCAAAATTTTTTTTTAAGAATATTAAAAGAGTTGCTTTGTTAAATTTTTAATGGTAATATATTGTAAATTTTTGGATCAATAAATAAGTAGGTATGTGAATTGTGTTAATTTTTGGTATTAGATATTTGTCGAGTATTATGTTTTAAAAGTTATGTTATTTTTAATTATTTAAAGTACTGAAGCTTTACAAAATATTTTTTTTACTGGTAGTAGATTCATATCATTGTATAAACATTTTGTGTGCATATGATATGTGTGTGTGTCACGAGTGAAATATAAGCAATAATATTTTTACGTTCTTAAAAAATATGTCTTTTACAGTTATACCTATATTAATATAACAATATAACCAATTGTTAAAATAATAGTTAGGGACACAGCTAGGTTGTAAAAAGGCACGATATAGGAAATTACGCACATAATACATAAATGATCTTTTCAAAACAATTCTTATCAAGACTTACCTATACCAATTATTATGGGTTTAGGACAAAGCAAGTTATATGTAATGGCAGGAATTTCACGCTGAACACGTGAACCAATTAAAAAAAAAACAAAGGCTACGTGGACGTCGCTATAGGTAAAATTATATAACGGCGCTCGTGTAAATAACCCGATCTAGAGGTTTGTAAATATTTCCACCACACATAATAACATATATGTAGGACATATTATCAGATATGTATATAAGTACCTTTAAAATGTATTGAGTGTTAAAATTTTTGTGTTCCGAGCAATGGAAATATAAATTCGTGCTTTTTTATACTTCATCGAATTGGTTTACATATTATTACACGTATGAGGACGTGTGCAGGTAGTGCTTTTCAGAAATATCCACTGCAACACCGTGACAACCGATATACATAGATATTATGCGCGGTGCATTTATTACATTCAAGTGTCAAATGTAGCAAGTTATACGTCACTATCGAGATGATATATATATGTATAAATTGTGCATAACTCGCGTACAGCATCACTCGCTCGGTGTGTGTGTGTGTGTATTAAAAGCATTGAAAACAAACCCGAGCAATTCAAGTGTTAATGTCCCGCGGGTAATAAAAATGCCGTTTTCGTGTTTCGTCGCCGCCACCGCCCGTTTCCATAAAAGTTCATCAAATCGCAAACGAATCAGTTTCTATTAGTGAGAGCATTACAAAAAAATCGAATTTACTAGCAATCGTAAAAAAAAAAAACAAAAAAAAAATACAAAAAAAAATAAATAAATAAAAAATAAACTTTATCTATGAATACTACGGTGTGGCCGTTAAAGTTTTATATAATATTCTGAAAGTTTTTCGTCTATACGAGTCCGTTAACGCCAGGCGTTACGATTGTACACGCAGGACGCCGCGATGCGACAGTTATTTTTTATGCCCTCGCGCCGCCGCAAGAAAACTGCTGCGATATTGCGTATCTATGGTTGTTATTTTTATGGGCCTGTTAGTCGAACGGGATGCGGGGGGGGAGGGAGGGGCAACACCTACAACACCGTAATATCGTCGTGTCGCGTATTATAGGTATATTATAATATAAACGCGGATAGATTTAAGAGCCGCGAGAACGTCGTCGCGTTCCAAAGTACAGTAAGTTGGCGTGCGTATCAACGCCGTACGAGAGATAAAAAAATGAAAACGGAAAAAATAATATTATAATTTAAGTACACTTACTGTAACGACCGGACGGCGTTTTGATTTGACGTCCGCGAAAACCGACCGACTAGTGATAACGGCGGATACTGTACTATATATTATAACTACGAATCGCTTATCGCAAATTATTATTGTCGTAATAGCGAATAAATGTGTAATACATTACATTGCGTCGCGGCACTTGATTATACGTATTCGTATGGGTATATTATATTGGTCGGCCGGTAGGTAGGTAGGTAGGTAGGTACTTAGCCGTTGTTGTTGTTGTCGTTGTCGTTGTTGCTGTTGCGAGGATTCGTGAGTAGTGATTTTTACTTCCTTCCGACACGTGATTATAATTAGTTGGCGCGGGTGGGTAAAGTTTCAAAAGTAAATAAATGAAAACGAAACGCGTAAGACCACACAACACTAATAAACCTAACGTTAACTCTGATATCGCGTGTTGCGAAATAAAATTGTTGCATTTTATAACCGCATGAATTATGAAGTGGGTTGGTACGACTACGCGTACGCACACTGGAAACAATAATACTACGAATTCGACCGTGTGTACGGTATAATATATTATTATTATTATTATAATCGTGTTTTCGGAGGAATTGTTGAATATTACGCGGCCGTACGGTAGGTATAACGTCGTTTTTGCAACACTTTTCGCGTCTTTACGGTCATAGTGCGGAACGCGAAATGTAAATATCGGGAATACCTCTGTCCTCTACCTGTTTTTCGCAAACCGCATCACAGAAATAATGTATAATACCAAAACGGGCAAAACGTGTAATCGATACGTTTGAATTTCGGCCGAACACTGCAATAATAATAATTATTGCACGTGTCATCATCTGCTGTGGCGCTGCTACCCGTTAACAACGGCCGACATCTTACCTATAAATCGGAGAGAGTATAAAACGTGTGCACTCAATCGATAGGCGTATTATAAGAGAGGTATGTACCATATTATTATTATAATCGTATTGCGACTCGGAGGTGGGTAGACCTTTACGAGCTACACGCGCAAATGACATAATAATATTATTTTGATAAATAAATCGCCGTGCGGCGTAGGTACGTCACGCGCAGCAATCGGCGCGCGCCCGTATCGACGATTTCAAAAACATAATAATATTATATTATATATTATTATAATACTATGGGTAATACGACGGTAATAATATATTATGATATAATAATATCATCGATTGTGGATCGTCGGCGGTTCGAACCGCACAACACTAAAATATTTGACGACTTTGTCGAACACGAATGATTTCCAAACGTGCACGTCCTATTATAATATAATATACGCATATCACACCGCGCGCGCACTGTATTATAACACACACACACACACACACACCATTCGTTTAACGTAAATTAGCACCATAAATTGACAGTCAACGAGTAAGTGGTAGACGAATAAGCGGATAATTCAATAACGCCACAGCGCCGCAGTTACGCTCGTAATCAGTATGACTGCCGCACATACACACAAACACACACACACACACACACACACACATATATATATATATATATATATACGACATAATATGGGTACGTCGTAGGTACCTATATACGATCAGGTTATATCATAAAATATATAGCACGACGTACCGAATGTATAATACGAGCGAGTACGCGGTGTATTAAATTATATTATCAAATAATAATCAAACGAATTCAATCAGCTCGCGCGACGTATGTCCTATCCGCTGCCGACCGCGAACAAGACGTCTTGTACCTAACTACTACACACCGGGCGAGTCGCTCGTCTCTGTCTCCGTTTACGAGGACGAAACACTCTTGTCGACAACGTTTGGGTTCCTATTATAGTAATAATAATATGATATATTTATTTTTTGTTTCCGTTTCGAATCTTCGCCCCGACATCATCGAAATAGTAATGATCCGAGTTCTTATACGTTTAACGGAAAGTATAAAATAGAAGTATAATATAGGCATTGAGATGCACTACCGGACTATAGTAACTCCGACGTAGTATTGTAACCTATAAACCCGAAGTCTTGTAACATATATGAGTAAGGCTCGAAAGTTGATGCATTTTGTATTTTTTTTTTGGAACTTTTTCGACGATGCTTTCCTGGCCACAAGTGTGTTTCATTAGCATGTGAATCTGCCCAACTAAATTTTTTTTTGCATTTTTGGTATTTTTTATTTTTTAAGTCATTTTTTGACATTTTTAGGTCATTTTCCCACATTTTTAGTCATTTTTACTGATTTCACATTAGTTTACTTCTTATTGTTTCTTGTCGACCATTATGCCGATAACTTACTTAAAACTTTGAAATTACCACGGACTAAGATTAGTACCTATCCAATTTCATCTCACCGATTACAGTCGTCGTTGTCGTGTTGTAGTGAATATTATTGTACCTACATTTTATTATTTTTTCGTACTATTTTCGAAATGCTTAAAATTAAAACGTCGGTTAATGTCCGTCTACGTCAACTATATTTTTAATTTTTTTATTTAATTTTTAAGGAAATTTTTTGTCATTTTTTTGCCATATTTTGAGTAATTTGTAAGCGTTGATAAATGTATATAGAATTTTATAATAAATAATAATTTATTTATTTGTAAAGAGGAAAATTTACAATAAATAATAATAACGCCCTTTAGGGCAAAGAGTACAGAATATAGAAGTAAATACAGAATAATATAAAGTAATAAATGTAAATAATAATCTCGATTAAGTAAATAATAAATTGAAATATAATCGAAACAACAAATGTTCAACATATGATTACAATAAGTAGAAAATTATAACTGATTACTAAGAACGTTTTTTAGCTTGCTTGGTGAATCAAAAAAAATCAATATTTTTATTGGAGTTACCATTTATTAAAATTCTATTCATGGGAGCATAGTGACTATAGTTTTGTTTTTTTGGTTGTACCTACATAAAAAGTATTAGTATAGCGGAGGGAGTAGGTATAGTATAATTTAAAAAAAATATATTTTTATTAATTTAAAACAAATATTTGTAATTATTTTAGGTCATTTTTTAATGTTTTTAATGTCATCAACTTCCGAGTACTAATTATGAGTATTATAGTTACTTTTGCTCGTCTTTGTCCCCCCAACTTACCGCGAAGAAACATTTTTATCGCCGATGTACGAGTTTTTATAAGGTCTATTTATTAATTTATTTTTTTCGTTTCGGTTTTTCGTCCCGACATCGATGGGCAATTCCAATATTACGAAAACTATAAGGTATTGAGATGCACAATCTCGTGCGGCAACTCCAACGCGAATTCTATGCAATTTATAACCTTATTATTTAACTTTCTATGTGACAGGTACTCGAGTCCCAATAGGGATAGTGTTGTAACGCTCAATTACAGTATAATTATAAACATTTTACTACGTTTTGTTAACAATATTATTATTTATAATTGGTTTTTTCTTGTTTTATTTTTCTATTAAATTTATATCTACAAAAATATATTGTTCGCTTAAAAAAAACAAAAAATATTTTAATAATCAATGTTGGTAAGTAACGAGAACAATCGCAACAAAACTCGTCATGATGATTGACAGACCACCCGGACTTGAAATATGTTTTAAAACCGTGAAACGTAGATACGTAGTTAATAGTACCTATTTTGAACAATACGCTCTTCAACGACCGAAGTATATTTAATATTGACAACATTGTATCGTTAAAAACCTTAACGTAGACGAAAGCTTTGTTCAAATAATGATTCTACTTACGATGTATAGAGTGTGTAGACGTATTATAGTCGACAAATAATTCAGTTCAGACGTCGAAAATAACTATGTCTTACCTATTGCAGGTATTTGCCGATACGTCTCGGGATAAGTATTATCATACAATACGAAATGTAAGTTGCTTAAAAAAAAAATTATCAACTTTATACGTCTCCGGAAAACGCAGCACAAAGAATATAATATAAATCTAGAAGAATACGCCTAAAATAATAATAATAATGTCAAGTAACTTCCATAATTGTCTTTTTCTGCGCTTATCCAAAAGACTATATTCCGGGGCTCATTGAATTGGTCCCTTGTGCCATAATGAATATCCTTACATATCTTTCTTTCCTGTTTCGAATTAAATTTAATATAGTCCTCATCTCTTATTTACTTTTAAGATTTTAGTTTACTTTTATATAAGCTTTACTTAATTAATTTTCCAATAACAAAATGAAATATGAAAACGAAAATTGTTTTAATGGTTTTAATTTACTTGACAACGTGTTTAATATTTGTTTTACGACTTAAACATGTACACCGTACACCATATTCACTGTACTCATTCAAAATATCATATATAACAAACAGTACATAGGTTTTTTTTAAACAGTGCTAAATATTTATAATAATTTGGTTTGATTCAATTATTTACATGGGTACATTTTAGTTAAGAGTATATTTCAGTTTTATTTAATATACGACTTAATATTTTAATACAACAATAACTTGCTAAATAATTGTTATAAATATCAATATTATTAATTACTATGTAATTATGCACGGTACTGTTGTACAATTGAATGCCCGTGTATTTATACCAGCTTAAAATTCATCAAATGTAAACTGCACAGATATTTAATACAATTAGGTATTTGAATTGTTTAGAAAAAAAATATAAAATACAGGTCTAAAATTATCTGCAAAAATAAAAATTAATTTGAAAATTATTATTATATTAACAAATAGAGGTATTATATATTATTGTTAAATGGATAAATAATAATTTATTATAATAAAAAATAAATTAACAATTTGTTATCAAATAACAATATCAAGTAAATATTTTTTAGTAGATATCGTTTTTTCATTATAACTTTTCAAAAAAATATATTTTGAGACAATCGCATGAAAATAATGATAATATATTGTGTTGTTAAATGTAGTTATATATTGCTTGAATTGGAAAACCTAATAGTTTGGAATGTATAATACGAATTTGTTTAAAATGTATGTTAGCAGTAATATTTTTTATACGTCGCATTTGCTCCAAAATATAGTATTTCTCTTATTCAACGTTATGCAATATTGTGAGAAAAATATAAGAATTACTTAATATATTTAAAAAAAACCTTATCTTAAATAAATTAAATTACAAATAACGTATTTAACTAGTATAAATTATTAATAATTACATGATTAGTTAAAAAAATCTTAGTTAGGTATAGTTGATAAAATTCACAACAAACTACATTTTTCTTCTTGTACCTATATGAGATTGAAATATTTTAATATTATATAAAATACACAATAATATATTAATATTAAATTTTATTTTATATTTTAGAGGCAGATGTACGCATAAATACATTATGTTATTATGATATTATACCTACGTAATATTTTGTTTGATATAATTATATACAATTTATCGAATTAGAATTTTAAAATGATGAATGAAACATAATATTTAAATAATATATCATAAACATAATATTATGTATAATATGTAAATAAAAGTTAAAATCTCTTTTTAAGTATTAAGTATCAAAAAAAATGCTAATTCAAGTCAATGCAAAATTCCTTTATTTATTTGATAATATGATTGATATAATCAATATTTTTGTTATCCATATATTTTATTATGAATTTCAATGTCAACTAACTTAACACATCCAACAAGATATGTGTACATACGACTCTGGATAAAATAAAATGTATTTTAATTGAGCGAGACATATATTTATATTACAATTTAAAATTATAGTCTAAAATCTAAATAGATGTCATATACTTAATAATTAAAATATATAAGAGCAATTTGAATGGAGTAAGTATATTTTACAAAAATCAGTTGATTACAATTTCATTCAGCAAATATATCTATGTCCACCAATCGTATTTAGTAAATTCAAATTTTAAATAGAGCTATAATGGGTATAACAAATTTGTTAATTAATTATAATTACCTATTGTAATATTTGTAAACATAATAATTATTTATTTTCCTCAGAACGACCAATTTAATATGTAAGTATCATTATGATACAATTGTATCAATAAACACTTTCAGTCAACTCTCCGTGATATAGTATATTTTATCGTTCGTTTATTAGGCAGGAACCTAAAATTTCGATTTGTTTTTATTCCCCACGGAAGAGGAATTCACATGAAAACGAATGATAGCTGAGTCCATTGTGTCCGGTACTATTTCCAGTACTAAGGAGATATGAATGTTTTCCCTCGGGAAATATACCTAGACATTTTTACATTCTTGGCGTCGTTCATTTCTTGGAAAAAAGAATACATTCATTCATGAAAAAAACCATCTATATTGTACACCTACAATGTGTAGTGACATTTTTTTTGTACCTACTGTATATTTTATTACAGCATTATCGAGTGATAAAAATTATTCTTACAATATTTTATCTCGTTACCTATAGAAAATAAAAAACCAAT
The DNA here is from genome assembly GCF_020882245.1 of Rhopalosiphum padi. Taxonomy (NCBI): domain Eukaryota; kingdom Metazoa; phylum Arthropoda; class Insecta; order Hemiptera; family Aphididae; genus Rhopalosiphum; species Rhopalosiphum padi. Next base: position 4,038,913 of record NC_083599.1, on the reverse strand, counting down.
TGTATGCTATATAATAGAACATATATACATTTTTTCATTGGCACAAAATTAAAAATTAAATAAACAGATTTCATCGATACCGATACACGTTGGCAATGAAATAATTTAATAATTATCACTTAGTAAAAAAGTATTATACGTAAACTTTAATAGTAAATTAGGTAATTTTTTTTTTCAGAAACCAATTTAGTTTCAAATAATTTCCATCATTGCACATTTCCAAGTAGATTAAAAATGATGACGACAGAAAAAGTATAATAGAATTCAAAATAATATTATGAATGATTAGTACAAATTTTAGAGCCATGGCCTATTACTACGATTACTTTTTGAGTACGAAATTCGTCACTTTTTACTATTATATATATATAATATTATTTGAAACTATGAGAATCTATTACGAATTATAATGTTTTCATTAATGATCGAGTTAAAGTATTTAACTTTAAGTATATTTTATTTTATCCTTGTAAACATATGATTAATTTTAACCTCAGCCATGTCTATATAATACCCACAGCCTAAACTTTATTTAAAACTGTATAGGTTACATTGGTCTCTACAATAGTTTTATATTATACGAATTAAACGTATCCGAGTAAGCTAAAACTAATTTTTAAAAGTGAATTATTGTTTACAGGCATTCAATAATGTGGGTATACATACTTTGAGCATATAGATTATATAAACGTTGTCGTAAAACAAAACTAAGTAATTTTAACAAGGATGTCTGATGTGAACTACTACATTACGTGGTATTAATTTATCTGCTCACTTTATTGCAATACCCACGGTTTAATTATTCATTAAAATGGTAAATTATATTTTATTAAGTATTCTCAATTACGTTAACATGCATTGTGTTTCTACCGCCTTGTCTTAGTCATTAAATAAAACGTACAAAGTCAATTATTTTATATATTTGAAATATAGTACATAATTTATATTTTTTATTTTGTGTAACATTTTTTATTATAGTAAAATAGAATCATCTTGTAAAATATTTAAATCGACATTTATATTTAAACACTTCCAAATACACAATTATAAAATAAATGTGAATTATCAATTGTTTGTACATAAGAAAAAAAATTGAATTACTTATTTTAATACTAGAAGCTTAATACATGTATATTTTTAGTACAATTTATAAAAATAACACAGAAATTAATTTAACTAGTTTAGTTTAACTGACTCAACAACCGCGGATTCCATCAAATTTTCAAAAAATATGTTTTTCTGAATCATTGAATTATTTATTTGAATATATTTTTATTCTTTTCTCTGTTTCGTAAAATTGAAAACTTTAATATAATTTTATAAACGTAAAAATATGTTGTAACTTAATAAAATTAATGATTATGAAATGGGTTCACATATATTTTGAATTACAAAATCACAGAACTTATACAAGTCACATCATCATAATATATATTATATTCGTATTATAATAATATCAAGCTTGGTCTTTTTTGTGAATATTTCAATCCATTTTTACGGTAACGAAATATATTAATAAACTTTAATAACGATCAAATAATATAGGTTATAATATTGTTTGTACAATTTATATGCATAATGTGTGTATAATATTATATTAAATAAGGTAGATTTTAGAGTTGATCGATTTAGCGTTATTTATATTGTATTGGCTCACTATACGGACATTGTCTATTGGACGACACTATTACTTATACTATAATATATCAGTACGCACATCTGTACATAGATTTGAAAATGGATAACATTTCGTGTTATATGTATTTTTGCGAGATTTAAAAAGACCTCGCAAATAGAAGACGAATTCGATCATATTATATATGTTTTGCAGTGTAATATGTTTATTGTATACAAGTGAGAGACAGTTGAGGGACATCTTGAAAGCTGTTTTTTTTTGTTATTCACATATAGTACATTTATACAAATAAAAAGCAATATTTTTCAATTCATACAACTACTTTAAATTGTGAAAAAAATATAGATGTTATACATAAAACCATTTGATTACACTTGTATCATAGTTGTATGTATATAATACATTATATACAACTACAGATGTCATTTTTTTTTAAACTCAATTATAGGGGAACGTGGGACATAATGGGGTCATGCGGTAAAACGGGGACATTTTAATATTTATGTATTATACTCGTAACAATGATTTAAAAACTGGATATTTAAAATCATTGGTCTTATGATAATATTACATGGTAAAAATCCCATATACGTATATCATTTGTCTTATCGGTGATAAATTAAAATCATCACAAACCCTTCTTATCAGTTGTTTGTTATAATTAACTGTTATTTTATCTTTGAATTTAAGTGTAATTTGTTTTACTGTAATATTTATTTTTTTATACTCTATACACAAAATGTTCTTAACTTAATTTTAGTATTATTACAAATTTTAAAACTACTAATGTGATGTTTATCAACAACAGTCAACAGCTGTAGTTAATTTTCAAAACATGTATGATATGGTAGATTTGGGATCATAGACAATTTTTTTCTAATTTTAAATCCTAAATTCATATTCTGAATCTAATTTTACCTATTTTTGAATTACATATATATTATGTATATTGTATATAAGTATATGCATAACATGAATGTATAAACAAGTTAAACTGTATACATTTTAAGTTGTTGAGCATTTATTTATCTTTGTTATTTCATAATGTATTATTATTTAATATATTAATGTTCTCTGTACAACACGAGGTGTGGCAATTAAATAATCAGACTTATGATTGAAAACATTTTATTGATTAATTACATCAGAAAGTTAATCGTCTTTCATGTATTCTCCTTGACGATCTCTACAGCGCTCCATTTGAATTTTTCACAAATCAAAATAGTGTAGAAAATATGCTTCTGTCAGCTTGTTGAAAACTTCCTTCGCTTTGGCTTTAATTTCTTCCACGCTGTCAAATGTTGTCCACTTTAGCTATACTAATAACTCGACTGATGACAACTTAAATGTGTATTGACCATTGATTGAGTTTTAAGTTTTTTTTTTTTAACAATGATTGTGATTTATTGTTATTTAGTTATGATTTTTTTATATTGATTATTATATACCTATTCAAATTTTATTCTAAAAACATCCCATTATAAAAATGCATTCTGTTTTACTACCTAATATTATAAATTATAGGTAGGTACATTTTATTTCTATAATATTTCACTTATATATATACATATATATATATATATATATATATATATATAAGAATGACAAGTCGCTTAATAATAATATAAATAATACACATTTTAACTAGAAAATATGCGTACCTAATTATTCCTATCTGATTCATATACTAATATACTATTATTTGTAAGCTTATTTCTATATGATAAGGAAATTAGAAAAACTAGAGTAGCAATATCTAACTCATTATTTTTGCAACACTGAAACAAAGTAAATACCTATTTTTTTAAGATGGTCAAAAAATATATATTAAAAATTTAAAAATTACACTTATTTAGAATGTTTAATGCCTATAGTTACTTCTGGTACAAAGATATACAAATATGATATTTAGTACCTACCTAATTCCTAAAATCAATTTATTTCTGATCAATTAGTTGTTTTTAAGAAAAAAATTACTGTTGTAAAAATCAAGTTTCTATAAATATTAAAAATGTACATTATAATTTAGATGCATATAATATATATTTTTGCCCTTTACTGAATAGGTGCCTATAATTTTATAATTTTTGTTTTGAGTTTAATCATAATTATTATTACTATATTTCTAGTAGGTAAGTAATAACTCATCTATTTTTTTTTTTTAATTTCAGAATAAAATATATTGGGTTATTGTCATACTTCTGGACTTCAAGGACTACAAATTACAGTAGTTCAAAACGATACTAATAATCTATCAAATAGTACAACTGTACAGTTTTGTTTTTGGCCACTTGGTCGAGTAACCAATAAAGATGCATGTTATGATGGTATGTAAAACAAATAATTACAATTTTTATATTTATTATTATTTTAAGTATGTAGGAATCATAATAGCCTAACCTGCAGTATGATATATTTTAAAAATTGTAAAAATGTATTATACAAATTCTCGAGAATCGCTAACGAATGTATTATAATAATATCCTGTACGGCTTGCTTTTTATACGTTACGCGCTGGTTTTTTTTTTTTTTTTTTTTACAAGACGCGCGAATACTGCTCACACATACACACACAACAACGACGATTCGTGAGCGCACAAGCGGAGGAAACATTATACGTATGTTTTAGATAGGTGTATAATAGTATATAGTGTTTTTCCATCTATATGCGACGCACATATTTTACGGAAACTTCAAGAGCAACACGCAACTATATCTTAATTGAAATCTCGGTACATTCCAATGTGTACGTTTAATATAGGTGTATATAATATAGGTGTATATAATATAAAACATGAAACGAGTCTGCGACGGCGGCGAACGACGGTTGACAGACTCGTTGACGACGACGCGATACAGTGTTCGGAGCCCCACGACCCACGGCCTCGATTTGTCATCACCTAGTCATCTCGGGGTTTCGCTCTCCCCATTCGACACCCCATATTGACCGTTTATCCGCCGACGGCGATGTATAACATTAATCTTGACGCTGACACTCCCTATGTGCACGCATATATTCGCGTCGAATGCTCGACTACGACGTCGTCGTATATTATTATGTGACACGCTTCCGGCGCGGTGGCGTCGACGACTACGAGACGACACGGTTCTTCCACGGTTCCTCCCTTTGCACAAAGTTATTTTGATTTTTTTTTACTATTATTATTATTATTATTTTTTTTTTTTTTTATTGTCTGACGGGAGTATGACGAAAACGCCAAAAGGTCGGTATTCTCTTCGGGGGGACGCGTGAATGTTATTTTCGAAAACGTTTTCGTATTTATTTTTTCTCGCTACGTTCGAACTCCGCGTGTCATCTTATTTGCGAGATGAGCGGACGAATAGCGAGCTAGCTTTTTTTCTTATAAAAATCACTACGTAGTTTGAGGACATTAATTAACGGTACAGTGATGTCATTTTTATTTTATTCTAGTCATGATTATTCATGACGATCAATGAATTTCAGTGTATCATCATCACACCAATATGAATATGAAATTTATGTATTATAACGGTAGTAACAATTGTAATATTATATTTGGAGCATTTTTTATTTATCAAATTTCCTGCGACCTTACCTATGTAAATACGATCGAAGGTCTTCATTAAAATATAATGTTTTATACACTGTACCCTGTAAGTACACATAATTATGAAATAAATGTTAGGTTAGGTCACATTAAATTACGCATACGTAATATGAGAGATGCAATTATAAAAATAATTATTATTCACATCAATTACTTTTGCGTGAAACAGCTTTTAAGTATTAAATGATGTATGGGACAGCGTGAATAATATATTTACAAGGAACCATATGCATTTCCTAAGCAATGTAAACAATTTTCATATCACAAAACAAAAAAAATAAATAAATATATGATTGATAGCTTCCCTCCTTCTGTTTATTAATTGCTATTTGAACAATGTGCATAAAAACCCACTAAGTCTTAATACATTATACCTCAAAATCCCTTACTTGTCACATGGTGCAATCAATCTTATAATAATCGCGATTATAATTAAATATTTTGCAGGAAATGACAATTGCGAACTATTTATTTATGCGTGTTTGAACTACGAAAGACCGATAAAGGGTCTGATAAACCGACATTTATTATTTGCGACCCTTATTGCGTAAAAGATTATATTTGCATTTTTATTAAAATAGGTTATTATTTTCTTACGATGTTATTCACGGACCAACCAAATATAATTTAACAGTTTTCGTCATTATCGCATAATATGTTGGAAGGGATTTGTTAGAACTTATAAAATACAGGATAATATTTTGGGATGTCAAAGTTTCAGTTACGGTAATATGATTTTAACTGACTTTGAACTTGTATCAATTAACTCAAATATGAAATACCATCAAACTTTAACTCCATAATACACATATATAAGTGCTATAATAAATTGAAATGTTTGTGTTACCGTTGACAAGTTTATTTCTCTAAATTAACCTTTCAAAAGTTAATATAATGGATAATACAAAACATTTAATGACACATTAAATTACTAGAGTTTAAAATTTCTTTTTACGAAAAACTTGAATATCAAACAAAATTTGTGGAATTCTACGAAGAACACTGTAAATAAAAATATTTATGTAGTTCAATAAAACTGTATTAATTTAAAATAATGATTTCAAGAAAAAGTTTAAAAATTGCAATATTTTTTATTAAGTGTTAGAGTATAATGTTTAATAATGTTTAATATTAGGTTTATTGATCTATTTTTAACTGCAGATTTAACCTGGTTTAAGCGTTACATGCTTTACTACAAATTCCAAACCTTAATGGTCAAAGTTAATTAATTTTAAAATATATAGTTATTTTTGCTTTTTTATTGTTAATTTTTAATTTAAATTTTATTTGTGTAAACATTAAAATATTTTTGAGTAATATAATAAACTGCGTGCTAACATTAACATAATTCTATAGTACCATATTACCTTTATTGATCCAAAGAAAATATTTGGTAAATTGTTCTTAGTATAATATAATATATAGGGAAATATAAACATATATTAGCAATATATATATATAAATGTGTGTGTGTGTGTGTATTTTATATATATTTTTTAGCAATATATTCTTATGAATTCTTCTTACATACATCATAAATATGCTTAATCGATTTTCTCTTACTGTAAAATAATTCGAAATTCCGTATATATTATTATTAATTGTGATTATTCCCAGTGTAAGAGCAAACAACTGTATAATTAACTGATGATTACAGTTGATAAGGATTATTTATATCATTTTAAATGTAATACTTATGTATTCATGGAATATGTCATTAACTATAATATGGATTAATATTATTATATTGATAATATATTAATATAATATTGATTATAACGCTAAGGAGATACGGGAAACCTAGATTTCAATATCCTGTCAAATTCCTCAAACTATGCAACATCGAATAATTTATTGATAGTATTCATAAGAATATCGAACTTACTCAAAGTTATAATTTATTTAAGACTCAACTGTACATAATATAATTGATAATACATTTTATGATTTAAACTATCTTATAATAATTATACTTGTAATTTTAAATTTAATGGCCACAGTAAAGTTAACAAGGAATAAATTAAAATATATTTTTTAATTAATACAATTAATACAGATTAACACATAGACACATATACACAATGATAATAACTTTTTTAATCAAAGATTTTGATTAATTTCATAAACTATATTGTTTTTCATCGATAAATTATGTATATTTGTTTCAGCATTAATAATACATCATCTTTATCCTCAACTCTTAAGTATTGGAAAATTTTATTTAATAATAGTATATTTATATGTATGAATTAATTTTTTTTGAAAAAAAAAAACCTTTAATTATCGGTCCATTTTAGAGTCTAATCGTGGCTGTGGTTATCACACAAGTCAGTAGTAATTGAATAAATTTTTAAAATTTTTAGCGTAACTACACTATCACAATATTAATAAAATACAAAATATATTCTATTTTAAATATTTTAATAAACGTATCCCTTTTTGATTATGTTTAATATATAACCATAACAAATATACTGATAGATGAGAATAATTTATAATTTTAATAACAGTAATAATATCAGAGGTACTCTATATTTAGTAATTTCGGAGTTACATCTAAAGCTTTTCAATGTTCATGCTATGATAATAATTATTAGTCTACATATATTATTTTGATAAATTATATCCATATTATATATGCATACCGTTAGTTTCTGTGATGTTTTAAAATTGTTGAATAAAAAAATTGTTAGATTATGTGCTAAAAAATATTATACTAACTTTTAAATCATAAATTTTATCAATTATATTATTTTACAATTACCACATTCTTATATATGTCGTTTAATACTTACCTATATTCATTAATATTCATATATTAATTTTTAAAATAATGTAGGAAGTAGCTATGTTTTATAATAGTATATCAGTGATTAGCGATAAAAATGTACTTACCTATTCTAATTATGATTTTTTTTTCTCACGTTGATCACCCTTGTAATATACGTTTAAATATCCTACAATGTCATCAACATATATTTATTTTTTAAATAAAAGAATATTCACAATATTTGATATTTATATACAATAAGTCAATTCAATAAAGATAACAATACAACACGAATAACGCGATACAAATGGTTGGCCAATGTGGAACCCCTCCGGCTAGGTTTTTTTTAGTTAATTTACAATATACAAGTTGGGATTCAAGATATCTCGACAGTAGTGTCTTTTTAAGCTGCGTAAGGGCTTATCTAAGATGAATTCATGGTTAAGTTTTAGATACTAGTGAATTTGTGTGGTTGATTGATTTGGTGAGGATTTCTTTATAGTTGTTTTTAGCTAGAGTAGAGACCATTTCAGTTTTTAAGTTTTTGTGTAATGAGAAATTTGAGACGTATCATGGCGCAGATGTTATTTGTCAAACAGAGAAGGATGGATAGTATCAATATTTTAATTTTAATCATTTCTAAAAAATATATGTGGTTTTATGCTTAACATTGTTTTTTATTTCTAATAAAAAACAAACGTATGATATACATATTGTATAATTTATAAAGTATTAAGTTTCAAACCTTAACATTAAACATAATTTTTTAATTCAAATTTTCCTTTTTTATTTTAAAATAAAAATTGTGGTCATGTATTTTTAATTGCTGTTAGAATAACTTATGAGTAATTAATTTGATTTTACTTTCAAACAATTTTATTATTTAGCAACCATACTTGTTAATTTTTGTTAATAATTAATATATCAAGTCAATTTCATAGTTAAATAAAAAAAATAATAAGTATATTAAATTAAATACAAGTTTAATATAATAAAATTGTATAAGTACGATAGACTAGTGGAATGTTCTTGAGACTCAGTGGTTATATCTAAATAATAAATTGCTTTAATTCAAATACCCTGCCGTACAGTGTCTGTATTTCCCGTGTTCTAGACTAAAAGTCTTACAACTTAGCAAACATTTTTATTGTATTTTTGTAATTGCGGTAGCTTTATTTTTTGTAAAATTTAAAATTTTTATAAATTAAATCTAAGTTTAGTATGTCAATCGTTGATTCAAAAAAAAAACTAAATGATAAAAAATGTTTACTATAACATCAGGTTTATGCTTTAAATAATTAAGCGAGGTGTTCTACTACAGTTTATTTAGAATATTTGTAGTTAACATTAAAATAATAAGTTTAGTGATGAAATGCATTAATCCTTAAACTATTAATATATCTTAAACAATTTAGCATGTCTAAAAAATGTTAACATTTTCTGCAAAAAAAGCCTTAACAATATTTGAATTGCAACAAATAAACAATTTTGGTTTCATCAACAACTGATTTTGCGTAAAAATTACCCGAAATATTTTGAAAAAAGTGAAAGGGAATTTATTTTTGTCCCTTTATAAAAAAAAAAATATATCAACTAAATCTAATTTAATATAAACCACCCTTAAAGTTGATAACCAAGATATTTTTTTCCTTTTATAAAACGAGTATACAAAAACAAATAATAAAATAAAATTACACATATTATTATTATTGTAAAACTGTTAGTACATTAATTGCTCCATTTAGAATTTAAAACATCACTAAGTTTTTCTTTATTGTTTATATAAACTTTATATAAGCATAGTATGCAATAATAATACATTATGTTGTTGTATTATTACTATTTGCGAATTAAAATATATTTTAATATCAAACTCTTCTTATATAAAATAATCATATTTTAATTTACTTACATTTTATTATATTTGTAAAGGTAAATACAATATACTATATAATATATTCGAGATTTATTCAGTATTTAGATTATATTTTGTTTTTTAATAATATATGAATATTAAACTATATTTTCTATACATAAGAATTGATTTTATTTAGATATTTTATACATTTTAACTTTTAAAAGCTAATAATATTAAAAATTGAATTACAAGTATTTATTTGTTCCATAACTATGAATTCGAAATATTACATATTTATATAATATAAACAACTTATGAATTGTTGAGTATAAAAAGTAAGATTTCATAATGTTATTGGTACATTGTAGTTATACTTGAAATGCAACCCTGATAAATATATTATAAAGCTGTTAAGCACTTATCAATTTAACCTAACCTTATTAGTCATACGAATTATCCCGATAAGAGGATACATTTTTATTTAATGTAATAGTATAAAATTAAATATGTAATTTATCCTTTATACCGTACGATAAATATTTATGCACACAAATGCTTCCCGGTACATGTGAATTCTTTCAGAAATTAAAAAAAATATACGTTTTTACTTGGTTTATTATGAATTAATGTGAAAAATTAAATCTATCTTTACTTATCAACAAACAAGTGATTAAATTAAATTAATTAACAGCTATAGAGAATATTCAAAATATTGACGATCCATATTATATAGTTAAAAATACATGAAACCAGAGGCGCCAGGTTTTGAAAATGTCACGAGGGCTCACTATTTTATAAACATATGTACAGTTTTACCTAAATAATTACTAAACATTACTAATCGTTAAACAATTAATAAAATATAGTTATTTGTTTGTTTGTTATAACATTTTAATAGTATTAGCAATTTAATTTTTAGGGGGCTGAGCTTCACCTTATCGATCTGATGGAACCTTATTTTAAATTCATTTGAACTAGAGTAATTTTTAGTAGTTAATAAAGATAATTCAATACAGACCGTAATATTATCATCAGGATTCAATTATACAACAATTCAACAACGTTAGTGAAAATGGAAATTTCAATAAGATACATATTTTACGCTTCACGAACTTTAATTTAAGATTTTAAAAGAAGTTTATTTATACATTTATATTATAGTATAATTTAATGAATATGTATGAATACATATTATGTTCAGCAAGTAAATATTTATGTTGAACGATATAAAGTCAAGTATTATATTCGATAATAGCTGTTGCAACAGCACGTTTGCTAAATTATTGAAACAAATTCACTTGGTTGAGACACTAATTTATTTATAGTTAAATATTTTAAATGTATAATACAATTAAACTTGAACTTACATAAATTAATTTATAACTAATAAGCTTAAGCGCAGTCTGAACCGGATTTAGAAAAAATATCACTGTAGATCTCCATTAATAGGTCACCTTAGATTTTGACTGATTTGCAAACCTCCCTCCTTAAGATTCTAACCAAAAAAAAAGAAGTAAATTATTTGGTTTTGTTCAAAATTTTACTGATCTAGGCGTTGGCCTCACATACCTAGGACAAAATCCAGTACTGGGCGCAGTAACATTTCATATAATACGGACACCTACAACAGAAAATTTAACGCATATTTTAAAAATGTTATTAAAACGATATTGGAATTTAGCTGCTATCTTTAAGTAAAAATGTTTGGGTTAGTAGAATATATAAGAAATGTAGAATCAACTAAGATTATAGAATATTAAAAAATGTTCAATGATTTCACAGAATCCTGGTTTTAATAGTATTTTGAAAAAATCTTTTAAGTTATCAGTTATCACCGTTATTATACAACTTTAAGATACGCTTAATCACATTTAATAAGTAATCGCATATATAAGGTGATAACACTAATTACGAAAAAATTACATTATAAAAAGAAAACAAAATAAAGATCATCGATATTTGAAAATGTTAGAAGTAAAATCTTCCCTTTTTCCTTTTGAGTCACCGGTAAGACTTGTTATTGATTAAAGTATCGTGTTTTGTTTCTTTTAAGTCGATAGAACATAATGATAACTTATTATTTTAAAATTAAAAGCAGTAATATTAATGATTAAATAAAAAATGATTGTCAGAGGTGTTAGTGTTATTTTATTGTATTTATATGTGATTTAAAAACATTTTTAACTTATAAATTGCTCATAAAAATACAATATCGTTAATATTTAACCTTTTGTCCATATCAGAAATTCACCTATAATTCAAAATAGCATGCACGTATGCGGTAGGTATGCTGTTTGATATTATTTCATTTAAATTGTTTCGGGGTTTCGCGTAGGTATTTTAATACATTAGTAAGTTATAATGGATTTTCCAATCTCCATATCTGCACACGCGTATATACGTATATATTATAGTTATGTCGTTCGTATCCACTGGAATCGCGTAAGCATTTGTTAATCGTGCCCAACATCGTTTTCATCCAGAAGTTCGATTTGCACCAAGAACGCTTAATGAAAATGCACTGGAACGTAAATGCAAACCGAACGCTGGTAACATTATAAGTCAGTCGGACCGGAAGAGGAGCCCGCCGAGAATCCTATATAGGTTCGATATTATTATTATTGGTATTTATTATTATTATATTTATACATTTTTTTTTTATATTATATTATTATTATTTATATATATATATATATATATATATATATAATGTCTCCTCTATTCCTCCTGCAAAAGTATTGGTTCAATAAGCAATGCCAAATAACATTTGACGCAAAAAAAAAGCTATTACATTATGTGGCCGGTTAGCCGTTTGTCTACGCGGTGGGTAAGCGAAAAAAGCCTTGGGCATTCTCCTCACAATGTCCCGCGGTAGCTTTGTCTCGCTTGTATTCTTAGCTCATCTCATCCGTCATAGCAAATCTTCGACAAACCCCGACGACTGGTTTTTGTTTACCGTGTATAAATTCCACGGGGATTTTTTTCCTTTTTCAATTTTACGGTCGTTTGCAAAAGTACTGTCATGCTTACACAGACATTAAATATACGTTTATGCCTAGTAGTATTTAATACTATAGCCACAGAGTGCCCCCACCTCCTGTATCGATTTTCCTAACCCTCAGAATTATTCATCTTTGTTTATTTATAATATTTTCTATAAACTCTTAAAAGTGCTTTTTTTTATGAATCATAAATGTAATGTATTTAAACGGTTTATTGTAAAACTAGAATCACTCGCTATACATGTGCAGCGGTTTCTACAACATATAACTTGACAAAATGAACCGTTTTAACGATCCAAGAGGAATTTTAAAACGTTTAAATAGTTAATAGTAACAACTATACCATAGTAATATTATAATTAGAACCTGACGCGTATATCTGCCTAGCTACCCTGCGTCTACCTACCTACCTACTGAATATCACATCACAAAAAGCTCACGTCGCTCCGTATCTTTCTATGTAGGTACATTATTACATAATTTATCGTTTGATGGCAGAAAGCTAAAACAGTTAAACACGTTTTACTTAATTAATACTTGGGTTAGTTTTCTAATAAATTTGCAAAACCTTTAAAAATTAAATACATTTTGAAAGGCAGCCCGTTGTGTAATGTTTATTAAGGGAGTGTTATTGAAGTCTTCCAAAAATAAAGATGTAGGAAATCAAATACGAGAGTCAATTTATACATATATAATATGTTTATTCGTGATGTAGGTTTCATTCAAAATCATTCCACAAATGGAATTGTAACTTAGTCCCGCATTATATTTCATCGATAGATAATTTACTTGAATTCGTTGTAAATATCTTATTAACATAAAGTAAAGAAACATAATATTATGCTCCGTGAACAAATACAGGATTTTTGATCTTCTCATATAAACTTAATTATCTTAATACGGAATTATACTGAATTTAGTATGATAGGTACATCATGTACATAGATTATATTATACTATATTATTATTTTATAATGATGAATATTACTATTTAACTGATTGACTCGATATTTAACACTTTTCATCACTTACAGCAAAAATAAACGAGAATATTATTTCCACGTCGACTATGTTATTATGTCAATATCTCATCTGACATATTTATTCCCAACCCAATATTAATATTTACTCGGTATCATGTTAATTCTTTAAAGTTTTCTAATTATCCTTGTGCGCTTGTACGGTGAGCATAAATCATGCAAAGAATACGCGAGGAGAACAAAACTCCTATAGATATAATAATTACTGTAAGTACCAATGTGAGAATATATCGTCTGTATTACAAAACGACGGTATACTCCAACATTAAACAAAAATTATATACAAATCGGCAAGTCGATACTTGTAATCATAAATAATATAGTAAAATACTCGAAAACAGCGTTGCTTAAAGAAATAGAATTAATATATATACAAAACAGTTAAGGTGAAGTATTCGACTGTTAGCCAGTATTATAAAAAGTACAATAAAAATTACTCTCAGCAGTTCAAAACTTTTATATGATATGAAATACCGATGTACCTAAATACGATTATATGGACACTAATGATAATATAGTCATTAAACTATAGTCAAATGCTCGAATGGATTCGTTATGGAAAAAGGTAGATACGTAAAAACTTAAAAAAAAAAATAATGAAAAAATCAAACAAATTATATAATATATTATATTTAATATACGAGTACTAATATAGTACCTAATTATTATAATATTATTTAATACTAACATATAATTTTAAAATTAATATATTTCACTTTGTCGATGTGTATTAAATAATAATATTCCTACGATATAAATGATAAACATTTTCAAGTCCCTATCAATAATATTTTTTTAAATTAAAACAAAATAACTAAAATCTTTTTTTCGTTTAAATATTGGTATATTTTTAACTTGAAATATCTATTAAAAAATTCTATATTAATAACTTTTATATTTTCTTGATTTTGATGAATTGTTTAATCAGTCTTATTGTACGTACATTAATTTCAAATTTCTATATTTCGCACAATAAGATCATACTATTTTGAAAATTACCCATGTCAAGTAATTGTAAATATGAATATTTAATGCCATTTTCAGCTTACCTTGGCAGAAAATTAATAGTTATGAACCGATGTTATAGTAAGTAAGAACTTACTTCGTCTTAGTGAAGGAAGAAATCTTTATAGGCGAAAATTTGGTTGAATTTTTAGGGGCAAAAATAATCTAAAATAAAGTGATTCACAGGATAATATTTCTAACAAAATTATTTTTTCTTGTATGAAGAGGGACTATTACAATTTCTGTGTCAGACACGACGACTTGAAAAGGTACGAGCCTTCAGACCCGGTGCTGGTGGTCCTTAAATTTGAATTGATCATAATATCAGAAACCACTTTCAAAGTTTAATCTTATAGCTTTATAAAGGTTGTGATAGACCAAAAAAAAAAATACACGCATCATAGCTAAACCGAGGCTGTCCAGAATCATAAATAAATATATAGGTTCAAATGAAATACGAAATGAATTTTTATAGAAATAAAAAAATATATAAAGTTGTCAAAGGATTGTCAAATATTCGTAAAACGTTCAATAAATTGTATATATAACTCAAAATAAAATGAAAAGAAAAAATAATTGTATGCACATTTAAAAGTAATCTAAAAAACTCTAAAACTTAAGGTTATATCTTTTCTACAAAATTTCAATTGAATTTTCCTGTTTTTACAAAAATATATTATTTTTTATTTTATTTTTTTTGGGGGAAGGGTATAAGTGCGAAATTTGCATGTTTTTCACATCACTTTTGATCTATATTAGTCGAATTATTTAACACAAAATATTTAAAAGATAATTTTTCAATTTTTTTGAGTTTATTGAAAAATACAATAAGTATTGATAAAAATCTGAAGAGGATATTGTTTTAAAAAAAATTTAGCTAGATGTTTTGTGTTAACCATGATTTGTTTTTTTATTAACATAATATTGTTACGTTGTTCAAATTAAAAATCGAATAGCAATATTTTGTATTGAGGTTGTTATCCTGCAGTTGCTTAACTATGATATATATAATTAATAAAAAAATTTTCATTGTAAAGATTAAATAAAGAAATTATAAAATATGCAATATTATATGGCAGAGTAATTTAATAAAAAAAAGTAAAAATAAGTGTGATCGAGTAGTTTTTTTAAGTTGCCTAATAGGCCGTTTATCACTCGGCCTTCTATTGAAAACTGAAATGACGCCACTGCTTTCATCTCAGATTCAAAATTTTCTGTGCTTTTTCGTTTAGATTAATACTACATTTTGATTAAATTTATTATAATTTATAATGCTAAGTGGACATACCTAAATATATTGAGTCATTTCAAAATATTAAATTCCTCATATCCATTTATACTGTTTCCATACTCTCTATAATTATCTATTAACTATTAACACATAATTAAATTATGTGTATTAGCACATAGTTTGAATATAAAAGTACCTAAGTTTTTTAATTTTCTAAAATGATTTCTGGTATTTTAAAATTTAGTTAAATGTGCTTAGTTGAATTTTAAAATAATTGTCTACTATATAATGTGATTAAAAACGCGTAAATTTTTACTAAATTTTAACTTAAATTTTACATGGTAATATTATTAATACTATTTTAACTAATTTAAATAAGTTATAATACAATGAATTCAAATAATACAAATATAGGAACAATACTGTTTTTCGCTTTGATATGTATTATTTGCATACAGTTAATAGTGTTTATAATGTAAATATAATTATATATTCACTAGAAAAATTATTATCATGCGCTTAGATTTACAATACATTTTTTCTTTTGATTAATTTTGCTACATTATTATATAAATTCCGTTCTGCGATATTATCTAATGTAGGCTAATAATGTATACTTCAAACTTGTCAGATTCTTGACTGACATTCTTGAATGACATTTTGTATGTAATTTGTGTTATGATACTTATAATTTATTGTTGATTAATGATTTTCCTTTTCAACAATATTGATGTTACATGTATGATGGCACGACGTTTAAATATAATACTTTGTCAAGTATAAACATCCTAATTTATGATTTTCTTGATATTTTATGTTAATTACAATTTTTATAATCTTAAGCATTTTTAATAAATCTTTATCTGGTGATAATTTCATGATTCTATCATTTAATAAAGTTTTATAACTTATTTTTAGTGTTTGTTAAAATGTTCACATACTCAAACATAGGTATTGTTATTGATTGCATTCCTCCATATCATTTATTACTAAGGAAAGTTCTTTTTACATTTTCAATTATTGTAAATTACAATAAGTTTAATCTCATTTTACATAGCTAGTACTTATGTTAATTTTAAAATAGCTTTTAAAAATTAAATTTACTACTTTTAAATATTTCCTTATGTTTTATATAAGTATTTACAACAATGGATATTTATCTGTAAATTAGTTATTTCTCCTCAAACAATACTTGATAGCGTGTTGTATAAAAAAAATAAATAGCAGTAAATAATATAGTAATTTTAAATAAATGTTTATATTATCATCTTATTGCATAATAAAATGTTCAAAATTTTTAACTTTTTTTGAATTATTTATATGCATGACAATTCTTCAAGTTTATTTCTATAATTTTCGATAAAAAATTATTCACCAGATCAACATTTCTATTTAATTTAATACAAATTCTTCTTAAATTGTCCTTATATATATAAAAAAAATTACATAAATAGCTTTTTTTTATATGCATATGAAGTTAGAATATTGATGAAATTCGTCAAAATCACAAAAAATTGCAGATTATTTTGTGATTAGGAATTCCTCATAGGTAGCTCATACTGGAATCATCAAATTTAAGAAGTAATCGTTTACAATTATTTTGTTAGATATTTTAAGTAAATATTTGGACGATATTATTTATTCAAATAATAAAATATAACGATTTTAGTTGTTTTTTATAATTTAAAAACATTATTTGTAATAACTTAAAACTTTTAACGTATAATATATTATTTATTTTACTATACGCAACGACATTTTTGGTTTATTTTAAGATATATTCTATTTATATTATGAACCCATTTTTAAAGTTTTATAGTATTTACAGAAAGGTATTAGGTATTAAGTATTATAAAAACAATATCTTTGGTAAAAGTTTATATCAACCTACCATACACTAAAAGTAAAATAAATGACCTTAATAGTTAAATATACAAAAAGACACATCATGAAATTACATACTTAGTGATTAAGGCTGATAGTCCGTCTCCGGTCAGAATCGTTTTTCGTAAACAATGATTGAATTCAATTTTAACACACCCGTAACAGTGACCTTCTTGACACGTGATGTACAGTAGAGCGGTACCCACTTGTCTACCCTTTTTACACGTTCTTTCGTTGCAAAAGCCTTCCGAGATAACTCGATCTATACTAAACGATGGTTAAAATAATTTAAAAAATAAATATTAACAAAATATAATTATGTGAATTATATTCATTAGTTTAATTTTTTTATTTTATAACCTAAAAATGTGTTACGTTTTGTAAAATAATAATCACCATCGAATGTACTATACATAAAATAACACATAAACCATTGGGACCGCAAGTGATTTAAATATAAATATTTAATAGAATCTGATTCACCGTCAAATGTCAACGCATATTTAACCAAATATAATTCAAATAAACCAATCAGTGGTTGTTGTAGCGTTTTAACCGTATTTTTTAGTCACAATCTCTGTTTTTTTTCTTATTATTATACACCAATATATATACGTGCCTTATTGGTTCAATTATTCATCAATTGGATTCGGTTATACCTTGACACCTTATAAATTTATTTAAGTTTTGTCATTCAAAGCGTGAACTGTGCGAATAAATTTTAAATATAAAAAAGAAAATCTAAATAACTTAACAGTATATGTATATATATATATATAATAAGAAGAAACATTTCGAGCCCATACTAATGGTCTCAAAACCCTTATCTTTTTATTTTTCTCGTTAAAAAGAACTCCCTCCACTCATCAATGAGGTTCGGTCGATTTGACATTAATTCTGCTTTCCTTTTTTTTTCCAAAATTCCACATTTAACCAAATCTCTTTATTTTTGTGACTATCGTAAACCTAGCTATGCGTGAAGTATAAAAAAAAGCAATGCAAGAATATTAAATATAAAAATAAAAATAATGTTTAGTAAAATTGGAACATCGACTTGCCCATTTATAACGATGTTATTATAAGTATTAAAAATATTATATTATTTTTGTTTATCACGTCTATTATTTTATCAACCTGTACTATTTTTTTAAGAAACAAATTATTTATATTTTTTAATTAAAAACAAATTAAAATTAGTATTCTTACTTCGTCGTATATAACCTAAAGCTGTTGTCTAGATCATTTCAATGCTATAAAATATACCATTCATTATTCAAAATTACAAATTATAAATGAAAATAAAATAATTGTTTTTGATTTGCTTAAAACTTTGAAAATGTCTAACTGAACACAATATTACTAAATGGAAATAGAAATTTAAATTGTTTTTTGTGTATATTTATTTTTATTGTTTCTTTTGCAATTCGACTGAATGATGAAAAATACCTATTCAGAATACATTTGATTTTTCCCCTTTAATCTGGTAACGTCCCAAAACACATTTCTACAAATTATTTGCAAAACAAATTGTCAGAACGTCAAAGGACTCGCAGTAAAGCGAAGAAAACTTATTTAGCAATAGATTTTTTTCGAAGCTAGAGACGTGACGTATGAACTGACTCCAAAAAGTATTCATTCGACACAGCACGTACTTTTTAGTTATATTTATTTTTCTGTAGTTGCTAATTTCGATTTTCCGTCTGAAAACATTCACATTTATATTACTAGTCACGAATATCATATAAATAAAAAATATATAGAAAATAAAACGCGAAATAAATAAAGTGAGGCTTACATTATAACTGAAAATGATAAATAATATGAAATCTTAATTTTGTATTTTACATGGGAAAATAGTTTATGTTTATTTTATTTAATCGGGCTTTTATAATAACAGATGTTTGACCCAAACATATAAAAGTCAATATTTCATGTACTAATACATTTCAAAAAGTATGTATAAAATATATAAATATTTTAACATTATATTTTGTAATATTTAATCATACAATTTAATGTTGAAAATGCTTGCACACTTTAGTTATTAGGTATATTGATTGATCATTATGAATAATACAAAATTTATCGTAAATATATTGTATCACATAACTTCGAAATAATCATAAATAAATGATAATTTAAAGTTATACCAGACAACAAAGGTCTGTTATCTTTGTGTCTCACACATGCATCGTATCTTAATTAAGTTACCATAGATCAATTTAAAATTTTTAAGAAACTACAACTAAGATTCGTATTAAAATAATTGAAACTCAATGATTTATTTTAGTGACGAATACATTTGTATTCTCTATGACATACGTAAAAGAAACAAAGATTACAAATCTTGGGTTACGTTACTATTAATAATAATAAAAAAAAAACATTTGTTTAGAATAATTTTTACAAATTAATAAAAATATACAGTATACATATTAATGTATTATGATCGAAGTTAATATTAGGTATTACTGTTATAACACATTTTTATAAGACAAAATATTTAAATGAACTGATGACGTGGGATAAAAAAATCATAGCGCTAAGGTTGCATTGGTCTAAATTGTTTATTTTTTTAATATTCTTTTAGACATACTATAAAATATATATGAATATATGATTGTAATACTTGATATATAAATTGATATTATAATTATTCAATCGCAACGATTGACATTATTTTAGAGTTCTTCAAAAATAAAAATAAATGTATACTTCCGTTTATTGGATAAGAGCTTAGCTTAATTGATACACGTATTATTATTATTAATTACTTTAAATTAATATAATAATTTAAAAATAACATAAAAAAATGATCTAAAAGTTAAGATATTTATTGTGATAAATAAAATGTATAAGCTTATTTAACTTGTAAAAATAATGTAAATTGTATGCATATACCTACTTAATATACATATGTACATGTACTTAATAAATGTTCTTATTTTGCCTTATGATCTCGTTATGTCTCAAGTTCCGTAGTTAATAAATTAAATACCTGCATTAGGTATTTTCAACATTGTCTAATTAAAAAAAAATGTATAATGCTTAAATTATACGACGAAATATTTTTTTAATACATATACTTATAGTTATGTAATATAAGTATAAATATTCTAAAACATAATTAAATTATAACCCATATAGACAACAATTTAAAAAATATTCATAATTTTTGGTTTATATAATATATTCAATATTTTTAAAATGTATAATAATGATTTCATGAAATACGTGCTAGTGTTATTCATAGAAAATTTAATTTAAAAAAGAAAATTCGTAATTCCAATTTAAGTATACAGTTTTTGCAACAAAGAACATAGTATATGATCGGTATACTTATTTAGTTAAAAGTTTTCGAAGGTTTGTAATTTGCTTTTAAATTGGCGATAAGAAAAAGATAAATTATGAGCTTTTCACTTTAGCCTTTTAGAAAATGTAACTAGAAAATGTATTAACAGTAAAACGTAAATTAAATGTCAGTTTATCAAACAATATTTTTTTTATTAGATTGTAATAATATAACACTAATAATAATATTTTATACATACATACATACATTTATTTCAGTGGATATAATGAAATAATACGTGTTTGTTACTGAATTCCGATATTTAAGGTATTGTCATTAAAAATAAATTATTTTTTGAATTATTATTTATAATAAGTAACCAAATTATTTCAAACAGGAACCTATAAAAATATCAGAATAAGCACAGAAAATGTGAACAGTCGTTTCAAATGTGATAAACGTCACATTTGGCATTTTCATTATAATAAGCATACGAGGGAAAATATGATTGGTTTAGTGACAAGTAGAATGCTATCAAATTTTGTGATTTGTATTTCAGATGAATAGATGATAAATGTATTTTGAGTTACAGAATAATTCATTTTTGCTGAAAATTAGAATGAATACTTTTTTAGCTTTTTAAAATGTTTTTCTTGTGTAAAAACCAACCTTTGCCTTACTATATAATACACTTCTATAGAATATTTTAATGAATAAGTATTTCATTATTTGGTTTTTAGCGTCACACATATAAATATAAGATTTATTTTTCATTGCATTATAATGTTAATAGATTTGCTTTTTTTGGAAAATATTATTATTATTTTTCTTTAACTAAATTGATTTTTAAAATAACTTTTCTAAAGATAGTGAATTAAACATAAGTATAATTCTAAATAAGCCACTTTTGAAAAATAGCTCAAAAACATATATTTTTTAAAAATAAATACCAATGATATAGATATTACTGAAATAACAGAAAATTCAACTTATTCATCATTTAAAAAAATGCAAAAATTGTACAATAAAAAAAAATGTATTATTTATAATAATTCTAAGTAATTGTTTAATATATTTTTATAATCCAGTTATTTATTTAGTTTATATTTTCTTATTTTAATTCTTAATTATTTTATCTATTTCCTCTCATATTTTTCATTGCTTTAATACAATTTATAAATTATAGTTTATATTAAAATAATTTGTTATATTGTTAGTTTGATCTAACTATCTAAGTAAAATTTATCATTTTTTTTTTTTTTAGTTTATTGATAAGCAAAAATTTAAACGAATGAAAAAAAATATTTTTTTGTTTACAATTTTGATAAAATAACGTTTTCCACTTTTGTAGTTGGTTTTCAGTTTGTAACCTCCTAAAACCATATTTTGTACACTTAGGATTGCAATTTTTACGGATAAGTATTGTTTGATGGATGTACATAGATGTAGGTAAAAATATATTTTTTTAAGGATATGTGGATTTGTATCACATTATTATTTTATTAGTTTATTTTCATTAAATGTATCAGTGGGTTAGCTTAATATTTATATACATTATATTGATAAAATTTACAGGGCTTATAACACTGAACTCAATAATATTGATTATTTTCTACTAATAACTATATAATATTATTCATGAAAAAAAAAAAAATATATTTAATCTCATTGTACAATATGAATCCTACTTAAGCTCAATTATTTTACGCATTTAGTAAATACCTATGCCCTATCAAAAATATTAATACTTTTAGATGTATATTTATATGTGTATTTACATTTGTTTATTCTGATTATTACCCACTAATCATTATTTTTAGTGTATAATAAAAAAAATAAACACTTTTAAATTCTAACGGATGAGCAATGAATATATTGATTTTAAAATTATGTGTTGTTTTTTTTTAGTATATATTTTTATGGTAAATCATCAATTATTGGAGCAGTGGAACTGCTACAATTTCAATCATTGAAAAATTAAAGTATTTTTCAAAACAATCTTGTAGAAAAAATAAAACAAGAAAATATTGAGATATTTACGTAAAATTAGTTTTTAACAAAATAGATTTTGTTGATTTATTGCAATTCAAAAATGAGTCTTTAGAGACATGCATTTTTCACCACATATTTTTATTATTATTCCCTAGACATCATATAATACAATTTTTAAAATATTATATGTTTTCTTAAATAATTTTAAATGTGCTTAGTTTTTTTTTTTTGTAAGTGTTGATAACAATTTTAAACATCAGTAAAAATATTTCATAATTTATCACAAATTTCGGCAAAAGATAATCTTATAGAAATACAAAAACGTTAAAAATACATAGACAGATTAAAATGCACATGTTTTTTTTAATTTAAAACTCAGATTTTCAAAAATAAATAAATAATGATCTTAGAAATTTTATTGTAATTCCATAAATATTATTCGCACGGACTTGAAAATTGTTTTTAATACGTAATTTACAATACAATTTCCAAAAAAATTATTAGTTCAAATTCAGTGTAACTTGGGTTTATCCGTTTTGTACTATTATTGGTATAATGGTATTGCATTTTAGTTTATCATAATGTAACATATTATTTTACATATTATTATTATCATAACAATCGCTTGTAGGTACCATGCGATAGTGTTTAAAAGTCTCATGGCACCACCGCTCGCACACTCCTACGTCCAACCATCACCAACTTTGCTTACAATTACATATTTTAACTATTCATTTTCCTTTATATTACCGGCCTCTCAAAAAAATTTTCAACAGACGTTGATCAGCTATCACTTTCCATCTTCTCTCTCTCTCTTCCTTTTCTACCATCCACCTAAAAACACCTGGACAATAGTTTATTTTTTTCAATACCATTTTTATTTTCGTCAACATGGACCAGCTAAAATTTTCCCCCGCGATATCTGTGGGAATAACGATAATATGAGGGTCCATCGAATAACAACAGGTGTTTGGTCTCTTGATCTACTATATAATGTATGTATTGTTACAATGTTATATTTTAGTTATTATCATTTAAGTATCTGACCGATACAAAACACGTATGAATTATTATTATAATCTATTAACCGGTCTCCGTCCAGAGTAGTCATAGGAGTTTTTGAATAACACATTATTTATTTATGAAATCGTCACAATTGTCATGCCTTTTTGTCTTGTCATTCTAAATTGTATTATTATTATTATTATACTTATATTATTACTTCTTTTTCTATTGTTTTCTGTCCAATTTCTACGCCCGTTTAGATTTCTTGACATTAATTTAACTTGTATTTAATATACGTATTTATTTCCTCTACCCATTATTGTGTGATGAGTTTTATTTGATTATTATTTATTATTATTGCTATTTATTAATTTTCATAATATGTTCACAAGCTAATTCTAAAATATATGGCACTCCGTCACTTCGGGTCTCGACTTATGATTGGTGACCTTGCCTAAAGTTACAGGTGACTACATGATTTTCTGTTCCGAAATTCTTTTGGCAAATAATCAAATGGTTTCAGTGCTTAGATTAATTATAAGCTATTTATAATACAAACCAATATTGACTTATAAATTATAAATGTATAATATCAAGTAATATCATATTATACTTATTTTTTGCAAAAATAATTCCACTTATCGTATTAGAAAAATAAATTAGTTGTAATATATTATTAAATAATATAATATAATGAAATATCTTCAGAAATATATGCTGTCAGATTACTTCCGCTCAGTATCGTTTTTCGTATGTAATAATTTATCATTTTATTCAAATTTAACACATCCATTATATTTATCTACTCAATTACAAGGTACACATTCGACGCCTATTGTACGACAGAGACCCGAATTTTAGTTCTTGATTTAAGAAAATTTTGATTTTAATTTTAAATGATTTCTCTTGCTATTTTACTGTATTAGGTATTGTTTATTTAAAAGCAATTATTATTTCTATTACTTATTATCAATGGTCTAACGATTCGATGAATTGCTCTTACAATGTTTACAATTTAATAACAACTTTTATTTTCGTTAGTAATGAGTATAGTAACATTATTTGCACAGAATGTTTTTTCTCGCGCTTACTCGTATATATACATTAACAGTTTGAATTTCGTTGACGTTCAGTTTGGACCTATAGGCTTTTAGGAAATCTGTAGTTGTGATAGTGTTTAACCATCTTATTTTCTCATATATTTCATACATTCGCAAAAGTAATTTTGGATGTCTTCTGTTTAAACTATATTGTATGTGTATGCGTGTGTGTGTACGGATGTGTAATTTCGAGTTGCATAAAATAAAATAATCACACTTCGTACAAGATTGATGTAATTTTTTCTGTTTTATAATATGTTTCATAATAATAATAATATTTATTCCATCAAACAAACAAGCATTCTAAGGTAAATAATATTTAATAAGTAATATGATAAGACGGATCTCATCAAGAGCCGATGGCTATGGAAAAGGAGAGAGATTTCAAACACTATATGGATAGTAAAATTATTTTAAGGTTGTCTATATTTAGATGAAATCAAGTTGATCTAAATTAACTTATATAATGTTGATATTAGTAAACATACAATAAAATAAGGCATTAATATAAATTTTGTGCGTAGACATTTTTGAAATTATATACATTCTAACCATGATTAGTGCAAAATTAAATTAACTTTAGGGCAGTAAAATGGAAATACTTAAAAAATGTAAAACATACAAAATATATTATATTATTAAATATTATTTTAAATGATAACAGTCATTTGCTTGAGTTTTTAAAAACAAAAATACAACAAGTCAATTAATTTAATAATGGAAAAAAACAATCAAGAACATTATGATTGAGAGATGCGCCCGCCACTCGTAATAGAAGTAATTACATTTTATTGCGTAATTAATACTATTTTTTTTCTTACATATTAGTTTCGTTTTGCATGTTGTTAACCAATTCAGTAATCGGATAATATGTATCGTTATTTTGTATTATTAGTAGGTAGTTATAAAACTGTTATGTTATTATGTAATCTGTTAAACATTTTTTTTTTATTTTCAATTAATAAAAAATAATAATATTAATAAAAACTTAATCCCAGTGAAACACTCGCGTACTGCATGGTTAATGAGGTTTGAAAATACACAAAAAATAAAATTAAAAAAATAGCGGGGTTAATTTTAATTTTCCTAGGACCCTTCTCCCTCGTAATTTTTCGTTCCCATTAGGCCGTCAAGATTTATCCAGCTTGATTTACATAGTAAAGGTTAGTGGTTACACTCATAAATAGTCGGAACAGGGGAAATCCCACTCTTTTGCTACGTTGAAACGAACTTGAATTACTATAAATTAGCACGACAGCACAACACGCCAACTTTAGGCACCGTGAATATTAAGAGTAACAAAATTCATACATTACAATGTATAATTTCATTTAATTGCAAAACTAGAAGTTAAAATTACAATTACATTTAATGTAATTATTAACGAGTTATTAGTGAAGTAAGTATGTTTCTAAATTATATCACCAAATTAAATTCTAATATTGTGTCTAAGTTATTTATTGCGTTTTACGAAAAACCACAACGTGAAAATATAACAATGATTATTTACTTTTAGATATTTAATATGGAATAAGGAAATGCTAATTGAAAATCAATATCATATATTTAATCTAATGACTATATTTTATACTAAACCTTTGTAACAAAACATCAGTGTTACTTAAGTTTAAACAATATGACCTAGAATCGAAATAATTATCCATTGTTTTTTAATATTTATTTCTTATTTAGCTTCTAACGATTAGGAAATAAATTCAGTCTAATGGATAAAATATTTTTTTTATACATGTAGAAATTATAATTGTAAATTATTACATGTTATGCTGTAATTTTTGTATCGATATAAATGTACGCAACAGTAACTTTTGTCTAACTAATATTTGGTAATATATACAACTATACCAGTATGTTAGTAATGTGATGTGTAAATGATTGTTATGGTTTGATAAAAAATTAATCACTATGCAGGTGGAGAACACAATCTGTACATATACTCCTGTTGGAAAATTGCTAGTAATCGAAGGATGCGAAAACGTATACAAATTAGAGTTCAAGGAGTTATAATATTAAAAAAATTACATTTAAAAAAACGAAATAATGAATTCGTTTGCTGTATTTGCAATCAAATACAATATATAACGTCGTGCCAATTTCCAACGCGGTACGATTCAACACACACGGCTTATAGAACTATATATAATACTGTGATATAGACATTTAAAATAAGTTAAACTGACTTCAATATAACTGCATAGGTACGCTGAAAAACAAATTAAGTAGTTTATAAAATAAATAAGTATGCTATTTTACCGGGAAACACTATATCACATATGTTAACTAGAACTTAGAAGCATTCGAGTTTTTGGTAACATATTTAAGTAGTTTTTTTTTTCTAATGAAAAAAATAAACTAAAATAATCGTAATAATTTATAACATCACGATTGAAAGTCACCGTGATATATTATATTTGTGTTTAACTATTTGGGTAACGTCGTATGTTTTTTCGGTCGACCGTTCAAAATGTATACGCCGCTGGGCCCGTACTTCAAACGCATTTAATGTCATGTATTTATTAATACACCAATCGTGTGTATAGGTTTACAATATAATATTATGTGCTTTTCACAATATAAACCATTGTATATTTTGGGTTTCAATATTAAATTTGTTACTATTACATACTTTGAACCGGCAGCGACTGTAACACAAAGGATTTGCCACGGTAGTTCCGGTACAACAGCGGTAGGGAGGCCGAACACACGTGTAAATGGTAGAAATATCTGTGTAAAGCACATGAATTATTTTATACATTCAGCTATAAATATTTCTAATGATATTCTTGGCACATTATATCTAGGATTCTAGGTTTCCCACAATCGTTTCAAACGAAATACCATCAGCTCCTACTGAAACATACGAATTCCTCTACTTTTGTCGAACACGGGCTGCTTATGACGTTTCAGTGCTCTACAAACGGATTTTTCGATTTTTAAAACTATTTGAGAGGACGTGCGTTAAGTGCGTCGAGCATGTTTAACGTTAATTTAAGGCTGAAATTTGTTTGGCGTAGATAAAAATATCTCTATATAGTTACGTTTAAAGTAAATAATCATGCCGGTTTTCACACTAAATAAAATAAATGCAACTTTAGCACCACCGCGGTGTTTCAGCTTTATTGAAATGTTCACGTTTCAAGAGTACGCAATTCGTTTTTCTTCCAAACAATAAATATCTTTTACACCGTTTCATATTATAGATTTTATCAATAGAAACGAGTTATACGAAGTGACTTAACTAATGCTCAAGTTCTATTTTATCTAGCGCCCATTCACAATTGAATTCATAAATCTATTTAATACACATCTTTGACTATTTTAATATTATACGTATATGAATATAATTCGAATGGTCCTTCTCTTCGATAAACATTTCATTGTTTTAGATTTTAGATTTTAATTTTACATGTTATAGGTACCCAGATAATTATGAATAATAAATAAATATGCATGATATTATGTATACATTAATCTTGTCCGTGTATGAAAATTAACCTAAAAATCTTTTATTTCTTGGTGTTCCGCAATAGCATTTAAAAAAAAACTCCTTTAAAGTTAGTAAATCCATATTCACTCGAAATTGTTATAGATGGTACCTATATTGAAAAAAGTCTGATAAATTTAATAAATCGCATTTTATTTTTTTTTTTCAGTATTTCACGCAGTCAAGTATATTATATACTAAACTGTATTTGAAAATTTTATCGCCCAGAAAAGCAAAAGTACAGCGAAAGAGTTTAGGATCAAAAAGTTAAAAAGTTCTCCAACTACCGCCATAGAAGTTAAAACACTGGGGTGCAAAAGATTCAAAACATTTCTTGAGTATAGGTTCATAAACGTACATACTACAAAACCTATATAATATGTTAGTTTTCCATCTGTCAACTATAAAAAAAATATAAGTAAGTACTACACATTTAATTATTTTATGCTAGGTTTTTTTCCTTAGGAAATAAAACATAATCATTCTTACCAAAATTATTAACCACGTATCTCAACTCTAAATAATTTGTATACCTCGATATTTTAATAATAATTTACTCATTTACTCGTTTTTTAAACATACATTTTTATGCTTATAATATGTATATCACTGTACAGAGTATGATTATAGTAATAATAGGCGTTGGATATAATACATAATCATAGACAATTAATTTATAATATAGTAATTATTATTATTATTATTATTATTATAAGACTAATTCTAAATATAATACCCTAAAGATGGTTTTATTATATTACAAGTACTTAATGAAAACATTTTTAATCGAAGTTTCCAGTCTTAAAAGACCATTACTATTCTTAAATAAATTAATATTATTTTTTTTTTTTATAAACACTACAACAACTATAAAAAATAATATTTATACTGTAAATTATGTAAATTATTAATTAAGACGATTTGTAAATAAAAAAATATTATAATCTCAATACAGTGTTCTGTAAATTATTTTAAAAATAACAAAATAAATTATTTTAGCTTGTACATTTATAATTGCCAGGATTTTTATATAATGAAATACAATCTATTCTGTAATTTATCAATCAATTATATTATATACAAAAGTTACTTCGTGTAAGTAGATTCATGTTTTATAAATCATCGTTTTAGACGAATTAAAATATTATGTCCCGCGTTTCTTCGTATGTTATTATTTTGTTCCCAGTGCATTTGCATTATAGATAATGGCATTAAACAAAATGTAATACCTTGTTGACCGGACTAAAGTTGTTAACTACTTGACTTTGGGCTAAATGGAGAATCGTGTCGTGATTATATTTCATTTTCTGGCCAACTGGGCGATAATTCAACTAACTCGTAGTTACACGAGAACCTAATATCTAGGAATAAACTTTTAGTCCGTGCAATTTTCATGAGTTTAATTAAATTTTACCAGCACTTTAATTTTTTAATTTTCTATACTTGTCTAGTTAGTACTTTTAATTTCATCTCTAATTGACTGTTATTTTAATACAAAGTTTTTTTCTCAAAGTAAATCAAACATTTTTAGGTAAAAATTAACCAAGGGATTTTATTTACAACTAAAATTAAACAGTGTTATTTTTATTTATATTATTAATTAATTGTATACTATTATTATGTACTCATTAGCTAATAAATTAATATTATAAATTCTGTATTTTATATATCAACTAGATTATATTTTTCTTATCTAAAGTTACTGTAAACTTTTTTAATGAATTGTTCTACTTAAAACTAGGTGCAGGCAAAAAAACTATTATTTTAAAACCAATATAATATAGTAACTTTGAATATAACATGCAATATGTTTTTGAAAATAAAAACTATGTAATTTAACTGAATAAGAGAGCAAGTTAGTAAATAATAATAATTAGATCACAACAACAATTTATTCGTTTTTATTAGTATAATTATTATTTTTTTTTTTATGAGGTAGGGATTAATGACTAAGGTTATTTATATGAGCGTGCTTTATAAGTGTTATATTAGAATATATTATTATGTATTAAATCACACTTTGTTTCAAAAATGTTGTTTTTTTTGTTAATGTTATTTTGAATTAAATAAGTATGTTTATACCTTTGAGAAAGTTGATTAGATTTACTTTAACTAGTCCTTTGAAAGTTCTATCGTTAAAATTATATTATTTAAATACATTTATAACACATCTGTATATTTCAACATTTAAATAAGTAAGATAAAGAGAATGGAACAAGATTAATATTTAACACTAGTAAGTTAACACTACCTACCCCGTTAAATTTTAATCTTCGAAAACATTGCGCGCATCAAATTTTAAACGTTTTTGAAAGAAAATCAATAAATTTTAATACATGTTTAATACGTGAGTAGTTAGATACCTAATGTGCCGAGTCTGACATAATTTTCGAATTCCACCGGTTCAAATTATTAAAGCTGCAAATAAAATATATTACTCTTTGAAATACAATTGTTTTATAATAAATAATTCTTTTAAATTAGTATAACGAGTATATATTTGTTTTTATTGTTTTTGGAATTATTATGTTTTATTACCATATTTAAATTTACGAAACTTTTTTTTTCTTTATATTAGCTATCACTAATATTTCATAAATTTCTATAAAAAAAATTTAACCAAAAATAAACAGTATT
The DNA here is from genome assembly GCF_020882245.1 of Rhopalosiphum padi. NCBI lineage: Eukaryota > Metazoa > Arthropoda > Insecta > Hemiptera > Aphididae > Rhopalosiphum > Rhopalosiphum padi. Next base: position 4,007,369 of record NC_083599.1, on the reverse strand, counting down.
TGATTAACTTATTTTACATGGCAATACACGCAGTATAATTACTGTTCTCAGTGCCAGATAATTTCAAAGTTTTTACGAAAATATTGTAGCGTTTCATCAGATCTTTATGACTAAAGTATTTTCAAACAATACCCACATTTTTCTTCTCTTTAATTAAAATTCTAAATGTTTAATTATTTTTGTCTTAACATAATGTGACAGTGAAACTTTTTCTAAATGTCAGTTCATCACTTTATTAGGAATAATTTTATGGATAAATTCATCTAAAATTTTAAAATTGTTGTCAATTTATATTCATAAATAATGGAACCAAGTGGATAATAGTATTCATAAGTTTAAAATAAGACTTTAGTCAGTAATTAAACACTGAATCCAGATTGTACTATTTTTGTTGATCAATTCGGTATTCCATTAATGTAGTATGCACCTAATAACTAATAAACACAGGGTATTGCTACATTACGTATAGGTATATTGTAATTTTAGGGAGTTTCAAAATACTTGATGATAGTTATAATTAATGAGCAGAGAACCTATAACACTTTCAAGAAAATAATATTTAACAGAAATACGATCACACATAAGTTTAAATTTTGAGTTGGTATATGTATTAAAGTTATTAGTTATTTTCAACATTCAATACATCGTTTCTGAAAATATTGTATACATTAAAATGCATATATCGCTGAAACTCATCTATAGTATGAATCGAATGACAATTTGTTTAATGGAATATATAGAATTTATATTATTATATGCTAAACAACTATTAAATCCTACTCGTGTTTATTGAACTAGTATGCGTATGCATATAACATGTTTATTCACACAAATCTGGTGCTCTATAAATAAAATAATCATAAATTCCACGTAGAATGTTGTGTGCAATATGTATTATTTAAATAACATTGTTTATATATTTAATTCGATACCTAGACAATGTTAAGCATTTCAAACATTTGAACGGATGACTATTATACGTTATTTAAAATAAAATTTCAAAAAAACTATACTGGTTTTACAATGATATGTGTTTGTTTTTTATATGGGTCTGGATTCGGGAGACATTTAATGACGGCCATAAATTGTTTCTATAACTATTTAAAAAGATTCAATAATTCATCATAAGAAAGAATTGCGAATATATACTTTATGTAATTCTGACGCATTAGTTTAGTGATGGGTAAACTCAAAAATTTTTAAAATTGGCTCACAAATCTTGACACATCTTTTGATATCTATATATTTTGACATTTTAGAGCTACGTGCAATTGAGCCCTCAATTTGTAACATGTAAATGGCTATGTTAAAAATTCTAAAATTGAACTCGCAAATTTACACAATTGACTTGCAAAATATTGTTGAAGATTTCGACTAAACCTAAATGGGTGAGCCAACTTCACGTACGTATATTTTACCTATATATACAACTTACTATTATAATTATTTTTGAAACTATCTTAAAACCTTAACACAATACTCAATGTGTCAAAAATAAGAAGGTATTTTGGTATGTACAATATCAAGACGATTATCTAATAAACCGCACATAATAATATATATTAATATTTCATCAGGAAATATTTGTGATTGTTGTTTTGGGTAAGTATATATTATTATAGTGACAATTATATTGTACAACTCTATGTGAAGTCTGAATACATTGTTCGCGTGATAACAATTCAAACATTAACGAGGGTATGTTTTAACAGCGTAGTTATGCATAGAATCATATATTTTCACGTACGATTATAATAACCGTAATAATATTACCATATGATCTCGCCGATTTAACAAGACGAGGATTTTTATTTGACAGTTCGTTAAATGTATCAACATCTTTATGAGCGTTTGTGGTGAAACTACAGTTTTTTTTTTTCCATTCCAGTGCTCTAAATAGACAGATTTTATGCGATTTGACACCAATCACAAACAATTTAGTTTTACGACATTAATTAATACTTATTCAGTTTTTTTTTTTTTTAATCAATAAATACATAATGTATTATCGTGATTCGTTAACACAGCAGAAACAATTGCTCGTATAAAAGGTAATAATTTATAATTTTGCCTAATTCATAATACAACTAACGAAAATAAATTCATTGAAATTCGTAATAAAAAATTTAAATATTTTTAACTTATGCAACTTCGAGGACGTATAAAAGTTTGATCAGAATTACATTACCACCCCAGGTATACAAAATCGATACAATAAAAATAGACAGTAAAACCAATACAGAAACAATTGAGAAAATAGCTATATATATGATATAGAAACATCACAAATGAATAATATAATCTAAAAATATATGGACTACTGCATATCTATTTTAAATTTTTCTAAGTACCAACTAAATTTAATTTGTTAAATTTTAAAAAATTAGTACAATATAATATCAATTTAAACTGTGTCAATTATCATAACTCCTATAACGATTGCGTTCTCAGATCGTTTATTAAAGTAAAAAATTATTCCAGTGTAACTAAACTTGATTTTTTTTTAATGAAACGTTAAATATTTGTGAGGGTGAATGGAATTCACAATAAATTTAGCTACTAAATAAGCAACGCATCGCCTGCTCAAATGTACACGTTTCGTTGATGAATAGTTTCAATCAGGCAAAAAACGCATTCCGATCAGTGTGCTCACGTCATTCAGCTGCATCTAGAACGCTGTGGTGTGGATATACATCACGTACAGAAACCATTTTACATTGGATAAATATGCAAAAACAAACCAAATGTGCATCGGAGCACAACTGCAACCACCTACCGCCGTTCAATTTACGGATTTTTGACATGTAGGGATACCCACGCATTTGTGTATAGTCTATATATATATATACATGATATACTTATGGGGAAACTTGAATATGTAAACAATGCGAAGGTATATATTATTATCCTGTGACGTATAATAATAATAATAATAATTTAATTTCGGGTCAGATTCGCGTTCATTATTCTTCTTATTATTATGAAATATTAATACCGTAAATTTTCATGGCAAAACTACACTTTTCGTGTTCTTACCATAACCGATTATTGTTATTGTAATTTGAATGTTGTGGGAATAACTTTAACTCTTCAAAGCTCTTCGTATTCAGCTTTGTTAAACACATACCTACACATTCCTATATTATAATGCACGCATATACATTATACACGTTATACAAACAAAGCGGTGATGGTACCAATGGTAACGTCACCGGGTATGATAAAGATAGATATTATATGAGTGTGCGGGTATAATGACACTTCTGCTGTCTGACTATACGTCTTAGGTAGTCATAGTACGCATTAAAATCGTTACAAACGGGGCAAAAAAGCCCGCCAGTAGGAACGATATGATAATAATAATAATAATAATAATTTTTAAATAAACTGTGCGCGGCTGTCAGTGTATTCAAATATGCAAACGGTGTGAGAGCATCATGAATTTTGCAACGACAGAATTAACGTTAATTGCGAACTGGAATAACAATTAATATTACTTTGGTCTTATGTTTTTTAGTGCCGTAATCGCTGAATATTTTATGTGAAAAAGTTGGTTAAAATGTTTACATGACAAATATACCTACCAGAAGGAAAATCTTTACTTTATTTAAGAAATATATTCAAATAATTTATTCGTGATATTTTTATATTGCTATACAAGTATAGCGAAAACGAATAGCTATAAAAATATATGATTTACAGAATATAATTTATACACATCAGTATAACTTAAAATAACTGTAGTTGTTGGTATATGCAACCCTTAATACCTATAATAATACAATCGGTATGAATTTGTATCATCAACATCACTGGTAATTGTAATTTAGTTAATATCAAAAAATATCCCCCCACGGGAGGCACTTTTACAAAATTTGAATTTTTCCCTGTTATCGTTTTGTATTCCACTCTTTTATGAATATTATGATAAATTTTAAAGACTATCTTAACATACTATTTTGCGCTCTACTGTCAACAGTGTAATAATATTTCAATGTGCGCTTTACCTAAAAATATTCGAAACATGTTCAATTCATATTTTTTGTATAATACTTATCTTTTAGAACTTTTTTAGAGTTACTTGATATGAATATACTGAAATTAATACAGTAAAAACTCTTTATAATTAAATTCGTTACAACGAAAAACTCTATACAACGTAAATATTACATTATAATGGTTGGTTTGATCTATAATCTAGTTTATAATAACATTAATAACTCTTAGACCCTTTCTATTACGAAAACTCTCTATAACGTAAGAAATCTCTTGGTCTCTTCAAATTCGTTATAGAGAGTTTTCACTGTAGTATTAACAGTTATATTAACCAAAAAAAAAAAAAAAAAAGCCTGAACATCATTTTCACCAATAAAAAATATCATTTCAAAAAATTATAATTTAAACAGGAGTTACAATTAACATAAATTTGGTTTGGTATAAAAATCTTACACTATTTCCTTTCAAAATGTATTGTAAATTATGTCTATTATTTTATTTAGGCTTACCCACAAAATTTCAATTCAATACCTGTAATAGTTGATATAATATTATATGTTTATAAACTATACAGGTAATAATTATAATTACTTTGGAAGTATATCAAAAGTTGTACCACACATATCGTTTACAAATTTTAACCTCAAATAAGCCTTCTACAAACTTTCCCTTTTCCGAGTATGTGCATTTGACCCCGGATCAACAAAATTATCGTTATAGTTTACAACATTATATAATATGTAAGAAAGGGGTTCAAAAGTCCATTGTATACCCTCACTACTAATCTGAGTGTATCGTATACCTTTTAACTATACATAACCTCTCTTTATATAATTTCGTTCAATGATGTATTGTCCTTTTTTTTAAGTACAGTATCATGCATTGTCTTTCGTTGTTATTACACAAATCAAACACTCGTGGACAATCAAATTATGTTCCATAGGTTCTAGCTCTATTTTTTTTGACGATCAACATTTATCTCGTCGTCAAAAACGAGATTTTAGGTTGGTAAATTTACCCATCAGAGTTATCCTAAAATAAAATCGAAGAAAAAATATTTTCATATTTTTAATATAGCCAGAGCTTAAAATACTTGAATTAAATAACTTATCGTTTTTTATTTCTTGATCCCGTTTGACAGGCACTATTTAGTAGTGCTTAAAGTACTTAAATTAAATAATTGATCGTTATTTTTTTTTCTTGATCCCGTTTGACGGGCTCTATTAAAGTTAAATCACTTTATCAGATCCTCAAAATTTAGCTTAATTTTAAAACATCATTATAGCTTCATCACTGTGTGAAGTTCATCCTACCACGTAATATGGGTCCTATCAAAACGGTAAATTTAAAAAATGTATTTTAAATGATTTTTAATTTTTTAGATTCATTTTCAATAATACACCATTTAGTAAACACTAATTGGTAAACAATGTTGTTTAAAAAAATAACGACAATCATTGCTGCTCAACGTTTATTAGCATTTTAGTATACAAATTTTAATTTTAAATAAAATTAGTCAGTATTACGAAAATGCTTAAAAAAGTGCTTAGAAGAGATAAGAAATGACGATGTTGAGGAAATAATTTTTAGATGACAAATATTATTTTTTTTAAATAATCCTGATATATTAAAAATACATTTTCATAGGTTTTATTTTTTTGTTAACTAAACTATGACAATTTTATATTATGATCTTATCTACCAATTGAAGTTACAATAATTTTTATTGACGTTTTATTACTAAAAATACAATTAAAATAAAATAATAACATTTCTTTTTCCGTATAGTATGTTTTGATATTTTTATATAACTTCCTTCTATACTTCAATCATTATTTCTATTTCCTATGTTAATTATACTATAAAATGTTTACTTCACTACCTAATCAGGTATAGCACGTTTTCAAAATCAGCTAAGTGATTTTTTCTAATGAAAAAATTAGTTATCGATTCTTCAAAATAAATAATAGTGTAAATTCTTCTACCGACATGTTTATATTACAAAAAAGGTAAGCACACTTAGGATTACACTATGGATGGATAACAATAGACAAAGTACACCACATAGGTAAAGGTATTTTTTAATGATTATAATGTTTATTTTATTGCTATATTCTTATTTGAATGGAATTTTAACTATGAATATTTCCCTGTTTACACACATTTACTAAAACACCTCTGAGGAATTGATGAGATGCTATACCTTCCTCTGCCAACTTGTCAACATTTTAGTTTTGCATTTTTATCTTTGTGTAAGAATTTGTATGACAAGTTTTGAATCCTCGTTTTAAAAACTATCTCAACTCTCAAGCATATTTAAGCTTAAAAACAAAATAACCACTTATTTTGAAAAAAATCAAAGTCGCACTGAAGTGGATTTTTGCAATAATTTATCAACAAAGTTTAACTTTTTTTTTCTACACTATTTAAATAGCGTATACACATTAAGAAAATGCAAATTCATACAAGCTGTGAAGGGAAGCTTTGGAAGCTTTATAAATATTTTGTTCGAAATCAGATTATTTAAGGATTAATGCAAACTCAAAGTTAGTACACTATTCTTTCAAAATGTTAAATAATAAATTCATATTTTTTTATGATTAGCTAGATAGTAATGAAAACCCTAACAGTATTTATTTTATAATGTCTTTTTTTACGTGGTATATGTTGTCGAAATTTGCAAAAATATCACACAGTAGGTAGTCAAAGGTTTCATCCACGAACATTTGATCTCGGGAACATGATAGTTTTAAATTTGATAGTATTGCAAAATATACAATATTTTCTGAGTCATTGTATCATAAAATATTCTCATATTTATAATCATGTAACTCAATTATTTTTATTACGGGGTGAACTTTAGAAATAGATTTTGGAATTGGAGGAAGCGTTATATACTTCTCAAATACAGCTTTCAGTTTTAGGCGATTAGAAATAATTTCTTTCGTTAAATTTTTACGAGACGAATTTTTATGTTCGATTGTTTTAAAAATAAAATACCTCTACATATTCACTTATGTAGGTACAGCTTTGAAATGACTTCAATAACCCGCTAGAGTAATTTGATCTTTATAAAACGTATAGTAGTATATGTACCATCATATTATTGACGTTAGATATTTTCTACTTTTGACTACCTATTAAAATGTACTTAATAACGTTTATTATATTTTGAAAGCAATTTTAATAATCGTGATAATAATATGCGTACTGTTATTAAGTCTAATTGTTGTTCTTTATAGGCTACCGAAAATAATTACTTGTCATTAATAATCGTGCATATTTTTTTCTATTTTGGCAACGAGAAAAAATGCCTTATACATAATCAATTGGTATAATTGGTTGATGATAACTAGTACATTTTTAAACGTCAAAAATCACCACTGAGCGCAAATCTGTAGGAGCATTATCAAAGTATCATTTCGAGTGGTGCTTGGAAAATACAAGATACAACTCACCGGGTACCTACCATCTGGTGCTTTTATTAAAATGCTGTATATATAGCCCTATTATGGATTTCCATTAAAGTGCTAATCAACCTTCGAAGATTATTTATTTAGTATTACTTCAATATAAATAAACATGGACCTAATGATCAAGTTGATTACCACGAGACCTACGCCAGAGAATTTGTCTAGTTATACTACGCGGAGAATAATTGTTCATTTTGATACCATATAGTATTCGGTCTTTGTATTCAAATATTAGCCACAATACCGATAGTTGTGAGTACTTGTGACAGGACACTGTTAATGAAATTCATAGTCCTTTATGGCCGTTAGAATCTATTAGATTGTGTAAATAGTAATCATCCATTTTGACTTCTGATTGCATTGAATATATGCAACCCAAGACTGAATAATATTATAATATTCCTAATAAGGAAAACATATTGTTAATTAGTATTCAAAAACCGAATAAGTGAAATGAAAATAATACTATAATAAAATGTACCTACACTATTTTATTTTTTTAACCACGTTTAGATATAATTAGATACCCAGTCTTAACAACATTTTCTTTTAATACATATTCATTTACTGTATAGTAGGAGTCAAGTGTAACTCATCATTGAATAGACCAATTTAAAGGATGTAATTTAAATTCAATGATGAATTATTATCAAAATTTAAACTTCAAATGCTTATAAAAAAAATCGTGATCTTTAATAATCTCAATGGTTACAATAAAAACTTATGATTTATCGAATTTTATAAAAAAAAAAAAACAACATAGATATTTTTAAATATAAATACCAACTATATATTCTCATCTAATCTTCTATAAGACTTAGATTACAATATTATAGGTACGTACATTTATCTACTTACACACAAAATAAAATCGTACTTTTATTTATAATTCTGTAATACATTTCTGGGTCGGAAAGGGTTAACACTTTAGTTCTATCACTAAGTTTAGTTAACTTTAAGTGAAGGATATTTTAAAATGTAAAGGTTATAACTTATTTTATTCACAATTTAGTTAAAAATATATTTGTAAATACGTTACCTACTATAGAGCTTTTCATGGTTCTTCGATCCATTAATATTTATTTATTTTCAGTTTATCGATGTATATGGTATATCATATTTTATAATACCAAACTGATTATATTATTTGATTTTGATATGTCAGACTATCATCATCGGTGTCTCGAAGTTATGGCACGCTTACTGTTGGGAATTCTCTAACGTGAGCGTAGCAGGGGTGCTCGCGATGAGAAAAAAATACACCAGACAGGTACGTTGAACAATATTAATGATTCTTCGGTTATACATTATAATATTTATGGTTACAATAAATATTATGAGATATGTATTCTGGCAAGTAGTCGCAACTAAATGTCAAAAATATTAAAACGTATAATTTGTTATTACAGCGAAATTATAATAGGTATGTACAGTTAAAATTACAATTCCATGTTTCATCAATATTCATTTGTTCGCTGTTTAATATTTATATAAAACACTTTTTGAACACTAAATCTTATTAAAAAAAACGTTCTCAGACAAAATGAGATGATCACAAACACATATCGCTGAAAAACTGATTATTCGTTCTAATTATTATAATCTAGAATATGTGTTTTTTTTTTTTACTTTTTTTAACTTGTTCTATACCAAATACTGTTGTAAGATATTTAACAAGATTCCTGTGCAATGCATAATATCGTGTTTTCAATAATATTTTTAATATTTATAAGCCATATATATATATAGACCTAGATTTTCATAATCTAATATTATTGAACATTCATCATCAAAATACACATTTATCAATTATTATTGACAGTATTTACTATTTATTATATCGTATTAATCAAATCCATATCAATCAATATAATATATTAGAAGAGTCATAATCTCTCGACATGTCTAATAATATCATATGGATATAATAATATTTTATTGTGATATGATTCAATTTAATATTTACACAGTTTAATATTAAACAAAATTAAAATCGAAATATATTTTTATCCGACGACTAGCGAAGTGTGGTAGTTAGATATTTTAATATTTTTATACAAAGTCACTGCAACACTTTTTTAATGCACATTCAAGCTCATCAGTGTGAGTAATAATAATATCTAATTTTTTTCTCATTATGTAATTTAACCTAATCGTGGGACAGAACGTGTTTTTCGAATACCCGGTGATTTATCAATTCATCACTTTATTATAGTATAATACTGTTATATTGGTAAGGTCACGTATTCATTCATAACCGTTTATACCACTCCAATAACATATCCGTTTTGTGCACAACAAATTCTAAAACGATATTAAGCTTGATATTTTTGTTTTGTTACATATGACTGTAAACCATTAAAGAAGTACTTCGACCTTCGTGACTTTTAATGGGGCAAGCCATTCATATTTGTATTATATTTTTTAGACAATCGAGTTCAAAAAAAATTTGTTTTTATAAATTACATTGAGCACTAGCTCAATATTAGAAAGTTTTAAATACTAAAATTAACTAATTTGATTAAAATCTTGCGCTATCATTGAATAACTACTGTATAAACGATATCCTCAGAATTCAGGGTGACACGTGTTAAACAATTGAGTATAACATTTTTAGCATATTTTTTTAAAATAATGGGTACCTATTTGATACTTTAATTTAACATTATACAAATTACGATTAATAATATTATCAATTATTATCAAATGGCTTTTAAATGTTTTTCAACTAAACTATATATAATAATAATAAATAATACATATTGCATACTTATAATATAAGACACTTAAAATAATTATAATCTATGACTTGATAAAATGTTTATATTCCGTGAAATATTAATCTTACTACCTCCGAGTACCTATAATTAAGCCAATCTATTTTTTATATGAATAATAATATGCAACCAAAACTGTTTAAGCACTCAAAAAATAATACTAACGATATCGTATAGGTAACAATATTTTTTTATAATGTACGGCATTACTTTATATAGTGGGACATACATTGAGACTTTCGTGATAGTGACTCTCGCGCTATCATGCACGATGATTCGATTATCGTTATCGCAATGGTTTTATTATTACCTATTACTCCGTTTCTACAACAACGACACTCTCACAGTGGCAACTGGCGCTTTTCATTGTCACCGCGAGTACTCTAAGTCACGTATTATTCATGATACGAATTTGTGTTCATAAGAATCGGCGGTACATAAACTCGATTGTCAATTAATTTCCATTGCTCCCTAATGCTGTCAGACAGCGTTCTGAGATTCTTCATTTTATAGTATATCAGCAGTTCACAATTCACAAATAGTTGTTTGTTCGCCGAAAATGTGGTTTATTCATTCGAAATAAACACGCGCATCTGATGTCCTAATATGAAAACTTATTTGTACTACAGAATTAGCATGCACAAGAATTAATGCAATTGAGATACGTAATTCTCTTTACACACGTGTTTTGTCATACTGAACGATCTCTTACATAAACTTCTATTATATGAACATCAGTGGTAGATTTAACGAGAAAATAATGGACTGTGGCCACCTACTCCCGTTTGAAGGTCCCCTCTTTTTTAATCTATACAAAACAATAAACTGGTATATATGTCATATCACCGAGTAATAATTTCTAAAATTCATGAAGCTAAATATAATGTTCAAATAATATAAAGTAAAAATTGTTTTATAATACAAGGAATAATCATACATAATATGTACATCGACATGTAAATTTAAAAAATGCATACATTTTGAGACAAGACTTTTCTCTTAAAATCTGACACAATAAAACTAGTTTTTTTTTTTTAGTATACTTTATTAGAGAGTATTAAATGTTAATATACAACTAGTAACCATTAAAAAAATAAAAAATATTGTTCATATGTGCGATATCTCGAGTAAAATATTTGGCTGTAAAATCTTAACTTTTCCCGTGATATTACTACGTTTAAACAATTTATTTTTATTTCTTAATCAAAACGTAAGAAAATATCTTATGAAATTATTTTCTCACGTATAAAACTGTGATTATATGAACACATTGTTTTTTCTTTCAGATTTCATGCGGTCCGTTTCAAATTACTAGGTTTGTTGCTGTGTGTTGTTTAAAAGGTAGGAAACAACTTAAATGGCCATTAGATATATTATCATTTCCCTGGCAATTATTAAGAGACGTCTCCAGTTGTATATATTTATATATAAGGGTCTTAAAACATCACATAAAGTAATTTTGGAGTTTTTTTTTCAGAAATAAAACATGTTCAAAATATTTTAAAATGATCCTGACACTTATATATTTACAAAATATACAAGTTAGTATAAATTATATTGAATTTTATTATTTCAAAATTATAAGGAACGTAGTAAATTAATAAAAACAATACAATATTTTTATATTATTAGTAGTTTATATAAGAAAAAAAATAAAAACAATCTAGAAACAATACAATTTATTGTTTATTTATCAATTGGATTTCAATACCAATTTATAATACGCAAATAAAAAATAGAACTATTTTTTATTTAGCTTATATAATTTCTACATATTTTGCTGATTGAACAAGTAATTGAAAATTAAACTAAAATTAATGTTTTTCAAATGCATTGATCACACTATGAAGTAGAATATTTCCATAAAAAAAAAAATTCCTATGAATAATATCTACGAATTTTACATTTTATATTCCATTTGACTTAGTTTTTTTTTTATGGAAATATCTCAAAAAATCTCAGGTATTTATAGAACATATTGCAATAAATGATATTAACAGTAATAATAATTAAAATAACATTTTCTTTTTCAGAAAGACGCTTTTATTAATACAATATTGCGTTTCAATCTAAAATATGCAAAAAAAAATAAAAGTTTAATTTTGAAACTTTATTAAATTATTTGAAAATAATATGAAATATTGATAATAAGCGCCTTGTTAAAAAGAGTTAACCATCAATGAAATTTTTCAAAATTATTACTTAATAAATTGTATTTTTTACATTTTTAACGTGATATAATTTAAAGTAAGTACTTATTAGTTATTATAATTACAATTGTATTTTATTATTTAACTAAATACACAATATTTTAACTAAAATTAATTTATCAGAAGCACAATATTTGCTATACTACACTTAGTTTCTTTAATTCTGGATAAACCATACGCAATAGTCTCTAGAATTTATTTTTGGTTCAATAAAATTATACTTAACATTATGACAAAATGACAACATACTGTGAAAGTTTCATTTCAAAATGTATATAGTAATATAATTATTTGTAATGAATTGATTTAAATGGCTTAGAATATTAAATACATTCATTTTAGTGGCAATTTATTTTAATATTTTATCAACGAATATAATTTATTGATTACTTTTTTCTGCGGCTTTAAATTAAGATATTTGTAATATTTAAGTGATTATTACGAACATAACAAATTCGTATAGTATGCTAATTTTATTATGTCATGTATGTAAAAATTGTAGTTATAGTACAAACAATCATACAATTTCTTATATTTATTAAATTATTAAATAAAGTAATACATTCCCAAATACGCAAAAGAACAGTAGATTAAGGTGAGCTACATGCTGCATTTGAATCCTGAATATTTTCCGTGAGTCCCAGAGGACGGTTAAATTATGGTTGAATGGACATTCAAGAATTTGTTGAGGCTAAAGACCTTTTAGTTATTCAAAAAAAAAAAGTACAAATTTAATAAATCTACTGGGAACAACAAATCCTATGAAATTGGAATGCTTCAATATTATCATATAATCAATTATTATTGTTTAAAAAAAATTACTTCCCCAAATCCCGTGATAACGTGTTGAATATTAAAGTAATAAAGTGCTTAAGGTATTTTAAATTTAGGTGCATGATGCTATCTGCTATCACATTAAATGTTATGTATTGCATTATTCGTTGTTAATCTGTTAGTGATTTTATGTTTCCCGAAATAAAAATGTTCCTAAGTATACAAATACATTTTCTACACTGAGTTTAATATACATTACTATTTTATAAAATATAATAAAATATTTCATTAAATTGAGAAGCTCACCATAAAAATGATATTCTTCATATTTTACAGTTATTATTTAAAATTTAATTAAATTTTAATTTCTTACTAAGCATTAATTAACCGTACAAAAAATTAAATATTCTATTGTGAACCTGTATAAATTACTTTAAATTCAGTCTGTTTTATATGACGTAATGACGTATATTAGTATATTATTCCCTGTAATTTTATTATTTATTAAATTTTTTATTTTCAAATCTTATTACAAACTTAAAAACAAAAATGAATCATAATTGTCTATAAATATCAATTATTTTTATTTTTATTAAAACAAATAAACATCCATTAAGTAATAACTATCTGTATTTATAACTTATAATTAGGGTTACCTATACGGCTACACCATATACACCATAATGTGTTCATTGAAAGTCAAAGCTCTACAGTTAATCATTTTTTTTACTAACAACAAAACGACAAAATGACTTTTATCGAAAACTGGTTTTGCATTAAATCACAGTTTTTCCTTGTTATTTTGATAGAATTTATTTAATACTATTTACTATCTAGCTGGTTATTTAAAAAAAAAACAGGAAAAACCCAAAAAAATTTAGCAAAAAATTGTAATTTTATGCAAAATCAATGTAGTTATTTAGTAAAGCTCAAATACCGAAAACCATAGATACTTAGAATATCTATAATTATTCATAAAATAAATAATAAATTCTATAGTTGAAAATAAAAGATTCTTTTTTTAAAAAACTTAAATATCAATCAAACATTTTTTTATTGATAAAATTACTTGAAGACTTAATATACCTATAAGATTCTTCATGAATTATTATTTAAGACATTAAAAATAATAAAGATACATATTGGTGTTTATAATATATATATTTTTTTTATTCGAGCATTTTAAATTCACGAAAATTTGCAAATAGTTTTGTAGTTAAAAATGTATAAAATATTCAATTTTTATAACTAATACGAGATTCCCCTCATAAGTAATCTATACTATAAACAATAAATATACAATTCCTTTATTGACACGTTTTTAAGTTAAAATTTGGACAAAATTAGATATTTAAACAAAAAATGACGGTTTAGGTTATTTTGTGTTAAGTTAAAATACTCGTGTGTACTTAGAACTGTCATTGTATAATTATTAATTATTATATTTTGTATACACAATATATACATATATATATATTGTTATACATAATTCAACGTACTGTATTTTATAATTAGTAAAGTATAAATAACTTGAATAGCAATATAAATATCTTAAACAAATTTAAGGTTAGTTACGCTGGCATCCGCAGGTTGGAATAAATACTCAAAACCGGTACAAAAATTTGTAATATAATTTGTACGAATTTGTAATCGTATTTTGGAAATTTGTACACCCCCCCAAATGGGGGAAAAACACTTTTTCATCTCGGATGCCAGCGTAACGTTACTCCAGCATCCGCATTCATGATTTTTATCTTAGACACTCAAAACCGGTACAAAAATTTGTAATATAATTTGTACGAATTTGTAATCGTATTTTGGAAATTTGTACACCCCCCCAAATGGGGGAAAAACACTTTTTCATCTCGGATGCCAGCGTAACGTTACTCCAGCATCCGCATTCATGATTTTTATCTTAGACACTCAAAACCGGTACAAAAATTTGTAATATAATTTGTACGAATTTGTAATCGTATTTTGGAAATTTGTATTCCATTCTAACCTATAGATCTAGACAAAAACTGATTGTAATAATACGTTACCTATTTAAAAAATAGTAGAGATCAATCTTAAAATTAACAGTAAACATTTTCATAATAAAAAAAAAGATAATAATAAATAGTATTAGATTATTTGGTTATAAAATCTTTTAAATGAACTGAAAATTATAAACTTGAATTAAATTTTACATATGCTTCTCTGCTTTTAAAAACCTTTTAAATAAACTAATAAATCAAAAAAAAACCAATCTGTAAATTAAATACAACTGTAAAAGTAATGATAATTAAACCGTAAAAAACAATAATTCTACATCATTTTCACTCGATAAGCGTGTGTTTTGGACTTTGATTTTTGTGTCATCATATGTTTCCCATTTACAGTTTTCTCTGAAAGCAGATGCTGTATAGTGTCCCATGGCATTTCGCAATCCTCTCCTGTCTCCACCATAAAAACTTACTACTCCTCTTAATTTGAATATTTTATCTCCAACTTTTACAAATTTTTCCAAATCATCTAATTTAGATGTAATTGGACGTGCGTAGTTTTGTTTTATTAAATGAAGTGGAACACTCTCAATATTTCCCGTGCTAGTTGATGCTTCTAGATCTAAATAAAAGCATTTTATTACATAAAATATTTATAAATTTTTTTTGGTTCAAGCTAATAATATTTACCTGAAGGAATCGAGTTCAATTCGATAATTATATGTGTTGTAGATTCCACTGTTATACTTCTTTTATTTCCACAGAAAGAGCAATTTTCTTCAGAGTCCTTTATATATTCTTGCAGATCATTTGCTATATTTATTCGACCATCGTACACATTTAATGAAAGCTGTGTAGATGTGACTTTTAACACAGGTACAGAACAAAAATTGTGGTTACATTTACTAGTTTTTATAAATGAAGGCATTTCACTCATCATTTTATTTGCCATGGATGCAGCAGTATCAGTTGTATCAATCGATTTAAGACCACCTACTAAAGTTTCAACTTTATTTGCGAAAAATTGTAGCAAAAGTAATGCTCGATTATAATAAATTTGTTTAACTTTTTTTTCAGTAATCATTTGCAATGCTATATTTGAAGTCAAATTTGATGAACTTAAGTCGCTTAAATATTTTCGATAAACCCCACTGTCTGCAGCTGATGTTGCTAAGAGTGACAATATCGAATCAACCGAACAAGTATTGCTTATAATTAACTTTCCATGATCGGGTACCATAATTGGTTTGCTAAGTAGAGAATTCCCATTTTTCAAAAGTATAATTGAAGTTATATTTCCCTTTTTATTGAGGTCTAATAATTCAAATCCTGGTTGTCGAACAAGATAGGAACGCGAAGATCGTGAATTTTGTAGTTTTCTTTTTCTATTCCAACTTTCTGTTGCTTTATTTTCAGCTATAGTTGAATTTTTTTTATCACAATCGAGACAAATTCTTGGTTCTCCATAACCTTCATCCGTGTTAGGAATTCTAATGGAGCAACCAAATAAATGAACAGCTTTTTTACACTGTATACACTTGTAAAGACCTGTTGGGATATCTCCATTTCTGCAAAGTTGGCATTGAATATTTTTTAAATCAGTATCAAAAATTGAACTTTTATTATTTGTTTGGTGCTCGTTTACGTCAATAGAAATACATGAAGATAATGATGAATCATCAGTAGAATTGGCAGTAGCATCACTATGCTCGTTAGACTTAAAATTATCGTAGAGCTCATTGTCATTCGAGTATGTGTTCAAGTCATTATCAGTATGGCTGTGAGATAAGCTGATATCATTTTGATTCATAAAATTAGTATCGCTTATTATCAAGAAATCATCTTCATAAGCCATTAAGTCATCATTATTAATTGAATGGGATAAGCTTACATTATTTTGATTATCATAATATGTGTTATTATCATTATTACTACGTGAGCGTTGATCGAGTGACTTTATCGTTTTATTATCGTTTTCTCCTTGTAATAAAAGATGATCGCCTCTATAATATAAAATCAGTTCTTCTACAAATGAATCTACTCTCAGGGGCAAATGACTATTTTTGAACACACGATTTTTTATATGATTAAAATTACTCTCAATCCTGCTACTAGACGCAGTTTCTTCTCCAAATCCAAAATGTTGTCTCATTATATCGGACCAACAAGGAAATAATTTAAATGTTCTTATAAGGATAGGTTCGAGTGCAAGTAGATATTGTGCATTATCGGAAATTCCCTTTACATCTTTAACTTTTGATCTAGATTTATCAGCAATACTTTGTGCCCAATCTTTGAAAGTCGTATTGGTGTTAGATGTATTTTCATCATCAGTATTATATTCATCAATGCTGCTAGTTGTATTGTTTGGATCTGGTTCATTACACTCATCAGATTCTACTAAATCTATAACACTGGTTGTTACTAATGATTGTAAATAACGCTTGGCTTTATAACAAGGTGTCCACGTATTCATCCCCTCTATATTTCCATCAAATTTACTTAAAATGACATCGAATAATGCTTCTAAAATCTTTTCGGCATCTTTAATTGATGTACAGAGAACGAGTAGTCCCATAGTTCGAGTAATAATTTGTTTTGTGCTAGGATAAATAGAATTTTTTATTGGGCCCCATTGAGTCACAAGATGTATAAAATGATTTATATCGTTTCTTATATAGCATAAAGGTATTTCTATGTCTTCGTTTTTAACCACCAGAGAGAAACATGCATTCAGATATCTGTCAAGAGATGAGTATTGAGTAAATGCTTGTACTAGACCAGACATCAGTGCTAAAGATTGGTCACTGATTACTACTTTTGGAGGTTTGACATTACATTTTAACCATCTTTTAAGCCACATAAATATTGCCAAATTGTCATGTTCTTCTGATAGCATCGAAAAGGCAGTAAAATTTTTATTATTTAAATTTATAACACCTTCATACAAAAATATAGGACCAGTTTTATTTCTTTTAATTTTTCGGCAACATCCACCTGTAGCATCAAATGAAATTGTAGGTGTACTATTTTGGTTATAATACTGTTTATATATTTGTAATTGTAACGGGCTCCAAAAATGAATAAAAAATTTATCTAGACCAATACCATGAATGGATGTTGAAAATGTACTATTGTCTTTCATTAATTCTAATGCTTTAATTGGATCACTGTGAAATCTAGTTGCTGATGCTGCTCTGTGCTTAAGAGCTCTTAAAGCATTGACATTAGGTATTTGAGCAGGGATACTGTCACCTTTAAAATTGAAAAATAAAATAAAATAATTTTGTTAAAATTGGATTAGTTTATTTACAAAGGTATAAGGTTAAGAATTGTACACGTTATACACATTTTTTAGAATCTACAGTATAATGTTTATTTAAATAAATGCTGCCCAAAAATATCAATAGTAGGTACTATAATAATATATTATATAATATCATAATTACCTTCTTTCATTAAAACATTTGCTTGATTTCGAGTATAAATCGACGGATCCATTCGCTGACTCAGCAATGCGTTTAAAGCACGTTCTTTTTCCGCACCCATAAGTCTCCGTTTTTTAAAATGATCTCCATTAAAATTTCCACTGTATACGCATTTCATAACTACTCTAAATTATTAATAATAGTTGTAAAATATAATATGAAATAATAACTTATATTATATTAAGACAAGTATATGAAATAGGTTTATACTAACCGAGTATCTGCTGCTGGTACTGAATCTATCCTTCCGTTAAATGATGAATTACATTCTGAACATTGTCCTTGTATGGTAAGAAAAACGATACCAGAAAAGCTGACCACCGGCCTTTTTTGAAATTTAAGACAACAAGGTAATCTTGTATGTAAAAAAAAGTGTTGTTGGATCACATTGCTCCATTCATACGGAGTAAGTATATTATAAGTTCTATAACCTCTCTTTTCGCAATGCACTGTTTGACGAGGTTGAATTAATTTCCATTCATCGACAGAAAATGTTATATCAAAAATACATTTTTCATAGTTATTAGAATTTAAATTATTTTCATCAGAAGAAGATGTATCATAATATGTTGTAGAGTTAATACCATAATGTTCTAAAAATTATAATTAGAATAAAGTTTATAATGATTCTAAGCTAAATCGAATTATTATGTAAACTAGGTATATAAAATGTATATATGTACTTACTTTTTACTGTGTGGGGGGAGTTTACATCTGTTTTATTAGCAGGTAAAATACCAAGAATATTTAGTATATTTCCACCATTACGAGTAACACGAATACGTATTGATCCTGGTGTAACAACATCTTGAATCCCTTCACTTACACTGGACGCTATTCTTCGCCACACTTCTGCGTTAACACCAGCAATATCTAGATTAAAACATAATTTTACTGACAACAAATAGGCACCGACAATGTTCATCAATATGTTCAAGTAAATATTTGATTTGTTTCAAATAATTCCAATTTCAAATGATGGCGTAAACGTTTAATTTATTAACAAAGCGTTTAAAGAAAACCATCTTAAACTCGTCTGATTTAGGCAAAGGTGTCAGATTTAGTTTGAAATATACTACCTATGAACATTTTACACTTTTCTTAAGAGAACCATATATACCCACAAAATCAAAATTGACAGACTTTAATCACTAAAATTGTAAGAAAAATATAGTTACCTAATATAGTAATCCCTAAATCTGACCCTAATTATAACTACCTTACTCAAAAAAAACAAAAAGATTGGTAATTCTTTTTATAATACACAATTTTATTGAAACGTAAAAATACAAAGTATTTTACTTCGAAAAAATTGTATTTACTCTACAAGATATTTGTTAGAAATAATAATATATATTTTTTTTTTGTTATTGATCTTGAAATTTTTTAATTTCCGCTTCGACAGCTGAGGCCATTAGCGTTACATAAAAAATAATACATATATATATATAATTTACAATATTGATATTTTATCTTAAAGTAAATTCATTAATTTAGTTGCTTTTAGGAATTCTATTGTGTTGATTTCATTATAATAATATTTGTTAACAGTATAGGTAATAATTGTTTTACTTACTTTTACCATCGAAAATTTCATTTTTATTTTTTAAAACTTCTTTATCAACAACAGATGGATCGACTTTTGGTTTTCTACCTGCCTACACATATAAAACATTTATTAATTTAATATCACTAACGACATATTTTAAAATATGAAATAGAAGATAGTCTAGGCATAGATCAATGTTATTATTAATTATTATGTTCATATTGTGTAGTATGTACAATTTTTAAATTTAAGAAATTATTTAAATTCCACATATTCTTACACTTCTAATAGGTACGAGCGGTATAATAATCGTGTAGTAGGTAAGAAACATTTAAACGAAAAATTTCACAAATTTTATATGCGAAAAATAAAGTTATTCATTTTAAATAAATAGGTATGCTATTAGTTATTTAAAAAAAAAAATCATTTTATTAGGTACGTTATATAATAATAAAATATTAGTATATATAATAATATTATAATATAATAATATTATTATAATAATATTTTAATAAAAATAAAAAAAAAAAAAATAATAATATTTTTATTTTTTATTTTTTATTTATATTTTTTTATTTTTTAATATTTTTATTATAATATTATAATATTATAATTATATTATAATCCTCATTTGTACCTATATAAATATAGTATATACTATATGATAATATTGATATTATATTATATAAAATGTACAGATGTAGGTATACGTTTACATGTAAATTTAAATATATTATTTATAATGCCTAAATAATTATTAAAATATATAAAATGTAAAAATTGTTAGTCAGTATTACTAGTATTTACCCGTAGTTTCACCCAAGGTAATTATAATATATTATAACATTATATTATGATGATTAATAATAGGTACTTACCATTATAACGACGGTGAAATTGAATATTATTATAAATAATTGAATTAAGCAAAATAAAAACTCGGAAATCAGGAAATCTGATCACGGAGAAATCCAAACGACAAATGATCGTATAAAATACTAATCGGTAATCATCAGAAATCATATTATTACAAAATTATTTTTAATTTATATTATATAGACCAAAATAGCTATTTATAACAATAGAGGATGGTCTATATATATATATATATTATATATTATATATATATAACAATAAATAATAGAGATGGTCGCTACGATGACGCCCGTCAAAATTAGGAAAAACCAACAAAATATCTGCTGCACGTCGCACGTGAATAACCACAACATAAACTTAACTATTACCATACAGTTAAAATAAAAACTGCACGATATTTATCATATTTATATTTTTTTAAATAAACAAAATAAAATAGTATATTATGATTAACAATTATACATAAAAATATTACAAAGAATACAATTATATTAATATGATATAACTGAGTTACTACTTTAGAAACTAATTAAAATTAAACAAGCTTAAAAAATGAAGAAACTCTACCAGCATTGCTTATTTGCTTAAATTATCTCTAAGTATATCAATAAGGAATATTGTACGTAATAATATGTAAAAATACAAATACATTTGTTGTATAATTTAAAATTATTTGGAAATAAATCATGATTATATACTACAGCTCTACGGTTGATGAAATAACGTCACGCTGGCGCCCGACGTTAAATGTTGATTTTGCACATGTTAGGAAGGTGTACCTCTACTATTTTTTAAATAGGTAACGTATTATTACAATCAGTTTTTGTCTAGATCTATAGGTTAGAATGGAATACAAATTTCCAAAATACGATTACAAATTCGTACAAATTATATTACAAATTTTTGTACCAATTTTGAGTGTCTAAGATAAAAATCATGAATGCGGATGCTGGAGTAACGTTACGCTGGCATCCGAGATGAAAAAGTGTTTTTCCCCCATTTGGGGGGGTGTACAAATTTCCAAAATACGATTACAAATTCGTACAAATTATATTACAAATTTTTGTACCGGTTTTGAGTGTCTAAGATAAAAATCATGAATGCGGATGCTGGAGTAACGTTACGCTGGCATCCGAGATGAAAAAGTGTTTTTCCCCCATTTGGGGGGGTGTACAAATTTCCAAAATACGATTACAAATTCGTACAAATTATATTACAAATTTTTGTACCGGTTTTGAGTGTCTAAGATAAAAATCATGAATGCGGATGCTGGAGTAACGTTACGCTGGCATCCGAGATGAAAAAGTGTTTTTCCCCCATTTGGGGGGGTGTACAAATTTCCAAAATACGATTACAAATTCGTACAAATTATATTACAAATTTTTGTACCGGTTTTGAGTGTCTAAGATAAAAATCATGAATGCGGATGCTGGAGTAACGTTACGCTGGCATCCGAGATGAAAAAGTGTTTTTCCCCCATTTGGGGGGGTGTACAAATTTCCAAAATACGATTACAAATTCGTACAAATTATATTACAAATTTTTGTACCGGTTTTGAGTGTCTAAGATAAAAATCATGAATGCGGATGCTGGAGTAACGTTACGCTGGCATCCGAGATGAAAAAGTGTTTTTCCCCCATTTGGGGGGGTGTACAAATTTCCAAAATACGATTACAAATTCGTACAAATTATATTACAAATTTTTGTACCGGTTTTGAGTATTTATTCCAACCTGCGGATGCCAGCGTAACTCACCTACAAATTTACTCAGAAATAAGTAGACTGACAGACGGCCGTCTTCGTTTTGAAACGTTTCTAATGTGCAACGATTAAAAACTGAATTCTTATTTATCGCGTAAAACGCGGTGACTTTGACGAAGTACACTGAACACTTATACAAAACGCCACACAGCGGTTGCCCCTTGTTTTATTTTTTTTTTTATTTTTACTCTGCATGTAACAAGATTCGTGTTATCGTATATATTCGACAGAATATAGAACGGAGAAATGAAATGAAAATCGTTGTTAGTAAATACAATTATCGTTATTCGCAAAGTTTGTGTCGCTCTCTGTTTGGCGCGTTTAATGTTATTATTATACGTCTGCCACGGGATATCTGTCGTACGTACACATATCGAGAGAGCGCGTCGGTCGTTTTAAAACGCACTGGAGCTCCGGCTCGGACGAATAAGACAATATTATTATAATATATAATACTATTGTTGTTATTACTCCGTCGCGATCGACGAAGAAGGGATGAGGAGGGGACCCGGTCAGATTTCAAGCCGACTCCGTCACCGCCGGTATCCCCCTCCCCCCCCCCCCAAACACCGCAGCACCGTTGCCACTAATATTTAACTTTGACTCTTTCGCGTATATATAATATATAAGTGGCACAGTTATCGTCGTGCAATTAAAACTTTGAAGTTTGTTGATCATCTCTTTGATGTGACGGCGCGACGCCGCCACCACCACCACCGTCACCACAGCCGCAGAAACCGAGACGTCTCGCTATGTAATAATAATTAGCGTACATTCAGACATGTCGTAATAATAATTAGCGTATATATTCTCACTGCGTGCGCGTGCGGCAAAAGTTTTATTAAACGTCTATTATCAGCACAGCATCCCGAGGGTAAATAGTTAAGAATGTAATTTGACGAGAGAGAAGTCACTCGAACAGCGGCGCGCGCGTATATACAATATTATGGTGGGGCTGGGGCTACAGCAGCAGCAGCAACAGCAGCAGAAGCAGCAGGAGCAGTAGTTTGGCGTTGATTTCCCCTCTCTCGAAGGTTTTCCGCCCTACCTTGGGGCATCGTCTTAACGTCCCCCCCCCCGCAGCCGCACAATATAATATGCACCATATTATTATTATTATTATCCGTATAAGTCTCTCCTCCAGTCTCACGCGGCGGCGCATGCGTTGCGGTATATATAACGTTTTATTATTATACATATATATATATATATATATATATTGTAGTAGGTACGATATCCTCCGGTGTTTAATTAACTGTATTACCTGTCATACTGCACGTCGTCGTCGTCGTCGTCGTCGTGTATCGCCGCGACTCGAGTGTGCACACGCATCCCCGCGCCGCCGCCGTCGACGTAGTCGTCGTCCTCTGCGCCAGACACATAGCACACTCGCCCCCGAATAATTATTAATATGTCGATCAAAAACATTCGGCTGTGCGATGGGGGTGCGCGCGGTTGTGTTGTCGGCGGGATGCGTTTGTCGGCGGGTGTTGCGGGGTGACGCGCGATGGGGGGAACCCTGTTTTGCACTTCCGGGAAAATAAGCCGCGGCGTTGTGTACGCGACTTCCGCGAGTTTGTTAGATATATTATTATTATTATTGTTATTATTATTATTATTATTGTTATTATTATTATATTCGCATAGATGTACCTGTCTTATAACAATATATATATATTATCTAATACACAACATGCGCTGCGGGTAGACGAACGGTGGCGGCGGCGGCGTTTATATATAATATTATTTTGCGTTAGTTTTGTTGTTATTAAAACCCTATAGGTACGTACTACGTACGTCGTGCACCTACACGCGAAACGAGAACTTGTGCGTTTCGATTCGGGGCGATAATAATAAAATCATCATAAATTATTATGATATATATATATACCGTCATCCGCGGGGAATCGCGTAGTTGTTCGAATACCGAGAAACGTGTGTTTGCTACAGCATCTCTATGGGGTCGCTGGCACACTCAGACGGATGTAGCTTATTATTATTATTAAAAATTATTATAGCACACCCGTATATATTATGTATAACGACGATTTAATTTCTTTTCGTAATTTCATCGATAACACTGACGTCATCGTGCGCAGTATACATTATAGTAACTACAAAATATGCTGTTAAATCGTCAAAAATATGTATAGGTGTACCTATCAATCAGGTACCCATTGCTCTGTGGTGACTTAGAGTCTTATAACTACACCAGTGGCGTGTGGTTTTATTGTATAGAAATTGATATTTCAAAGGTGGTAGATACCGTTTTGATATGACTGGTGCACAGTATTACTCATTGTATTGTCAATACAAAAAAAAAAAAACTTAATGCAATTTGAAATATAAGTTGCCGTTTAAAAACCAAATATACCTATACCAATATAATATACTTCATACAAAATAAAAAGTTCAATATTTTCAGTAAAATATTGTCTTCTATTTATTAAAAAAAATGCATTATATACAAATGTATTAAGCCTTGTTGACATAATACATTAAAAGAATATTTTGAACAGTACAAATAAAAGTAAATGTAAAGAATGTTAGCAAAAAAATGTTTTAGATACCTGCCCATTATTTGTTTATTTAAACAGTGAACCACCCATTAAACTATCTTGTAATATTTTTGTAAATTATTGTGTAATTTATAAATAATATAATTTTATAATAATATTACAAACTATAAAAATCTTTTTCAAATTTAGTTGTTTGTAAAAAAAAAATTCTCATAAGATAAAACAATAAAATAGTTTCATATTTTGCATCTTTAAAGTCAAAAATGTTTTATTGTTGGACTTGAACATTATTATAAAGTAAAATTAATTTTTGAACACCCGTTATTGTAGTACCTAGTTCTTGTTAGTGAGCAAAATTGTATCATACATATTTACGTTACTAGTTTTCAATTATTTAAATCAGTATACTATCAACTTCTTGGAAGTGCATGAGTAAATTTTTGTGGGTGTTGTGGGTTACTAAGCCATTCAATTATTTAAATATGTTGACCCGTATGATTTAGTGTTAACATCACTAAAATATGGCTTACATATTAAATTGTTGATGGTATAAATTTGCAATTAAATTATTATGATTCCATGTACATGGATTTTTTTTATTCTATGCATACCTGAGTATAAGTAAAAATAATACAGAATTATACATTGTCATAGTACTTTTATTATCTAGTTCCTAGAAGGTATGTTTTTTGTAAAATTCATATTTTACCTTCACAATAATAATAATAATAAAGCATACAAAAATTATAGTAGGTTGTTTTATTTAAATAACTATGCGGTTTGTTTAATCCAAAACAAAGACTTAAACTTCAACGCATTACCCATTTCATAAAATTCATTGAAATAAATTAAATATTTTATTGGATAAACCAGTGGTGACCAACTTTTTTTACCAAGGGCCATAAAAAAATAAAACAATTCTCGGCGGACCAAGAATTTAAACTTCTTCTTTAAATTGAATGATATATTTTATTTTAGACACATCTTAATATAGGTATACTAATAAATTTACTTATTTATTATGTATTGCTTGTTTTAAAATTAAATATAAATATTAAGTATGAATATACGTAATTGACGATAATACGATAAGAAACAGGAAATGTTTTACAAACGTTATATTTTTAGAATATAATATTTTTTTTTAATTTTAATTACTTTGACGGGCCGGTTAATAAATGATCGCGGGCCGTACTTGGTCACCACTGGGATAAACTATATATATACTTAACCACATTATTCACATTGCACTTACGGTAATAATTAATGATAGTATAAGTATTCAGCTAGTTGCTTTAGGTGTGTAACATTCCCGCTTGATCATATCCTTCTTGGTGATAAAATATAGATAATAGTCAAGCTAAATTAATTTAGTTTACTATCATAGTTGAATTGCATAACCGTACGCATGTGCAATAATATAGTACTTGCTAATAACTATACTAAGCACAATATTATTAAAAGTTATTAATCGTCGAATGCTTGATAAACATCTGAAAATTAAGTAAAACAAACTATATTCCATATTGGCATAATAACCATTCTCTTTAAAGAAAAACGGAGACGACATAGTATCAACATGTGAGACTAATTTACGCAGGAGCGTATTTTTGGAGATGCTGATGATCGCTCAAATAATCGCCCAAAATTATTATAGGGACATTTTTGAAATCCAGTGTTCGATAATATGCATATTGATACCTATTGAAATATTTTTTCAACCATTATAATATTATCCATTAAAACTTTATTTCATAGGAAAAAATGGACTAAAAGTTTACCCGATATAAATATAATGCAATAATGTACCATCTCATCGTAAGCATCTTATTACATTTCAAATCAATACAGTGTTTGTTATATAATATATTTTATCATTTGTCATACAATGAATAATACGATATGTCATATCACTGATTTGAAAGTCATAATATGACTTGATGTATTAATTTTATTCGTAACTTGTCTTAAATATTTTGTCAAATCAAAGGAAATTTAAATAATTGTGAGTCATGATTTTCGGGTAAAACTATTAACTCATTCACACAATTTTGCTTGTTTCTTTAAGTTTACCAGTTTGACAAAATAGACTTAAAAGTTATAATATGTATATTTTTTAAGCATATTATATTATAAATTACAGTCAAAATTAAATTTATTGAAGATACAGAAAAGATTTATAAAGATATATTTAAAAATATTTTCTAATTTTATTTAAAACGCGTGATTATTATTTTGTAATATTATAAGAAAAAATCAAAATTTTCAAAAATGCTAAACAAAACCATTTTTTATTACTCCTTTAAGATACCTTTATGTATCCAATATATTTATTTTTAATAATGCTCTAAGGATATATTTTTTTACACCAAATTTTTCAAAATGTTTTTTTTTTGTGACATACCATAATGTATAATTCATATCATTATGAAAATATTCATTATAAATAAAATAAAACTCTGGATACTTTCTCTTCAACTCCCCAATACCTTATATCTAGCACCTCCATTATGCGTAATGTGTATTCATTTTAGTTAAATGCATACACACCAAATGTGGCTCTTACTGTAAAACTATATAAACAAATTGATGATAACTAAATAAGTCAATGACATAAATAAATTAAATTATTAAAAAACAAGTCACGATAATTCTAGAATTTAATATTATACTGTTTACACATAAATATGTGAAAATAGTCTATTGTAAAAACGATATATTTGTTTCTTTGAAAGAAAAAAATTTACAATATGCAATATGCATACACCAAATAGTATTCTGATAGAATAAGGGGTCCTTCGCTAATAATAACCTCGTAAGACTTATCGATATGAATGATGAGGTTATAACATTACAGTAATTTTCTTCAAATCTGTATTATCTAAATAAATATTTATGTTTTAATTTAATTATTACTAATTAATATTTATATTATCATTTTTATGAAATAAAGGAGAAAAAGCTAAAATAATAATAATGGCTCATTATTTTTCTTAGGCTCCGTTTTGTATTCGCATATTTTGGCTGCTTTATCGTACTATATTATTTAAGTAAGCACATAATAGTTTCAAGACAACGTGATTAAAAATACAATTTCTTTAGAGCATATATTTCTTCAATCTTCATACTTCAACACTAATTTTTTTTAGCAATATTTACAGTTTTAAATAAGTCATATTTGATCTTGTTATAACTTACTGCACTATTTTGTAACTTATATAAAAACCACGTAAAATTTAAAAACAAAAATAAATTAAAAGTCTATCTACTCATTATTTTTTTATACCAAATTATGATTATCTGTATTTTAATATAATTTTTATATACTTAAATATTTATTTTTAATTGAATAAACAAAATTTAATATTGCTAAATAAATACTGTTTTATTTTAGCTCAATACCAAAAGCATACTATTGTTTTAAAAAAATTATTTTTATGATGTATTTAAGTAGTTTTATATGGTTATAAGGAAAATTTATGTTAAACCTTGTATTCAATTTTTATGCTTTTTCACCGGACAAAAAAATTATTATTAATATATTTTATAGAATGAAAACTAAAACAAATTGTCAATTTCAATTTTCAAATGTGTAACAGTGTAACTCAAAAATGTTCATGTAATTTCAACTCTATGGTTATTTATTTTTAAATTAAAAGAAAATATCAACAATTGTTTGAGGAGTTGTTTATACGAGTGAATATCTAATGTCGTAAAAATTTGAACTTCATAGATAAACAACACATAATAAAATATTCGAAAGTTACAATAAATCGTAGGTACTGACCAAGTAGTAGCAAAGAAACTTTTAAATGGTATATAGAACGTTTTTTGTTTTATAATATGTATAACTGTGCTTATTCAATATATATATATATATTCCAAAAAGTACATAGTAGAAGTAGAACATCGATTAACCGCCCACCAATTAACCACCTTTCTCGATTAACCTCCATTACTCACGCGCTTAAGTAAAATCGAATCGCCTTATATTATGTGAGCTGATTTATACGAAACTTTCCGGCAATATTAACTAGATAAGTGATAAATACATTTAATGGATATGAGATAAAAACAGTCTGTTGAGATTGCGGACATATCTTTGTACTGAAAAATCATAAGTTATTATTGAAAAAAAATCAATAATGATATATATGTTATAAATGTTTAAAAAAATGTTGGTTTCTCATTAAACCGTCTTCTCGGTTATCCGTCAGGGATTTGGTCCCGAGACTGACGATTAATTGATGTTCTACTGTATATTGTAATAACTAGTAAAAGGTAAGTTGCTGTGAGCAATTTCAGATATTTATACTGTTCGTGGGACAATTACCAGAGTGGTCAAATGAAACACAAAATATAAATTGTGTAGAGTAACATAGTTACATATATATATATAACAAAAATCAAAAATATGTAGTCTTTAATAATAAAAAATAAATATTAATAATATCATAAAGCTCTACGACTACAACCATTTCTACTTTGTGATAAATCTAAAATATTTTTACTAATTTATACTTGAAAACGTCACAATGTAGAAAAATAACGAGGCTCAGTTATATTTACTCGACCTCAAAAGTTAGTTGTAATAAATATTTTATACAATTTTTAACAATAGCTTTTAATTTTTAGTTTGGTTTAATTGGAATTTGATCAAATAAAACAAAACTTTGTAAATAAAATGTGTATTTCAAAATGGACGTTCGAAATGTATCAAAGAAAAAAAAGCCTTGAAAAGAGAGAAAACCCCAGCAAATTGATTGTCCTGGTTGTCAAACGACACAGAATAAAATTCAATTTCGTTTCAAATAGAAATTATTTAAGTGTTCCTACAGCCAAGGTATTTGACAAAAGAGTTACTAGAATTGCTGCAAATAAAATTTTTATAAAATTAATCAAAATTAATTTCAGAACCAAAAATATAAGAAAATATTTGTTTATAGCTATCCAATTATATTCGTGTGCAAAAATGTGTACCAAATATTATATATAGTTAATTTATTGTAGACATCTATTGACTATAATGTACATTGGAATAATACCTTATAGTTGACTATAAATTCTCTGCTTTGTGTGACGTTTTCCCGCGAGGTATGATTCAAATCTATTGTTATCAACGACCAAAAGTTTAAACTCTTTTAGTCAATTTCACAACTGCACTATTAAGTCGTACACAACTTTTATATACGAATGTTGGTTACGAAATTGAATGTTTTTATTATTTTAAACTCGCGAGAAACTTTTAAAATAAAAACAATTATCCCGACTAACGAATATACGAATAGTGCGTTGTACCTGCTAAGTTTAATTTTCAAACAGTGTGTATAAAATTCACGACGATAAATTTTAGTGTATTTTCTTCGGTCACCAAATGTAATACGCGTTATTATTTGCACACACGCTTTTCTGTACTCCCAAATGACTAATAGCAGATGAAACATTATTACCATATTACCACATGACCTAAAAGTCCATTTGGCTATTTACCAATACACGAGGTACGGTATGGTAGCAGTACATGGTACGTGGTGTACAATATTTCAATGTAAAAATTAGTGTAATATATACATGTCTCGCTTCGTTATCTGCTCGTTCAGAAACTTTTGCAGTTACAGACTTGCAGTTGTGTAATATTACGACGTGTACCTATTGTAGTTATATTATAATATATCAAACAAAATAATAAAGTAGGTAAACTTCTAACCGTGCCTAACATGACCTATCCGTAGTTATTCGAATACTTTCACACAATATACTAATATGTATCTATTATATAAAATATTATGTTGATATAATTGTAATGACGAATACTTGATATACTGCAGAGTATAAATTTAATTCTACGCGTTTTGATTTTGCCCTACTCTTGTACATACTTTTTTATTTGATCATTACCAAACTATTACAACCCGGCGAATAACAAAGAAAACCATAAAAGTATATAAATATATAGAATATCGTCAAATTTAATTTATAAATTCCTGGTTTAACGATTTATAATCAATTTTTATTTATAATTCTATTTTTAGATTCTAGACTTGGGGAAAAATTTTTTTTCCGCTGTTTTACTTAGTTATTGATCTCTGTTAATAAAAATATTTTTTGTGTCGTTTGGTTACTTCAAATATTTGTAGTGTAATACTGAATTTTGTTAACTGAATGAACATTTAACAGATATATTTGTTCACTGTTATTGTAAAATGTATTATACAATATTATATAACTATTGAGATATGTCAAGGTGATGTTTATGAAGAAAACAAATATAAAAAACCCAATAGTGGAACCATTAATCAACATTTAATCATAAATTCGACATAATACTTTTATTTAGTATAATAATATTCGTGTTTATATTATTTTTGGTTGTTGAATTTATGTGATTATTATAATATTGTTCGATTGCATTATTTAATATTTAACACTCTTATTTCACCATTATAATATTTTCAGTGGTTATCAAAGTGAAACTAATCGCATGAATTACATTAAATATATAATGATATGAAACGTAATGTAAACGTAATGATTGACTACATTAAACATATTTATCACATTATTAATAAGACGTATGTATACCTACTATAGTTCATCCGCATACAAAAGGTTCATTTTGAGTATTTAGATAAGATATTATTTAACATAATTTTCTCTGTTTAATAACACTTACCATAATGTTACATTTAAAATTATGTTGTATATATATCACATATTCACATAAGTATATTCGATTTTTTATATATATTAAATATTAAATATATCGATTAAAAAATAATAAAGTATTTAAAGGTTGAATCATAACGGAGTTTAAGATTATGAGTTATTCAAAGGTCTTCTAAGTGATGATTTATTTTAAAATCGTATTTTTTTTCTAATAGCAAACACTTTTTTATGTAGTTCTAAAGTTTCATTTAGCTTTTATTTATAAATTGGAAATTGAATATATTGACTGGAGATATATTGACTTTAGACTTTAAAGATATTTTATTTCTTAGTAAATTTATTTATATATATTTATTTTAACTGAGAAAAGTGGGAAATTTACAGCACAACCCTATGCACAACCGTTTTTAATAATATTGATTTTGGTTGGTTCACTGTAATTCTAGATACTTTAACTGTTTACTATATTTATATAGGTAGTTCTTATTTTATTTTGTATTTTACAACTGTGATGACTCTTGAATACAATTTTGACCGTATATAAATTATAAATGAACCGCCTATTTGAGAACGACGTATGTCAATAAAAGGTAATTGGAAGAAAACAATAAAAAAAAACCGTTTCTACGCTACCAGTTATATTATATGGTGGATAAATCAAGAGGTCTAATGGAAAGAACTCAACGAGATACACAATTTGTAAAAAAAAAAAGTTTTGACTTATAGAGGAGGTGCATGTTGAGTTTCTAGACTCGTGTCGTTTCTATAATACACGATTCTCCGTGGTGTAAATGTGCGGCTGAATTACTATAGGTTCAATCTCCAATTACGTTTTAATTTTTCTTTAAGGACGTGACAAAAAGGAGTTGTAGATTACTGTAATAAGCTAATTTTATTGATTATTATTTAGTCCCACCATATTAAAATGTATTATATTTTTTTTTAATTTCACACAGGTCACAGATGATGAATCTATCCACAGATAACACATTCTACACATTATATTTCAATTCTCAATATTTTGTGTTTTACGTCGTATACCGTGCTACCAATAAAGTAATGATAATAAGTAATTTATTATGTTAACCAAATGTCAATTTTACAATCTGAGTAATAAACTTAAATGATTGTATTTATTTATATCGTAACTTATAAATTGAATATGGACACCGCCAATATTTAGCATGTAAGTCTCATACTTGTTTATTATACAACGGGTGCTATTAGTTTAACTTTAATGAGATTTACTATATATATATTTTTAATCCCCTTATATGGATCAGTGCCAGCATTTATACAATGATTTTCCTTCTTTTTATATTCAATCGATTAGATCTTAGTATTTAATATTATTTTGATCGAGTAAAAAAGTAAAAATTCAGCTAATTCCTTATTGCCATCTGAAAGATAAAAATAAATTTATTACATTTGGTGTTTTTAACCTATTGTACCATTTGTACCTACTTTAAAATTAACTTATACAAATGACACAAACTCTAAATTAAATGAATATCTTATAAATTGTAATATTTCATGGACAATGTGGTTTTAATTACATAATAATAACACAACACTAAAGGCGTAAAACTATAAAAAGCTAAAATTGAAATTGTAAATCTAATTTGGAAAGCTAGCCATAAATTAAATGTATAATGTAAACCTTTCCTGTTTTTATCATTTAACTTATTTTTCATTTTTTGGGGGCATATATTACTTTGTAATAATCAATCTTGTAGTATGTATTTCTTTTTAATACCTATTTTTCCAGAAATGTATTTGTCTAGTACAATTAGTTTTAAATATGAAATCACCATATTATTGTAATAATTAAAAAAAAAACTGTTTTTTTAATTGCTTCATTTATTTTTTGTTTACTATTTGTATTTCTATATTAATCTAAGGAATATCCAAAATATTTTTTTTCTAGTCCCTAAAAAGTATTTTATCTGATTTCATGAATTGAAAAAAAATTCATAGAATGTAATATAAACTAGAAATTTTAATGCAAATAATGAAAAATAAATCAATTATTCCCATTAAAATAAATTTTTATGTTATTATTTTCATTACTTCATTTTATATCAAAATCTAAATTATTACTACAATTATAATTGCGAGTAAATTGAATTAAAATGTCAAATATCTGTATACATTATATTATTATTTTAATTTTAATAAAAGCTTTATAGTTTTTTTGTTGTTCAAAACTATGCATATATAGATAGAAATATCTTCTGACATGGAATAGAAAAAATAAATAACATATATTTCTAACAAGTTAAAAAGGATGATATTATACATTTTGAAACAACTACATAAGATATTAACATTCGAGAACATATGAACTGTACTTAACACTCTTTGAATATTAAATTGCATATTCTATATTTGGGTTGAGTGGGGTGATGCTGTTGTTGTACAACTTAAAAAATGCCAAAATACAATTGTGGTCACAAGTAAACGAGATTGGAAATTTCAAAATAAAATAATTATTTGAAAATTTGAGTGTCATCAATATAATTAACTAATATATAAAAACTCTTACCATACATATAAAAAAAACATAATCTATTATTTATAATAATAAACTCCAAGGTCAATACAAGATAAGTAATTAATAGATAGGTACATTTTACTACAAACATTTTTTTAGACTAAAAAAATGTCCATTCTCCTTTAATATTAAAATATTTATCTGACATTTTAGCCTACACCAGGTTTGTAATGTTGTGTACCAAGCTATAAAGAGATAATAAAACTAGGGGAGCTAGGGCCGCACTATATGTTTTATCAGTTGTCAATTCCATTCTGGTTAGGTTAGGTCATAAATCCAGAGTTAAACAAAGACGACTTTAAGGAAATTTAAAAAAGTAAAATAATTATGTGTCTAATATATTTTTTCTTTCAACGAGTATTTTTGCATTGCTGAAATATTCTATAGTTATAATAAAATATAATTTTTTTCCATGGTAATACATTATGGCTTAAAAATATATTTATTACATTCTTAATTTCTTATTGGAGGAAAATAACTATGGATCAATTAATAATTTATCCTTACATCGGCCAAATGCGAAATTTAACTGTTTGCGAAAGGTGTTCGGTTTCTTAGAAAATCAGATATATTACTTAATGGATAGTGATGTGGACCATATGCCATCACTCATACAAAACACACATGGCTCCGAAATGAAAACAAAAATATGTATTATATTTAAATATCTGTAATAGGAATTTCATTATTATGAAATTTTATTATCATATGTTGATTTATGTTAATAAACAAACATTTGTAAACTAAAATATCTCTGGACCTCCGCGCAAGCTATTCTCAGTGAGGTCCAGTAATCTTTTGAAATCAAAATGAATAATAATATTAATATAAAATAATAAATCATAAATACATTTAAACATTATACTTAAAAATACCAAAGGTAAAAAACAAATCATATTTTTATGAGTCAACATTATAATATCGGCAATTAATCGTCAATATGACAATATTTCGATATTCCACATTGATTATTGAAATCATTTGCCTATGTTTCAGACCCAATACGCCTAATATATTGTAATATTATTTTATTGTAAAAACTCATATCCGACTGGGTAAGTTACCTACATACAAACGCGATAACAATACACAAGTTATTGTCAGAGTTATCTCATTGTTATTTGAATAGACTGTTACAGTGTTATTCGATGGTAATATTTGTTGGCAAAACGACCTGGGAAAATCTATTAAGCATATCACAGTAAAAAAAAAAATACTGTTATTTATTATACAGTTCCGGAAGCACGACGGATGTGTATTTGGTGTCAGCGTATCATGGGGGACATCCAAATGCCGTTCTACACTTGAAAACTTTCTTTACTTTTCCACCCTAATATGAAAATAAAATATTTAAAAAAAATAAAGTAAAACGGGGGAACAGTGAATTTTAAATAAGTTATATTGATCGTAAAACATTATGATTTACTGGATGTGAGTATAGAAGAAGAACGATTAGACGACTGTCAAACCAAAACACATTAGGAATGCTTTTTATAGAAGGGTCTAACTTTGACTTATAAATTTATCAACTCGGGATAAAAATAAAAAATGATTTAGCTATTGGTTTTATGACGGTACTCTTTTTTTTTTTTGGTTGTTGTGTCTGTACGTACATTTTGTTGGCTAGAGAACTTTTCCGATCCATTCAAACAGCATGCTGACCTAACCTAACCTACCTACTTAATATCAATATATATCTTGGTCGTTTTCAGAAAGAACTTTTAACTTTTTAATTTTTCAGAAAGTTAAATGTTATTAAAATGCATTAAATATGTCATTAGGTATTCGAATTGTAGGTATTACTGGTATTAGGGAGTATGAATTGTTTTTTTGTGTTTTAAAATCAATTTTATTAAAAAATAAAAAATAAACAAACAAACTGTGAAGAATAAACTAACAAATTTTTATTATCATTAAATAAATAATTAGGATAATGGTTATTGTATTATTAATATTATTGTACATTATGATTAATATTTACATATGTGTATTTTAATAACATGTAAATACCTGTGTATAATTTGAACATATTATGTATAATGTAGATAATATATAATGTATTAAAAAGCAACTACTCAGAGGGAAGATTACAAGTCACGTGTAAAAACTTAATTATTAGTTATTACCTTAATTTATCATGGTTGTCACCTTGCTAAGTGTACCGGTTAAACTTATTTACTACTAAAAATGCGCACATAATCTCTGTTTTACTAATATGCTATTTTAACTGACAATAATTTAGTAGAGAAAGGTCTTCGATAAAACTCGGAAAATGTGATTATAGATCATTTATTGTTTTTTTTATTCAGACCATTTCCCAATAATATTCAGCATGTTGTCAAAGCCATAATTTATATTTAAATAAAGTATACTATACAGTGATTATTAATATTTTTTTGTTAACACTAAATTTAACACAAGAAACCGTATTTGTTGTAATACTGATATATTATTACAAAAAAGTAAAAAACGCACATAACGATAACACTTAAGACGAGTCAATGAGCATACGTGTAAGGCGTATAATTAAATAAATAATGGACATTTTTAAATTCATCACACAAATAATAAAACCTCATACACATTTATAGCAAAATGAAATGAGTACTGTCAAGTTTTATAATAATAGCTAGTGGTGTCCCACAACTATAATATTTTTTATAATAATAATAACATTGGGCCTTTGTTGAATCGAAATTTTAAATTACATTTATATCATCACTCCAACCGTAATAAATAAGTAAAAAAATAAAATAAAAAAATATATAATTTAATATATTATATTAAATATAAATCACATGTCGAAAAAATTAGTTTCCAAATATAGATAGATTATCAGGTACTACGCAGCAAGACCAATAGTTGACAAAAAAAAAAATAAGAATTATTAACAAACCAAATCCTTTAGTTTTTAACATCGTTTCGAGTAGTCTCGGAGATTCTGGTGTTGATTAAAACATGATTGACGTAATCAGTAAAAAAATTCCATTAATTTAGTTTACGAGGAATATTATTGTTCGTGGAATTAAATTTCAATTACTCTAATTTCACGCATTTGAGATTCACCCTTCGAGCTAAACAGTTGGTAGTAAATAAATAATGAAATATCTTTTACAATAATTGCATTGTTATATTATTATTTTATGCATATTTTCATGCATTGGAACAGTTTACGTGGAATTAAAATAACGATCATAACGAGCTTTAAATTTTTTAACGAGAAATTAATGTTATTTATAGTTAAGACGCTGTAAAACATTATACTTGTGTATTATTTGACGAAGTTCGACGACGAGTTTTCATACATTATACTTACGAATAAAAAATAATAAGCTCGCGACACAGTACAGCTCGTGAACAATATAATTAGTAATATTTAAAATAGTTTTTTTTTTGCGTTATTTAATGTTTTATTAATGGAAATCAACTCGATTCATATTTTACTTCTTTCGGTTCCGTATTGTATTAAACTTGTCTTGCTCCAGATTCATTTGCATAATCTAGAGATTTTGACAAAGGGAATTCGGTCGCTGCCACGAAATCAGTGGCTGGCAAATTGGAATCTACCCTTTTTAAGCACGAATGAAATCGAAGAAAAAGATTAACCGAAAAATCGTACAAATCTGTGATTTATTTTTACGACCCAATATTCGCGTCGGTGCACCCTACACAACACATTACGCGATTAGTTCCAGAAGGGGTTGACGTTGTGCGTTCGTATTTATACTATACAATGTTAATTTACCAAACAATATAAACGCCAAAACAAATATCGCTTTCTCATTATAACGATGACAATGGATAAAAGTGTTATTAGGACGATATTTGGTTCGCTGTGTTAATTTAAGAGAATTCACTTTTTTTTTTTTGACATCGTAATAATATCTCCACAGCTACATAAAATATTTAAAATATGACGTCTATATAAATACAATAATTCGATACATTTCATCAGAGTTATATGTTTAAAATACACGATGTAAATGTGCAACTATCATAATTTATACCTAATAATTAATATAGGTAGTATTTATGTATATGTACAGTAAATAGACCTACTTGTAACATAAAAATTAAAATAAATTTTTCGTACGAGCATTTTGAATTTTTATTATTTTGAAATTATTTTTTAAAACATTATGTAGTACCACTGATTAAATAACTACAGCGATGATATAATAATAAACACCTACTATGCAATTATTTTGTGTACACCTCTGTAATATACCTACATGAGAAAAATCCAAAAATGGTTACCTGTGTTTCGTAACATCGAAAATACTTCCATTTTATCACATCATAAAGTTAATTCAAATTAACCAAATACAATAAGTTTATGTTTACATGAGATAATAATTGTTTAAATTAAAAAATATGTAATAATTGTCAAACTTTTATTTTGTAAATACTTATAAAATATAGAACACATAGAAATGTGTCATAATCTTAAAGAGAATGACCACATATATAATGCGTTAAAAATTAATTATAAAAAAATGTTCTTTAAATAATCAAAAATAACCTTACTTTTAAAACTAAATACGGTCATAACACTCGACAAATATTTTACATTAAAGTACCAACCATGCATAAAAAATTAACACAGTCCACATTCTTATATATTCGTCCAACAATTTACAACAAACTACTATTAGAATTTAAACATGGTCATTCGTCCAAAATTATTAAAAAAAAATTTCTCAATAGCTTATCTAAAAATATAGTTATGTATTAGGTAGTGTAAACAAAATTACTAAATTACAATAACAAAGAATTATTTTAATGATTGATAATATTTATGTTATTTTATATTGTATTATTTTACTCTACGGTTTTATAAATAATGTTATAATAAATAGGAATAATAATAAATATGTATTTAATAATATTCATTTTTTAGTAATTTTTCATTTTATTAATTGTACTATCTATTTATTAAATGTATAGTTTAAAATGTGAAGTCGATGGGCTCCCATTACACGAACTTATTCAGCGGGACCCAATATCTTTCTTTTTGAAGATTAAATAAAAATAAATATATAAAATATATAACTGCATGATAACGAAATTAAATAAAAATTAATTATATTAAAAAAATGTTCAATAAATTAAAAATTAGTTTAGATGACGATATACTACAATCCTGTTTTAAACTAGATTTTATATCTGCCAAAGAAACGTAACGCCTTTACTGTTCACTATTACTAAAGACAGAAAGAAAAATCACGTAAATCCAAGTTCGGCAAGTTTAGTGAAATTATGAATTTGGAGTGTCAGTTATAGTCTAAAGTGACGTGCAATTGAAAAGTACACAAAGTGAGTTTTT
This sequence comes from Rhopalosiphum padi, assembly GCF_020882245.1. Classification (NCBI taxonomy): domain Eukaryota; kingdom Metazoa; phylum Arthropoda; class Insecta; order Hemiptera; family Aphididae; genus Rhopalosiphum; species Rhopalosiphum padi. Next base: position 3,967,415 of record NC_083599.1, on the reverse strand, counting down.
GAAAACAATTTAAAATTTTTATTTTATTAAAATATAATATATAATATGTGTAAACTGTAAATTGTTAAGTTGTTTGAAAACTAAAAATTAAATTTGAATTGGCGTGGCTTTAGACATGTTTTTTTTCATTTTATATGGTATGGCCAATTTATGTTATATTTTACTCATTTACTGTATGTAAGTATAATATGACGTATTTATGACAATAAAAATTGTAATACAAAAATAATTTAATAATTTATTTATTTTAAATGAATGAATGTTATTATATTTATGATATGTTCGATTTTTATAAAACTATTAACTTTTATACTCGGTGCTAACGACGGTAAAACGACGAGGTATTCTTACTAATTTAATACAGAAATTACAATCGGTTAAAAACTCTCCGACAAAAACTCGTATAAGTGAATAAAACATCTGAACAAAAACATTATTTTAATCCAAAATACCAAAACGAAAAAATATGAATTATTAATATTTATGCATGACGCTTTACAGATAAGCTAAGATTGAGAGGGAAAATGTAAATGTCCGTGTATACGGTCGTACGGAGCGTGGTATAAAATATTCGAAGGGTGCCTTTTTCACTTGACATATTTACGACAAAACAGAGTGTTCCCAACACAATAATATTATTTATTTTATTTGTAGTTTTAAACCCGGACGATCTCGTACCAACTCGAACAGAAAGAAATATACCCGTCGAATAATAAAATAAATGTGCATTATAATATTTACTTTTTATTGGGAAATATTATAGGTGTCCCGCTGATAGGGGTCCGAAGAAGACATCTACATATATATGTGTGTGTGTGTGTGTGTGTGTGTGTGTGTGTGTGTGTGTGTGTATACGTGTATGTATGCATATTTTACTTTTCCACATTGTTACGAAGAAAAAAAAAATGACCATTCGGGTTGAGTCCCTTGGTCGGAAAAAGTTTCTATATATACGTATATGTGCATGTATTTTTTTTTTTTTTTTTGCTCTTCTGCTCGGTGAACCGTCAAAATACGTATAAATCTGAGAATAAAAAAAACTTTGGTTTACAACGGAAAACTCTTCGACAAAGAAAAATTGAAACAGAGGCGCCGCCGCCGTATGAAAAATTCAACGTGCGCAGCGTATTTGTCGTGTTTTTGTGATTTCTCGGAAAACGTAATAATAATATAGACGATGCGTAATACACAATTATTTTAAGACAATGACTAAAAAAAATGAAACAAAAAAATGTCTCAATAACAATAACAATATGTTTAAATGAGTATATTAATATTGAAAATATAATATATATAGTTCGTCGAATTTGCAATAAAAAAGAAAACTTAGTTAATTAGTTGTATTATTTATGAATTAAACAACTGTTGTAGACAATAAAACACAAACTATGTTTTTTTAAATTCTTTTTCGAACAAGAATAAAATGCATCGGCTATAGATTGTCAGCTTTTTTTTCCATTTAATACTACTTTTTATTAAAAACTTTATAGATAGTAGAATGTAATAATTTTATTACAAGTGACATCATAATAAATATTTCTATACACGATACATGCACTATCACGGGTTCGTAGAGCTAAATTATTGTATTTCTTTGACTCGTTCTTTTTTTTCTTCTTACAAATTGTCTAAACACTACAGTATAACGACAATATAGTTTGTGAAGAAGAATTATTTTTTTCGATATCACGTCGCTTCAACACTAATTGTAATATTCGAATCTATATATGCATCGAGCCAGAGGCGTATTTAAAGGAGGGGCCCGTACCCCCCTCCAATTCACCATATTTTATACTTATTTTTATTATATTATGAGATATTTTACAACTCTACGCCCCATGTACGCAAATTTGAACTTTTGTTTGTACCCGGGGGGGGGGGCCCTTAAGACATTTCTAAATACGCAAAAACCATAAATCAATACACTAATCGTTATAAAATTTCAATTCATCACAAACATCCCGAGAGACTTATTTCTATTTATAGCGTGCGCGTGCAGTTGTTTCTCTCATAACACGACGCGTACAACTTATTGTTTCAGGTACTGTTTTTTTGTAGTATAAAAATGATTTTCGGAATTTTTAGTTTACCAAACAAAAAACACACACACCCGGACTCGCGCTGCAAAACCAGACAATATAACTAAAACCCCATGTGAATAGTGTATCCATTAATAACGCGGGATGAACGGGTGCCACGACGATCGTGTAAATAATCTCCCGCTAACGGAATTACAGAGGGTATGTAGAGGACGTGTAGGGGCCGCCGATCATTGCGAGAGTCGCGTAAACCGCGCAATAGCCGTGTTTTTCCCCAAATTTTCTACGCGGCAGATTGTCCGTTTTGGAAACCGCTGAAATCAATTGTCCGGATCTATACGCGATGATTTATGTACGGCATTAATCTGCCGCCGTTTTACTAGTCACGTGTGTACACACACGGACACGTGCGATTGTGACTCGCGTCATCCAGTGTACTTCACGTCGTTATTATATTAATAATATTCTAAGATTTTTATTCCGTCGCGGGTATAGAAATAAAACATTTATAATGTTATTATTTATATATGACACGCGCTCGGCCGATCGTCTGCCAGTTGTACGAGTACACATATATGGCCATCGAAAAAAATTACACGCGTTTGATCGCTATACATATACGTATAGAGTACGTACGAGACCCCCCCCCCCCCCCAAACCAATTAACTTCTATAACGCTATTAGGAGGTACCTATGTGTGTGTGTGTGTGTGTGTGTGTGTGTGTGATACGGAAGATTAAAAATCGAACGCACATTTACTATGCGAACGCGTCTGCTGCATGTGTAACATGCGAGAACGCCGCAGAAGAAATCGAAAACCATCTGTGATGTTGTGATTTAATCGAATTTATATTTTCAGGAAATATTATTAAAAAATATAAGCGAAATAAAGTATGTGTGTACGTCAATAAAGTGAAACGGTGTGAATATATTTTTTCTTTATCGTATTATATTGTAGCTTTGTGTAGCGAAAAAAAAAATCGACTATATATAATATTGTAGGAACAAATTTTAGTAATGGAACATCAAAACAACAATAACATAAACGTTATTTGAACGATTGGTTTTTATTTACACAAATATTATGCTCTCTCATGTACGTCGATTATACTTCTATTCAAAATTCTATACAAACGTTTTGTATTGGATTTTTTCTCCGACTTATTGAATAAAAGTAAAATATAGTTAATATAGTAATATATTCTTTTTCGTCTGTGCCCCTCGAAAACTAACCATAAATTGATGGTATATATGTAAAGTAAATATTTTTATTTACATAAATATCTGTATGATATATTTCCTAATAAGTTGAATTTGCGACATTAGAAACTGTACTATTTCTTCGGATAAAATGCGTTCAGTTAATTTTGCTTAACTAAAATGTATTTTTTTTCAATACAAATATACTTTATACGTTACATTTCTGAGCTTATACGATATGGTCGATATGGTTTATTGCTGCTGAGCGAAGACTATACATTTTTCACCATTTAATATATATATAAACCTACTGATTTCCTCTAATTAGTTTAATGTTACTGTACCCCATTTAGTTCTCCGTATCAAATCCTTTTAACCTTGAAAACTGAATTGTTCAGGACCTGCAGGTTTCTGTACAACCACGGCGATACTGCTGGTAACAGAATTGCAACTTTTGATTTTTATCTTATGAGTTATGGCGATTTATTTAACAATTTGTTCTCACAATTAAATTTGAATTAAACGATCAGTCATTGTACACGAAAAACGACGAACCCAACTAGAAGCGACGTATCGGACTGTTTTTAAGTATATTTTACAATAATATTTATATTTATATTAGTTATTCAATTTCTATTAATAATAATACACAGTATAGTATCTTTGCCAAAAACATAACACATTATATTGTTATAACACATTATTTTTATTACCTTATTATTATTTTATTCTGTTAAAAACACGTGTTGAGTACTATTCGTGATTTCCTTCTGTTTTTTTTTTTTTTTTAGTTTTCACAGTAATTTAAAAGTACTGGAAATTTTCTGTTTTTTACTCACCAAAATATCCACGTGGATCAAATATTTTTTTACCAGAAGTTACTGTTGAAATGTATTCATGTCCGGAAAAGTTTTGTACGATGCAAAAATAAAAACATATTATCGTTGTTGAACACTGCAATACCATTCAGAAAATAAGGTTAAAAAATCATACGCTTTAAAATTGTTAGCGAATCAGTAAATCTGAATTATAAATTACCTATTTAATTCATTAATTTTAAGAACGGCGACCAAAAAAATAATAATAATAAGTGAAAAAAAAATATTATTATTTATTAGGTACTTATTAGCCTAACTTAGCCCAAGTATATACGGTGTAGTTTTTCATAAATCTTGATACATAGAGGAATATCACAAAATATCGTATTAATATTACTGTGTGATAACAAGTTAATTGTGTTAAAATAAAAAACAAAATTCACTCGACGGTTAAATTGGATTCAGTTGCAAAACAACAAATTGAAGATAAACGCGGTGCACTGCAATCGCCCATTGTTGAAACTATAGAAATTGCTGTATAAAGTAGGCCGATAGGGTCTTTCTCTTAGAATACAGGTACACAGAGATTCTGGGTATTTGAACGGTCCATTGATAATGATGGGAATTTCAGTGCGTTGTTAAGGCTTAAAGTTCAATGCGCGGAAATATATTTACTGTTGCTCAAATATATTAAGAACCGCCGCCGCGTGCAACAATTTGGACTAGGTAGTAGGTTCGTCTCTCCGATGAAACGCGTAACACGAGTACGTTTAAACAATTATATACTTTCTTATTTTTTTTTTTTTGCTTTAAAAGTTTATTAAAATAAGACGTGGAAATTGAAAATTAGTAGATACAACAGATGGCGTCTCGATTATTTCAGAATATTATCAAACTTCCAATCAATTATACGTTACTACTTACTAAATAATACGTGTATAATATATAAGTATTATAAGTAGATTTAGAACCGTTTTCGCGGAATACACAAATTCGACATACGCCTTTGATCCGAAAACGGTTAATAAATATGAGGGAAATTTACAATATTGCGTCTTAGGTATTTTACACCGAATACGGCTAAATCTTTTGTTATATACAATTATCGTAAATTATTATTTACATTAATTCCGCGTTCACGTCGACTTAACAATAATGGCGGAAACAAAATAAAATTATAACTTCTGACTTGACATTTTAATTAAATATTTACATTTACAGTTTATAATATTATACGATATAAACCTATACCGTTCAACAATACACAATTAATAATATTCCATATTAATAAACGACTATATACATTACAGTCGTGAAACTATAAAAGGTTTATATTTATATTGTACATCTGTATATTATATTTAGTTAAAACGTTATTTATAGATGAATTTCTAATATCTGCATAAACAGGTGCTGTTGACGACACAAACAATGCTTTTAGAATGTACATCAAATGATTCAAAATGTTCCAATAACATATATATGTACCTACAATAAAACAGTTGTTAATTTAAATTTTCGCTTATATATTCAATTATTATAATAGGTATATACTATACTGTAGCACAATTCGCGGTATGCTTCGATTTCAAATTATGGACATTTTCAGACTGATTTTACAGATTATAATATTATTATACCATTACAATGGATAGGTTTATTGTTAAAAAATAATTAATATGATATTAGGTTCATTGGTGAAGGCCAAACGCGCATAATCGATTTTTTTTCACCGTTTTTAATGAAATCGTGATGAGTAAATGAATGTGATAGCTATACGAATAATAGTAGGTATATTATTAGAAAAAAATAGATGCGCATCACTGAAAAATATAGATATTATATACGATATAACTGTATTATAGGGTTTTCTGATGTCTTTCGAAAAATATGTGCTATTCAGTGTTAGGATGATATTAAACGAAGTGGGTTATATTTATATATAATATTTTGATTCTATAGTATTCTACCAATAATCAGCTGACCGAGAGATTTATAAAACAACAATAATTATTAACTTTGGACTTGAATCAATTTCACTGTTCGGTGTTTCGCGATCCGAGGTAAAATCGTTACTTAAAAGTTTGTGTTAGAAGAGAACAGCACAGCGTCACTACGAAACAAACAACGATATGATTTGACCTATTCCAAAATAATAAATATTATTTTTTTGATATTCTAAGTAAAAACATTATTGTAAATAGACTTATTCGATTTTGTGCGAGCTATTCGAGTTATTTATAATATCATATATTTTCGATTCAAATATGCGTAGATGGTACGCATATATCGTATTACATTATATTATATGCGTTTTATATACAACGAATTATTGTGGTTTAATTTGAATAATAATAATAATAATAAGTCTTATCACACACTACTACTGCAGAATAGAATGACAACAATTATGATGATTTATTTATTGTTAAAAGAAAAAAATGCATACATTTCCGGCACGTGTATCTGGTCTCACAGACATTTGGTACCAATTAAAAACGCGCCAGTGGTATAATTATCTTGCACGCCAAATAAGTCACAGCGATAGGGTACATAACAAATAATATATAAGATGTATAATTTTGTGGGTAAATAAATGTGTTTTTTTATTAATATAATCACCGTAATTTTTCTGTGACAAAGTCCATTAGAAGCCACAATTTATAGTTGTGTAATTGTGTCCTCAGCTCGTTTATACCTTCGATATGAAAGAGCGTTAAAAGCGTAACCAAATTTTTATTTTTATTTTTACACTAATTGTGTTGGTTTGTGAAGAAATCTTTTATCGTTCTGATAAAGTATCGAAATTAAGCAGTTTAAATGGTTAATGCGAAATTTATTGATCATTTTTTCAGTAAAAGATACTTTTAAAATTGTATTTAAATACAGATACGAGTACATCTATTCAGAAAGTATTTAAAATACATTTCAAATACTATTTTTTTTTACTTTTCAACTAGTTAGCTTGCCAAATTAATGTTAATATAATAACTAATTTAAAATTGTCATGTTACATTCAACTATAGGTATTAATAGAACTTTTTGTACCACATAGTTAATTGTATACTAAAAAATTTAAATAAATAAAACTTGTTATATTATAGCAATTCTTTAATATTATAGGAAGTAGTATATAGGTACCTAATTAGTAATTGAACAGTTGTTAATGAAATATAAAAAATAGGACATACAAAGCAAATTAAAGAATAATCATTCCCCAAAAATGTTGTTGCGTTTAAGTATATATTTATATTTTGTAATAATCACATTCACAAATGAACAAGACATCAGAAATAAAGGACAAGGGTTCTCAACATTTATGAATGAAAAATATAAATAAAATAGACAAATGTATAATATTTTTCAAAAAAATATATGTGACGACTGACGAATAATTTATTTATCAAAAGTATTTGTATAAAAGTATTTAAATACATGTATTCAAATACTTTACAAGACTGAATATGTCTTAACATACTATTATATACTATGTATATAAAAATAGGTACCTATTTAAAATTTTTAACTTTAAGCTCATAAAAACTCGTATAATTTACTAATTTAATTTATCAATTTAAAGTGCATACAAATGAGTAATATACTAATATAATATAGGTAATGCGATAAAAACTTATATCGATAATTTTTTTTCGAGTAATTTGTTATCTTATAATGATAATATAGATATATAGATATTTTTGTCTCATTATCTCAACCTTACTGGTGTGCAAAATACACTACGCCATTTCACGTATTTTACTGCAGTGATCTCGTTAAAAATAACGAACAAGACGGTTGAAACGAGCTCGTCCTTTTTGCTAGTTAACCACAAATTTTCAAGTTTCTATGACAATAAATATTTAAGGCACCGTCGTTCCACGGCTATATGACGTATATATAGTGTGCAGCGCGGACGTTTTCGCAAATATTTGAATGAGATGGCTTTTGTTGTTCATATACATGGAATACACGTAGCACAGCGTTTCAATGATTAAGAAATCGTATATTTCATTGTGTGGGTAGTATTCATAAATATTTTTGACGCAGTCAAATAAATAAATTTATTTCTACCCACTCTTCGTTAAAATTAGAAAAAGAAATTGTCGTGCGTATAGTATACAGTACCGCCGACATAAGATTTTTATGATTATACTTGTATACGTTTAAGTTAGTATCACTATAAAATGTTTATTTTGCGTAGACAACCATACTTTTGTTGTTTTATATAATTATGTGACTTGGTAATAAACTGCGTGCATATGGTTAAAATATATGTATTAACATTAAATATGACTTGGAGCTTTTATGAGCTTAAAAAAAAATATATATTATATTAAAACAACTTTCCAAATAATTTTTTTTGAATAACAGATTTTAAAAAAAAAATTTTAAATATCTCCCGCCAATGAATTGGAAAATTTTAGTGGAGTCATGAGAGCGGACGCTCCAACATCCTTCCTACTAAAAATAAAAATAAAAGAAAGTTATAATTTTATTTTTAATTCATACACATTTATTTGTATTATATAATAATATATTATAGATATTAATATATTGTATAGATGCGAGGAAAACATTTTTTTATGATATTTTTGTCACATCCATAATAACTTTACATCACTATGATGACCACACAATTTTGCACCGTGAAAAAGAACTGGTATACATTACACCAACACGATACACGTATGTCACGCGTTTATATTTTACATTATCCTACTTGTCTTTTGTCGGTATTTCAGCCGAAAAGTCAATCTCTATTAGATAATTATATAAAAAGTCATAAATGACATTGGCAATTTGTTGTATAATAGTTTAAATAGCTGAATACTGGATATAGTATCATTTGTTTATAAAGTCGTACTGGAATAATACACATTATCTGCTATGCCTAAATCATTGTAGTTAACTTCACTTATTTTATGTAGATTAAAAAAATATGAAAAAACGACTAAACAATTCGGATATGCTTTGATATACAGATAATATATAGACATTTGAAATAGCATAATACTTTCAAGTATTGTGAAAAAAAAATATTGATTTATTTATAAATTTAAAAAAATTGATATAATATTATAATTAAGGCCAACAATTATATGCCCTATAAACCTATAAAATATGTATTCATTTATTCCCTAAAAATTACCAAAATATGCTCTGAAATCGTGTACTAAATTTTCACTTTCAACATTTTAAAATTATTTATCGATTTAATAACACACTACGAGTATGAACCACGACTGAAGAGTACGATATAGGTACGATAAAATATATTATTACGTATTTATATGATATTGTTATGCAATACCCAAGGTGGATATCTATTATATAAAAATAAGTCCGGTTTTCCTCCCTGACGCTATAACTCCAGAACGCACGAACCGATTTCCACGGTTTTGCATTCGTTGGAAAGGTCTTGGGCTCCGTGAGGTTTATAGCAAAGAAAATTCTGGAAAATTCAGGAAAAATTCAACAGAAAAGTGGGGAAATCGTTTTTCACATACAGCGCCATCTATTATACATAGCATGTACCTCAAACCAATAGCAACGGTGCGTGATAAAGTGTGTGACAGATATCATTATTCTCTGTTCAGTTAATTTCATTTATTGTAAATTATATGGATCGTGCATTTGAAGTTAAATTCAACACTATGTCCATAGTCCAAAATGCCTAGAGAACGACGTGTGAACATCGGCCGCCGCACAAGACATGCAAGCCAGCAACAAGTCTATTCAAGGAACTTAAGAGAAGAAAGACAAAATATAATAAGAGAAAATGACCGATTGAGACATCGCGTGAGCACACGAAGATCATTGGCATCATACAATCGCTTGGCATTCCAATATGATCCCACTGCGAACTACAGTGATGATGAAAATTTGGATATTGGACGAATGACGACTATATGCCGATATTGCAATGCGGTAAAGTTCAAAAGAGAAACGGTTGGATTGTGCTGCGCAAGTGGAAAAGTCAAACTGGATCCATTACTTACACCACCACAGCCACTGAAAACATTGTTTGATGGAAGTGATCCCGATTCCAGCCATTTTCTTCAACACATCCTTGAATACAATAACTGCTTTCGCATGACTTCCTTTGGAGCTAATATCATTCGAGAAGGCGGCCTCATGCCGACTTGCAAGGTAAAAGATACAACACACATAACCAACACATAATTGCAACACATAACAACTTCATATACACCACACACTACACCATCACACGATTTACAATGTATTCATGAACAAATTTTAATGATTATTTGCAATTACAGATACAAGGTCAAATATATCATTTGCATGGTTCAATGGTGCCAACACCAGATGAACCGCATCAATTTCTGCAAATATATTTCATTTCGTCGATGGTGGATCAGCTGAACGTGCGGTGCAATATACAGGGAGCACAACAGTTAAAGAGACGAATTATTGAACAGTTGCAAGCATTTTTTCACGCTAATAATGCTGTGGTTAATATGTTCAAAACAGCATTGGAACGAATGCCATCGGATACGCACAAATTTGTCATAAGAGCGGATTGTACTCCGACAGGTGAACATGTGCGAAGATTCAATGCACCCACCGTTAATGATGTTGCTGCAATTATTGTTGGCGATCCAACTAAATCACGAGACATTGTCGTTCAGCGAAGAAGCAATATCATGCATCGTGTAAACGAGACACATCGTTTGTACGATGCGTTACAATATCCAATCATTTATTGGCAAGGGCAAGACGGATACGACATCACGTTGAAGATGGTCGATCCAATTACAGGTACAATATTCACACACTAATTATTTCCATTATTACTTTTATTGGTTTCCATTAACAATTCATTTAATTTTGCATTTTCAGGAGTATCAACGAATAATAAAAATCTAAGCGCAATGAATTACTATGCGTATCGTATGATGATTCGTACACATGAGGAGAATGTCATTCTGAAGTGCGGTCGGCTATTCCAGCAATTCGCTGTTGACATGTATGTCAAAGTCGAGACCGAACGTTTAGCGTTCATCAGATTCAATCAGCCAAAGCTACGATCTGAGGACTATATACACTTGCGTGATGCTATTCATTCAGATGGTGATGTTCAGAATATTGGACGACTGACGATTCTCCCATCAACTTATATCGGAAGCCCACGCCACATGCACGAATACGCTCAAGACGCTATGACGTACGTGCGAAATTATGGAACTCCGGATTTATTTATTACGGTCACATGCAATCCGAAGTGGACGGAAATTGAACGCGAGTTGGAACCGGGTCAAAAACCGCAAGATCGCCATGACATAATCGCCAGAGTATTTCAGCAAAAACTCAAGGTTATGATGGATGTGCTTACTAAGTATCGAGTTTTTGGTGACACACGTTGTTATATGTACTCGGTGGAATGGCAGAAGCGTGGACTACCGCATGCTCATATCCTAATTTGGTTGCTGAACAAATTACATTCAAATGAAGTGGATGACATCATATCAGCTGAAATTCCTGATCCAGTCACTGATCCCCGTCTACACGACATTGTGACGACACAGATGGTGCATGGACCGTGCGGTGCATTAAATCCATTATCGCCTTGCATGGCTGATGGAAAGTGCACAAAACGATATCCGCGACCGTTAGTTGCTGAAACAGTCACAGGGAACGATGGATATCCAGTTTATCGTCGGCGTTCAAAAGAAGATAACGGTCGAACTATCAAAGTTAAAGTTCAAAATCAAGAGATTGAGATCGGAAATGAATTCATTGTACCATATTGCCCGCTGCTATCACGAATTTTCGAAACACATGCAAACGTTGAGAGTTGTCATTCGGCCAAATCAATCAAATATTTGTGCAAGTACGTCACAAAAGGCAGCGACATGGCTGTGTTTGGTATTGCGTCGGAAAATGTGAATGACGAAATCAGCAACTTCCAAATGGGCAGATACGTCAGTACTAATGAAGCACTGTGGCGATTATTGTCATTTCAAATTCATGAAAGATATCCCACAGTTGTACATTTAGCAGTGCATTTGGAAAATGGCCAAAGAGTTTACTTCACTGAGGCTAATGCGGCACAACGAGCTGAGAGACCACCATCGACAACATTGACTAGCTTCTTTGCAATGTGTGAAGCAGATCCATTCGCAGCGACGCTGATGTACGTTGAAATGCCCAAGTATTACACTTGGAATCAATCAACAAAGAAATTCCAACGTCGCAAACAAGGAACCCCAGTTCCAGACTGGCCACAGGGGTTTTCAACTGATGCACTAGGTCGTATGTACACTGTTCATCCTAGAAACGATGAATGTTTTTATTTGCGACTGCTGTTAGTAAATGTACGTGGACCGAAATCATTGTTTGTGTTAACGTCAGACCAAAAAACAAAAAATGTGGTTTACCAAAGAGCACTACAATGAAACAATTAAATAACACTTCATTTTAGTAGGTAATTGAAATGAATTTATTACTGTTGTGAAATGAAATAAATATTTTCCTTTTCAAATATATAACAAAAAAAATTTTTTTTCTTTATCTTTTAATCACCAAACGAAATGTTACATAAAACGAATCTGGTGGCGAAACGGAGTTCGCCGGGTCTGCTAGTATCATATATATAATAATTAGTGATTCTTGATTTGTCGAGTCTTAAAAATCATAAATATGCTCTTAAAATGTACAAAATCCTAAAATATGTCCTGGAAATGCAAAAATATGCAAAATAAAATTTCATATTATACAGCATCACAGCATTTCAAACAAATTTTGGTATAAACTAGCTATTTTTTTGACCAACCAATAAAAATATGCAAATGCATACAAGTGTCGGCCTTAGTTATAATAATATGCAATCAGTTTAGTGTTGTTCCCTCCAATAAAATCAAGTCCAATCTACCGCTTTACTGGTAGGTAGTTTAAAACAAGAGAAATAGTAATCATTTGTTTACAAAATTTGCAAAGAAAAGAAGTCGTAATGCAGGTGATTGGCTCACACCAATTAGATTGGGCGCGTTACACTCGTGTCGTTTAGTAGATTTGTAATATATTATAAGGTTTGGAAGTATTGATATTCTATTGCATATAATATCTAAAATTGCTTGTGATTTAATTTATTCAACATTATTGTATTATAGAAATTATGGCATATCATAGTTATAGTTTTATAATTTTTTTGTTCTTCTACGATGTACTAATAAAATCAAAAATTCACTTTTTCTGTGTTTCAAGTACATTATACCTAAGCTTTTAGAGGAGCACTGCACTGAAAAATATAAAACAAAATCAATATAATATATACCTCACTTTTATCAGAATACGGAATAATAATTATGCCTAATTAAAATATACGTAATACAAGAGTTGCTGTTTATAATGTCATTAGCATCTCATGTTACAAATATTAATTATCAACAAAGCAAAGAAGAATTTCAACGTTTCAATGCCATACTCACAAAGTTTACCGACAAAAAAAATGTACATACATTTTACATTTTAACTTATTTTAATATATTTTAAATAACAAGTTAAAAGTTAAAAAACCGCACACATTTTTTGAAAACTCCCCGTTAATATAAACAGGTAAGACGTATATAAAATACCCGTGGACATTTTTAAGAGTTATAGTAGTCTCGTTATTTTAATTACATCATAAGTATATTTTTTACGAGTACGTTGATCCGCATTGACTATTTTTAATTTAATAAATTATAATTCAACGGGAAAACTCAAACGCCCTACACGCACGCAAACACTTATGTTCTCTTCGAACTTAGAAAACACACAAAAAAAAAAAATAATAATAATAATAATAATAAACTTTATGTATTTGGAGTTATGCAAATTATTGAAGGAACTAGAGCACAATAAATTTATGTGTGCGCATATCTCGTTAAACAATTCCAAATACCAATATCCCTAAATTTGAATACTAATCATTAGCCGACGCCGGCCGTGTGCCTCCTCTGAATCGTATATGATAATATTCTGGTCCGAAAATTCTGAAGGGTCGTTAAAATGGCTTATGTCACATTAACTTAAAGACCGATCCACTCTTCCTGGCACGTTTGCGGACTACTATAACATCGGAGGGACGTCAAACAAATAGCCATAAGGTTTTAACATTCTCTCACGTCGTGGAAAATCATAATTGGAAAACCACTTGGTTATTCTCCACGACTTGGTATTCAAATAAATAATATTGCTTACATTGCTTTTACTGACCGAAATTCTTCTCTCGGCATACTGCGGTGTTGATATTTTTTTTCACACACAATTATTATTGTGTGGTATACTGCGGCGAGTATAATGCATATATATTTTAGCAAATTATAAATTATTATCTTATTGGATTCGTCCTGGCAAAAACCCGGAAAAGTTATGTCGTCGTGATATACCTTTGCTACATGTGATTTTGTTCAACAATGTGCCGTGTAGTACCTACTGCAATTTCCTGCTTTCCGGTTTCGGATAATATTATAAATCACGGCTCACATAATATTTTTATTAAATATTAGCCGTGAAACACGTGAACACTATAATGATTATCATTCATCGCTTATCTTATATATTATAATAGCTACAGATGTGGATTTTTATGTAATAAAAAGTGAAATTATACAAATATTTTTGTTGTTATTTTTGCCAAAATATGTAAACATTAAAAAACATAAAATATTTAACAAAAAAGTGTAAATTTAACAATAATTTTTAAAATTCAAATTATATATAAAAAAAAACTTTTAAAAGACAAGCAAACGAACAAACCATAACAACTACAGGCTAGTAAAAAAATACGAAATATTATAGAATTTATCATCTAAAATATTTAAGAAAACGCATTTACTTCAAAATATACAAAAAATTAATAAAAATATGTGCTACAGTATTAAAGAAAAATAAATACTTTCCATTTTATCTGGTGCGTTATGAAACACTCTCATTTTTTATTATAATTCTGAAATATGCATTCAATAAATTTAATTATTTACAAAAAAATCCATGCCTTTATAATAATTATTAATGTATTACAAGGTTTACTTACTTCCAAAATGTACAGTAATATGTTCACTTTTTGCTTTTAATGTCAGAATAATGGGTTTACTAAAATAATGAAAATAGCTTAACGAATTTCGTAAAATTAACTTTTCTGAATATAATGGAACTAGCAGGTATATCAATAACTAAAAATTGTTTAATTTATTGTATTTTATTTAAAAAGTTGTAGATATATTATCGCGAGCCGACAGACTATCTACCTTGCAGTATTGAGGTAAAGGTTTACCTAACTGAATTATATTTCTTTATTATACCAAAACACAATTACTTAATTAGTTATAAATAAATATTAAAATGAAGAAACTTTTCGTTCAACTCAAAGTTGAAATAATAAGTTTGAGGTACTTGCCAAGCATAATTTTTCCATAACCCCTTTCTCTTTAAATACCTACCCAAGTTAAAACGATCATAATTCAATTTCAAACTATATTAAATTGTCTGTTTATTTAAGTATTTTTATGATAGTAAAATAAAAACTTATAATTTAGGTAAATAAAAGTTGTCTTAAAAACAATAAACTTGAACGTAGTTTTTTCTTTGTTCTCTCATACTATACCATGGTATAATCTGGTCATAAGAAAAAAACAAAGGACCAAAAAATAATCCATTTGCACAGTTTTCCGATTTATTCAATAACATTTTGTACGGTTTATTACTAATATTTTTCTCACGCGATAATGTATAAAATATGATGTACACTATAAAACTATATCATTCCGTGTTATGCCCGTGTGGCAGTGTTTTGATTTTTATTCATAATAATATCGCTGTAATAGTTTTGTTTAAAATATCGATGGAAAATGTACAATAACATCGCCAAACGTGCACTATAATAATAGTTATTATAATATTAATGACGCATTAATCGATTCCAGTAAATGCATAATTTATATATCAGTCTCGTATTAAAAAATAAGCCACATTTATTATTGCGGTAAGCGAATTAATATGTTTCGAATTCGTGATGTAGGTGAATACGTTTATTTAAAAAAAAATTAAATTATATTATCACGATATTAAAGCCAAAAATGTTCCCACTTATTTTACACATCATCACAATCGCGCAACACGGTTTATGCCGTCTAAAACGCGTGTTTCTCGTTTGGGTTACACTGTTTTCACAGTGACCAGGCGATTGATTATCGAATTTCGCCAACATAAAACTAGTTAAGTGTATACTATCTGCTAGACGAATCCGGTGTACAATAAATGGCGATTTTGCACTTGTTTAAATTAATCAGAATATTTCCTCGCGTAAGTAATGCATTGCAGAACATCGTGTTTTCAGTTTTGAGAAATATTAATATTAAGGTTGCTTCTAAAACATTGATTTCCTTCGGGGTCGATACCCTAGCTGTGTGCATAAAGGTGATTTTAACATCTCAGAGATTGTATTTTTAAGTCTCAAACGTCACATCACATAACTATACTACTGTGTGATTTCCAATAGATTTTATAAAAAAAAAAGTGTTTATAATTATATTCTCCGAGATATCACAAAGTGATTTCTATGTGATTTAAATTTGTAATGACAAATTTGACGATGACAACGTGTAGTCTTGGAATTTTTTTTTAAATTTTTTCCGAACTTCACTTTGTGCGCTCTAAACGAAGTCGGAGCGCTGAAATTGGGAGTGTCTATCTGATTGCATATGGAACTTACAATGTGACGAAACATAGAACATTGTTGTGCGACATCGCATCCAGTAACTAATAATAGTAATATTAAACTTCACATCAACTGCTATATTATAATAACATGTCTGAGAATCTTTTTTGCACACAGGGTAGATTATAATGTTATTTTTGTTCCGCGAGATCCGCAATCGAGCGCTCAAAAATCCCCCCCCCAAAAAAAAAAAAAATTTAATAATATGATATCACAGCAATAATAATACTCGGGGGCGTATTATTAACGTATGGTACGTAACTACGACGCATTAAACATTATTATATATATATATTAGAAACCTTATTGTGCGACCTAGAGAGGAATATATGATATAGCGGCTGTATATAATAGGTAGCAGCCGCAAAAACGCGAAACGGTTGATTGAAACGCTCCCGCACCATAATAGCACCAATCATCATCGTGACGGTCGTATTATCGTTGTAATCATGTATAACCACTACGCCGCAACTGATTATCAGAGAACGTTCTCCGCAGTAGTTGTATTATATTATACGCGCACGTTTCCTGCTGCCCCGTCGCCAATCATCCCGTTGCCGTGGTTATCTCACCCCGTCATCGATACCGCGTTAGTGATTTTATTTTTTATATTTATATAGGTCCCTATGATAATATTACACGTATTTTACTTATAGTGCGTCATTGTAGGTACACCTATATATCGTGCGTTATCGTATAGTAAAGTTATCGCCGGTTATTGCCGCGACCTCGAGTTATTATATTATGATTAAGTCTTCTGGCGCCATTTGTTTCAGGAGCAGCTCCAGTGGGGGGAGGGGATGCTAGGGCTGCCCCCAAATCCGTATTTCTATTGTAGTTATATACCGTCAAAAATAAAATTTAATAAAAACAACAACATATTATACCATTGGCAATTATATAGACACGTACGGTGTATACTATATATACCCGTTATATATACTGTGAAGTGTAAATAAATAATAATAATACATAAAATAAACTATACGGTATTATGTTATTATGAATATTATGGCTTAAACCACCCCCTACCCACCACCAAGAAGTCTCTGGAGCGCGTCATTTCCACGCGCGTTAACTATTGTCTTTCGTAAAACCAACATTATAAAAATATAGTACGTTATTTGTATAATAATAAAATGTCATAATCATCTGCTCCGGGAGACGTCGCGTAACTCGTATCATTTAACCTTCAGCTATAACCTACAGACGGTTATTTACTTATGTAAACACGGCCGGCACTTGCTGGGTCGGCTAAATTTGCGTATAATTTTGTAGGTTCCGAAATGCAGCTCAGGGGGAAAAAATCGTTTTACATTTTATTTTATAACTAACCACGTCAAGGGTTGACCAGAGCTCAGTACCTCACTGCAGTTCAAAAGAACATCGTGCCTGCAATATCACCATAACTATATTATATTTTATAGTGATGGCGAGAATAAGTCACAGTAACTCTGACATGGATACTTAATCGGCGCAACTGGGGAGGGGACAACCATCTCGTATGTCACGAACGGCGAACGCTCACACATCGAAATAAATACGTCCCCGTACAAGACACACACAAGCACTTTTGTACAATTTCATCGGCTTACCAATCTATAACTCTGCCTATTAACCAATCGTATTGTCGAATCGGATTATTTATAATAAATTGTATAATACAGTAACGCATATTATCTGCATATACGAATCGCCTTATTTATAGTTTAGGCGCAATATAAAATATAAAATAACGATAATGCCAATGTTTGAACACGACGGATTTCACTAGTCCACATCGTCTATTGTATACCGTGTTATTTTTTGTTTTAGTTTTATCATTCAATAAATTGGACACGTACAGAAATAATTATGAACGTACATTATACCCCCCCCCCGTCTGGCGACTACCGTTCTCTTGAGACGGGCCCTCAATCACGACTTGTGTGTATTTGACAAATATGCATTTGAACGTAGTTCGCTTGTACAAGTAACCGAGTAAAGTGTGTTCACACGTTATTAGATTAGCAAACACTAGTGCCGGAAAGATATATATATATATATTTAACGTTGTACCTACAAAATGACATAATATTATTATATGGTGTGAATAAAGTATATGTATTTCGAGTAATGATGTGTAACCAAGGCAAGGCAAACCACGAAAAATAAGGCTGAGCGTAAACGAGTTAAAAAGTTAACGTTAAGTTACATAAGAAGTTACTTTTTTTTTAAGATACACTTCTATAATTAAGCGAGTTAAAATGTGTTTCGTGATATGCGGTCAATACATTTTGTAGTCACGTTGAGTTAATATTATCCCGATGTGCTGCCAACCTACTGGTTGCACTATTAGCTCAATAATATATACCCCACGGATTCGAAATACGTTTTGTGCGAGTTACAGTTTTTTTAGAGAAAAATTAAATTCTGAAAAAGGTGTTATTACTTATGATATTATTATAAATGTATATTGTAAATATCATATTTGTAAACCGACAGTGTATATCGAATACCCATATGGAAATTTGGCACGGTCGAAGTTCAATAAGCTCGAAGAAGCACGTCCCACTTCTTTTTGGGGATAAATAGAAAAGGGGACTACTTAAGAATTTTAAAGTCGTGCTTATAAATACTTACGAATTGCGCATGACAATTTGGCACGGTCAAAAACTTTGAAATTATGAAACGGCTAAGTTTCGCGCGAAAGTTATAGCAGTGATTTAAACTGTCGTGGATAATTGAAAACGACTAAAATTACAAACTTCCAATTTGTACTTAAATGAACTTACAGATATAACTTACAAATTATTGACAAAATTTGGAGAAAAAATTTTCATTTTGGGCGGCCAACTTCACGGAGCTATTGTATATAAATACAACTTTATAAATATTTCCATAGAAAATTGCGGTCTAACCCAAATACATAATTTCATATCTCAGAACTATAATACTATTTACACTATCAATAGGATCGGAGTTATCTGATAAATTATAAAACTCTACTATTCTAGAGATGACTAACGGTTAGATACGTTGTCGTTGCGATCTCTTTAAAAATAATCTACCAACAATTAAACTTAATTGATAAGTGATAACTAGTAGAATAACATTGGATGACTTACCATTATTTCGTCATTTCTGTTAATTATTAATCTAATATGTATATTATATATATAATTTTTTAAATACATATAAATTATTCTGTCTTTTTGTTTTTTTTTTTTTTTTTTTTTCTTATCAACAGTTGATACAGTTACTGTGTTTATTATTGTGCTTTGAAGTAAATATCAGTAGCAAATTTAAAAAAAATGTAACTGATTTTAACTAAGTTATTTTTTTCTTTTTAGTTTGCAAAATAAAATAGAAATAAAATTACTTTTAACTTTAAACTTACATTTTATATATTAAATTAACGAGTTAAATAAATGTGTTAACTTGCCCAGCCGCGAGAAAAAGTAACAAAATTATATTATAGATACACAAACTACTAACCAGTATATACATATATTATTAATATATAGTTTCTTAGGATACAATCAAACTTTAAAGTGTTCTAAGTATTCACCAATCAGATTAAAATAATCATTTGTTTATAACTTTACAATATTATATGCTGTCAAACATATATTAACTTTTGTAATTATTTTACTCATTACAACATCAAATCGCACGTATAGTAGTCGTTATAATATTGATATTATACTCGTACATCGACTACAGTAGTACTCCACTTTACGGTCACTGTTATATATTATTCTGCTTGGGCGTATTTTTGACAATAATAACGTGACAGTGGAGTAACCTAACCTATAAATGTCGCACACTCGTACCTGTAGTATAATATTACGTACGAGTCGGTATATGTTAAACACTATAATATTGTTATGATCACAACGTTTGAACTTATAATATATATACGTAATTAAAACAATAATTTATACAACGGTTTTTTTTTTTAATTGAATTGAATTGACCTTTATTTCGGTTCTATTGCGCTTCGTGAATGCGAAGTATTACAATTAAATATTTATATTGTTAACGAGTTGAAGATATTATAATGAATAATAATAATTCTGTTTATCGCGAATTCATAACAAATAATAAGAACTGAATAAACAAGCATATTATTTTACCTTCATTCAACAATTTGTTTTCTTTAAGACACGCACGATTACTGGCATATTTCTGCAATTTTGATTTAATTTATGAAACGGAATTATTTCACCTATGTAGTTATGTGCACTAATATTTACGTCTAAATGTTAATTAATTTTAACTTAGAATGCAACTGAAATGTTTAACCCAATGGAAACATAATATAAAGAGATATTATTTCCGCGACAAATGCATTTTTCGTATTTATAGAGCTACACGATGAGCGAATACGAACAACGACGCGGCGTTAAAGGTTTTAATTATTAATCCATTCGAGGAGTGGCCGGTATGTGTATGGTATATAATATTATATTTATTATAAAAATAACTCCGAATAAATATGTAGAAAAACGAAATGTACCTATAATTATATATAGAAATACTGCTGCAGTGCCACAGATTCTTTGACACTCGACAATAAACAGCGTATTACTATACACGTATATATTCAATCATGGTAATTTATTTAATTATATACAATACATTCTGAATAAACGCCGAACAATTGAATATATAAATCTACAAACTATAGTTTTTCATGTTTAACAGCAGTGATGTTATTAGTTATTTTGAACGAACGACGAGCCTGCGTAAGTATTATGTAAATATAATAATTATACATAATACATATTGTACGATCGCGTTACATTTGTATACATTATACGTCAAAGACTTCAAAAGGGAATTAGGTACATCGTTGATGATTGAAATTCCAATAAAATGTATCATTATAATACTTCATCGTTTTTCAGATGTTGTTACGAATATACAGCAGGCACGTAGCCAGTAAATTTCTACTAGGGGGGCCAATAATGTTTGGCCCTTTTATTATTCTCCATAATTTTTCTTTGTGAAATTCTTGTAGGGGGTATGCAATACAAAGAATCTTAGTAATTTAAATAATTTACCTTTAGTTCATAATTGGTTAAAAAATTTTTGTTCACAAAAAGTTATACCTATTACTTACCTTTTTGAGAATTACAAAAATAGGAAGTACCTGATAATAAAAAAAAATATATATAGAATTACCTACATTTTCACTTATGGGATACATTTTTCATGCTATGAAAAATAAATTTACATACATATTTAAAATAATAAGCTGCTTCGATTGTTCAACTTCTATTTACAAAAATTAATTCATAATTGAATACTTATCAAAAATAATAGGGATAAATGATCATTGATTTTTAAATTAATATAATTTTTAAAGAAACTCAAATTTATTAAAAAAAAAACATACAGTAGAAAATATTAATAATACACTTATACTTATATAAATATTGAACAGTTCACGTATGACATATGACACGGTCAGATGTTAGCATTCATGGGTCAATACAAATAATCAAATTGCAAAATATATTCCATTAGGTACTTCTTAGTTCTTAGTTTAGTTTTTAATTCATCATTGTTTATACCTAATCATTAATTAATATCTGATATCAGTGCTATCAACTATCAAGCATGAAGCATATTAAAATATGTTAGTTCATCTTTGTTTAATAAAATTATATTTAATGGATAAGATAACAACTGAATCGCTGACAGTCTACAAATAGCAGTCGGGTACGCACTGACTATAGGCTTATAACTGCGGCTAGTCTATTATTGTTTATAAAACAGGTATCAAGACCATATTATGATATATTTTTTTCAGATTAAGTTATCCTCGGTTCCGCGAATATAAAAATTAAATTATTACAATAATAATTGTATTACCTAGTAGTAATCACAATTGATTTTTCTCAATGTGCATAATCACATTTTTGATAATTGGTAAAAATAATTATATTTTGCATTTGGAGGGGGGCCGGCCCTGGGCCAGAGTATATTTAGGGTGGGCCCGGCCCACCCAGGCCCCCCCCTGGCTACATGCCTGATATACAGAACGGTTAGTAGGTACTATATATCTACTAACCGTAATTAACCTATACGTGCGGTTATACTTTGCCATATGCACAAATGCATTGCATAAAAAAAAAACATGCAAATAATTTCAATCCGTGATCGATAATAATCACTTATAATATTATAATATATAAAATATGCACGTGGTTTATCGTTTTCGAAAAGCCGTATGGTATACGTGCATTACGCCGCCCCCCCCCCCACTTCTAAAAATAATTAATATTTTACTATGTATAATATTAGTACGTAATTAGTATTAATTTATACGACCGTTTTTGAAATTTGCACGCAACTCGTTCTAAGAGAAAAATCCATTTTTGTGTGTGGGGGGGGGCTGGGGTAACGTTATTTCAGCCCCCACACAAAAATGGATTTTTATCGTAGAACGAGTTGCGTACGAATTTCAAAAATGGTCGAACAAATTCATATCAATTACTTACTAAATATACATATAGTAAAATATTAATTATATTTAGAAGTGAGGGGGGGGGGCGTAATGCACGTGGATAGTATAGCAGCGTACATAGCGAGCTGGTGCAAAACAAGTGCATAATAATTTGTCTTTTTATTATTAGTAGCGTTATATTATTATAAAATATAATTTAAACAACCTGCTGTAATAACTGTTCTGAGCGTGATGAATTTTATTATATTACGTAACCGAGAATTTTCTTAAGTGATAAAACCATCCATTAACGGGACTTCGCGCGGAGTTTAGCGGTTGATTTTAGTCGCTTAAAACGTCACATTTCCGTGACGTCACGTCTTGCGGGGTCACCTGGCCTGCCGTGAATGGATGAATCGGACGTAAGTAGATTACAGTGGTTTATAAAAGATTTCGGTGATGTTTTGGTATTTCGTAATACGTGTTATTAATAACACGAATTATATACTTCGTTATGCAATTATTATTATAATATATAGTAGAACTCGAAATTAATAACAGTATACTTGAATATATTTTAATAGAAATAAACGTTATGAAAATAAATTGTCGTGTAACTTACCTATTATTCAATTAAATATAATATTGTGTATACAGTATTATACTTGGTCAGAATATCGTACATACAAATTTTATTTATTTCGTGTATTTTTCATATATATTTACATTTTTCTAAAACATATTGTGCTAATCGAAGAGTTTTTTGTGGGGTAGAATGAATTCAGATTCTCCCCGCATAGTCCCTTCTAAACACGCCAATTCCTAGACAAATATATAAATATGTATACCGTATAGGTATATCATATGTACTAGCTAGCAACTATGCTTTTGTCAATCCGTTGGTCATGTGATTGATCAAAACAATAATATAGTTGTAACACTTATAAAAGTAGTTCATATTATGTTACAGTGGTAGTCAAATGATTTCGTCATGGGGGGGGGGCGTAAAAAAATAAAACAAAATTTAATACATTAACATTATTCTACAATATACGTAAATGTATTGTTATAAATATTAAAGAAAAAAAGTCACAAGTGGAGATCTATCCCTCTCATTACCCCCCCCCCCCGTTTGATCACCACTGTTATTATACGATAAATATATATATTTCTAAAAGTTTTATATCTCGTCTTAGTTCAATCAACCATAGAAATTGGCTCTTTCGTATGGAATACCACACAAATAAGTCTAATCAGCAAAGTCGATAAAGTTCAAAGACGACTTCCGCATATGATCAGTTGTTATAAATTAGATTAATCAGGTCGGCCATCATCCGATTTAGGAAAAAAAATAGAATATTCTGTCTTTATCGTCGCGAAGAAACTACAATGATGCTCTACTCTTATTTAAATTATTAAACGGCATAATGGTATGCTTTGTGTAATTAACACACGATCTACAAATATATTTTATTTCGATAATAATTGAAATTTTAATTTTCTCCCAAACAGTCCCATAAACAATATATTGAGATTTTTTAATGTCCGTTTAAATAATTTTGATTTTTTTTTTTTTTTATATTATAATATTAATCTCTTATTATAACATTTGTGTAAATACTATATAATATATATATATACTAAATTGTTTATACATTCGCATTTATTATATTTAAAACTGTACTCTCGTTTTCTCTGCTCTTTGGGCGGTGGAAATAATAATAATAATAATAATAAAAATAAATTATACAATACAAACAAAACAATACTCAACTATTTGGCCAACCATGTAATGATAAGTTACTAAAACTATAAAATGACAATATGGCATTCACTTATATAATTTATTTATTTAGTTGTAGCGATACAATTGTGTCGACCAAACGCATTTAGAACTCTTAATAATTAATAAGTCTGTACCGACTGTACACCCTTATAACATACTCTTTAAATTGTATAAAAAATACAAGTATTTGAAAATGTGGTCTTCAAGTATAACTATACTACCTAACTAGTATAAATGCTTACAAATTTATAAAATTAAAATGTAATTTATTTGTTATTAAAAAATACAAGCAAATGGGTACACTGTACTGCAGTAGGTGATAAGTGGGTTATATAGTAATAATTAATGTGTTAAATTTGAATTCAATGATAAATCATTTCATACGAAAAATGATTCTCAACTGCAGAGATGATCTGTCAGTCTATATCGCTAAGCATATTCAATAATATATTTTTCAGTATCGTTAAGTAATTGTTTATTTTACTATTATAGTTAGGTTACTGTTAGGTACTAACTTTACTACTGTTAGGTTAATTTAATTTAAATTTTTTTAGACATTTATAGGGGAAAAAAACTATACAAATCAAAAATGTCAAATCGTCCTTACTTAGTAGCCGAATCGCTAAAAAGTCGTTCCCGAGGGTCTTATCAATATTCGCCACCATAATCCATCTTAGTATCAAACTGCAATATCTCATTAAGTCGTTCATGTTATTTAATTTTTTTTCATTTTTTATTCACAGTACAATTTATACAATTTATACATAATGCAAATCGCTCCCGATGACTTCTGCTGTTGGTGAATATTTTAAAATTAGGGGAATTTATACATATACACATATTATATAGTATTTCAAATAAAAATAATTTAGATTATACAGTTTTACATTTTGTTTTGTATTAAAATGTATCAAACTGAAAACTTTTTATTTTTATTTAATAATTTTAAATAACTCAGAAAATATACTTATAGCTGTTAACTATTTACGAGTTATTTAAAATGAACATAAAAAATGTTTTACTATTTTGAATTTTATTTTACAGTGCGAATTTATAAAATTAATTATACTGGTCTGAATTTTTTATTTCGTTATTGTTTCGATATAATTTTGTGTAAAGATTGACTTAATCCAATTTGTACTTTATATTACATCTTAAATTTGATCTCTAAATTATGCATAATTACTATGAACCTTTTTTTAAATAATTGCGGTCGTGAAATGGAAAACTTTATTACTTACCTTTTTGAAATAATTATACCTGCTAAATAACCTCCCATGGACGTGGATATTTAATAAATAATAAAACTCAGAGTATAAACTATAACTGAGAATATTATGCAATAGTACTTGTATAGTTACGAAAAAATATTTAGTTACCATAGTATGTGTTGGTCCTATACGAAAAAAATCTTGTAACGACGACGAATGATCGCACATTTTCTCAACAACATATAATTTATTATATACAGTGTGGAATAATAATATATGTCCACAAATGGTTATGAGATGATTTTTTTACATTATGCCATCGAAGTTCGTAGCTAATCTATCCGAATAATCAAGCACAGTCTTCCTGTGAGGAGACAATTTTATTATAATTTAACTGCAGTTTAAAGTAGCCGCTGGTAGGTAGGTACTTGAATATTTCTAAAATATAAAATACTTATAAAATTGTAACATGCCTTGTATAATATAAGTATGTAACGTAATAATTAATACTATATAGTATATCTGTGCAAATATTGAAATGTCCCAACATGAATTTTTAAACTACATGATGTCAGTATGACAGCAGAATATAAAAAAAATTATTCCAATATTATTCGAAGTATTCGGACCACGGGTTTTCTATGAAATAGAATGACTAGATGAGCGATGTGGAGTGGCAGAGTAGTACCCCTTAAAAATATTGGTCCACTGCTCCGCTTATCTAAAATTTTTAAATGTCTACAACTCAAAAATTACTCGTCCAAATTTCAAATTGTATGCATCGGATTACTTTAAAAAATATTAAAATATGATAAATAATAATAACAATAATAATAATAAATAGTAAAAATACGTTGTTTTTTTTTTTTTTACTTAAAATTATGTAAGAAAAATATTTTAAAAAACGTTTATAGTTTTTGAAATAATGAGTGTGTTATTGTTTGATATAAAAAAAATCACCCAGTGATCATTATACTTTTTCATTTATAATAATATATTTTATTGTCAGCATGTAATAGCCGTTTATAATATTCTTTAATAGTTGGCTTGATAATGAAAAAGGCATTTCAATTTCAATTTCAAACGTATACTGACTATACGAGCACATTTTGTGATTTTATCATAAAACACGACAGACTTCCATTTAATAACGTGCCTACTTTATCTCTCTAAATAATTCCTTCGAGTGTAACAAGAACAATATTCGTATTCCGTATTCAATAACGGTAATAATCATGTAAAACCTCATAAGTTACAATACGTCATATTATAATACAATTTTATTGTAATGGTATAATATCATCATCATATTATATATTTAATCCCATATCACCGTAATTAATTATCTGTTTAACCGCGGTAGTATAAATCCTATATATATATAGGTATATTAAATTCGGAATTCGCGTGGAAAATATTATCTACGGTTGGCACACAATACTGAACCTCGGCTGATGGTATGAGTTGAAGAAAAAATTGATTTTTTACTATTTTTTATATACAGACACTTATACCTGATGTAACGTTGTAGGTATTATATATTTGGGTTATAATATG
Source organism: Rhopalosiphum padi (assembly GCF_020882245.1). Taxonomy (NCBI): domain Eukaryota; kingdom Metazoa; phylum Arthropoda; class Insecta; order Hemiptera; family Aphididae; genus Rhopalosiphum; species Rhopalosiphum padi. The sequence continues at coordinate 3,939,644 of NC_083599.1, read as the reverse complement.
TGATAATATTATTATACGTATCTATCGTGGCTTCTGACTAGCACAATATTATATTGTCTACTTTCGGTATATTTATATTTAAAAGTAAAAAAGCGGACAGGACGTATATGTGACATGTACCACCGCTCTACTGTAGAATAGATGTCAAGTGTTCCGCGTTACTGACGTTACCGTGAGACGAATGCGTTAAATTTGAATTTAATGATAAATCGTCGTGTACGGCGAAAAAAAGATTCCGAGCAGAGATGGTCCAAATTGTTGGCAAATTATTTTCAAAATAAAATTTATATTTTTAGGATATGTTCGTGTTTTTTTTTTTTTAATTTTTTTCTACTTGTTTTACCTCAATGTACAATTTAGATTCTATTTCCTATTAGAAACCAGCCTCGATGTTGATAGTCTGACGATTTCTATTATTATAAAAAGCATATTCAGACACAAAAAAACAAAAGTATAGAAAACACACATCATTATAAACCTAATAACCGTCCGACTCGGAATCTAAAACACACATTGTAAAATCAATAAATTCATCGTTCCGCGTCGAATCTATAAAAGTAATTTATAAGAACTTATAGTCTGGATTATGACGAAAGCTCATCTAAACTTGATTTTTAACTATTTCATTATGATACAATTGTTTACGGTTTAATTTCTACAAAATATGTAAGAAAATTACTGTACGCAAATCTATTTTTTGTAATTAGAATATGAATTATAGAAAGAAATCTGTGGATCAGACTGTTGTAGACTTATTTGTTGTCTCTTACAGTTTTATTCGATTTACAGAAAACGTAATTTATTGTAAAAAAATTGTTAAACAATTTAGTATAATATTTTCCATAACTGTGTAATATAATAGTATGTGTACTCACAGTTCTACAATTTGATTTTTAAACAATCATATTATTATTTTAAAATAAGAACAAACATTACGTTATTATTATTCTCTCGAAACAAGATTAATAGCAAAATGTTCGTAAATTATGACATTTTTTTAAAAATTAAATGATTCTAATCCGCTACTATTGTTGTTTATTTTGAATTAGTTTTTAATTTAAAAAATGATGGCTATTATACTATTTTACTGCCTTTTGTAAAACTGCGTATAATAATATACTAGGTGCCTATAATGACGTAGAATATTACAAAATGGATAATATTATTTCAAATAAACTGCGTAAACGAGTGCGAGGAGCACTCTACGCGTCAAACATTAGACAGTCGCATTCGAACCATAGTTGTTTTTTATACCAATAGATCGCGTTCTAAATACCTACCTCTATAATAATATTATAAAAATATTACTATTATTAAAACGATAATAATTAAGTATTTGATTTATATTTATTACAATCGGGGCCGGATTTGACGGGGGGCTTTAGGGGCACTTGCCCCGGGCAACAGATGTTTGGGGGCATCCGAATATTGAAATACTAAAAAAAAAAAAAATATTAACTTTAAAAATATAATGAGATTAATATACTTATTTTAACTCTTCAAATTATGAAGGCTTAATAAAATTATTATAATATTGAAATCTTTAAATGAATTTTTAAATTTGTGATACATGAACAGTGGTATATCAAACTAGAAATAAATACATTTTAGGTGAATAGACATAATGCGTAAGTTTGCAAATTTTTAATTTTTTTTTCTTAACCACTTAGATATTGAGTATTTTTAATTTTTTTTCTGTCAGGGGCATCAAAAAAAAAGATTTGCCCCGGACGTCCGGGAGTCTAAATCCGGCCCTGATTACAATAATAGATATTATTTTATTTAATGCACTATTATAATAATGCAGTGATCTATGATTTAGCGACTACCTATAAATACCGATAGAAGAGTGCCTACCCACTATCTACGCTAAATAATTAGTTTGTAATGTCTATTTAGATTGTTAACTCGATTTGTGCTATACTAACTATACAACACTTGTGTTATAATGACATCGTGTCCATTGCGCGTATTAATTATTATACATATATATAAGTATAATGTTTACGATACGTCTTGGTAATTGTACCGAATGTCTACAAGCACAATATGCAAAATCTAGCTAATAGATTCGAAATCACTGCATGTTCATAACATTATTATATGCCTTTTGGATGTTCTTAATTTAAAATCTATAATTGCATAAAATTCTTGTTTATAAATACGTTTGTTCTGCTAACGAACCCTTTTACTTTGGCTAATATTGTTTACCGACGGTTGACTTGCTGAAATATAACTTGATAAAAATACGTTTGCAATATAAGCCCTATCGAAAAAATTGTCCTGAAAAGTCGACTAGAGTTCGTCCATTTCATTTTTTTGTTCGCCATTGTTAATAGTTTTTAATAGGTAATCAATAATCGGTAATTTTCTAATACCTATCGTAGGTACATACTCCAGTAGACATCTTGATTCGATAATGAAAAATTCTAAACTTTTTAGTATTTATTTTAGGTGTACATAAATTTATAATTGTATATATAGATGATTTAAATTTTATCGATGTCAACTATTTCGACCGTCAATAAATGCAGGAACTCAAATAAATATGATATGAAATTAAATTCAAAATACAGAAAATTCAATCAAAACAAAAATTATTTATTAATATTATAAATAAATTAGATTATTTATTACTTGTTCTACTAAATCCAAACATTAATTTCACTAGAAAAATAACAACTAATTAATTATATTTATTTTAAAAAAAAATTGTTACATATTAATAATAAAACTCGTTTAATTAAGTCGAATAAAGTAATAAAATAAATTAATAATTAGTTCAAAATAATGTGCACCACTAATAACTTTTTTTTGCAAATTATACACATCAACAAGATTACATTTTTTAATAAATCATAAAAAAAATATATGACATTATATTACATTTTTACAGTTGTATTACATTACACATCACTCATGTTTCACAATTAAGTTATAATCATTTGTCATTTTGCTAAATTTTTTCATGAAAAATTTTTAATTAAAATTATTAAAAATGATCATCTTATTTATTACCTATAACAGTAATTTGTTCAATTTATTTGAATATGCTCTAAATGGTGTCTGTTCAAGCGTAATTTTTTTAATATTACTTTTTTACAAAAGTTGTAAATTACTTGATATGAGGCTACTTATAAGTTACTTAGTCAACTCAAAACTCAAATTATTATATTTTTTCATTTTTTTTTCAACTTAAATCTCCTGTTTAAAACCCTTCACGAACGAGTATATGACTTCTCTAAAATTACTTAATACACGGTAATTCATGTTATAATCATAACAAGATTTATTCCACCATTTACGTTTTTTTTTGTTTTATTGTATTATTTAAATATTTTAAAATTATGTATTAACAGTATAGTTATATTATGTAAGTACTGATGAGTACCTAACTGAAATCCGATAGATACGGTGATGAGTTAAAGATTACCTATAAATTATAATATTATAATAATAATGCGCCAAAATAATTATTAAAGCGATGAGAAGTATGGTAAAATCTCAGTCACTCCTCTCTAATACCATCATGATGTTTTTGGCTATTAAATTTCCAAAGACGTTTGTGGATAAAGATATATATATATATATTAAAATTATTTTTCCTCGCTTTATCGATAACATTTCAAAAATATAAAATAATAATAAGTAAAATTGAAACTTCTAATTTGTCGATCAAACTAATGTTTTGGACGTAAGTGTGTTACTACGTCTATTATAACTATTATATAATGAATTATAATATTGTTAATCTGTTCAATATATATATATATATATAAGACCACGACTCATTAATTTATTTACCGTCGCGTTCGTTATAATTAATGCGAACAAAAGTCTGTAACCGTTTCGCATATTATAATATAATAACGTTATTAATACGTTTTAATGACAATCGTCGTTTACGACGCATTCGGATTAAAACCGTCACGTCGTCCGTCACCCGTCATTCATCGCGATTCAGAGGCGATGACGACGACGACGACGATGTTGATAATAATTCGGTATTATGTTCCGCGTAAACCACTGCTGAAATTAATCCATCGCCGCGTGTCTGTCTCTTCCCTCAACAAGTGTTCCACTCGTGTGAACTCGCCACTCCGTCAACCCGAGACAAGGTAAATAATAATAAGCAAACAAAGTAGATCGGTTAAAAACCGCAGCGTTTCATTGACATGACGGGTGAAATAATAACAGGTTCTTACTCGCAGACTTGACCCAAATACAATATTGCAACAACAAAGCATTATTGTGTGTACAGCACAATAATGATACGGCGACATCAACGACAGTTGTCGTAAATAAATCATCAATTTTATTTCACTCGATGGCTTACCGCCATTCGTTAAAAGACGTAATAGCGGTGCCCATTTGTCTTGCGTGCGCACGGCGAACCTTTCAAACCGTATCAAAACATCGTTCGGACTATTGTAGGGAAAAACTATTACGGACAGATATTACGCGACAAATCGTAGTGTGGCAATGAATTGACGTCGTACGAGGATAAAATTATTTATATACTCCTCCGGCACATCATATTTTCATTTGCTATACGATATAATGTCAAAAAGACGATTAATATTGTACACGCACTGCGTCTGTCTATGTCTATATATATATATATAATATGGTCGGAATGAAATCGACATTTTTCAGTGTCTTAAACATATTTATTTATTAAGTAGGTATAATATAATAAATAAAAAATGTATTGCCTATAAATGTATTGCGTCGAATATAATAGCCGATAAATCTGTAAAAGTATTGTATAATATAAAAAAAATATAACAAATTAACGATTTTATAAAATATTAAAATAATTAATAAGTTACGAATCGCAGAGCTGCAGTGTATATATATATTATACAAATATTGGAAATTGTCTTTTCTTCAAAAAAAAATAATATGACCCAATAAATCAAAACTCATATAGAGAATATATATAGTTTTTAACTGTCAATACCTATTACTTATCATTATACCTATATATACAACATATATTTAATATCAGTTTATATTTTTAATATGTACTAATATAACTTAACGTATATTGAAACATAATCCTATTTAATTAATACACCACCGACAGCATAATAATAAAATATTTAACATAAAAGTTAATTTCGACTTTATACTTACTGATATATTATAATATGTATACACTATATATACTTTATATACCATAGAGGGAAAATCTTTTAACTGTAAACACTCGTTATAATGAAAAGTATTAAGTTCTTTGAAAACCTATTTATTAGTTACATAATTTGAATTAATTTATTACAAGACAACATTCTAAAAATATATACGTATTTACTAATTTTAAAGTGACGAATTTCAAACCAGATTTAATTGGACTAGTTATAACTTAAAAGTATTTTAAAGTTTAAACGAGCGGAGTAAGACGGAACAAGAGTATACCTATACCAAACCGCAAAACGTTGCTCGACATAACTTTAAATGTTTGTAAATAATTAATAACTCATTCGAAATTCCATTTTTATAAATCTATTAAAATATTAAGAAGAATATTCCACTTTAAATTTCAGAATAATATATAATTAAAAATATGTAAATTTTCATTCGAAAAATGATAACGATAAATATAATAAAAACTTAGTTTTTTTGACAATTTTCTTCTGATATGAATTTAAATTATGTAAAAAAATTGTTCAAAACCTGTTTTTACTTTTTGAGTTAATGTGTTTAATGAAAATAATCTCTAAATGTATTAATAATATTATACATTATTATACATTAAACATTTACACGCATACACACAAAATTGTTTTTAATTGTAGTGAACATCTTGTAACTTCGCAAGTTTTGTAATTATATTTACGACCAATCAAATATTACAAGACATGATATATTTCAGCAACTGCATTATTTATATAAACTAGGTTCTAGTAAATCTGCTGCGAATTGCATCGAAGCCATACCGAAAACTTCAGCACCAATTAACAATAACACATTTTAGAGTTGTGTGGTAGCAGGAAAATCCTTTAGTTTACAATTTTTAATGATTATATAAATAATAATAAAACTGAAATTATAATAATGAACAAAAATAATGAAAACTATAATTAAATACAACCGAATTATAAATTTAGTTTTTTGTTTTTTCTAAACTAGCTATTCACAGACCATTTTAATAATTCCATAACTCTTCAGCGAAATAAAATAAATCAACTGACGGACATATATACTTATTTATACTTATTCCACTCCTCATCTCAATATACAGAATAATATTGTTGTATATTTATATTTGACTGATGAAAAGTTTTTGATTATTTTAAGATTAAGCCGTAAAGTTTGCATCAATTAGAAAACAATTATATATTGTTAAAGTTTAAATATTATTTTGAGAATATAATAATGGATGTTATTGAAAGAAACACAAAAGTAACATTCGTAATAACGCAGTTAAAATCGCCAATTTGTTTTATTGATCGTATAAATATAACTATTACCTACTATACAGTAAAACATGACACTGCAAAGATAATGCGATCAGGTATCTTTGTAATGAGTAATATATAGTGAACATAATATTATGGTAATATAATATATAACTACATTCGCAAGAAATTCAATTATGTGAACAGTTAAAATCCAAAGAAACCAATAAATTACTACATCTCGTTATTTGTAGAGATTCAACTGTGTCAATCATATTGTATGGCTCAACCCTGTACTATATTCACACCATCAGAAAGAAAGAAAATGTTTTAAAAAAAATAAAATATAATATAAGAAACGTAATAATATTATCGTAAATAAAATGATACGTAAAACTGTATAAAAGCCACTAAAACATTCATATATCTATTTTTTAAGAGGGAAAACAATTTAGATGGTTCGTTTACTGAAAAGTATTGATTCACAATCGAATGTAATAAATTAGTGTTGTGTACGGCGTACAGTTGTGTATTCGCATGCATTTCTTCTGAATTTCATAAAACACAAATCGTATATAATATTATTATAGTTATTACGTTTACATGAGTATTCTGACCAAACGTGAACAAAATGTTCATTATTTGTTATACATTTATTTAAAAGTTGTATACTGTGTATAGAGTATTTTACAAATGCTTTAAAATTTAATTATAATTCGACTGATACTAAAATTATCAATCAATGTTATCGTCTTATCATATGTGTATAGTATTGTACGTATATACTAGCAAGCCCTGATTTATGCAAGTGCAGATGGAGCACTTGCACTTGCCCCCCCCCCCAATCTCTGGGAGCCCCCGGGCTCTGTAAGTTGTAGAAAATTGTTTTTTTTTTTTAAATTAATTCCACAAAAATGTGTTTTTAAAATGTAATCCCAACTGTCAATGTTCAAAGTTTAGTATATTCTTATCATTAAATTGTCAGTTGAATTTTGGTTATTTTTGTCATTCCACACCCCAGTGCTAATCAGTTACCATCACAAAATATTAAAATAATAATAATAGAAAATTGTTTGAACATCAGAAATATTTCATACCTAATAACTAATTTAAACTTTTTTATGATAAAATGTTATAAAAATAGAAATTATAGAAATTGGTCATTTCTTATTTCATTTTAATTACATAAAATAAATTGTTAAATTAATAAGTTATTTTCCATTTATATAATTTTATGGAAGATTGAAAATTAATTATTTTAATTTAAATTCATATAATAAAATCCTTAAGTATTTTTAATATTTTATTATAGTATAATTTTGTTATGTTATTTAATTAGTATTGTCTTTTCATTGTCCTTAATTTACTAGACCAAGTAACTAAATTGTATTTATAATACATGAAATAACGTACAAATATTTTATGAGTTTTGAGATAGGTATTTTGGCATTTAACACTTTTAACCATATAGAGTATACTCTATGTTTTTAAAATATAAATATTTTTTTTTATTATCAATATCCCCCCCCTCTATGTAGATTTTTTCTAAAACATTTTTTCGACTTGAAAGCCCCCAAAAAAAATTTGCACTTGGCCCTAATTTTATTAAATCTGACCCTGTATACTATATATTTTGGTATATTACCCACATTGTATCATTTGTATCAGTATAACAGTAGTAGTATAAGAATAATATTATTAGCCACTTAAAAACGCAAAAATATAGCTGCTGTAAGTATTGACTTTTGACGACTGAAGCATAATATCAAAATTCAAAAATAATTATGTCTCGACAGTATAATATGATAATATGCCTCGAGTCAGATCTGACTGCCAAATAACTTGTTTAGTTGAAGTCTGGCAGAAAATAGTCGCAAGAGATATTTACAAAATTTTCACAACAGTCAATAAACTTTGCACGATGCAATCAGTTATAAAAGCAGTGAAGTTTGCGTTGTGAATTTATTATTTTTATCTAAAATAAAAAAATTTCAGATTTATTGATTATTAGAGCTGTTTTATTCAACTTTTCCCGGGTTAAAATTATTATATCTATAAATCGTTTTCCGTTTTACTCAAATGGACATATTTACTCTTAAATAGTATACAACAAAAACTGGAAACTTATTCAAGGAATACTTAAAAACCGACGTAATTACAAATTGATTGTCATTATTATAACGCAGTTTTTCTTCTCTGATATCGTATGAGGTGGCCCAATACTTGAATAGTTGTATGTCATATTTCTACTAACAACAGTAATATTATAATATATTATGTTACCGTTTATATAGTCGAAAAAATATTCGATTTTCGTGAGCCAAAACGAAATTCGCGTGGGAATGTGTATAGCAATACTTATAGGGATTGAAAAACGAAGCCAAAAACAAGCGCCGACTCTCGAGGAATCAATTTTATTGAAATCGGTCTAGTACAGTTTCCGAGAATTACCGTTATAGTAAAAAAAAAACTCATTTCACATTCGTATAATATATATTATATACGGCGCAGATTGATTATTAGCCGTTTACAAAAGTATATTATACAAACATAATATAGTTGTGACCGCTTGACAACTGAAATATAATATCGAACGCAATAATAACCCATACTATGACGTCTTGACAGTATAATATCATTAAAATAATAATAATAATAATAATAATATCACGCTGTGTGCGCGTCCCGCCGAATGCCAAATATCTAGTTTTCGTCGTATTATTATATATTCGGTTTACGGTAATATAGGCATGCCGCGGCACATAATACATTTTATAGGTATATAATACGTGTTATATTAGATATGTGCCTTGTACGACGTAATGAGAAGACTTTTAACAAACCTGTCCTTAATTTTTTATGATACGGACCGCGAGAGTTGGCTGAAATTTAAAAACGATACACTACTCTGCCTACGGTGTGTTACAAAATCGGTATTGTAATATTATATAACTGCACCGCGTGTGTGTGTGTGGAAAATTTGATCGGATTAGCCGCTGATGACAACAACTGCGGCGAACACACGTCTCGTCGAATCCGCCAATAAAATAAATACGCCGTTACGACGCCGACCATATCGTCGACTCGACGCACAGCGCGCGATTATCCTAATACCTCTATACACAATGTCATATATTGTATTCTACCTACAGTAGAACAGTGGACGTTAATATTAGATATTATATAACGGACGTTATGTCACGACGTCGTCGGCGAGGATGACAGAACTGCACAGTACCTAAACACAATAATGCGATGTTATACGCGTTAAGTAAAGCAGTTGTTAAAAAAAAAAAAAAAAATCGAAACAACTCTAAAGAGACATTGCAGAGGTCCGCATTGAGGCGAAATAGCGTAGTCGTGTCGAATCGCGTGATTTTGTTTTAATTTAAATATTATAGATAGATACTGAGTAAAACCGAGGAATGTATAATATGCGTTTTCCTGCACGTTTTGCAGATAAAAAGAAGACTTTATATAATCTTCAATTCTGAGGATAATTTCTGGTAGTATAAATTGGATCTTTATATATTCCGCAAATAATCATGAAAATTTAAATAAAAAATAATTACGGAAAAACGAAAATATTTCCGCGACAATAGGTTTCGGCCAAAATCGATTTGGTTATTTTATTGTAATTTAAAAAGAAATACAATCGTAGAAAACTGTACAAGGAATATCGCACATTTTTTAATTTTCTTATTTTTATTTTTAGATAAACGTCGAAAGAAGCGTTTTTCTTGGTTTTAAATTTTAAAAATACATTACACAGTTTTAGAATAGATAAACTACATATTAAGCTGAAATGTTGACAAAAATAATTTCAATTATTTTACTGTAATTAAAAAAAAAAATATAAATAAATGAAAAAAATAATCGTAAATACTTGACATTTTTTTCCATTCTATAAATCAATATGTGTTTCTATATACACTATGCAATTTTAAAAATAATTACACCACTCCACGGTATGCCGATATCGACTTCTACATTTTAACTTATATAAGTTATATAATTATTATACTAAAATTAATGATATAATAAACGCGATGATTTAAATATATTATAAAGTCATAATTGAAAACATATTTCGGGGTTTAACATATCTTATTAAATATAAAAATAAATAAAAGATATTCATTAATTCAACATTTACTATTAAAATTATTCTTCTTTTTTTTCGTGTTTGAACCGACGGCGCCGTGGGAACTGCTTTCGCATTATACTTCCATGAAACTAAAATTATTCTACTTTTTATGAAAATACAGGGTACCTACTTATGACAAAATATGACATAATGATACTTTTTTAACCTTGACACATTATTAATGGAAAAATAAATTACATATTATGTTATATAGTAATATAAATATCTATTGAAATATAGAGACTAATAAAACACAGTTTATGATCAGAATCGTTATTCATATACTATTTACGGTAGAACTGTCCACTATCCAGGCATATACAACAGAGCGGATATCCTCTCGTTTTTAAACTTTCGATGTACTCTCATGCTGCGTATAAATAAACAAACGTGTATAGATGATTAAACAACATATAAAACTGTAATCAATAAGACAATATAAAATCGAAAAAATACGTTGGCGAGTAAGAGGTAGTTGGAAAAATGCTGTTGCGAATAAACCACCTCAACTCTCATAAGATAATATATCGATAGACGAAATAGATACCAGCATTGTGCATATGATTATAGAATCCAATACGTACACTTTATTTTTGAGGCTGAAACGATAGCACATGTGAAGGAGGACTGAATGTAATATGAAAATAATAACACGAAACTATATAGTATAGCTGTATTAGGGTGAAAAACGCTTGGAGAAATATACTACGTTTTATAAAGTTATAAACTTATGGCGATAGGTATACGGAATTTATTGGATATCTTCGAATATTGAAATAAATATAATATATTAGAAAAACGATAAAATAAAAGTCGAAATCTACCGCAAACAGTAGAGAGAGTTCCCTGTATTTTTTTTTTAAATTAGATTATTTTACAAATTAAGCGAAACAAAAAAAAAAAAAATCTCAAAATATCTATGTCGAATCGATACATTCAAATAGATAAACGATCTTATGAATATATTTTTTTCATTATTATGGGGGGGAGGGATCATTGCGATAAGCCTACAGTGATGGGTTTTATGTCTCGATTAAGAGTTTGGAGCGAATTGAGAGTAAAAAATGTGATGTAAGACGATTTGTATACATAATTAAGACACACATTTAGTCATAAGATATTATGTACTTTGTTATATGGCAAATAAAGGCTTTTGTTAACAATAATGACAACGCCACACGCTGCGTTGACGTGCGGGTCGGCTGTTCGCAGTTCGCGATACCGTCGGTCATACAGGTTTGTGGGCCACACGAGCGTGATCTCGCAGACCTCGTCGCTTTAATGAAAATACACTTTTTAATAGGGAGAATAATATGAGTTATAAATTATAATATACGTATAACAAAAAATGACTATGTTAGGGTTTTAAATATACTATGGAGATAGTTCTAATTACTAGCGTTATCCATTAAAATATTTTGTTTTTTTTCATCACAATAAAATAGTACAAGTCAGTAAAAATTATTTATTTTTTTTCAAATAGATTAAAATTTTAAAATTTTTATATACCGTGTATATAATTTTAATTTAAAAAGTCCTTAATAATCAATTATTTAATACCGTTATTAGCCTACGCGCATATCCATTTATACGCGACTCTGTAAAAAGAGAAAAACGATCTATTTATAATATATTTATAATTTCTAAATAATTCGCCTATAGAGCTGATATCTCTACTACATTTTTCTAAAATATGTCGTAAAAAAAAATTATGTTTCGGGATAACAAAAATACCTAATATAACGTAAAATATTTTAAATTTGCGTGGTAAAACTTATTATGATTATATAACAGCTAGATCCAATATGACTGCAAAAATAAAAATAATAAATAAATATTGTAATTATCTTGAAAATAGGTTTTAGATCCAACTATCTAATGAAATATTATATTACTTGGTACTGGTAATACCAGTATACCACTGATTAATATATGTCTTGTTAAGAGAGGGTCCAAATTCAGAAAAGGGCACGAAAATTGTAAGCACCTCCCCGAAATTCAGGTCTGCGCCCACCTATGCTCTACTCTGACAATCAAATACATATAAGAGACAGATAGGTATTCTTATTTCATAATATTTTCAGATTGAATATATTTTTAAGATTTTTTCGATGACACGTTTTGAAGCACTTGTAATCGCTTGTTCACTCACAATACAAATATCATTATCTTAGAAATAAGATGTTTTTTTATCAATTTTAATAACGCTTTTGGGTTGTGTAAATATAATAACAACGATTTGCATAGGACATGCACTTGGGTACTAGCACTTAGCAGTGCATTAAATTGAAGCAACAGTTGTAAGTGAATCGTTCAAATGCATTTGAACGGGATTATAATGATAGGTACAGTACTACACGACTATATGTAAACATACTATATAATATGAAATACTGTTGTGCACACCGATGAATATACTTACCACGATGGTTATGATCGTGGCTTAAACGCAACGTAACCATAATAATTAGGAAAATAGATATTTAATCTACCACTGGCATAACGGAGTTTACAGATTTTAACGCCATTAAAATGTATGTACCTATACTAACGATACGAAAAATATTGTCGTTGTACCTTTTAGTCGACACTACAAAAAGTATGAAATGTTCGACCTCGGTGACATATTCTACTGTATCATAAACAACGCATATAAGATTTACTTTTACTTGGCAATAGTAATGATAAAAAATAATCATATTATACTGTTCATAGAATGTATGAATAATTTATGAATTCAACACTGATTAAGCATACGTATAAAAATATAAAATTTATTTGCAGTCCCGACATACTATATATAGGTAAAAGCGGAAATAACGTTGCATTTCGTATTTCGTAAATATTAAAAATAAATGCAGAAATCGATTGTAAACGTGTATAGTAGATTCCATATTATTGTTATTATTATTATTATTATTGTTAGAATATTAAGTACCGACTGATTGTTATAGTATTATTTTATAATAATATTATTGTTGGATAATAATTATTTGTTAATTAACATTAATTGATACTTTCGTTTTACTCGGAAACGACTGATAATTAACAGTATCCACTAATTAAATCAATTACAATAGTCAAAACACGTCTTCTGTAATTATTTCGTTCCTATTTTAATTTTTGACATTATTCACCACCATATTACAGGATAATAATGATTAATGAATAACTATTAGGCGATACTATAAAATCATATTGTTATATCATTGTTGTTATTTATTTTGTTACCGATTATGAACTCGGTATCTACTTATTAATTTAATGACAGCTCAGCAAAGGGGTGAATATAATTTTCTATGCACTCGTGTAACCAAAGATTTTGCAAGGAAAACATTGACAAAATATATATATGTTTTAAATGAGAGGCATACAATACTGAATCCTTAGAAATTCTCCAGTTAAGGACATTTGATATTGACTTATAATTGTATTCTTATACAACCCCAAAGTGTTACGCAATAGTTAAAATTAATTAGTTATATAATTCTATAACATAATATAGCAGTCGGTAACAAAATCATCAATAGAATATCATACTCATAATTGGATCTACAGCTGGTTCATTCCACTTTCCGATAACTTTTTACTTTTTCGGTGAATGGATTAAAAGCTTATCCCATAACCCCGGTTGTAATACCTATACATTTACCAAATTTTATTTGTGGTACCTACGTACGTTCGGCCAATATCAATGCGCATTCTGTCGTTTTTTTATTAACGTTTAAGCCAAATCCTACGATAATAATATTAATATATAAACTAATTTAAAATACGTCTGTGTTTTTTAACGCCTAAAAATTATCCTTTAAAAAAATAACCGAGAAGCGCTGGTGCCTTAGAATTTTGTGTTATTATATTATATGTTTATAAAATGTTTCATGAACGTTATCATTTTTAAACCAATATAATTCACTTAATTGTTGTTTTTTCAGACATCGTAATGTACACTAATTAAAATGGTCTTACATCATTGATGAAAATATTATGAAAATTTAATGATAAATTATTACTCTCCGAGTATAAAACGAAAACTGAAATATTTCAGTACAAAAACAAACGATATATGGGTGAAACATCACATATTGAAAAACGTATTGATCTCTGAAGACCCTGCGATGCTTACGAGCTTTCATCTTAAATTTGAAAACGATAACGTTAATTTCGAAAATAAATTCAAACAATGACGCGTAATATTAAAGTATTGGTCCGATTAAGCATATCATTTACATATTATATTATATGAATGCATCTACTACAAATCACATTTTATTTCAAATTTATTTTTAATCCAAATTTGTTTAAGTTTACAATAATATACCTACTCTGTATATTATTATATTTTTAACACGCGATTAATAGTTATTTACATTATTTATTCGCGTTCACAATGATTTGGTAGAGTTGTGATTTTTATTTTTGTATTTCATTGTTTTACTTTTATTGTTAGTGTTAAAGGTACCCATTTACGTCTTACGCTGATTATATATAAAAACAAGACTTTCGGTAAAGATATCACACGAAATAAAATTGTTTACTTTTTTATAATTCCTTCAAAAAATAATTGAACAACATGCAAAACGATCTAAGACCACAAGGTTATTTTATTTCACGTAACAGGTTCAAACAACATTTCATTTACAGTTTACACACACATTATAATATTGAAATAACTATTTGAATAAAATATTTAGTAATGCTTCTGGAAAATCAATACGGTGATGAAACATTGTAAAATGACTGATCATCTAATTCATTTTATGGAATCTATTATTATTTATTTAATTTAACTATATGTGATTCAATAAAACCAGTTTTTACATCAACCGATTTAAAAAGGAATTTATCAATTTACGAACTGATATTTGTTTTTATTTTCCAATGCGAATACTAATTATTAATATGTATTAACATAATAATATTAATTTTATACATAAAATATATGTTATGTTGTTAAATAAAAACTGCAAATCATTAACGAATCATTATTGAAGTTCAGATATCGATGATATTATATCATGTACAATTTATTACGACAACGTTTCTGAGATGTTACTACGTACTAAGCTTAAAGTTTTTTTTTGTGTCATGTTGAAATTATCCACCAAATTAAATTTTTAAGTATTCGTGTTATTTTTTATGTTTAAATAATTTATGTAACTATTATAATATTAAATAATATTCATATTACATATGTTAGGGAAAATTTGTTTAAAAAAATAATATATATTATATAGTAAACATAATAAATACCTAAATTAAATTTCACAAAACTCTGCAATTATTCGTGATTTAAATTAATAACAAATAATCTAAACGTCCGTAACTTAAAATATTATAAAAAATCAATACATATAAATTAGACACATAATTTATACATTACGCATTTATACATTTATATGTAGTACAAATACCTATAATAAGAAACCTATTTTTTTTTCTTAGAAGTAATTTGTATTTATTACCATAATTTATTCATTTTTGAACCAATTCAAATTAAATAAATTTCCCGTAATAATAAAAATCGAAAACAAAATGTTTTGTTTAGTTTATTATTGAATACATACCAATCTATTTTTTTTTAAATTTTAATTGATTTAGATTACAATCCATTGCCTATTAGTTTAGAACTTAGAAGTAATATTTACACATTTAATGAACTTAACTTAAGGTATATTACTATCGATTTTGGATTCAGCTGTCTTAAATATTTTTTCGTCGATCCTAGTGATAAATATTGTTTTTAACTTCAGTTGTTGTGAGTTTTAGGTGAATGTGCTTCGAATTTAATAATATTATCATTACTCATTAGATAAATTAAATTATTATTGTAAGTATAACAACTCGTTTAATATTGTACATTGTACACATGCGTATAAACAAAATATAAATATATACATATTATACTGCATTCAATTAATTTTAAATTCAATGTTTTCAAATTTCGGAAACATAGAATTTAAACCAAAGGGGCATACTACATAATATAAAAAAAAAAGTTTAGTACCTATAATGTAAAATGTACGAAACTAATATTTAAGAACTAGTTTTATCGTGTATATTACGTGTTATATAACGGGTAGGTAAAAGTGAAATAATATTAAAACCAATATAGTAAACTAGTTTCTGAACACTAGTTAATTTAAATAAACCACACTACAGTGAAAAACTTTTACGGTAGGTACTTACCTACCTATGACCTATCAATCTAAAATAATTGTTAAAAAATATTTTTTATAAACTAATTTTTTTCTAAGCTAAAATTTAAGAATAAAATAATTTTAACGTCGTTAGTCATTACTTTATAATTAGTTTGCGTCTAATCGATTTCGAAGCAAACAATAATTAAATATTTAAATTTTTATTGCTATTTTATTTCCAAAATAATCTCGTAATTCATCCGCACCTTTGAAATTCCAAAAATGTACCTATAGACGTCATGTTAGACCTAAAGTGCCGGCGTCATTTGATCTGACCGATCTCATAGTTATGTACTCAATTTTTTTCGCCGTCTCAACTCATTACTCGTTTAATACGGTGAAATCATAAATATTATTAATAATAAGGTCCTTGAGTATAATTTTTGTACATTTTGTTGTATACCTTTCAAAACCGTTAAATCGTCTACGCGTCTGTTTGTACCTATAACACGTATATTATAATCAGCCGAGAGCGGACATCTATATAGGTATAATGTATAAGTATAGTAAGTACCTATAATTTATAGATGTTACAATAATAAATGGACAACAAGTGCGCGTTGAGTTATCTAAACGGCATTATATTATATCATAATATACACGAAGTGATGTATAATATCATAGCATATTATCGTATATATTGTTGTGCGTTTAATTGTTTTTTGTCACCCGTGAATCGTAATAGTATGTACTTTTATCAGTTTTATAAAATGCACCGATTTTTTTCATTTTAATATAATTTACAATTCCGTTATATATCATTATTATAATCCAATGGATATTTCGACTAAATCACTGGTTTCACCACTTCTTTACGACGTATATGTATATGTATATATAGAATATAATCGATTTCAGAATATTAATTGGTTAACGTTAATAATAATATATAATCTCGAATCTTCCATGAAATATATCACATCAATACATCATCATACATTATAGAACACGCGTTATGTCACGGATATTGTAATCTTAACGATTTTTTTTTTTTTTTTAAACTTTTATTGCCCGAACAATGGTAATAATTATTAAAATATTTGTCCGAGACATATATTATACATAATATTATATTGTTCGATAGCGATTATTCGGTCGGCCGTTAGGTCAGATATTACGGCAAAACGTCAAGGTTTTAATCCCTATACCTATATATATATATATATGTATACATATTATAATATTATATATTACCGGAATTTCAATAAAACAAAATCGTTATATTTTACGGTGTATTTGGAGACGTTCACTCGTGAACCGAGAGGGAAAGCAAACAAATCCGCCGACAGTGTTTGCTCTAAAACGCAAAGGCCCTTTGCAGTGCACTTCTGTTATGACAAAATCTATCGATACCACTCGTCCGTCGACAATTATATACATTATTTTGCATCCTATTATATAGTTTTATACGATGCGCAATGACGGTCTATATAGTGGGTATTATACGCTTTAAACCTAACACTTTTCCTTTTCCGTAAAAATACAATTATTTTAGCTTTGTCGTCGCATATATTATAACGTATAATAACAATAATAATATACGATATGATGTATAGGACGGAAGAACTCACTCGCGTAGTATTATCATCTATTTCCATACTGTTTTCGTTTAATTTTTTGTCATAATGTCCATATATTATGTGATTACATAATGATTTCCATATACCGTTGTCGCCGATCCTTCGTCGCGTAAAAGCCAAAATCGAAAAACACACACACACACACACGAGTACGGCGTGCGCGCACGTGAGTAAAGGGAAAGAAAGAGGGAGAAAAGTGCGAAGTTGACAAACGATACGCGGCGGCGGCGGCGGGTGGCGGCGGCGGCACCTCTTTATACTTCCCCTCCGCCGCGGCGCATATAAATCCGTCCGGCGCGCACTCTTTCGCACACGCGCGCATCGCTCCTCCGAAGACCCGATCGGACCACGACAGCCGCGGTGATACTCTCCCGGAATCGCATTCAGTGTCGTACGCTGACCGCCACCAGACGTCCGGCTCTGTTCACCGTCGCCCAAGTCCCGTCGACCATCGTTTTCCTTTTTCCTCGTCCGTTATAATATTATAACACGACAACATTGTTTGATATTCTCTCCGTCGTCCACCACTCGTTCGTCACCGACCGCCGTTACCACCGATTCTGTTGATAAGAGATAATTTTGTATACACACCCGAAAGACTAACGATAGCCATGGCCGCGACGGTTTCCAACGGCAACGGCACTGACGTGGTGAGCCTACTGAAAAAGACCAAACCGCCGGCACTGAAGAAACTGGCGTCGTGGAAGGACGAAAACGAATTCGACGATACCGGCAACCCAAAAACGCCAAGAACGTCCACTACGCCGGGTAAGATGCCGGGTACGGTTACGACGATTCACACGTTAATAAATAAATATTACACTAATTATATAAATATGTTATTATAACAATGATAGTTTTGCGTTATGATTTTGTATTATATATTTTCCGATGACGAATGCGTGCAGTAAATTTATACACACACACACATAATTTTATCGTGTGTTTAATAAATTGAGGGTGACTTTTCGTCACAACTCATAGATAACAGTCTATGTGTATATTATGTTGTATGATAACAACAAATTTGTTGTCCACAGGTCATGAGCACTGCACGTTTCACCATGACTTAGAGTTGGACCACAAGCCACCTACCCGTGAAGCCCTGTTACCGGACATGACTGACTCGTACAAGATGCTTTTGAGCGCGTTGGGAGAAAACCCCGAGCGTCAAGGGTTGTTGAAGACTCCGGAGAGGGCTGCAAAGGCAATGCTGTTCTTCACGAAAGGCTACGATCAGACGCTGACAGGTAATTTTATATGGCGTTCGAGTTTGACTATTATTATATACAACAGTCGTTATATAAATATGTATATATTTATATATATATATTAAAATTGAATGTGTATACAGAGTCACTATAGCCATCTTACCACTATTTAACCTTTAATACTGCATTTCTTTTAATTTTGATTTTTTGTTGACTTTTAAATATCCAAGTTTTAGGGCCATATTTAGAGGTACTTGGATTGAATCTAAACCTTCTAAGATTTATAATATAACATTATCATAATATCTTACATTAATTGTATAGATCATTTTTTAAATAAAAATAAAACTTCTGGAAAATTTGTATTATTTATATATTTATATACAGAGTATAAATTATATTTTCTGACTCAAATTACACATCTATTTCTCATTTTTTTTTTTTTTTAAGATGATTGAATTGGAAATACAAAATATATGAACTAAAAATAAAAACTGTTTAAATTTAATATTTAATTTTAAATACAGATTCGTTAAGAAAATATTTAAAATACTTTGTCCAA
This sequence comes from Rhopalosiphum padi, assembly GCF_020882245.1. NCBI lineage: Eukaryota > Metazoa > Arthropoda > Insecta > Hemiptera > Aphididae > Rhopalosiphum > Rhopalosiphum padi. Next base: position 3,919,540 of record NC_083599.1, on the reverse strand, counting down.
ATACTTTTTTTCAAAAGTACCTACTTAAAATACGTATTTGAGTTAAAGTATTTAAATATATTTTTAACTTAATTACTTTATAAGACTGCCTAAATGATTTTTAAAATCAAAATTTTAGTTTAAATACATTATTAATAGAAAAATGGATGTAAACACTGAATATGATTAGACATGGACCCGTCATATATTCACGTAGCTTAGGATTTTTTCAAACAGTAGTATAATACATTTCGCATATTTAATACTGTACATCTTATACTAATAATGTATAGTATCTATTATCATATCAGTCATCCTGACGTTTTAGTTTCAAAAAAAAAAAAAAAACAATTTTCATAACAACGTTCACGCATGGGCACAAATAATAAGGTGTGGCTGAGGAGTATATTATAAACTTAGCCTTGCACCATTGAAAATAACTTATTATATGTATGTGTTTTTCTATATTATTATTTTGTAATTGGAAAAATAAATTTGATAACTAATTAAATAAATTGGTTGCTAATTTATTATAACTATAATGCGAGTGGTATTTATAATTGATTTCAGGAAGTTGAATATTGATATGTTTTGTGGTATGTACCTAGTTGTAGACGAGAGAATTTATTATGATAAACAGATTATTTTATTTTCGTTTTCAATATGGCTGTAATTTGAGATTCAGTTTAAAAAAAAAAATAATTATAATGATACAATATAATATATATATATATATATTAATTTATATACTTCGTCTTACACAACTAATTTAAAACCATTAGATGTCATATTTTATCTTTCATTGACAACTATACAATAATATAATATCTCTTATCATTAATAAATAACCTGTTTGAAATTCGTGACTAGGTTTTAATATTTGTTATAATTGTTATTATCACTATAAAATTTAGAGCATAATATGTCAAACATATACATTTTGAAAGGTGATATATCTAAACGCTAGAATGGAAAAATCGTTATAGTCGACGTATATACTTTTAATTTTAGTGTAATATAAGATTATGTCATGTGTGAAAACATGAAATCAATTAATTGCATGAACCTAAATAAATTACGAAACGATTCCGTGAATAGTAAATATACGAAACAAAGTAAACGAACTAAATGTTTATCACACGATAAAATTATGAGACCAGTTTCACAATAAAAAAGTAATTTTAAGAAGCTTATAGCTTAAAAAAAAAATACATAGTGGTTTGCCATGGGTATTAGCTTTTTTGTTAACAAACGACTTTCTTGTCTATCTATAACAGCGGCGAGCACGTTAACACATTAACTCTGTACGGCCAACTCTTTCTCGGCGATCATCTTAGGCAGGTATATATACATAATATTATGTTGCACGCGACGGCGTAACTGCGTGAAAAAAACCTGAAGTCGTTGTTTATGCTTAAAACATTTTCAATGAAAACCCAACCTTGATATTATTAGGTATACATTATTCGTATTTCGGCGCCGGGGAATCCTTTTATTGCCAGTACTTCGTCTGATTAAACGGCAAAGTGTCGGAGATTTCGAAAGCGTTCCGCCGTAATTGAATGCGCCAGTTTCCCGAGATAACTCCGCGGCTGTCTTCTAGACGACGATACGCGCGTATGTGGAAAAGGTTTCGCGGTATTGAATAATACATGAATATAACTGCAGGCCCATTGCCGCCAGCCGCCACCGCTGGCTCTTCAAAATGCGATTTTTAAGTGCATTACTGTGTAATTCGTTAAGCCAGGAAAAAGTGTGTAGGGCCAAGCTCAGACGTCACATTATGACACGATAATACAACGCATATTGCTCTTACCGACGTGACGTGACTACGTAAATCACTTTTGATAAAATAATAACGATAATAATTATTGTTTCGTTCCGTGTTTTCTATATTGTATTATACAACAAAACAACAGAAAAACAATAAGCGACAACGTGAAAATTGTTTGATTTTGGTCATTTGGCGCACAATATATTTTCATATAGACAAACATTGCTAGATTACTTGAATGCAATACATAATCAGCTTGTAATCATTACGTTTTCATTTGTTCACAACTTATATTATGATAATCGATTAATATAATTACTAATTAGATGTGGATAGTATTATATTTATTATATAGAGTAATCGACGCGATTTGATTATTATTTTGTATTGCTATATTTATTTTTTTAAATGTATAAGAATAAATAAATACTTACTTTAGAACGTGGCGTGTAACATTTTATTAAAATATACACTGAATAACAGTAAACGTATTCTTCTTAAATCAATATGAATCATTATTAATAATTGCATTAGATATTTAGTCTAGAAAATTCTTACCAATTTAAATCAAGTTAAATTAAGTTAATTTATAATTTATTTTACATTTAATTAAAAATTATTCGGAAAATTAAATTAAATATCTTATGATTTATTATTATTAATTACGGGTGTAAAATGTATTATAAATTAACTTAATTTAAATCGGAAAGAAAATCTTGAAATAATTAGTACGATTTTCCTAACAATTTAGCCACATCACCGCTCGTTTGTTCAACACTCGAAATGTTGTAAATAAATGTACCTATAGAATTAAGTTGTTCTATGTATATTAAATTTTTAGAAAAAATTATAAATTTCATTTAATTCGACCATTTTAGAATTCAAAACGGTTTTTAACGAATATATCCATCGTAGATTCTTATTTTATTAAACTCAATAGAAAATAAACATTATAGACATCCGATCGATTTTGTAGACATTTGGGTCCACTCAAACGCGTGATATCATAAAATTCCTGTCCAGTGAAAAAGAAATCACATAAAAAACAATCCGTTTTTAAATATGTTTCATAGAAATTCAACAGTACCTAATCAGTAAACACGGAGGATATACGTCTTGAATAAATTAATTACTTGGCGATATAGAACGCAAATACTGGGTGTTGAACACCGTGTAGCTCTCGCATTCATCTCATCACTCATTCGCGCATTGCGGGTACACTTATTTTATAATAATTTTACGGCAATGATTAATGAATCGTCGGTTCATCGATATCGCAGTGTTAACAGGAACGAAGACGATATTGTTTTGAATTCAAATCGCCCGTTAAATGGATTATTACGAGCAAAGATTTTCAATAATATACACACCGTTGAAATAGGTTTATGTCGTTTGTGACGCTTTTCGTGTGTGTGTGTGTGTGTGGGGGGGGGGAAGAAATAATATAATTATAACGCTATAAATTACATCACGTTCGAGAATATTAAATTCTATCATTACTTCACGGGTTAGTTTCTATTGCCACTGCTGCTGTTGCCGCTCCGCTGTGTACATTAGCTTTCAGTAATTTGATTTTGACGTACAATCATAGTAGTGAATAGTTCACGAGAACACGGTTCGTTTTTAAACACCCATTTATAAATGCATTATAAACTACCTATACATCTGTTGTATACTTGGTAATTTATCCTGCTTTATGGATTTGTTTTAATGACGATGTACATAAATATAATATCTCAAAATAAATACCAATAAAAATTAAATGCCTAGTAATTTTACGACGTTAAATATAATAATGTCGGTTTTAATTATTTAATCGTACGGCACGAATGCACGGAGAATATAAAATATTTTAATTCGCCAAATACTGATATATATATTATAACACTGAAAATCTCTAATTTAAAAACACCTATATTTTCAAATAAAACAAAAATGCTTATCTACGTGTAGAAAAATCTATCAGAATACGGTCCTTAAAACAAAATCTATATTTTTTTTTTTAATTTTTCGACTGGGTGTAGTTATTAGTTAATAATACTATTTGTTAAAGTTATAAATTGATTTGTAGTGTCCCCCATTAATGGATATGTAGAATATTCAAAAAGAACACTTATAATAATTGTTATTACTCGATTAATGCGCGTATTAGATATAGTTAGTATAGTTAGTCATCACAACGATTTGGTCAGATCCCAATGTAATGTCACCGACTTATCGAAATATATTTTAAATATTTACAATAAAATGTACAGTAAATATGCGCACGCGGTCGTATCCGTAGTGTATCCGGCTATAGTGCATCATTTTGAAATCATAATTCGTAATAACCCCGAGCGAATATATGAACGCGTCAATACTATATATATATATATTATACACGTGTATTCGATGATAAATATTATAACAAATGGATTAAGTAGGTATCTGCTGCTGCTGTTTGCGTTATTAAGGAAATACGATACAAACGTACATTATAATGATGATATCGTTGATGGATAACTCGCTATAGAAACAATCGACTGCCGAGAATTCGCACGCCGTTATTATAAAATATAATACTGCACGTACCGATATCATATAATAATAATAATATACACGATTGTTCACGGTTCACGTTTTATAATTAATCGTTTTCGTACCGTTTCATCGTATACCGCCGAAAGCGTACACATTATATCATGTAAATGTGACAAACTCGAAATAATACGTGAAATTATTATACACCTCCGTCCTTTTGAAATGTTTAATAGTTTGCCAATAGCTACTGCAGTTTTTAAATATTTACACCTCGGGGTGAAAATCCACTCAAATCACTCAAATCATTTTACGTGCAGTGGTATTTTATCGTCTCGAACCGTTTTATTTTAAGCTCACGGGGCTCAGCTATATATTTTCGCGTTATTTACAGCGATAGATTTTAAATAAGCCTTTCGCGAATATCGGTTTATTATTATTATATATATTTTTTTTTTTCTGTTCAGTATAAGTAGTTTCAGTAGATTATTTCAATTACATTGCACGTTTCGGATGTCTTCTCCGGTTATTGGATATGAGTGATTGAATAGTAATGCGATTATTTTCTTTAAAAATGTCAAAATAAGCGAGCATATCAAATATATTATAGGTTCGTGTAAGTCGTCAACAACACCGCCGAGTCCTTCCGTTTTTATTAACTGTTTTATCCATATCTACGTCGTAGGTATGAAAACAATATTTAAAAACTTTAACTCTTCAATTGACCGAGCCAAGAGTTTATATTATTACAATATTATACACTATATACGTACATACGCCTGTACACGAGTAATATGCATTATGCATATAATAAGAGTATATTATTATTATGCATTTTATAATCATAAGGTTACCGACGTATTCTGAAGATAGTAATTAAATACATAATATTATATACACACGTGTTATATGTATTATACGTGTGCAGTGAGTGTCTGTTGTGTGTCCTTCGCTCGTTCTACCTATATATTATGCTCTCTGAAAACAATAAAGGTACTGGGAAGCGCCTCGGGAACTATGTCAATTTATTTTATCGTCTATGTTTTTCTCTGAATTTTCATTACATAAAATTCAATTTAACACTTCGGGTTACATCGTTTAATAATATTCAACGGGACACGTGTGAGTCGGACATTATTGTGTAAAAGGTCCAATAATCGCGAGTGTGAAGTCATTTACGGCGTGGGTACATTATATTATTATTAAATTAACGTTAAACTACGGTAAATCGATGAATTTCGTATCACGATTTATTAGCGAAACCGGTGAGTTGTCAATCCAAAAATATCGAATTGGTGTCTTATAAGACAGAATCCGACTGCTCAATACTATAATATTATATACCTATACGATTACGCTGTCGGGCTATATATTTTATTGGTTCTTAAGTACTTTTTTTTTTTTTAAATAATATACGTACATATCGACCCGATAATACTGATAAACCGTCTACGCATTGTTACCTTGGCAACAGCAAATTGAAAATTGCCATCATTTCTGAAACGGGACGGAAAAGCTTTTAAATCATCGTACTTTTGAGGTATTGTACAATACTGGTCCGGTTACAAGTGGTTGTCGACGTTCTGATTGAACGCCCCATACCTCTTTTCCCTGCCTTCCACTAAAAATACGATATGGGGGTATTTGGAGGGCTGATTTGTGTTAACGATATCACATTACGTACATATTTTTATAACAAGCCAATTGTGGGGGTATTGTAATCTGTGCGTATAATTATTATTTTTATTATCATCAAACACACGTACACTGTATTAATTATCACCTATATGCATCAGCGAATAATCGAAATTTATCGGAATCACTAGGTCAAATAATAATCCGTCCAAAAGAACTAATGAACGCGGTAATTAATTGTATTTGGTTTATACTCGATAATTCTTAACGTACTTTAATCCAATTACTTTATTTCGTCTGCATAAAAATGTAAAAAACAAAACAGAAAAAACCGCATACAAAAATTCGTGTACTGCACAATTGAACAAATAAAATAACTCAAACGGCGGTCGATTAAATTATTTATTTTAAACTAATGTGTCTTCGGTAATTTGTTTGATTAGTTTTTATAAGACAACGACTCGACAAATGTGTACAAATAGAAAAAAAAACGTAATATTTTAATAAAAAATTAAAAAAAAAACTACGCCGATAAGTAAAATAAAAGATGTCTGCTCGTCATAATGTTTTAAATACATAGATTACTTGTATCGTATTAATTTATTTAAGCTTATACATTTCGTACACATACTAGAATTCGAACACTACGTGGGGGGGGGGGTGCTTTTAAAAGTTTACTGTGAATTATTCTAATCGACATCACTTTTATATGGAATATTTCATATTTGAATCATGATTTCTCTTTGCTGGCTTTATGTACGTGCACAAAGCGTAGCAATTATACCATTTCTGGGTACATCTTCAAACGCGTTATCTGACGATGACATTTGACGTATAATAGGTTGTAGGTGCACTCCAAAGCATCCACTATGTCCGCTATGTTAATCAGTACAATGAAAACGAGAGACAAGAATTATTATTTTTATATTTCAATGGAAAAATAATACGGTATTATTATTATTTTATACAAAAAGACCGGTAATAGATCGAAAACCATTATTTAAATCCAATTTGTTTTTATAATAAATAATATTTGATATTTAAAAAATACATATTTTGTTTTTACAACTAATTATTTATTTTAATGTTTGCGCCAAAAGTATATAAAATCAATTAACGTGTCTTAAAAACGAATTAAATCCAAACACAAAAATATAATATAATATATATCGATTCGTTTTTTAATTAAAAACCGTAAGTAGTTAATTAATTTTTTTTGTCGTTGTAAAATAATTTAGATTTTAAAGATTTGATAATTTTTAATAAACAAATATAAACTAATGTTTTCATAATGTGTAATTTGATAAATACGTATAAATAGGTTTTCTATAAGTACCTATTGCTGCAACATAATATTCTAATAGTGAAATTTATTGTATTTTAACAAAATAAACTATTAGTTTAACCTAACGACTATGTGGTAATAACCATACGACGTAGGTAGATAGTCTATAATAAGTAAGATAGATAATTCAATACAATTCAAAAAAACATTTCCACACAATTTAAAATTGCATTCATCGTACATTTTTATTACTATTTGAATACATTTTTTATTTCGATTAGCTGATAATGTAAATTATGCAAAATAAATAGTAATTCATTAGATTTTTTTAATTTGTCATAGTGTATGCCGTAGGTATAAAGTATAATGTATAAATATGTTATATTATAAATATGTGCATAATTCAATAAGTTAGGCTCAATTTAATCTAAAAATGTTAATGTAGCATTTTTAGTGGATAGTTAATAATCGTGATTCGTGACATATTAATATGCGGCTGTTCGTAATAACATATAAAGCTCAAGTATCGCATAATAAATCGATTGTAAGTAATTATGGTTAAAACTGTAATATTATATCTCTGAAATGCGTTTTTGAATTTAATATTTTAGACAATTATTGATTTTCCGAGAAACAATAGGCGATTTGCTCGGGCTTACCACTTATTACTGAAATGAAACTCCTACGTACAACGGCCACCAATGGTTGGAGGCCAAATATCGGTTAATACGTAGCTAATAAGAGACAACTGTTGATATTTAAATAAGACTAAAAACAAAACTACTAAATAAAAATATTACCATTTATTTTAAATACTTCTTCTAGCGTTTTACTCGCAAGATGCATTATTTGTCTGTTTACTACATTTAATTAAGTACTTATTTAGGACTTAGTGACATGATGGATTTTTATACTGAATTAAATTGAATTAAATTCATATTTTGGCGGTGAGACCTCGTACACAGATTTTCAGCCATCGTCTCTGAATTTTTTTTTTTTTTATCTATGTTAGGCAATAAATTAAATGCAACAGCAACAGTGGAGCAAATTGAAAAAATTTTAAAATTTCAAAGGAGAGGTGACGCAATTTTATTGAACGAATAAACATTAAAAAAAACATACCTTATTTTACTTTATCGCAGATACAATATTATTTAGATGTGAAAATGTACGTATTATTAAATTTTACTTAAGGAGTCTAGAGTACTCCCCATTATCTTAAACCGCTATAAATACGCCACAGCTATAATACGCGCAGTAGATACAGTAAGTTCGTCTAACTATAAACTTTTAATAATATCCCGACTAGTCCGAATTTCTCCATATCACATAATTCCAGGTCGTGTCTATTATTTACCTCTAATCACTAGATTCCCGCGCATATTATAATGGATTCCGGATTAAATTTTAATACTCACTTTCAATCTAATAATGTTAAAAGGATATATTATATACCCACGAGTATTTTCTATATCTCACAAACGCTCGAAATAACAAATTTTACGTTCAGAACAATGTGTTTACTTGTGTTATTTTTTAATTTAACAGTAAATTGATGTGTTCACAAATTTAAGGGTAAGAATATTATTTTTAGTCCCGCGATAGGTTTCGTTTTATATTTTGATTTTAAAGCGAAATATAAACGTTTTAAAATGTTGGTTCATAACTAGCATGAAAATCAACAAACCCACTCGCGAGGCTTTAGATAATATTTCATTTTATAATAAATCAATTTTCTCTAATATTAAAAACAACACATCACAATCGACAATACATCAACACGGTAAAATTCGCTGCGTTATGCGTTGTTAAGGGGAGACAACATGTCAACATATGCAATAATAATGTATAAATTTCAAACAGACGAATTTTCTATGAATGAAATTTTTTTCATTCGATGTAGTTTGAAATAAATATGTGTTATCACAAAACGTCATTCGATTAGAACGATAGACGAGATTATAATATAATTATTACAATCTCTAGAATACAACAGAAAAACATATAAATAATTTAGCGTGGCCTGCCTTAGATTTACAAGACCTTTGCTTATCTAGGATGAGCTTTGTAGAAACTTTAAAAACGTAGTTTACATAATATGGTTAAAGTCACTACTTAAAACGGTAATAATAGTTATACTTTAATAACATTTTTATTGCCAAGGACTTATAATAATTATTTTTAACGCGATTCGAATCAAATCGTTATCCGTGTATAATATAATATTATGTTGTATACTAAGAGCAAATTAAAACACACTCGAATACTGTACTCGTTTATTAAAATTGTCAGTATTTAAAAGTAGTTTTCCTAACAATCATACCACATAATTGACTGGTATTTCATTAGGGAGTATATTATATTATAAAATAATGATATCATTAATTCAACGATAATTATTTTTATAATAATATATTATAACAACTATAAATATATCGAAACATTTTTAAAATAGTAATAATTCGTAAATATTATTAGATATTTCTTAAAAAATTAATCATTGTATTACTAAGACAACGTATTATTTTCAGGGAGAGTCCTTGTGTTTTTCCTTCACCCAAAACAAAAACAAAAAAATCTTTTACTTATAAACGTAAACTATTTAATATGCTTGAGAGTTTATTTTATAATGAATTCATATTATTTTCAGTAAAATGGCATTGGTACTAATTATACGCTGAGAACTTTTAAAATTTCATTTATGTGTATTATGATTTATATTTCTAAATACTCAAATGGAAAACTATAAACATCATTGCACTATTTTCATGTTAATTATATATATATATAAGTATTTTATAATTAATGAATATAAATTATAAATTATTGAACGTTTGTGTTTTAGACGTACTTAACGATGCTGTATTTGACGAGGATCACGATGAAATGGTTGTGGTGAAGGACATTGAAATGTTTAGTATGTGTGAACATCATTTAGTTCCATTTTACGGAAAAGTTTCGATTGGATATTTGCCGAAAAACAAAATTTTGGGCCTCAGCAAACTTGCACGCATCGTGGAGATGTTTAGCAGAAGACTTCAAGGTAAAACCAAACAATGTGAAATAAAAATATTAAAAAATAAATATTAAATATAAACCAAATATTATACGCATAATATCACCAATATTGTTTAAATATTGGATATTTATTAGGTGGATGAAAAATGTTTTTATGTGACTTTTGATTATTATGGATAAAGTTTTTGAAACTATTGTTGTACAAAACTTTGCCCATTTCATAACTTTAAATTGGAATCCAATTATTAAAATTGAAATTTTTTTCATGTAGTGGTGATCGAATAATATTTTCGGATTGTACTCTCAACATAGCAATTTAAAGTTGTAAAAACATACCTAATTATAAAAATATATATTTTTATTATTTCTATCTGGTGTAGATATAATATATATGTGTATATTATTAATAGTAAAATGTATTTCGTTACAAAATTAAACTTAAATATTAAGCACTAGAATAATTACTAAACAAACCATTAACTCAAAGGATAAGGTCTAATCTAATAGGATTATCAGAATATCGTAATATAACAAACTGTAACAAGATAAAATATAACGATATTTATTACTGTATTATTTCCATTTTCCATTTAGGTCATTTAACATTTTATAAAAATGTACAAATGAATAATAACATCACTATTTTGAACCAAAAATTAAACGTTTCTTTAATATAAAATATAAACCATCGATATAATTTTTTTATTAATATATTTCTAATTTATTTAAATTAATAATACAATTCAAGAGAGAATAAAAAAATAATGAATAGAAAAATAAACACATGGCTTCTGTTAGTCGAATTGAAAAAAAAAAACTATTATTATATTGTTATACAGAATTCGCTTCCAATCAATTGTTACATAAATTAAATAAACTTTTTAATTTATACACATTTTACATCTATGTTATAGTTATTTGTGATATAAATTATTTTTAAAAACTATATGGAATTTTCAATATCACAAATTTGCGTTGAGACTACTAGTTTTTTGGTTCACCGGATCTTAAAAAAAAAATAGATTTCAATCTTATTTAAAATATAATACTAACGTATAATTTTCTTTATAGACTATTAAACCAAGGCAACCAATTCCGTTACAACTTTTGATCTGATTTTTAATAGAAAAGCTTAATCGACATTTTTTCCTCTCAGTTTTAAAATTATTTAGGAATAATGGGAACAATTTGGTGTAGCTCGGCTCACACACTCCGTTTAATATTTAATTTATAAATAATAACATCGTTTTATTTTTTATGTCTGCTAGTGCAAGAACGATTAACTAAACAGATCGCTGTGGCTGTCACCCAAGCCATCCAGCCCGCTGGAGTTGCCGTGGTCATTGAAGGAGTGTAAGTTGATTTTTGTTTTCAAAAAATGTCTACATGTATGGTAACGTTTCTATAACTTTATAAAAGGGGCAAAGTATTTTCAATAGAAATTCTAATAGTGAATAATTAGGCTTTATATATATATATTTTGATTGAAAGAACGCAGAAACATTTACTGGTATGCTACAATTGCTACAGGCCAACAGCTGGTGTGGAAATCACGTTAAATGACCTTAGTAATCTAATTAAATCTAGAAATTAATTAATTTGAATAAATACTGTAGAGATATTTAAGTCTAGAAAATTTACTGGTAATAATTAAATAAATAAATAATAAAATAGGTAACTGATATTTTTTTTATCAAAAAAATTAAAAAGTGACCTCAACAATCTACACGTATATGAAGTTAAAAACATTCTGTTATCACAATTTACTAAGTCAGGGACGTCATTTTTTGTGGGGTGTGTAGTCAGACTACATTTTTTTTAAACGCCTTACCTTTTAGCTTGTTGAAAATAAAATATAAGCGCCGATATACCCAAGTGTTATAAATCAGATATTGAGTCATAATATTGTTTTATGATTGTAAAATTAAAAAAATTAAAATAGCAAATGGAAAAATATAGAAATAAGAATTAAGTAAACTGTATATTGCGTCACTGTTAGCAAGGGTGCTCACAGAATAAATTTCAGATTTTATTTAGTTAACTATATTATATTATATATTTCAAGCGCAGGACTAAAAAGTTTTTAGGTAAAGTTAGCTTAGATATTTTATTATTAAAGTGCTTATGCCCACTAATTTATTTACCAAGTGTAAATACCACTAATAATGTAGTAACCAAAGAAATAACTATAAACATAAATACATAAAAAGTACACATAATTAGACAAAAATAGTTGCGATGGGGATATTTTAATGCTAATATAAGTGACATCATCTTAAATAAATTACACAAATATTCTACAATTTTTGAAATTTTACATAGTGGATAATATGACTAGTTGTTGTAAGGAGAGATAACTCAGAGGCAGTAAGTGTGGTTACGGGAAAGAATGTCGAAGGAAATAGAGAGAGAGGAAGACCGAAGAAAATGTGGTTGAATAAAATAGAAAATCACGTGGAAACAGCTGGTGTGAATAAAAGAGAAGTGGAGGACAAAGTACTATGGAAGTATATAGGACAATGGCGGCCGACCCTATATAGTTAGCAGACAAGGCAAATAAGCAGACAGGGGAGGTATGTTTCCCCCTTGAACCCTTCCCTTCAAAAAAAAAAAAAAAATCCCATCATGATCGCGGCCTTGTAGTAATTTTAAATGGCCTGCGAATATTTCGGCACTTACAATAATTTACCATAATATCAAAATAAACAATAACTTAGTTATGCATTTATGAAATACGAGAGGGGAAATGTTTCTGAGAATGCGTCCTGGTGTCAGTTACTATAATATATACATTTATAATTTAGCAAATTTACGTATTTTTTCACTCTGTAAATTAATGACAAAAATGTGTTCAACTCGCATCAAAATAAATCTAGATAAATTACTTGATCGCATTTAAAAAGAAACAGTTTTCCGCTGAATAACATTTCTATCGTATTTTAAATCATTATAGTTGCAGACATTGAGTACGAAGTAACAGTATATAGCCAGTAGCCATAATAAATCGCGAAACAAATTAACTGTGCTTCGAGGATTAAAATTGAATCTTAAAAGTTTTTCTACGTAAATGTTTACAATACTGTGCCCTTTTCTGATTGACAATGAAAATTATAAAAGTTGCAGTATCTGGCCATCAACGAGATTGATTTTTAAAATAAATATTTAAACAATTTTCATAACTTAACGACCTGTGTAAGAATACCACGGGTCGTGCGGTGGTGAAATACGTTTTTATCATGTCCCGCAATCAAATTTATTAACTTTCAATTTGCGATATAAGTGGTATTCAATCATTTTAAGTTATGATAGCTATTGTTACTGTACCGCCACAATTATTATATAATATTAAGTCGGTGTTTACGAGGGTATGTAAATACTAAATTGTAGTCCTGCAGGTGGTTGTTGTCAATAAAATTGTGCTTTGGCATATTTAATTAATATGAAAATTTCACTTGTTGATTTCATTAAAAAAAAGAAACTTGATAACAGCTTTTTAAAAACCGCTGCAAATAAATAAATAAATTATAACAATGCGCGTAGTTATTATTCGAACGATGAATTACAGTATAATATAACGTTATTATAAGTGCACAATATCATTATGTTAAACAATGAACTGAAAAACTATTCAAATAATTGATACGAATAGATGATATTATTATGATATCACCGTTTGTTGTCTTAAAAAAAAAAAAAAACAATAAGGATTATGCAGAGGCCAGAGGGAGTATTATTAGATAATAATAATATAATGAAATATCTAATGAAAAAAAAAAAAAAAATGTTAAATATAATGGATTGGAACACAACGGTATCTGGTGCATCGACATCAATGCATCGAAAACCTCATTAATCGAATATAATATTAATTTAAATATTGTTTCCAACTAAAATAGAAAATAAGGAATATATAAAAAAAAAACATTATTTCAAAAACGATGCTGTTGATGGCATTCGGAGCACTCGGATTTTAATAGGCGAAGTACGGGGCCAAACATTTGATAATATATACTGTTCCGCCGCTCTTCACCTCCAGTTTACACGATGCCAGTCCGTTATAATGTCTTACAATCCCCGGTTACCTATACTATAATACAGGGGGCGATTTTTAAAGGGCACACATTAGTTTTGATAAAGTATTTATTTAGGTACATACATAATATGTTACTCTCCGCGGTCTCGTACAGAACAAAAAAAAATATTTTTTATAGTAATAGTTAGTAATAAAAAAATATATCACTATAATTTTGTTACCCTTGAAGACGTATGATTACGTCAAAAACTAAAATCAGGGACTTCAAACTATTTTTTTTTTTTTGAGAGAACGGGGGGGGGGGCGATCGCCCCAATTACCCCCCCCCCCCTGGATCCGTCACTGCTATAATAATATGTTGACATCGCAGTAGCCAAACGCATAATATATGTAGAACGAGTAGGTATAAAGTATGGCGTGATAATTGTTTGTTTTTTTTTTTTCTATTTATTTTATCAGTCATATGTGCATGGTCATGAGAGGCGTGCAAAAGATAAACAGCAAAACCGTCACGTCTACCATGTTGGGAGTGTTCAGAGACGACTCAAAGACGCGCGAAGAATTTTTGAACCTAGTCCAGTCAAATTGAATTTTGCCAAAACAGCATCAACGTCATTACATTCACAAGACATTTACGACAGCGAATCTTTATATACAACCCTAATGGATTATTACTATTATCATTCGTACACACATATATATATATATTTATACAATATGTGTATACATAATATAAATAACGTTATACACAAACTTATTAGCCACTCACTTACCTACGTATACACGAGAAAAAAATATTTACTGGAATTATATGTGTGTGTGTGCACACTTCTGATATTAAAGCACATAATATATTTGGGCATATAAAAGGCTGGGTTTTAAAATATTATTGAAAAAAAAAAAGATCGGTTGATTGTTATTGATTTACAGACATACTATTTTGTTGATACTACCTATACATAAATGTTTACTAATCGTTATTTTAATTAAAAAAAAAGTATAATCCGTTTTCAACTCAATTGACACTGCAATATGATTCTAATCTTATTATTTCGTCGTTATTTCTCCTTTGAACTCGTGTCGCGAGTAACCAAAAACAGATAATATTATACATTATAATTCTTCCATTTTTCAGTATTAACGAAACGAAAACGAAACAACTGATTTACTATAATGTCCAGAATCGTTTATTTATTAACATAACATAATATTATATAACTTAGCATTAATCGAAAACTATCATTATTATTACCTACTATAATACTACAATATCGTTAATGGTATACTGTTAACCAACGGGCCCTTTCTGGTTCTTTCTGTGCTCCCTTGCCCCTCGGAGACGAGTCACGTGTTAATGTTTGTTATTTAAGAAAAAAAAATCTACGATATTATTATTGTTTTTATATTTTTGTCAAAGTGTTATTGCCGTGAAATAGATTTTATTGTTCTGGTTTGATTGATACTTATATATATTATAACCAAATTGTATTGAAAAATAATATATTCGCTTTGTGCACGGTTTGGTTATACTTTGCATTTATTTATTATTATTATTATATATATATATAATATATATATATATATTGATCATTATAAATTATTAAAATAATAAAATAATATATTATATATCATTAATTCAAAATTGTAAACGTTATTTTTGTGTATTGAATTGCGCAACGAACGAAATGTGAACCCGTTATCCTTCCACTCGAGTATGTATATACTACGGTCAAGTGTAGTAATCTCGGTGACAAATGTTGATATACTTCGATAAAACATTAAAAAAAACAAATATAACAAATTGGTATCATTGTAATTTACAATATTATACACATTTAACTGTCATACGTGTTCAGCAGAAAATATAAATGTACAAGACACGAGTTTGATATTAATAATTCATGACAAATTCGAATTTGTAAATTCGTAACAAAAAGTTTAAAATAGATGGCTTGGTAATCGATATAATTGCCCAGCAACAGAAGTATAAAAAACAAAATATGGAGCCTTTGAACACGCGCTAATGACCATTCGTTAACAGTTCTTTGTTGTGCCGACCTTTTTATGTTAAAACAGACGACCGATAATAATAACATGTTTAAAACGTTCTCGTTATTAGATGAAAATATATAATAATATACAATACGTATAATATTATATTCATTCTGCAATAATATATACATAATATACCTACCTAATTATGAAATGCTATAATATTTGTTTAATACGACTGTGTTATGAGAAACAAGTAACGAGTAGACTTAAACGAATCATAATATTAATGTGAACGATTAAAATAACTGTTTTCAAAGTACAGTGCGTCTGAAATATTGTTGAAAAACATAATGTAAATATTTATATGAGATATAAAGACGTTTTTTTTTAAATATTGTCATTAAGAAAATAACATTATTTGCACGTTATTTTGTTCACTGACTTAATAATAGGTAGTCTACAAAAATAACTTTTTGTGTAAAAACTAAAAAGTTTATACATTCATATTTGATAAACAGTTTTGTAATCGGTTACGATGTATCAAACCGACGATGCTCATAAATATATTGCAATTTTTGACCAGCGATCTACGATATTTCCAATATCATATATATATATATATATTTTTTTTTATTATTATTAATAATAGGTACAGGATGTTTCTAATGCAAAGACTAAGTTGTTATCAACTGAAAACTATTTTTATGCTGATAAAATTTGTTAATTATTTTTTTTTTTTTTTTTTTTTTATTTTTAAGCTAGAAAATTGTACAATCTGTAAAATAATTATTTACAATAAGCACAAGTGATTAAAGTTAACATAGAAAAGACAAAATAACATAATATAAAGTAACAAAGTTACAAATCGTAATAAGTTAAGTTAAATTTATTAATTATTATAAAATTAAATTCACGTATATTTAAAAACGTTAATATTATTTGCAATAAATATTTCTCTTTAAATTCCAATAAATAAATTACACTTTATCAAATAACACGAAACTCTTAATTGATTCCTACTAATTTTAATATATAGATGTTAAACACTATTAGTATATGTCTGATGGTTATAATATTATGTTGTATGCTTGTATCCGTATATGCAATAGTATATGTTGTTTATATATAGGTACTTTGAACGCGATTGCTTATATTTTCATTTAATTTTTAAATGACAAATAATGTCATTTGAAATATTGAACATAATAATTACTTAGTTATTGACTATTATAATTGTGTATTTAATGTATTGGCTATAGGGAACAATTTACATAGCAACCAAAAGATATTAAGAAGAAAAAAATTGATGTAATTTTTAAAATTTAAAATTTAAAATTTCTTTAGTTAAATAAGTTTTCAAAATTTTTGATGAAATGGAGGAGTTACCAACAAAATTGAGTACAGATACAGTGGATACAGAAATATTTATTAACTCGTTGAATCGTCTAATGTAGGTATCGAATGCAATTTAATTACTTTTACGTTCATAGTAAAAAAAAACAAAAAAAAAAACATAATATGTTCAATAATATGCAAATTAAATATTATTTCATAAACAATTTACGTAAAAACATATTTATTTAATTTTAGAATAATTATTATTCATCACACAATCTCAGTATGTTACTGCTTTCGCGAAGAGAGCAGAAGATAATTATTATTTATTACATTAGAAGAATATGATTATATAAATATTATACGATATTATACACAAATATTGTATAATATATTATAATATTACATTTTAATAAATAATAACATACAGAGTAATTCACCAAACATGCTCATTTTCAAATACTTAGATTTGTATACCAATTTAAGAAGAACTATCTTTTATAAACTTTTAATTTATTTCATTTACATTAATTTAGAGAACCAAAAATAAAAAATGGCAAAGCTATTCAAAACCAGTTTTTCAATTTTTTTTTTTTTTTTATTTTCATTGTATATTTTTAACAGATATTTAAATAAGTATTTGGTTTAGTTTTCAAAGTACCTACTGTGAAACCTGTGTAATATGGAAACAGTTAAGATCAGCTATTTTTTTTCCATTTTAGACAGGTTTCCAAGTGATACAGGTAAAAAAAAAATTAAAAAATTATTACATGAAGTTACATACTTGCATATTATGTACTTATTATATTATTTTAGTATTAAGGATTTTTGTATGCTTTACTTGAATTGCTTACTTTTTTAAATGTGATTAATCTTTTTAATTTTGGGTAAAAAAATACTTGAACATTTGATAAGATATTCCTCATAAGTTGATTTACTAACAATTAAAAAAAAAAAAGTTTTTTGTAAATTCACAAAATTTATTTATGAGTGATTGATATTCAAACGTTCAATAATATAGATAAAACGACTTCAAAAATATTGATCGCAAAGACACAAAACATTCGATACTTCAAAATGATGTTTAGTATGTTTATAGTTCACATTTAATCGAGTATAAGAAGTGTTAAAACCACTAGCATTTAATTCGTCACGGCAATACGTTGTACAAGATTAGTTAGTACACCATAAAATACATATGTATTTTATAAAAAATATAGGCTGACAGATTATGCTCAGAATCATTTTTCGCGTCCAATGATTTATCATTGAATTCAAATTTAACTCATTCATTGCAGTGATCTATTCAATAACAAGGTACGTTCAACGTCTATTGTAGAACAAAGTGGTTACTTAACCATTTTTTTTTTTTTTTTAATACGAGTTTTTAAGCCGATTATATTTTTGAAAACTTTGATAGCTCTAAATCTAAATTTGAACGAGTAGTTTCTGAGTTATCAAATTGTATGTCGTATGCGTACCTAATAATCATTATGGCTTTATGGTTTCATATTAAATAATATAAAATCGATGTAATAATTATTAATTGGTATACAGTTCTTATAAGCTATATAACACCAAGACAATCTTTACAAACCATAATATTATAATTATTGTAATTAATTTGCATAGTTTTAAAATCATGGCCGACGTAGGTATTATCATGAACTATATTTGGAACATAAAGCTGTATACTACTCATTCAAATGTTGATATATATATATATATATATAACAACGTTTTAAAAACAATAATCAGCTTAACAATTCGCGTTAAATTATATATCTTCGAGTATTTTAAAGTACGGCCTTTAAGTATAATTATTACGATTTACAAAAATCGGAAATGCAATAAATTCATTATTAAAGGAAAAATTGGAAATGTAAAAGTGAGCATACTTGGTGAATCGCCCCGTGCATATTAATTATTGTTTTGTGATCGACTCCTAATTATTTAATTGTGATCTCTGGACTGGCCACTCGTGTTTTTTCGGTTGACGTCGTGATGAATAACATTGCAGGAACGATTATGGCGATGAAACTTCCGACGATTCTGCCGACGATACCAATACGAATCGACTGACACTTACGGACCAAACACAATCGTCATTCACAAACCTCATTAACGACCTGCTCAAAACCAATCCGAATGCCGAGTACGGACATTTCGAGTCTTACGCCAACGCCATGTAGTGAGTTTATGAACGGCGCACGCCGCTTACAGTCGATCCGACACGAAAATATGTTATAATTAAGGCCAACACTTGTATGCATTCGCATATTTTTATTGATAAAAAATAGCTAGTTTATACCAAAATTTGTTTCATAACAAATACAATTTTATTTTGCATATTTTTGTATATTATAATATAGTTATGATTTATTATATAATTCGTACTCTCCAGTCGTGCGTTAATAAATCGATAAATAATTTTAAAACGCTGAAAGTGAAAACTTCAAACATTTTTTTAGAGCATATTTTGATAATTTTTAGGGCATAACTGCATAATGTATATCTTATAGGTTTATAGGGCATATAATTGTTGGCCCTAATTATAACGTATACCTATTGGCTATTATAATATAATGTTTTATTTTTATTTTTATCATCGTTTGTTTTTTTTTTCATTCTGTTTTATGACGATCACGTCCCGTCGTCGCCCGCGTGCAGTTGTCGTGACTGTCGGTTGATGCTGCGGCCAAAATACGTTTCCCAGATCCCGTGTAAGGTGCCCGAGTTTATCGTGGAACAAGACGGTACCGTGACCTACATACACACTAAGTAATCCGATGGCGGGAGGGGGTGGGAGGGCGATCTGTGTGTCGGGTGAGGGTGTTATTCCAATACCACAGAGTGAAGCAACCACTCCGACCTGTGTGGGTTCTCTATGTAGCGGGGCCGGACTTCAATTTATCGGTTGTATAATGCGAATAACCAGTGCTCGCGTGCGTCGACGAGCGACAAGCTGCGGGTAATTAGCGAGGAGAAAATATTTCTCTAAAAAAATCAGAAATCGGAAATTCAAAACCTCTTCGTTATAATAGTCTGCGCGTTTTACGCATACCGTTCGCACGCGGATTGTTGGAGTACGCATCATCGTGATGTTTAATTACACCGTTTCGTTCAACGCACTGTTTGGAATTATTAAAAGATTGAGTGTTAATAATTGATAAGAAAAAAAAACCAATTTAATACACTAACTTATTACTTTCTCGTTTTGAAAAGTACGAACAAATAATATTTTTATTTTTTTTTAAATTCAGACGAAATATCGTCTGACTATATTTTCTTATACTTCCATTGAAAACATCGATCTAGAATCAAGAGATATCGTTTGATTTAATAATAAATTATAGGTAATTGATGATTTTCTAGTTTACTAATTAACAGTTACCGTAATAATGCACCCCCCCCCCTGAAATTATAATTCGAGTCCGGCCCCGTGCAATCGGAGTTATAATCACTGAATGAAAATCTGTGCGATTTGATTAGTTGCGAAAAACTGGACTTGCCAAAATACATACATTCCTTAGTCGAAGAATCTGGAAGCTGGGAAAAAACGTACTGGCATTTATGGTCGGAATGTCATTTCTTATCTTGCATCGTGTGTAAATTACAATATCCGGCGAGGAACTCAGGTATGTGCCTGTACCATCCGGAGAAACCCGAATACTTTCCGATTGGAGATTTGGGCTTGGAGCAACCCATAGGTATAACGAATTACGTATTTTATCATAATAATAATATAAACGTTTTTATAAAATATTGAAAAAAAAAATGTTTTTATGAATTTAATTTTTTCTTATGTTTATAAATGTGTATGTATATTCAAAATAAAAATAAAATCCACGTTCTCTCATCTCAATCAAGTCCCAAAGAAGCCCCTGGTTGAAGTAAATTATTATATTAGTACTACTTAGTTCGAAACATGTTAATTTTATCAGGTAAAAATTATTAAGCTAATGAATAAAACTATTAGTTTTTTATAAATTTTTTTTTAAATTTGATTTAGCATCAAATAAATCAGCAAATAACTACTAAATTTCAACTATCTAATATTCTCTGAGATTAAATAATGAAACACTTAAAATTAATCAAAGGTCGACTTTAATTCTTCTGGCATCAATAAAATAAGAAATATAAAACAATAAAATACCTAAGTATATACATTTAAGGATAATATTCTTCGACTTGTTTGTCGATTATATGCGAATTATAACCATAGTCGAAATTAAAATAATCTATTATATCGGCATTGTTTAACCTATAGCAACGTGAGATCTCTTTCCACATACTTCAACTTAAATATCTCATTTTATTTTTGTTAACGTTTCGATGTTTATGATATTGTATACGTAAAAATTACAGAAAGTAGTTGATTTTCACGTCTTGAGAATACCTATTGATAAAATTTATTTAACCGCGGAAAAACGTTAAATATGTTTTTATGCGTTGAATATCTAATCCAAAACTCATTTTTTGGAATACAATAATTTGTATTTGATTTCCTCTTCTTGTTATACAGTTCGCAGTCCTCATAAATGATCAAAGAGCATCAATATTATTGTGTATTAAAACACCCCGTTTAATATATATTTTAGAACTACGGGCTTTTACTTGTTGTTAGTTAAAATATGTCGAATTTAAATAATTTAACTCGCGTTAATAATAATTGTTAATAACAAATCAATTAACTGCAATCATTTCGGTAGCTTTGTGGTATAGTATAGCATAATATTGTATTCACGTCAAGTCGTAATGAACTCCCGCGGTGATATTTATCGCCAACGGACGATCGGAATTATATGTATAATATATTTTGAACATAATATATTATAACTTATAAGTGTACTTTGTATATTCAAAATAACATTACAAACATGAGAGTTATACACAATTTTTTAATTAATTATTTATACACAAACAAGTTATACTTAAATTAATACTTATCCTTTTAGTTAACTGATAAGACATGGAAAAACTGGAATTTCTATATTCCACATCACCCGCATAACAAAATAATATACACATTAAGATTCAATAGTGCACAAATAAAATTTCCATGAGTAGTTATCGCAGTCACTACCAAATAATTGTTTTATCTCATTAGTTATATTATTTATTTTCAATTAAAGTCAAAAAAATAAAAATAAATATGCCTTATTATTATATATTTGAATACAGGCCGTTATCCGTGTTGCGGTGAAAGAGCTTTCCGATTTGAACTGGTGAAAAATCCTTTCGTAAGATAACGTCTTACTATCAGTACTTTATTGTTTCAATTTCAACATAATATTGTATTAAGTAAGACAATGTTTTATTTCATTATTTTTTTTTTATTTTAGGGTTGTAGATTCCGTATGCACGTACCGAATAAAAAAAACCTATTCTGTCAACATATCATGAATTTGATGTGTAGTAATATGGAAATGACTGTGGCGAGCCCTCCTGCGTTGAATTACGAAAAAAAAATCATGAAATTCGTATGTGTGGACCCTGGTAAATTTAAGATCATGTTATTATTATGTTAAATATAATAAAAGAAAAAATTTTTAAAAAAAATAGCCAGAGTCTCTGGCGTTCAGAAAAATTGGCGGTGTGCATAATATAATATGTCTAATATTTCTATACGGTCCTAAACTTCTCTAAAAATGCATCATCTGCCAATAATATGAATACTTATGCCTTATCAATAATATAAATGTATATTCAACTCAATGCGTTTTAAAACAAATTACAAATTAAATTTTATAATTCATTATTTTCAACTATGAGAATTGTTACAACCCGAAGTGTCTTCGATATCTCTAACCGTCTGCCAAGCTCTCGTGTCCATCTCCCTGGTATGTGGTATCTTTCAATGAGATTGGTGGTTATAATATTATAACGATTAATCTAGGCGGATTTCACTGTAACATTTGGTATTCTAGTTGATCCGTTTACTTCTGGTGAATACCTGAGGTTATCCCTTCCCCGTTTATTTATAAAGTTCACACACTGGACGCTACGTTCTTCACACTGTCCTTAATATAGTTATGTATAATTGCCTAATTATTTGTGTCACCGTACCTTTCGTATGTATCACAATATCCATGCTAGTACGACTTTACATATTTTTATTTAATTTGTTTAATATCAATAATTTATTGACGACTCAGGTTGTTAGAATTCAAAATAATTTAAATAAGTTAGTCTACAGTCTTCACATAAAATATTTAAGCTAAAGCTATCTAAACCTTTTTGACAAATAATGATGATGCGGCGTTTTGGATAGGCAATTTCATATCTCCGTGCATTTTTCCGGTATCTCATAAATAATACATAATAACTATAATAGCTTTAGAAATGACGGCAATGATGCCAAACAGCGCTAACTAATAACTCGAATAATATTTAAATACATAACAAAGAGCATATTTGTTTGCACCTTCACAATACGCAAGCAATCTACGAATGCATAATTTACTAATATTTTATATTGATAACTATTTAATAGTATTTTATTTTACAGGAATAAAAAGACAAAATCATCAACATTGGTGGACAAAATTAACGTTTGGAACGAATGGTTATATACACCAGCCAATGATTTCTTTAGAGTATAACTTTCTAAACTTTCAGAAGAAAAGGAAAAATTGGAAGGACTTAACTAAAAGTTAGCAGATTAAAACCATACTAAACTATAGTGATCTGAAAAGTGCAAACTATTCATGTTTATATTGTACCATAGCATGTGTGTCTTTATATTCTATACTTATATAGGAAGGATAAAAAATTTTTCTGAACTAAAGAGGTGGATGAACAATAAGCCATCGAACATATGTCCACCATCTAATAGCTCAATAATTTTTAAAGAAAGTCCAGAAATCACTTCTCAAATGTCAAGTGATAACAGCAACAAGGATTTAACAACCCAGTACCTACTTACATTATACGTTAATATAATACAACCAGATGATAGTAAAAACATTGTTTGAATACTGAAAATTTTATTTCTGAATCATAATACGTACATTTATGATGATAATTAACAAAAGATATTTTTTTTAAAAACTCTTTTAAAAAATTTGTTTTGAATAATCACCAGTATGAGCAAATGCTTTTGAAACAATCTAAAAATTGTAATCACTAAAATATAACCAGAACTCAAGAAAATCCTTTTAAGCCATCTATTTTGGGAATGACAATAGATCATTTAATGGGTAGAAAACACAAATCAAGATTATTTGTTTATCGATAATAAAACTAAAAATATTGTTAAAAATACATGTCTATCAAACGATTTTCAAACTATATATTTAAATTAATTTAACTTTAATTTCGGTACACAAAGTATTTGTTTCCACTGACTGCGCACGTAAGACATAAGAAACATAATTTTCATTTATAAAATCATAACTCTCTAATTGAAGCCAAGGAACACACCCTTGTTAATTGCTTTTGTTTATATATATATATATAACAAAATTTGTTGATAATTTTATAATTATATAATTAATATTATGGAATGTTAGTGACAGTTATGGGTTTTGTTTAAAATTTTTTTCATATAATAGTTTAATTTAAAACGTACGAATGAAATAACAATAAATCTTCAAACATCAGAGTGGTGTGACAAGCGTTATTAAAATTAAATTATTTCCCATAAAATCAACCATCATTCAAAATATAATTGTGACGTTAATAAATTTAAGTTTAATGAATTTGATAAATTGTACTAAATTGCGTTTCTATTAAAAAAAATTTATGTTTTTGAAAAATTTACCGTTGGTAATAATTATGATTAAATATTGTTAAATACTGTGTTATATTATATTTTTTGTACAAACCAAAATAAGTATCTGGTATAAAAATGGTTAGAAAATGTTATGTAAAATAAAAAAATAAAACGTAATTATTCCCATAAAAAAAAAATAAATTAATTAAAAATATTCATAGTATGTTTTGCATTCTGAGAAATGTAAATTTCACGTTTAAAAATTTCACGTATTTAAATACTCGTGGTTTTTAGAGGGAGTTTTTGGAAAGTTCATTCGCCGATGGTTTCCATCCAGGATTCACAAAGAGAACAAGATAGTCTTATCTTCGATCTACTCACGGTAAAACTCATCAAATCGAGAAAAGGAGAAAAAGGTACACCTGGAAGTTCCGACCAACTCAGTAAGTTTTTACCTAGGAAATTGTAACGTCCACTGTGTTTGTCTTATATAACGGTGTACAAACAATTTTTTTTTCTTCGCTTATACCAAGGAGACAGTTATTCGCTGGTTCATGCAAATATGCTAGCGAAAATCGAATCACACGTCAAACCCGCGACTACGAAATCCGCAAAATTGTTTCACGGTAATAATTTGTATAATACGATAAAAACTAACTGCTCCGATTGTACAGTAGGTATCGAGAGTATTTCATTATTGAGTAGGTCACTCGATTGAAATGAAAATCGAATTCAATGATACGATCCATTGCATGTGCGAAATGATCCTGCAATTCCTGCTTACAGAGATCTGCAGTCTATAATATCACTAAGCGTATTTCATTAATTAAGTTATTTTATTAGAAGAAAAGTGATAATTAATTGTGTACATATTTCGTAAAAATATTGCATTTATTGTATTAGGTACCAACATTTAATTATTATGATAGTATGAATTTATATAATATATTATTGTTATTAACGTATTCGTCAATACCGTCAACAACAATGTAAATAATAGTTAAATACAGTTTGTAATATAAATTAACAATAGCATAAAATTAATTGAAATGTTTTGAAAGTATAATTTTTACATTTTGTACATAAAATATAATAATACAGTAATAGGTACACGTAAAACTTTAGATCTCTACGAAAAATAGTTAAAAAAAATAAAACAACCTAAGTGGCTAAGTACCAGATATTCTTCGTTTGAATATCTAATTTGGTCAAAATTTAAAATTTAAACGTTTATATTTAACATATCTTTTAAATGCTTTTAAGCTATTTAAAGATATTTAAAATTTTCCATTTTTTTTTTTTTTATATATATTATATAAATAATAATAAACAGCTTTTTATAAGTCAAAATGATTATTGCATGCTAAAATTAGCAAAAAAACATATAGGTACTCATAATATTTTTTAAGTTATTGAATTTTGAATTTTACAAATTTTACAAATTTCGTAAAATATTGAAAATCTTCAAATTATTTTGTAATTATAAATTCACAAATTTATTTTTTTTTTATGATTTAAACAAACCTATATCTATAGTAAAAAAAAATTTACCTGAATGTGTATTGATTTTTTCCCATAAAGTAACTCAAATAATTTATAATATTTTATAGATACTTGACATGATTTTTATCGTATTATACATATTATACTATTGTAGTAATTAAATATTAATAATATAATAAATGCAATGTTTTCAGCAAAAATTAAATCAATCTACACTAATTGTTATTTACAACTAGTTTTTTACAACCATACTAACAGTAAATTAAATTGTATACTTTAACATTAATATCAAAAAATATGTCATGAAACAAACTAAGCTGACAGTCCGTCGTTCAAAACCGTTATTTATATTGAATGATTTATCATTAAATTCAAATTTAACACATCCATAACAATTTATAATAACCCGCAAAGCGGTACCTATTTTCCTAATTTGTTTTACTTTTAGCCTTCTAAAGTACCAACTAAATCAAATTGTTACAAGAAACGTAGTTTCACCCTCATAGCTGGAACTATATAGTGTACTTTTGAATTATTGATATCAATTCCTGACACCAAAATTATTTTTAATCATTAAGCATATACAATAATAATCACTACCGTATGATGCGGTACTTAATTTCGATAAATTTTCTTTGTTTTTAAATTCTCGATGATATGTATAAGTTTTACAACACATTTACATTTATACATTTAACAATTTATAGATTTATAACTCTATTTTTGTAGGAAAATGTTTGAAGTTGGTACTTTTAGGCGTTCAAAGTAAAAATTCACTGCAGTGTTCGTCTAAGTGATAATAAGGAATAATAATAAAAAAAAATTAAATTAAACTAGTTTTCGACAAAATTTATTTCCTTATTTAATTATAATTTAAAATGAATAGCTATAAATAATTTAAATTTTAATAATATCATTTCATGTTTCATCATAATTTAAATAATGTTCAAAATGTTCATAATAACCAAAACTTCGAATAGGGACAAATGGACGCAGCCGTTTGGATGTGGGGACAATTGTACATAAAAAAAATAATAAAAAAAACAGATAATATTATAATAAATCATCATCAAAATGTATTAACCTAACCTAATAATTCTTCAAAGTTATGACACTAGAACTAAAATATAATTTTTACGCGGAATCGCTCAAAATATTTCTCTGCATTAAAATCAAATGTTGATCATTTTTTTAATATTATTACATGATAGGTAATATAATATTAATATAAATAACCATGTTTGACATTCAAAAAGTTTTTTAAATATTTTTAACAATAAATATTTTTTTTTTTTATATTTTATATACATTTTTACGTACTTATTATAATAAATACACGAGTCATCTCAGTGGGGCCCAGTATTCATATGTTTATGAAATTAAATAGAATAAATAAATAATTAGTATAAATAGCTTTTTTTGAAATTGTATTTTAATTGTTGGCGTACCTACCTATTATAATAAAACATTTGTTTTATATATATTTTTAATTTGAATATTTTATATAATGAATAATTTATATATTTAAATATAGGTAATTATATAATAATATTACAATTTATAATAAATATAAATAGCTAATCAATTTTATTTACTGATTTATGTAAGTCCAATTGTCCCCACGTCCAAACGGCTTCAACCATGTGCCCTAGATCACAAAAACTTGAAAAACGTATAATATGTTAATTATAGACAATTTAAATTTTAGAATTTTTTTTCTTGTATTGAAGTGTTAATACAAAATATTTATTATGAGTCATAAAAATTAAATATATTACAAGATTCTACATAAATTGTTCATTTAGAAATTTTTAAAATTTATAATTTTTATTGTTTATAATACAAGGTTCTACATAAATAGTTATTACTTAAACCGTCTTAAACCCAAAAATAAATGTAAAAACTCAATCCTTTAGTATTCACAAAGTTAATAAATATATATTTATTTAAATTCATAGATTTTTCAACTAAAAATTTAATTTTTAATCATTACTCATTATAGTTTTTTTTAGCCCAACTTTTCATACTAAAATACATTATTTTTATTAGAACGTTTGCACACACCTGAGTGCGAGGCTATGAAAAAACCTGAAACATAATTTAAATAACATAAAAAAGTTTTTTTTTCTACATAAACATAATAATAAGTGTTTATTGTATTTTCAGACAAGAAAAGGAAATAATATCAACTATACAAATTATCAATATATTTTCAAAAACACATGTTTTGAGGTACAAAATATACTAAATTATATACTTTTCACTGTAAACATTCGTTTAATATTTAACAGAGTAAAAACAAATAATCAAAAATACCTAACCTATAACGATTTATAGTAACACAGGAGATTTTATTTATTATTTTCTATTAATTCGACGATGAAGATAAACGACAGCACATTGGAGATATTATGAAATAATATAGCTTATATTTTTTTGAAATACATAGACACCAAAACCGTAAATTTGGCACTACACATAGGCAGTCTTTTGTGCGAAAAAACAATATCTAACTGATGAGATACTGGTTTGAAAATAATTGTATCAAATGGCCGGGTCATAGATTTATACTGCTTCGTATTCTGTTTGGACTATATGGTGTACAATATTTACTATATTCAAAAAAATTCAATACCTACGTGGATGACGACATTTTGGTAACACTTGACCTACAAATTAAGCATCATATTATTTAACTCAACACGGCACAATAATTTCAGTAATTTTTATGGCTTATAACAACAACAAAAAAATAACATAAACAAGATTATTGATTTAGTAGTGATTCGTGTAAATTTACGTCATTATTTACGTACATCCATAACGGGTCTTTGTGTTGCTTTTTCGCATATTTTCAGGCGTTTTAAAATAGGTATCGCTTATTATGCAGGTAACTTAGGTAATAATATTTTTTTAAATAACAGACGAGGAATGTGTTGGTTTAATAATGATGTGTTTTTTTCACCATTGTTAATCTGTTTATGTATTCGTTGTATCCGTCATGTCATGTTTTAGAGCAAAAAATTTGCTTGTGCCGAAAGGAAAAATCCTAGCGACTTAATATTTTTACCAAAAAATTGTGATAAAATTTTCAAAACATGATTGAATTTATAAAAATATATTTTTTTAGCTATTTCATAATAAATCAAATTAATAATTTAGATTTTTCAATTTCTATCAATAAATTTGAGTAGGAAGAAAAGTTTACCAAAATTTCTGGTTTTTTTTTTGGATTTCCAGACAGTGATCAACGGATTAACGATAGATATAATTATATAGTCAAAAATTTAAGTATTTTTGTACTACGTGCAAAACATACGAGACGAGACGAGATAAGATTAAATTAAAGTTAAGTTTTATTTTCCAATGTTTTAGATTAAGTCAGCCTTTTATATTTTTATCAAAAATATGATAAGTTCTATATTTATTATCAACAGAATACTTATAACTTGGACTTCTCCATACTTAATCATACATTAGATAGTGTAACAGGCAGATCATTTCAATATCATATTGAATCGCCTACTGCGGTAGTGAAAATGGCGGGTCATCGTATAATAATACGCATTTAAACGATACAGATCAAATATTATACGTTAAACGTATCGTAATGATACCGAAAATCAAACTCCACCGCATTAAATCAATTCTGTAGTCTCAATAATAGCACATCACAGACGGAATCAATTATTACAACAATGGTGAGGGTATTAAAAATATATTATACATATTATATAAATACATCACACCATACAATTTAATAATGTAAAAAACGCGTACAACTAAAAGCATAATATGACGTGTTGTAATAACAAACAGTGGTGGAATAATGATACGCGCATACACCCCAAACATAAAGAAAAGAAACCATTGAGCGATATCCAAAACACTAACATGTGCGAATACACGTAGGTCATCAATTGTAGTGTCCAATATAACACGCATCTGTATCAATTGATACACACTGCACCTATACACACCTGTCGGTTGTCATGACACTGCTGACGGTGTCTCTCAGAAATACTACACAACCTCCGAACGAATTCACGTCGTTCTGTCGAGATTTCACCGACAGGTATCATTTAAAATTACCTAAGCATATTAATATTAGTATATTATATTGAATAACGATATTGCGCTAGTTTAAAATGTTAAGGTTTATAGA
This sequence comes from Rhopalosiphum padi, assembly GCF_020882245.1. Classification (NCBI taxonomy): domain Eukaryota; kingdom Metazoa; phylum Arthropoda; class Insecta; order Hemiptera; family Aphididae; genus Rhopalosiphum; species Rhopalosiphum padi. The sequence goes on along the minus strand of NC_083599.1, from coordinate 3,888,584 downwards.
CCGAGATAAAATATTTAAAAATTTCATATTTTTTTTTTTTTTATAAAAAACATCAAATAACTGTTGACTATAAAATGTATGACGATAGTATTTGCCCAATGCTATAGATAGACTGTGATGACCTCGAAATGACCTCAAAATCTAACATTTTTCACTTTTATCGATCAAAGTAGTATACAAGTAATAAGAACATTAAAGGGTTTCTAATCAGATCTACTTCATCGTTTAAAAACATTTACACTGTCCTCTGTCTCAGACTGTCTGAATATTATTTTGCGTTCTAGTTCGTCCGTTATGCACTCATTAGTATTTAATCCATTCTAATACTTGCCAATTTAAAAAAATCGAAAGAGCATAATTTAAGATTCTTAAGTCATATTTATTAAAAAAAAATTAAGAATAACCACTGTACACTGAAGTCGAAAACGACCTCAACATCAAACCATTATCTGACTGCATACGAACCTAATCCCAAAAACCTTTTAATTGAGTCTTGGGTTAGGTTATGTATATACTAATTGAGTCCGTTACACGATTTCGCTCGCCATACCTTTTTACCTGCAAAAAGCCCACCATGACTGCGCTCCGGCCTATAATATAGGTACTTGTCCTTTCTGACAATTTTCCAATACACTATTTAAAAATACAGCCAGACTTGGTTAACTCGAAGTCGAAGTTAAAAGTTCGAGTTAACCAAAAATGACTGTATTTTTAAATTTTTATTTTTTTCCAGTAACATGGTTATGCATGTGCCATGTAGTTATACATACTGGAAAAATAAATTTATTAAACAAAAATATGACAAATGTTTATAACGCCAATAATGGCAATAAGGCCAATATCTATATTATAGGCTCGGACCTATGTGAAAAGGTAACTCAAACGCAATCGTGTTACGCGCGTGTTCTGAGTCCCGTCAAACTTTAAAAAAATATATCTCTTTAAAAAATTATTCTCATTTTTACAGACATAAAAAATGTTTTATTTATGTTTAATATTATAATATATTTTAATGTGTAACTATAATATAATATAAATAATTTAGTTGTTACTTGTGTATAATTAAATGAATAAAAGATGTGACGATAAAATTACATTTTTATATTGGTAAAAATGTGTGCGATAAGCATTGTATAAAATTATATCAACGATATCACGTAATTGTGTCCATATACGTAAATTATGATTGGTTTTGTATTTTTACTCCGAACAATCCGTCGGACTCATTTATTAGTATAATTATATGATTTCCCAACCGTGGACTCAATAATTATCATATTATTTTTCACCGTTTGGGTATTGGGACTCAATTAGTACACATCACGATATCTATTACTTAGAAAAATATAGATATTATGCATAATTATTAGTATAATTAACTACATCACAGCTCTATTCCAGGTATGTCCCTCTTTCCATACTACAATACTCTTAATTAATATTTTTTAAATTTTAAATTATCTTATTACACATATTTTGTATAAAGTGCATAATAATAAATAAATATTCGTGGAATTAAATTTTGGTATCAAGTAATTTCGATTGCTTGTTGTTGGGTATTTACAAAATTGTATAAAAAATGTAGATATTAAAATGTCATGTTAAAGGTGATCGGCTTATTAGAGATCTGTAAATCGTAGTGCGATTTAAAAGTTAAATTACTAATAAAAACTTACACGTGTTTTATGAAATATTTTTATTGATAAATCGTTTAAATGATGAAGGTAGTCGACTTTATCATTGACATATTATACGTGAAAAATAATGTTTACTAATAATAATTAAAATTTTACAGTCTCGATAAAGTTATAAATTATCTATTATAATAATTGAATGAATGTTTGTGACGTTCGGCCGACAATATTATGTTCTCCTATTAACGTGCCACGCTTCTAATTTCAACCTTGGATGACTTGACTTATGGTTAGAACTGTGGTGTTATTGCTAAATTTCAACGTGTATTATAAGTAACGCATTATTCAATCAAACTATTGAATTATAAATATTATTATTTATTTCCAATAGTTAGATTAAGAAGGATTTCTACGAATTTTTATGTCGGACACCGGGTCAACTAATTATTTCTTCAGTGTACATTTCAGAACGGTTATCGCGGGTCAACAACCGGCACACACGGTTCAATAATTAAAAACTTTTTATTATTATTAACAACAAGAGCATTCGCTATCAGAAACGTACATGGTAATAACTAATAATATTATAGTGTGAACGCTAATGCTATTGGATATCGAGTTATGTAACCCCGGGGCCACCACACGCGGCATATTGTTGAACTCGCACGCATTGATTTCGTCAAATAGAGAGATACACAAATTTTTTTTCCACGGGTGTCGTGCTTATAATACACGACCCCACCACATAGGTACGCTTACCAAAAAGAAGAGACCAAAAAAAAAAAAAAAAAAATGTTCGATTATCACCTTTAGGGATCACTCCGCTGCCATTAAATGCCAGGATTTTATACGTGTGGCGTGCGATTCGCTTCTGTTTTTGAGTTTGTTCAACTTACCTTAGGGCTTTGAGGTATTTATGACTCATGTAATCCTGTTAAATGTAAGGTATTAACGTATGGTTGCTAAACTGATGCAACTTTCACCGATATTATCAAAAAGAAAAAACATATATTTTTAAAATGCACGATATAAGCAATATCGATTAGAATAAAATTAAACTAAATTTGACATTTATGATTAGGCATGATTAGAAAATCTCAAAGGTTATGACGGACACAAAAAAACATCACACATTTAATTTATTGTAAAATCAATACAACATCTATTGCTTCGCTGAGAATCTAAAATTCAAACGTTTAAGTAATAATAGTTAAGTGACATCGAACGTGTTGTGTACTTAACTTTATCCTTTAAATAGAGAAAAAAATCAAACAATAAAATTTAGTTGCAACTTAAAATTTAAATCAAATTGATAAAAAAAGAAATTCAGTGCTTTATATTTATTTTTAAAATGAAAAAAACCATGTCGAAGAAATGGATAGGTACACTTTCAAAAATAAATAATCAATAGAATATTATACAATCTACCAAAATGTATCATAAATCTCAATTGGTGAACATTTTTATTAGAACTGTATTTTTACTATTTGGTTATACTCTACTACATTTAAATCATTTGAAAACTAAAAAAATAAAAACAAATAAAACTAGGCCTAAAAGTTGTTGAAAACTTTAGATGTACCAAAAAACATCACCACGAGTGGACGATTCTTATCATTTTCCTAAAATGAATTATTTTTTAATATTAGTACTTTGTTACAATTAATAATTAACAAAATATTTTAAACAACTTTATAGACTTATAGTACATCTATTTCATTTTTTTATTTTAAAGTCATCATTGCGAAAATAATTTATTTTTTGAAAGTATTATATAGTCATAATATTATATGGTAAATATATAGCTATAATATAGGTAATTATCGTAATTTTTAATTTTTTAAGAGTTATTTAAAAAAGCTTGAACATTTAATACAAGATCTCTCATCAATTATTCTTATCACAATAAGTTACATATTAATTATGTTTTTTTCTTATAAGTCAAAAGTGTTTTTAATGTTTTTACCTAATTGGTTTTATATAATTGTTATATAATTTTCCATCAACTCTACCGATGAACCGATTTTTGTTTTAATTAAAAATCCCGTGACCTCTGATTTTAAAATCTTGGTTACAGTAATTTGAGTTTTTGTTGGTTAATACTAAATGACACCGCGCGTTGAATCTAGGAGCTAAAAATTGTATGAAATTTCACAATAATTGCGTATATATTGCCAACACGTCTTATCGGAGAAGATATTATTATATATATATAGAGGACATTCGGTTTTATCATACAGGGATGTATAGCCAGAGGATTTGAAGTGTTGTAATTTGTAACCCCTTCCCCGACATCGTATATTAAAATATATTATAATTAATATATTAAAATTCCTTGTACACTCCCCTGGCCCTTCCCCCGCCATCGATTATACGCTTATAATGTCTACTCCGCCGGGATATTTTATACTACCTAACTATCAAGAGTGAGTGACTCTAAAACGGCTCTGATCGAGTCGAGACAAATGCGGATATTTGATGCAACGCACGCCGGTGGAAACTTAGAGATAGTCCTAAATTGATTGTGATGATGAATATACAGACAGCGAAACCCAATATTATGTCAGATTGTCCAAGAAGATTATTTCAAAGATAAATGAAGGATAGGTATCACGAAACTGACCAGACAATCTCTAGGGTGGATAATTATAATAATTAGCTAAGACATAAACTTATAGATAAGAGTTCGGTCATACTTGATATACATTTTGTAATCATACGAAAGTATTAATTGTATTTTATTTTATCTTACCTTATTTGATATTATATTATATTATTTATTTTTATTTTATGTTATCTATTATACTGACATTTATTTCTATTAAAATTAACATTAAGATAATCTGAATATGTGTGTTTATTATACGTCTCAATATGTCATAGGTACGATAAATAAATAAATAATGTACACTCCTGCCGGCCCCACCGTGGATAATTTCCGGCTATGTCACTGAACTCGTACACACAAAAGTACCTACACTCCTACAGTCAAGTGTCAACAATAATAAATAATTATTAATTATTAATAATTTTCATTTATTTTATCGTTGTAAACATAAATAATTATATTGATTCCCATGTGCTTACTTTTAAAATATTAATATTACAATTATTGTGATTTACAATTATCATAGATTTTACCTACTCACTTTACAAATTTATAATTATAAAATGGTAACAGTTTATACTGTCATTATATCAAGACGTCGTGTCGTCATCATCTTCCGATGAGGTATAGCCCGTGTTGCTAAATGCTCTGTACAAGTACGGGACTTCGCCATTGGGGCCCAGAAAACTTAATATCCAGTCCTCTTCAGACAGCCCCAAATCGATCCCTCCGTTGACGAACGACCAGTAGTGTATAAGGTTCACGTAGACGAACATGTTAACGAATATCTCTATATTATGTACAAATAAAATATCGATTACGATTTGGAATACATACGCGTGTAATAATGTTTTTCATATTGGCTCGAAATAATATCGTCAACAATAACTAAAAAAATATGTATTATTTTTTCCGATCTTGTGTCATCAAAACTCACTCATCAATTGCAACGCAACTAAAGCGTTATGGTGTCTGAGGGCATTTTTCTTCTTAACTTCCTCTTTGATTGGTTTCGGAAGACACATGTTTGATAACTAAATATATTACGTCTAATTTGGTTACCGGATGTGAAAAACAAAAACTGGAAAATCGCCGCAGTATAATGTTTCCGAGACAAGTCTGCTACCTATAAATTATATATACCTAATGGTTAATAAATAAATAGGTATGTGAAACAAATAATTACTTATAATACTTTGATGATTTACAGTAAAATATTATAATATGGTATTTATATATACAGTGAAACCTCCCCTGGCAGGTTCCCATCACTAATAGCGAACGATTTCTTGGGGGGGGGGGGCGAGACATTTTCATTACTTTACAATGTAAGAACCTCCGAATAGCAGACGCATATTAAAAAAAAATCTGAAATAGCTGGAATTCTTACGCAAACCCAATATTTGACAAAATCGATTTTCTTTTTTTCAGTATTTTCATTTTTCACAAAATATTTATGTTAGCACATGTTTAACATAATATGAAATTATTTTCTAAATATTTTCTTTTTGAACTATATACAGACATTTGGGATTTTCAATCTTTTTATTTAAATGCCGATAACATTATTTTGGTTTGAGATGCTTAACAATTGAATAAAAGATTCCTTATAAGTTGTTCCTTTACCAAAATTTCATATAAAATGTTATAACAATGATTTTAAATTGAACACTTCCATTAAAATGGTTCACTCGATACTTACCCACTTTCTTAATCTTTTGATTTTTTTTTTAACTAAATTTCACATTGATATTATTTTTTAAATGTTAACAGTAATATTTGTTTATATTTTATTCAACTAATTTGTCGATTGCTAAAACATTATAATTAAATTTAACATAGTGAATATTTTTTGTTTAAAATATTTACCCATTATGACTTTTAAAAATGTACCTCCTCTGAATAGCGGACACTTTCGGTCACTGACATTTTGTCCGCTATTCAGAGGTTTCACTGTATATATTAGACAGTCTTATGACGTCTGCCGTAGTAAAATGTACGCCGTTCTCATTTGCCTTACGTAAAACGATGTTTATAAATACAGTAGAAACCGTTTATAGGTAATGACATTCTTCAAGGGACTAGTCAAAATTACTTATAAATTTATAATAACCGATAATGATAAAATAAAATATATGACTTTATGTATTATATTTACATAAACACAATATTGTATTATAACTAATGTATTATGTTTTTATCACTAAGTCTCGCGACGTCAATGAATACAGAAAAAAAAATTACATTATTATTTTAAAATTAAATTTGCGTTGTATTGAAACATTTTTATCTTAGTTTCTATTCTGTTTCTGTTTGTATAAAGATCATACTTATTCATAAATATTTTTCCAGTGTAACCAAAAATAACAGTCATGAAATCCGCATAGTCGTTATACAAACGTCATAATATTTTATGCAAACTATAGTACATATACAAAATAAGAGTTTTTGCTGAGATCTGCAATCCAAGACCACTGCACCCGGTTTGTCACTGTATAAACGGTGTCATTACAAAATATGGTTTCTACTGTATAAAATGTTAACGGGCGGTGATGGTACAACGGAATATTGGCGTACCTACGTATACAAGCGATTGACTGTTATACACCTACCTGGCTACTACCTAGTTAGTTGTTTATAAATATGGAGAGAGAGATAGAGGTATGATGAGTATCCCATGACGAGAGACATTTACGACGGTATTAAATAGTACAAACACGAGACGCGAGACTGTGTACTTTATATTATAATATATTATGATATTATTATTATTATTATTATTCTGTATCAATTGTTTTCCCGTATCGACTGATGCACGCGCGTAAGATGAGACTTGGGACTGTAAATAGGCGGCGGACTGCTACAGACTGTAGCTATCGATCATAAAATATACGGCGGCCACTAAATTGGTTACAGGCAATCATTTTTTTTTTTTTTCGATAAGGCGCTAATGACGGCATATGATATGCTTAATAGTCAATTGTTGATATATATATATATATATTTTATATTTTTTATACTCTAGTCTCTGTTTTCCGAGCTCTGACTGTAAAATTTAAATAGTCGAGTAGTATACACTCTGTAAACTCTCTAATTCCCTTATTTAGACTGTGTTAGCATACGGGTTGATCCCTATACCGTAAGACAACCATTATACATATTTCCAAAGCTATTTACGGTTATGAAAATATATTTTTTCAAATTTTAAGTTTTTAAAAATCAACATTTTTGGAAAATAATAATGTTTTTACTATTTTTTATCGTCATCATTAAACATCCATGACGAAAGACAATTTTTAATTCGTATTCCTAAGCTGAATATTAATCGGATTAATTTGATCTTTAAAAATTAAATTTCGGTAAAATAGTTTAATAGTTATAAATTATAATAAGTATTTAAAGTTGACATGGCCTGAGTAATTAATCAATATTTTGCGGAGTACCCCTTAAAACGTTGTCGCTTTACGACTTAAAATTATATTTTCAAAAAGTTGTTTTTTAAATAATAAGTGTCCCGTGATAAATGGATCACTCGGTATATCGTACTACCTACTTGCTGGATTCCAATCGAACTATTATTATAATACTATCATCAATATGGGTATAAGGTCACACTCGGTTAAGAAAAAGGTTATATGTTCAAGTTAGACTCGTTTCGATCATTACACAACATCTATCTATCAACTGTCGATGAATGGAAGAATAATTTGTATTTATAATACTTAAAGGCGATTGCGTATTTGTTATAATCATTTCATATAGGTTATAGCAATAAGTTAAAAATATTTTTACTTTTAAAAATTAATAAAAAATAATGATATGAAAACCGATTTTCTCAAAATTAACAAGAATTTCAAAACAACACTTTATATTATTGTAAAAATATGTATTATTTACGTTTATTTCTAAATTAGTACGTCGCATAGTAAAGTACTAATGTCACGGATCGAGTGCAATTCGAACATTACCTGTTCTGTAACCCGAGTGCAATTCGAGCGTTACGAGTATGTAGGTACCTTTTTTGGCCCCAAGTCCAATATTCAAACATTTTGATTTAGGTAATGAGTGCAGTTCGACAATCCCCTCGATTTAACGTATTAATTCGTGTGCCTATACGAACGACTTTTTCTGTTGTGTACATTCATCGTTAGTAAAACGATTTATTGATATTAACAGCATCTCACTCGGCGGCGATCCGCTTGACTTGTATACGTGATCATTGTATACGATTCTCTTTTAAAACAGCCCAACAATGATGTTATCCATTCCGTTTCCTGTTGCGATAACATATTAAAGTACTATAAATTATAATTATTATTAAACGTAATCGCCACTCGGCCAGGTCAACGTGGCAACGTAGAGCCGTATCGAATATATCACTTAAACTAATAAATAATAATATATATTCATGTACCTACTCACTTGTACGTTGTATAGGTAATAATTATAATATAATCATATTAATCACCGATTTGTAAAAAGTAAACGATCGACACAATATATGACTAGGTAGCTGAATGACTGGTTAGCACCATCGCTATTGTCAGGTAAACATTTATCACCAGATAATGAGATAGCACGGCTTTTGCGAAGGCTTAATTTATTTAATTATAAATATTATTATTAATTATTTTAATTTATATTTAACAATAATTATTAAGATATTTAATTGTTATGTGTTATATTTTAATTATTCATTTATCAATTTAATTAGATCTTGATGAAGAAACATTATGTAAAAACATACCTAACTGACCTATTAATAAAATATTGTGTTTTATTTGAAGAAAATCAAAAAGTTGTTATAGAAATACCTGAATGCAGGCTTATTCACAACATAATTGTTCAAAGTTATTTAAAATTATTTATCTGATTGTTTGAAATAACTAGTAAGAAATTGTAATGTATTAAAATTATGGAATACCATTAAACATTTATCAACTATACCAAAATTTGTTTTTAAATCCAATGATTCATTTAGACGCTTGAAGTGGTTTAAACCGTATAACAAAAAGAGTTTTGATAAATTATTATCCACTTTTTTATAATTCAAATGCAATGTTTGAACAAAGTTTTAAAAAATTATACACATTACACAATCGACAATCTTGTTTGAATATAATTGATAACCGATATGATGATATATGGCGGTTGATGGCGGTCAAAAGTATTAACCAACTTGTTACAACTATAGTAACAACCAGGGCTGGCGTGAGGGTAAGGTGACTCAGGCGATCGCCTAGGGGCTAGGGCGCTATTTTCAGGGGGGCGCCGAAATTGCTTTTTACAATTTTCAGACTTTTGTCAATAATATTTTTTTTTAAGTATAAAATACCTACCTAAAACTTTGTACTGAAATATTGATAATTATTATTATGGTTATTTTGTTTAGCCATATATTAAAACAATATGAGTATAAGCGTATACTATAATGTAGAATATTTATTGTATAATATGTTGCTCTATAAATACAGTAAATAGTAAAATCCCGTTACAACGAACTGCAGCGGACCGACTCTTTTTTCGTTATAACGGAAATTTCGTTAAGATTCGAATAAGCTCTTTATGAGCCCTGCTTTTCGGCAGGGGACTTCTATGACATTCGTTATAACAGGATTTTTCGTTAAATTGGTATTCGTTGTATCGGGAATTTACTGTATAATATAATATTATACAAACATTATATTTCGTCATAATATGTTATTTTTTTTTATTAAACGATATAACAAATTATGTACAAGTTAAGCATAAATGCATAATATATCATTTTTTTGTATTTCTGTCCACGAACAACATTTTTTTTAGAGTATTGTGATCATGGCTCCAGACTTATAACACTTAAGATCAATAAAAAAGCGCTTAAAAACGTCATTATAAGCACTCAAATAAGCATTTCAAAAACTTAAAATTGAGCAAAAATATTTATTCAAAAAAATTATTCAAAATTTTTTTTTGCAACATTAACTAGGTACTAGACATAATTTGTAACTGTGCTAAAAATAATAAAATAATTAAAGATTTCAAAAAATATTGAAACAAAATGATTAGGAAAAGTTTCTAACTAAAAAATCAAAAACAAATAAATCTTTATATTATAAAAAAATCAAACTTCACTTTCGAGACATTTTCCGAGCGATTTTCTGAAAAAACTATAAAAAGTAGAAAACCTGGCCAAAAAAGCAACAAAAAAAAACATTTTTAAATTTCATAATTGAACGTGTTGTAACATGGCTACACTTCTATAGCACTCTGCTACATATTTAATCAATTCATAAAAATAAGCAAATGCTTTAAGTCCCGAGCCCTAATTATGATATGAAAAAGGCGCCAGTTGGCGTTTTAGCCTGGTGCGTCATTTAGCCTTGCGCCGGGCCTGGTAACAACGCAACGCCACAAAAGCGTTCCTAAACTCCAATCGATCCGCTGGATTAGGTAATGAATTTAGGAACACACGGATAATAACATAATCCAGCACCATTAACTCATCATTATCATAATTCATAATTTCGTTTCAACATATTGTAGATATTCTTTTCGTTTTCTTTTTTGCGGGTCGATTAACAATATATTAACAATTATAATTCCGATATTTTTTCAACTTCTTTCGTGATATTGTGTAAATATCATAATACCGATCGACTATAATTGTATCACATTACACCTGTTTACAACGATTGGATTGTAAAGTGAACGTATATCGGAAACAGCGTGAAAATCGCGTTGATAATTTTAAACAAGAGCAATTTATTAACCGGCCGATAATATAAATGATTACGAAGTTACCAGCTTGGGGTCAGGCACCCATTGCGTGACGATTTTTCTAAACGACAATTTTTCCGTCATTTTTCACTTAAACGCTCCAAAAACGGTTTTCATCGTTAAAATTTAAAAACCAATGTTATATTCGCGCGTAAAATGTGACGATGTGAATCCTACTTTCGCGGCTTATTCGGCAATACCGCTAGCGCTACTAACTTACTGGTAACTAACTTCACAAATGCCATGGAGTTGTCGTATTTACCATTATCACACTATCTCAGTCTGTGATTTTGAGTTATCATATTATTATTGTAATATTATATTGTAATGTCGAAGTTCGTCTTTTGATTTTAAAATATTACCAATTTAATATAAATATTCTCTCTTAAAATAATTAAATTGTACACAGTGTATACGTATTAATAGTTAAAAAATAAATTTCAAACCCTAAGATTACCACATTGGATATCATTTACTTAAAAATGCGATCAATGACGATATATGTATACATACTCTTAACATAAATGGACAATTGGCATAAAGGTATATATATATATATACATAATAATATTTTTTCATATTTAATTAAATTAATTTGTTTTTTAGTACACCTTTGCAAATGTACTATGTAGAAGAAACATAACTTGGCCAGAAACGGTAACAGAGGTAAAAATTGATGTAACTTTCTGCAAATTAACAATTACTTAGAAGACATGGTTAATAAACTTATTCAATTTAAATTTTAGAACTGTAGATGACTCGTTTTTTATTGACGACTTGTGTGAAGTTAATTACTATGCTAAGGATATTATTTTTAACTTCTATATCAAATGGATTACCATAACTTGAATAACCAGTGAGTAATTTTTATACATTAATTATAAAATAAAAAAAAAATGCATTAAATACAATCCCGTTTTGAAATAACAGACTATGATACATTAATGTCCCTTGCAATGTTGAGGTATGATTTAACTTAAGTTAAAACATACGTGTAGCTATAAAAAATTAGTTAGTATTTATTTAATTTATGTTACTTTTTTGTGTTAATTTTTCCAAATCACTTTTTGTTGAAATGTGTGACAAAAAAATCCAAAATACTTAATCATTATGAAAAAATATTGATATTAGATATGAAAAAAAAATTGAAAAACCAACTAAGAATCAATATCATCAATGGAAAATAAAAATAAAAAAATACTATAAACAATATTGAATAAATTAATACAAAACCCACTAAATGTGTATATATTTTTAAAGAATGTAATAATTATACTAAAATGTGTAAAAGTTTATAAAATAAAATCAGTCTTTAAACTTATTTAACTATCTCAATTCTATATTTTATGTATAGGTACATGAGTATTGAATATATTTATTTCTCTCATGATAAACGGAAGAAATTATTAATTTTATAATTAACGATCCTGTTTACTATAGGAATGCAATTGGTAGTTAATTGTTATCCAGCAACAACACAGTGAGCCTGAATGTGTAGTTATCTTTAAATTTGAAACATCCTTCTTCTGTTTCGGGTCTCTCCTGATGTTTTCGTGAGCCGCCTTGTACATATTTTCCAACTTCAAATAATAAAATGTGTAGATACTCTTAATATAAATGGACAATTGGCATAAAGGTATATATACATATATAAACATATAATATTTTTTCATATTTAATTAAATTAATTTGTTTTTTAGTACACCTTTGCAAATGTACTATGGAGAAGAAAAATAACTTGGCCAGAAACGGTAACAGAGGTAAAAATTGATGTAACTGAATATTTTTTTCAAATTAACAATTACTTAGAAGACATGGTTAATACTTCAATTTAAATTTTAGAACTGTAGATGACTCGGTTTTTATTGACGACTTGAGTGAAGTCAATTACTATGCTAAGGATATTATTTTTAACTTCTATATCAAATGGATTACCATAACTTGAATTACCAGTGAGTAATTTTTATACATTAATTATAAAATAAAAAAATTCTATATTTTACATATAGGTACGTGAATATATTTATTTCTGTCATAATAAACGGAAGAAATTATTAATTTAATAATTAACAATTCTGTTTACTATGGGAATGCAATTAGTGATTAATTGTTATCCAGCAACAACACAGTGAGCTTGAATGTGTAGTTATCTTTGAATTTGAAACATCCTACTTCTTTTTCGGGTCTCTCCTAATGTTTTCGTAAGCCGCCTTGTACATATTTTCCAACTACAAATAATAAAATGTGTAGATTAGTAGAACTTTAAACCTTATGTAGTAAAAATTGTTTTAATTCAACAAAAATGCTTATTGTTAAATGTAATATTTACATACAGGGTTTTTTTTTTTATAACAATCCAAGGTGTACTTTATATCTAGTGGATCGATAGTATTAGTCAATTTTTGATGTGATAAATTAACATTAATTGTCAAAAATATAAATTATTTACTGAAGGGTAAAAAGTATTGTTTAAAATTAATACAAATAATATATATATATATATATTTAATGGCTCTTGACATATCTCCCAAGCTATAAATAAGTATGGTTAATACATATACTTTAATATAGATATTAGATGTGTTTATGTGTTAGATATTTTAATACTTTGATTAGATAACTCTATTTTCTGACAAAATGTTATTTATTAAAATATGTTACTATCGTTATTGCATATCCATCATTTTTAGTGGCAATGTCTATTAAACATTCATCGATTAAAAGCTACTTGTTGGTAAAAAAAAAGGTAGACATTTCTTAAGGTTAAATTTAAAATGGGATATTCTAAAACATAATTTCATATAACATATTTGGTGTAACAAAAAAACAAATCAATGCAAAATATTGATAAATGTAAAGTAATGACTTTTTCCAGGTCTCGTAATCCAGTTATTTATAATTATTATTTAGATAATGTTTTACTTAATTGGGTAGTTGAAAATCTAGATTTAGGTATTACGTTTAGTTCTAATCACAGTAGATTATAATCTACTGTGCTTGAAAGTATACAAAATCGCTTCCTTCGCTTTATATCGTACAAATGGAATATCCCGCGTCAACGTCATACACTATATAAACCTTTATTAAACACTTTAAATATGAATAGTCTGGCAACCAGGAGAAATATAATTGATTTAAAGTTCTTATATTAAGTGGTAAACGGTATCATTAATTCTAATGAATTACTAAATTATCTTAATTACTATGTCTCAATGTCAAACAAGATCTACTAATACTTTTTATACGCAATTACATAGAACTATAATTACTTAATAAATACTTCTATTAATAAAATAATGAGGTTAGCTAATGATACACAGGTCGATTTTTTTAATTTTACCTTTTTATAATTATATTATTAATTATCACATGCAAATTATTTATCAATATTATAAACCTTATTTTTGTTAATTACTGTTATTATTTAATCTTAATTAATTATTCGCTATTTTGAATATTTAATATCTATTAATCTCACTCTGTTCACTTTTTTTTTCTATATGTTTAAATCTGGGCTTTGCCTGTTTGAATTAATAAAGTAAAATAAAAATAAATAATATTATGATGAGAGAGATTTAGTAGTATATTTACATCCTAAGGAACCAATTATTAATGTTTCGACAAGTTGCTTATTCATGACTATTCAATATTCCAGTGATATCTCAAGCTTGTTAAAAATAAACATAATTTAATACAGGTTTAACTTATAAAAATTGTTATTATTTTTAAATTTTAATATTAATATCCAATAAAAAAACAAATTAAATCCAGCAGTCCAAGGATTCAAATTATTATAGGTAAGTGTATTATATTTATATTAAAGTCTGCATGTATATGTGAATACATTATAGTATTAATCTAAATGTGAATATAACAATATAACACTTAATAGCTAACCAGTAGTCGCAATATTTCTGGAACACTATTACTTAAGTGTGAAACCTAATAAAATAGCAAATGTAGATTTTCGGAATTCAAAATATTATGAATATAAAATACTATCATTTGTAATATGATAAAAACTTTGTATTTAGTTTTAAATACAAATTCAAGACCGTACCACAAACTTTCTGTGTAATGAAATTAATCTTCTGATTCTATAACCACCAGGCACCAATACAACAATAAATATTGTTTTAGTTTTATGTCCATGAATATATTTATTCTGTCATAATAAACGGGAGAAATTATTAATTTTATAATTAACAATTCTGTTTACTA
This sequence comes from Rhopalosiphum padi, assembly GCF_020882245.1. Lineage (NCBI taxonomy): Eukaryota > Metazoa > Arthropoda > Insecta > Hemiptera > Aphididae > Rhopalosiphum > Rhopalosiphum padi. The sequence continues at coordinate 3,873,362 of NC_083599.1, read as the reverse complement.
TAGAAATGCAATTTGTGGTTAATTTGTTATTAACCAGCAATAACACAGTGATACCCATTCTACACATTCATTATCTAGAAGAAGACATAGGTTATTAGGTCTAACTTACCATAGTGACATAGTTTTATTAGCATTAACAATAGACAATTTTTCTTGTCACAGTAGAAGATAACATTTGATTTTATTGATTTTAACATTTCAAATATTAATTTGAAAAAGTTACGATAAATGACTATTTGTGTCATTTCGATTATTTGGTTAATAATATCAGTGTTATATTTATTTTCAATCTCTGGTTCACACAAAAAACAGCATATATAAAGCACAAAATAATTTATCTTTGTTTTGAAATAATCTTGGAGTAAAATCACCTATTAAAAAAATTATAGAAAATAACATTCATCGTTTCATTTTCTTACTTTTTTAACTAGATCATTTTTATTTTATTTTTTTGCATTTCTATTTGTTTACAGTCTTTGGCTTTACTGATCTTCAAGATCAAGTGCCTTTACTTTTGTTACAGTACTTCTTCACAATTCTCTGTCTTAGTGTTTTTCCACGTTTTTTGTACTTAATTGCTCCATATCTTTTTTTATTTTGTCCTTTTAACGCTTCTTAGGTCTGCTTTTTAGTCTGTTTCCTAAATAAGCGGCTGCGAGTACTGCTTCTCCTCACATTTCTTTTGATAAGTTTGATTGTAATAGCAAGGGTTTTGTTCTTTCTACCAATGTTCTATTTAATCTTTCTGCTAAGCCGTTTTGTTCAGGTGTGTACGGAACAGTATAGTCAACAACAATTCCTATAACTGAACAAAAATGTTTTAACTCATTGCTTATATACTCCCCTCCATTGTCACATCTCAATATGGACACTTTTAAATCAAAATATGCATTTACAGTTGCTTCATAATTTTGAAATCATTAAAACACTTGACTTTTATTTTCTAATAGATAAATAACTGAAAAACGGGTATAATCATCAGTAAATGAAAGAAAATATTTCTTACCATTCCATTTAATCGGTGATATGTTCCACACATATCACTGTGTACAATTTCCAACGGACGACGAGTCTGTAAAGACCTTGATTGAAATGGTTTTCTTGAGTGCTTACTTTCTACACATATTTGGCAGAAGTCCGGAATATCATTCTTGTTAAGATTTAGTCCAGTAACCATATCTCTCAACATCCATAAATAATTTTTATTTGGATGCCCCATCCTTTGGTGCCACAAACTCTCATCAAGATCAATTTGTGTATCAATACAATTATAGGCGTAAGTATTTGGTTTTAGAGAAAAAATAATACCATACAGAGTTTTCATTCTTAGTGCAACAGCAACTACATTTCCACTAGGTTGAGTGATTGTTGCAAAACCATTTTCAAACACAACTTTAAAATTCAACTGTTCGATCTTACCAACTGATAACAAGTTGTACCTCAAATAAGGTATATAGTATACGTTTTCAAATTTGCACAGAATTTCTTCACCATCAACTCTACTATAAGAAATTATTGTACCTGTCTTAGTGGCAACCAAGCTTTCCCCATTTTTGACAACTCCGATGTTCAGAGGAGTTTCCAGTTGCTTTATAAAGGAGAAATATTTTTTTTTGATTCACCAAGTGATCTGAACAACCGGAGTCAATGAACCAAAAAATTTCATTTGGCTTCTCAGTAGACTCCATATTTTCTCCAATTGAGAAACAAACTGCATCTTTATTTTCGCTGACTACATTATTTGCTGTTGACTTTTTCCAAAATTTCTTATTCTTTGAATTATTTTTCTCTCTAGCAAATCTTTTTTTAAATTTACATTCTGATACTCGATGACCAACTTTATTACATCCATAGCATTTAAATGGAAAACTACTATTACTTGTAGTCCCAAGTAGCTGTACTACTTTATTGAGATATATCTCTAGTGTTTGTTTTCTTTGCTTCTTCATCCAGCAATCTTCCTTTGACAAATTCAATTGTTAATTTCTCAATTGAAAGTGTTTCTATTGCTGTTACGATATTGTTTTATGTTTCTGGCATCGTCAACAGAAGATGACATACTATATCTTCTTTTTCCAGTTTTGCCCCACCTGACTTCAACTGTCTTATAAGCTCATCAAATTTTATAAAATAAGCTTCAAGATTAGTGTCATTTTCAGATTTTAGTGTAAGTAACCGCCGTCTTAGATAAAGTTGACTCGCTACACCCTTACGTTCAAAAGTCTGAACTAGCGACTTCCAGATTTCCTTTGAAGTTTCTTTGCCCATTACATACTCTGAGTGACTGTTAGCAACACATTGCACAATTAGAGACTTACATTTCTTGTCATCCTTTTGCTACTTCTCCAGCTCTACCTTTTGAGTTGAACTAGGCTCATTACCTGTAAGGCAGGTTCTAACTCCAAATTCTTCAAGAAGTGTTTCTACTCTAAATTAACAGTATCTGTTTGATACAGTACATAGCAATAGCATTGTGAACATTTGTAAACTATAATGCACAACTATGAAATTTGTTAGAAAAAAAAATTAAAGGAAACTTAAAACTTATAAAGATTTAATTACCCACTTACTTATATTTTACTAATTCCTGCCTGAGAATACTAAATTCTAAGAGGCTTTTCCCTATTTTATATTATAATTGACTTGGTTTAACAAAATTAATAATTAACCACTTTTTTCTTATATTCTACCATGATATCTAGGCGTCATTAATCATTAACCCTTTTCCTCTACGCCACTGGTACTTAGGTCAATAGTCTACAGTATTTTAGTATTGACTTAAAAACTTATCACAGCTAATCAGTAGCAGACTGATGAGTCTCATTGGAGCTCCCCAATCATCAATTATATTATATGCAATATAATAATATGAATAATTTTGCTCCTCCCCCCTAAAAAAAAATTAAAAAATCCTAAATCTGGCATCGCAACTAATTATACAAGCTTACAATTTATTTATTTTTGTAAAAAAGTTATGTCCTACCAACTATAATAAAATAATATATACATATTATAGATATTTTCCGGTAAAAATGTTTGAAACCATTAATAATTATTTTTCAAAACTTATTTTATTGAATCATCAATCATCTATCCAATTTGATATTTTAATAACCGATTTAAATGACTTACTAAATGTATCCAAGTTTTATAAAACTTATTTACCAAACAAATAACTAATAAAGACATTTACCATGTTGTCTATACATTTAGAAGATGATTAATGATACCTCAATTCCCCATTCTCACAATTTTATATTTTTATTTAGTATAAGTTCTATTTCAAGAAAAGTTGTAAGGGACTTCTACTTCAATAGTTTATTAAAAGGGCGTTATATCCGTATGGCCGTATGTGTTGTCTCTATCTTACTAACGTCTAACGTACATCATAGCTAAGGTGTTTCATTTACATTATTATTTGTTTCCAACTACGGTGGCAAAAAACACAACAGTGGCGATGAAGATAAAAAAAGTACGTGTTATACAAATTGACACTGCGTCAAGCACAATACCAGATTAAAACGGATAAAGTTAGAGGCACGGCATCGCTAGTCATTCATTCATTAATTTAATAATCTCTTTTTCTGAAAAATTACCGGCGGTAACAAACAAATTGTAAATAGTTCCACACCTAATGGAGTCCACATGTAGGTACTATTGGCATTTTTTCGGGATTCAAAGCTGACAGGAATTGGACTGTATACCAAGGACGTATGAAACAATATTTTTTAGCAAATATGATTCTAGAAGAAAGAAAAGTTCCACTTTTAATTACTTGCATGGGTAAACATGCATACATCATATTGAAAGATCTATGCGATCCCATTACACCGGCGAAAAGTACGTACGAACAATTATGCAACATTTTAAGCAGACAGTTCGCACCGAAAATTTCTATTTACCGAAAACGTAAGGAATTTTACACTCTACGTACAAATGCTCAAGAGTCTGTGAACGACTGGTACATGAAAATTAAAAATGCAGCTACACAATGCCAATTTGGATCGAACTTAATTGGATAGAACTCAATAGGATGGAAGGCTTGTACTGTACCTAGTAGAACAATTAGGTCAATCAGTTTATTTTTGTGTAGATCCAACAAATAAAAGTATACACAAGCGGCATGTAGATCAAATGATTAAAAGTGAAAAGTAGAAAAGAAGTTTTAGGAACAAACAATTTAGATGATTCGGATACCTTTGGGAAAGAAGACTCTAAGGGGGCAAAAGATAAAAACACTGACAGTAATAAAGTAACGAATTGTGTAACTCCTGAGCCCTGCTCTAATCGTTTTAAAAGGAAATGTATTTTACCTTTGAGATACAGAACTAATTAATTATTTAAAACAATATATACATTTTGTTCATTCTATTATTATTATTATTATTATTTTTGTATTATATAAAATATAATTACTCATTTTTATATTCATACATGTATTTCAAAATTAAAAGTGAAGTAGTGTTGTATCAGGTTATAGACACTGTCTGATATTGGCCAAATCTGGTGTCTCTGGCTTTGAACACTGTCTCCGGTGGGCGTAACATACGTTATCACTTAATAAATAATATCAATATTATTACAGCGAAGTATATTTTGTTATAATTTTGTTATTTATTTAATAATAAATCAGTGTCAAATAACAATATTACAGTAACACCTATTTATTTTACTAAGATTTATTAAAATACATAATAAATAATAATAAACATAATAAATAATTTGTTTCCGTTTTTATAATATCATAACAAATAGGGATACACATTACCAACTTCTAATCAGATTACGGATACGGTTTTAACTGTTGTTCTGTGGTTATAATGCACACAAACGCGCTCTGACGGATTTTGCCAAACGAGTGATAAATTAGATTATGTTCTTTTCACTTCGCTTGTTAGTTGTTTACGTTTTGCTGTCACGCTTTTTTTATATTTTAAAAACTTATTAAATAAACGTGTCTTGTTAATGTATATTTTACTTAAATAAATCAGCATTGAAATAAGGTGTTCATTTACATTATTGTGTGTTTCCAACTACGGTAGTAAGAAACACAACAATACTCAATAGCAAATTTGCGTTCAGCAAAACACGTTTTGTTGTGTTATCAAATTATATGGATCCCCATTAGCTTTAGCTGTAGACAGGTACGCAATAATTTAATATATCTGTAATTAATTAAATATTTTGAAGAAAAAAAATACTTCAAGAAAAAAGATAAAAAAAACTATTATAGATTTATATTTTTATATTATGTTTATTATATTATAATTTTTTTTGTTTTCTAAGTCTTTTCCATCTACAATAATATTATTATTATTATGCTATACGTGTGTTACCAACTTTTAATTTAAGATTCAATTATTTAGTATATTTAAAGGGTTATCTGCTTTATTATAGCATAACTGATTTTTTATTAGGCCCAATGTGGTGATATTTCAACTTTCACTAAAGGCTTCACTGAGAATACTTGTGCGGAGGCCCAGGAGTTATCTTTGTACACAAAATATTTTAAACTAAAATTCACACTTTGAGTTAAAAATCAATAATTAAATTATACTAGTATTAGTACAAGAAATATTTAATATATATACCTACTTATTCTATTTTTTAAATACGGGTAAAGGCATGTTGTCTTTTTTTAAAGACATATTGTCTACCTTACGACGCATTAAATTGAGTATTTGAGTTCCTATAAACTCAAACCATCTTTGACAGCCAGTTTAATGAATAATTATTGATTGCATATTATCTAGTGTGGATTTCATGTTGCATAAGGGATAAAAGGTTGTTTTTTGAGGCATATATAGTGGTTGCTTCTTAATATAATTGATTTATATTGAGGACGTTAAATTCCTCATATAGTATTTTGGTTGTGTATCTCCTATCTTTTTTATTTGCTACTTTAATTATTGTATTTTGGCATTTTTTTAGTTGTACTATAGTATTGATTATATATAGTTTTAATTTTAGGGGATATTTTCTAACTTGAGTGTAGAGGTGTTCCCTAAGTCGTATGGATTTAACTATCGCAGTAGTAGCCTAAGGCTTTAGTTTTATTTTTGTTTTAGAGAATATAGATATTTCAGATGAAGATAGTTTTTTATAGTTATTTATAGTTCTAGTAAAATAGTTTATAGCTTTATTTACATAAAAAAAAGTGTACTATTTCAGACCAATATTAAAGCTTATGATAATATTTTTTTGTTTTCTAATAAACCAATAGTTAAAAATTTAACACCGATATATAAAAGCAGATATAATAATACATTTATAATGGTACCCAATTTCTAATATTTGATCAATTAAGTTAATTTTTTTTGTCTTTGCAATTTTAATGTTGGTTTATGAGAAATAATTTTTTTTTAATGATTTATTTTATGTTATTGTTTTATTTTTTTATTTAGGTACTACCAACATTCAAGAATTTAAAATTTCAGATTTATTTAAATCAATAAAAAATAAATAATTTAATTTGAACAATAATATAATATCACAATAGAATTTATATTGCAATAGAATTATCATGGATTATTTCAGCCTATAATTTAATTACAGGTAAGAAAAAAAAAATTTATGTATATCATTTATTACCTACTGGTAACTTATATATAAATAATTAAAAATAAATTTAGGTTTTGATTGATCTTTTCATATAGTGATTTAAAATTAAAATATAAAAATAAATATCGACATCATATTGAAAGAATAACACTGACAATATGGTGAAACCATATAATGCGAAGAACGAAGATAATTACTTTCTTAATAATAAAAATAAAAATTCTACATTCGATTGCAACATAGAAATAATTTCAAGTGATGAAGAGGAAGATATAAAACCTCTTTCTAGTTTATTAAATATAGAAGCTAAAAAAGACTTATTGAAAGAGGTAAGATTCTGTTAAATTATTTTTTAAATATATCTATATCATAATTAATGTTTATAACTTTTAGTGCAAAAATAATCAAGATTATATGTTAAATATTTCTAATAATTCCAATAATATTAAAAGTGAAAATCATCCAATCAACAATGGAGAACAAAGAAAAATTGCACAAATTGTTCCATTAACTAATGATTCAACAATTACACAAAATCAAAATATTAAAAATGGTAGGTGTTTATAAATATATTTAAGTTTTAGAAAATATAAATTTAAAATACTTTTCTTTGGTAAAGAACCTCAAACAAGATTATTTGTTCAATCATGTAAGGAATTAGTTGTTAACAATAATATTACGTATATTGAATTATTACCATATGTTTCAGTAAATAAAAAAGCAAGAATTGATCATTACAATAGTAATTATCAAGGTGTGAACATTTCATTAGATACAATTAATCCAAAAGTCAAGAAAGAGAATGTTAATGTTACGAAAACATCTGCAAACATTGTAATTATAAATTATTAATACCTATGCATATGATTTTAATTACAGTGCTATACTATATTATAAGTGACTAGTTGATGTTAAATTTTTTATTGTTAGGGCGGTGAAAGCCAAGGTGCAGATTTAAAAAAAGAATTTGTATTGCATGAGGAAGAACTAAATCAGACTGAACAGATAAAAAATGAATATGATGAATCAGATTCTACAATAGAATGGTTCAGAGACTTATATTCAAGTGATGAGGATGAAGAGGAAGATATAAAACCTAATATTCCTCTTTCTCATTTACTAAAAATGGAACTTGAAAAAGACTTGTTCAAAGAGTTAAGATTCGGTTAACACGCTCACGGCAACGGCATAATTTAATTAACATATTATTATTATTATTATTATTAGTAGTAGTAGTAGTAGTAGTAGTAGTAGTAGTCTTTAAATTATTTAATTTACAAGTATTAAGAGACGAGGTTTTGATAGATTTAAATAGTTTTACATATTTAACTATTATTTTTTTAACAGTTTGTTTTTAACAATGTCATTACTCATAAGTATTATAAAAAAAAAGACAGTTTTATATATATATTTGTTTAAAAAGTAAAATAATATTATATTAAATATAATTAAAATTTTAACCTATTCATGTACGTAAATTTTAATAAGATTGTAAAAAAACATGTATAATAATAATGTATGAAATTCTGAATTAAAACAACAGTTATATTTTTGACAAGAGTTGACATCTACCGCCGCATTATATAAAACTATATATTCTTGTATGAACGAGCTCATCGCAAATTCAATTATAGTTTTGAAAACAAACTATTTTCTTCCAGAAATATATCTGCACTAACTAGCTAAGATATAGGGTATGTTTTTACTAGTTAATCACAATTATATGTACATGTCTACATAACGATTTTAAGATAATTATCTTGTTCATGCTTGAAACTGACTTAAATAGTGGAAGTTGAATACTCCTTACCTATGCTATTATCTCGACATAAAATTTTATAGAAAGATACCAAAGGTTTTTAATTATTATTTTTTTGTCATATAAATAATTAAATAATACTTAAAGCATTGTACCAGTGGCACACAGTTGTTAAATTTGAAATTGGTTTAACTAATAAATATTTTCATATGGTTAACTAATATTATTAGGTTGAGTATACTAAAAAGAATAAAAAACAAATGATAAAATAAAATAAAATAATAATCTTTGAAATCTTTCTAGTAATAATTTATCAATTAACAATATTAACGAAGAATAACAAATTTTGTATTTTTTCTTCTAAAAATTTATTTATTTAGAAATTACATCCATAAATTATAAAGATGCTTTAATGGTTTTTTTCTGTTTTGTCCAAAAATGTGGCAAGTTTAACATCGTTTGACGACAAACCACTTACGTCATGTGTGGATAATGTAACTTGTACTTTATTGTACACATTTAACCATTCAGGATGATGATTCATTTTTTCACTTTTTAATGCTACTTGAGTCATGAACCCAAATGCCTATATTAATAAAACATGAAATTAATAGAAATATCTAACATTTATACAATGTACATACTTAAATAAAGTCAGAGAATAAAAATTCTTTGTAAATAGCATCTCTGTCTTTTACTAATGACCATTGATTAGAGAATAATGGCTGGAGTAACTCCTCTCTCTCTTCTTTAGTTAATAGGCTTGGCTAATATACTACCGGTTTTTAACCTAGTGTCCCTGTGTCCTGAGAAAGTGTTTTGGGATAGTGATTTGTCACAGTTTTAAAATTGTACTCGATAAAATACCGATTTTCAATTAGGAGAAAACATCAACATCCTACAAAAAAAATTTGTTGAATTTAGTTTTTTTTTTGACGGGTTCAATGCAGCTGTGGAAAGTGTATTTTCACTCATATACAGCACATGGTTAAATTCGAGAACGGTTAAATCTTTTCTTATTATAAAAACTTGCTTCAAACATACATTTTGTGAAGCATTCTACTACCATATTTTATCTTTATAAATCTTTATTAAAACAAGTTCATGGATCAGCCGAATATTTAGTAAAATCTCCAGGAGAAACCCTGGACTCCAAAAGTTCCAAGAACTGATCAATGAATTATTATTATAATTTATTTTATTATTGACAGCCGTAAAATTCGATTGAAAACGGTTGTAGAACATAATTTATAAATAATAAGATAATATGAATAATAGGTTTTAGTATAATATTTCTTGCATACATAATTCATTATATATATATATATCCATTCAAAATGTCCCAGGTTCAGAGAAATATAATCTGATAACCCTAAAACTAGCCTATACTTTTAATAATTTTATATAATATATATATATATATATTTATATTGCATTATTGGTATTAGTGATTTCTTTTTCTCTTAGTGATACGGTAAGTTAAACTAATTTTTTCCAACAACAAACATAAAATATAGCTATTAATTATAATATTAATAGTTTTTAAATTTCACTTTGTATGGAAATTATGATTTAGGTATTAGGTAATATTGGAATGCTTTATAATGCTATAGTTAATATTTTTTGAATAATAAAAAAAAATGTATGTCACTTCACAATAAACATTTTTTTCAAATTCCATTAACAATAACTTATGAGGAAGCCTGAGAATTTTCAGATCTTAGCAATATACTTTTATTACGGCTTTTAATACTATATATTTTATTTTAACTGTAATTGGGGTAATTTATAAACAAAGTTATAAATAAATAGTAAAAAATGTATTCATTTCTGGTAAGTACCTATGAGAAATAATAAATATTATTAGTTATTAAATATTATTAATAATATGCATTTGTATTATTATTTAATTTATCATAAGTTTGTTATAGATACCTAAAATAATATTAATTTAATCTACAAAAAAAAATTGCAGTTTTTGTAATAATATATATTTATAATCTCATATTTTTAATAGAAATAATGTATCTCAGTATTTCATAACCTTTTTTGAATGATGAAACACTTAACATTTAATCTTTCTAGTAATAGCTGTAAAATAAAATAGTATTTGTATATACATTTTTTAAATTTTCATTTAACGATAATATTTTAGTATACTATTTATAAAAAATAACTTAAAAATTATTCTGGATGGTTATACACTTGTACTGCTAACTTTCTTAGAAATTGTTAAAGGCCAAAAGATTAAAATTATTAAAGTAGAATATTTGCTTATTTTATAAATTTGTTTCCACCAGTTAAGAACCACTGTCATGCTTAAATACTTGAAAACAGTAGATGTTATAAACATTATGTATATAATCACTAGGGCTCGGATTTATATGTATTTACGTTAGCAAAATATGTACATAAATATGTGCTAAAAAATCAAAATATTTATTTTACTAATATGATTTATTTATTAATATTTAATTATATAATATATCCATATGAGTTTCTAATGAAACAAATTATATTTTAAATAGTAAAATAATTTAAAAATAAGGTGTTACAAATTATAAAATAGAAATAAAAAAAGGTAAAAACAAAATAAAAATATTAATTATCTTGATTACAATTTATGATAACAGCCATTTTAAAATTTTGAAATTTAAAAGATCTTCAATTTGGTCGTAAAATTTCTTTATACTGACTAAATGATCTTTCGGCTTCCACTGATGTTATTGAACTGTATTGCATTTTGACTGCATGTCTGAAGGAGTAAGTTATATCTACCGTAGATTAAGTTCAATAATTGGTATTATTTTGTTACTATGTTGTACTTTTGGAAATTTGGGAAATGGTTTGTATTGAAAAATACAATTGTACATAATTAATAATTATTAAAAAAATCCTAAATGAACAAATTGTCAAAATATGTAGGAAAAAAATAGAATTACTGAGAAATATGTAAAAACATGTACTTATGGCAAAATATGTAAAAATATGTAAAATAAAATATAGTTAATTTCATTGGAAATCCCTTGAAACGAATCATCAAAATTATATAATACACAGAGAACATTAATATACAAATATTGTATTTCAAAACTACTTGTTTTGTACGTCAATTGTGTGAGAATTATAATTATATATAGTTTTAAATTGATTTTATAATTTTAACATATTGATGTTTTGTTTAAAAAAGACAATCCAACTCGATATAACATAATGAAATGAATAGAAACAGTGTATTATAAATTAATGTCAAAAACGTAGTACATGGATGGTGAATCCGTAGCATGTGTCCCAAAAATTCAAATACTTAATACTTTATACTTTACTTACAACTTTGTCAAGCAAATTAATAAATAAAGTATTGTTATTTCTTTTAAAATTAAATGTATATATTATACATTTACTAAATAAAACAATAAATAAATTTAAAGTAATAGGTACCTACATTTTTTTCTTATTTTTCTTATAATATATTTTATAGTTAAATAACATGCAGGAGAATAATAAGGTAATTTTTTGCACAAAACGTTAAAAAAATTAGCTATCCCTGACATAAAATAACTAAATGGACCATTTGCATTTTACATTTATTAATTATTTTAACCTTTAACGTTGAAGTAATTCTAAAATTAAAATAGAATATGTAAAGGAAATAAATTAAACACTATTTAATAGTTTATTAATTCTTTTATTATCTGCCAAGACAAAATAAAGTTAACAGTAATATTAGAATAGGTTTAAGTATATATATGATCTGGTGTGTTGAGTGATGTTGAACGAGTGAATGATTTGATTGAATATAGTTTCTTTACAATTAATTGTATACATTATTTGAGTGACTTCGGCAACATCAGTCAATGGCGTTTTCATTTGAACCTTTTAAATATAAACATCAAAATAAATATGTATTCAATATTAAAAATATATATGACTTACAGGGATAATAATATGTGTATTTGATATATTTCTAAATTTAAATTATTCCATAAAATCTAATTTCTCATATAAATATCATTTTAAAGTTCATCACAGGTGATTTAAAATGAATGCAATTCCTCAGTGTTTGTTAGGAAAATAAGTATATATGTTTATTATAAGGCACAAACTAAAGCAGGATTGTATAAAAAATTGACCAATATAATATAATGATTAAATAAAATTTAACGGACCAGATTTGAAGCACTAAATATTTAAGAGATCATTAGGTATTAGTTAATAGCCATTGGCCATTACTATTTATTTATTATATGTTTTAAGTGATTATTATACATATATGCAATCTGGCTCTAGTATTTTAATATTGATGTTTTAACAATTACATAAATAATATAATTTAAAAAATATTTATGTATTTAAATTATACATTACCCTGTTTTCTCAATAAACATTGAGGTCTTGGCGTCCAAAAATGTTGTTGATGAATAATTGTTATTTGTCCTCGATTGTCGTTTTGTATTGGATTAGATACATCAACACTCATTATGGGCAAACTCTGGTATTCATTTTTGTCTTCTAGAAGTTTCTTGAACCAATATCGCACAGGGATAAGAGAGTAACCCATTTTAAATTATTCTAATAAAATAATAGTTTCAGTGAATTATATGTACTAATTAATTAATTACTAACAATTTAATTTTATCACAGTTATGAAATAATATACATGTTGTTATTTAATTTATCTTATGCGTTATTGATTATTTAAGTCCATAATCGTTAATGCTATTAGGTTAATAGGTTATAGAACATTGATTTTTTTATTTAGATTGGGCTGATTCGGGATTATGTGTGTAGTATAAAAATTTAGATATTTTAGTGACTCTAAGAGAGCGCGGTATTTTGTAACCCGTAACGTACACAATATAACCACGTGGTTATCGACATGCACGTGGACAACTGCACATCCAAGATCACTTAAAACAGCAATTTTTGATCACATGACCCTCGAATTTACCGACAACTTTATTTCTTGAATTTAAGAGAAACAAGTTCAAGTTTTGTTAAGCTTTAAAAATAATTTTAAAAATATATTGTATTCGAGGCTCAATAACTGACCAACTTCATCGAAATAATAACCAATTAAACGACGGAGTAAAAAGGTGTTTGTTATAATTGCTAAGATGATAATTATAAACATTATATTATAATTTGAAATTATTATATGGTCTTCAAGCAAATAGCAATATCCCTTACGGTTGATATGAAAAAGAAAAAAGTACCGCACTTAAAACCAAAGTAATAAGAAACTACGTTGTAGCTATAAATATTATTATTATTGTCTAAAATGAATTAAAAAGTTTAAAAGTCGAACAATGGTATTAATCAATATACTACCTATATTAAAGCAAAGAAATACAATAAAACGAATAACATACCTTTCGGATAAAAACGTCGGCGAATGAACAAGGTGAAATACAAGTGTTCGAACGTGCAATACGGAAACGAATGACCAGTGTATACGAGCATATAATGACACCTACCCTAACCGGAATTTGGAACGCAAAGAGGGGCGTATTGGAGCGCTCGACGCGGTCAGCGGAGACGATTGCAATAGTTCGGCGTTTGACAGTGATCACGGGATGGGAGGACGGACCAACGCTGCAGAGAACAGTTTATAATATTAATTTATCAATATTACCTTTGGGTGATCGCATTGAATTATTGAATAATTATGATTATTCATTGACCGCCGCAAACTATTGTAATCGTGGTTGGTTTTTAATTTACAGTTTGCTTATTTCTGTGTATTACCGACATTGTCTATACATAAGTGAACCTATCGGGGCTAAGTAAATCGGGTCCATGACAATTTGTATACATTTTGAAACTTTGAAAGCGATAAGTTGAGTCCCGGGTATAAAAAGATAGTAGGACGTAATGTAATGAAAATAATTACCGTGTAACAATGAGATGGACTGAAGTTAGCCTAATATACCTATTATTTAGATTACCTTATCCTATAGGAGTGATTATTATCAAGAGGTTCGTAAATGTCTATTACATTAGAGTTCCACTATAAAGCAAACCTTGTTAATCGTATATGTGTAGCTGAATAATTAATTCACTGGTAGATAAATGATTTGATGGAAATGTATAACTTCTTACCTGTAGTAATATTTTATAAATGTTTTTATGCTATTTTTTGGAGTTCAAATCGTCTCTAGTATGTTAAATATTTATTGAAAAACAATTTTTACAGCGATTAATATAATTAAATATTGTTTTAGTGTAAATATTATATTGATGTGTATTATATTTTATCTTAATACTTTGTACATTAATTGTTATTTACTTATTCAGGGATGATATTTCTAATGCTACCTATAATTTAATATTTAATAAGACTGATAAGATTTTGATTAATGTATGACAAAGTAAATATATAGATTATTTGTAAAAGGCGGTTTACATACAATGTAAATATATAATTTATGTGTAAAAGGCGGTTCACGCATTCTTATAAGATTTTTCTTATGTAAATAGTGTAACTGTGAGAATAAAACATTTAATATTACTTATAAACTAGTATTATTACATTGTAAAATATTATGATATCACTTTATTGTCTATATTGTATGATATATTGGTATTATGTCAGTAAGTTAAGTCCCTGATATTAAAAGGTAGTAGAAAAGTTGGGTCCCGGCTATGAACCTTAGCGGTTTTAAAAACCTAAAACTTTAATATTTTATATTGATACAATTGTAATGAGTTAAAAATATGGTATATAATTATCATTAAGAGATAGTATTTTAAATGTTATTTATTTTTAATGTTTGTCTTTAACTCATCACCTTGTAAGATAAATTACGGGGTTGGGTAAGAGAGTTTTTCCTTTTGAATAAACTAATATATTTATAATATCTATTATATGAATTTTCACTTACCTTTCGGATGACTCGAGACTAAACTTGTAAGAATTTGACACAGAAAAATATCGTACATTTATTGATACAGTGTTGTGTAAGCGACAGAGCGCGGAATTGGTTGTTCTTTGCCCTTTTATAGACATTATAATGCCGCCTTTGTGATAGAATTTGGAGATTACGGCGTTGCTCATAATCAGTATCTTATTTATTAAATAGCCCATGTTTGTACAGCTGCAATGATTGTGATTATTTCTAAGTCTGAGGGTTATTGAATTAAGTAATTGTAATTTTATCTTATAGTTGATTAATTTAGTTCACAATAATATATTTTTGCTTAGTCTATGTTTGTGCAGCTGCACTGATATTTTATGAATATTTAAATAATGATATATAATAATGTATATATCATTACACAATTTATTTTTAAATAGTTCTGTATAATATAATATGATATTAATATGATTTTACTAATTTGTATTAAAATATAAATTTAATAACAAATATTTCAACGATTAAAAATGCGATAATATGTGGAATACTGGAATATATAAATCAAAATATAATTTCTTTAGTGTAACCTGGGTAGGTAAAACGTATATCACAGTGAAACATATCTCATGTTTTTCACCCATATTATAACAATATTATAAACCTATAAGTTACAACCTTCATTATTATATGATGTCTCTTTTGTCATGTTGAAATAAGTTGACATCGAGATTATTATTTTGTCCATATAATATTCAAGTGGTAGGTACGTAAGTGTATACGTTTATAATAAACATATTTTTTTCGTATAAATACGGTATATCGCTTTACTAAAAGCTTTAAATGTTTTATATTACCTTCGAAGACACCTGCACTATGAGGACGAGTTTGTTAAATGGCAAAAACCCGAACGATCTTATTTTAAGTTCGTATTTTTTGTTCAAGTACCGTACCTTTAAATGTTTTTTTTCACGGGTCTCATAGTTCCAAGTCATATATTATCATTATTAATTATTAATAGAGCTCGGAAGTTGATGCATTTTGCTTTTTTTTTTTTTGGAACTTATTAGACAAACCTCACTTAGACACAAATGTGTTTCATTAGCATGTGAATCTGAACAGCTAATTTTTATTTTGCATTTTTTTGCCTTTTGTGATGATTATTACTTTTTAAGTCATTTTTACTGATTTCACATTTGTTCACTTCTTATCATTATGTCGATAACTTACTTAAAACTTTGAAAGTACCACGGACTAAAATTAGTACCTTTCCAATTTTATCTCACTGATTACAGTCGCCATTGTCATGTTGTAGTGAATATACCTAAATTTTATGATTTATTTTTGTAATATATTATTTAATTTTAAAGGACGCTTTTTGTAATTTTTATGTCATATTTTGAGTAATTTATATATATATATAGTTATAGTATGACCGTATGAGTATTGAGTATACACTAATTGCATACGTATATATATATATTATATACTAGAGCATGTCGTAATAAAAATTACCTTATATTGCCTACCAAACGTATGTAATAAAATCAAATTAACAGATATATTTACTATGTGTTTATTTAACATTTAAAGTTAATCATGAACATTTAACAAATACGAAAAATCGATTTAGTAAATGCTATTTAAGTTTTGTCAAACCCATGTCATAAACATTAGTTGAACAGAAAAAAAAATGTTTATATTTAATTTAAAAGATTATCTGTCATGAATAATATGAAAAATATTACATTGATGTGAATTATATTTTATCTTTGTACATATTTTGTTATTTACTTATTCAGTGATGATATTTCTAATGTTCCCTATAATTTAATATTTAATTAGACTGATAAGATTTTGATTAATATACGACAATGTAAATATATATCTTATTTGTAAAAGGCGGTTCACATTTTTATAAGATTTTTGTTATGTAAATAGTGTAACTGTGAGAATAAAATATTTAATATTAAATTTATTAAATTAATATAATAAAATAAATCAAAACCTAACCTAACCTTATTATGTATAGGTTAATGTATTAATATAATTTATAATTTCATCTTGATTGAAGAATGATTTTAGATTCTGAGAGGGTTGAGAGGAGCGTTAAAGTGTATTGGTTATAAAATGATGCGTTTTACGTGTATGTGTGTATTTTCGGAGTCCGGACATACGTATGTATGTCGTCTCTTTTTTGAATAAAGTGCAAAAGATAAAACAGAAGGATACACGACTTGAACGTGACTTGTGTGACTTATGAATACACGAGCGCTATACATTTTTTTATTGTAGTCGAAACTCTATACCTGGGTGCGTCGATACGTTTCATCGTCACAGTAAAATATGTGTAGTATACGCAGTCTGGCATCTCTTATCCAGCCACCCTGACTATAAAATTGTTTCAAAAACTGTTAAATACATATAGGAGAAAGTGTACAACTCACACAAGATATTATAAAATCTCGTATTGTCGCAGCCAACATATATACCTATATTAATTATCATATAGACACGCATGGTTTCTTCTATATGCCCCTTCACGCATCACCGTCGTGTTCAGTGTTTATACACAATAAATTGTATTGCAATTGTTGTGAATAGTCACCGCCACTCACGGGACTGAACGTGAAATAAAAAAAAAGTACCTAATAAATAATATAATATTAAGTATTTCATCACCTACGAGGTAGTAGATATACAGTGTATGATTATATTTAAACAGTCATAAACTACGTAATGGATTGGCAAAAAAAAAATTATACATAAAAACACAACCGAACTGAATCATATTTAAATTAAAAAAAAATTATAATAAATTTAAATACCACTGTATTATATGAGGTCGGTTATGAAAAGTTTTCGGAACTTACAGGACTAAAGGAGCGAATGTAAGTGCTTACACGACAGTAGCAGGTACAAAAGATACATATGTAAATTCCTACACGGTAAACACCAGGTACGTATGTTAATTCCTATACGGCGTAAAAAGCTATATATTATGTACGAAGGTACCTGGTTTTTACCGTGTTAGAACTAACGTATGTAATTGTTTACCTAGTACTCTTGTAGGAACTTGCTATTCCCCGACTAAAGACACTCTGCAACTATGCGTTATAAATGAAAAAAAGCACTTAAACGTCTTAAACAATAATTTTAACAAAATGTTTTATTATATATGAAACATATTTTGTTATTATTATTGGAAATATTAATTGTATTATTATACATTTATAAATCAAGTTTCTATTAAAAATTGGTTTTTAAGTTTTATGAAAAGATTATAGTATATATTATAGTATTATAGTATTATAGTATTAGTTATGTAAATATAATGTAGGTTATTTACTAAAATATTGTTTTTAGTAATAAAATATTTACCATTGTGATCGCATTGAATAATATTATATTATTCATTGACCACCGCAAACTTAATATTTTTATATTATGTTAAAATAATAATAATAATAATAATAATATTATATAATAATTTTTTTTTCTAAGTCTTCCATGTACAATAATAATATTATTATTATACTATACGTGCGTTACCTACTTTAAATTTAAAATGCAATTATTTGGTATATTTAAAGGATAATCTGCTTTATTATAGCAAAAACCATACAAGGCTAGTGCATAAATTAACTGATTTTTTATTAGGCCCAATGTGGTGATATTTCAACTTTCACTAAAAGATATATTTCTGTTGCTTGTTTTTCTTATTTTCATGATTATAGCTTTATTTACATTAGAAAAGTGTACTATTTCGGACCAATATTATATCTTATGTTGATATTTTTTGTTTTCTAATAAACCAATAGTTAAAAATTTAACACCAATATATAAAAGCGGATATTATAATACACTTATAATGATACCCAATTTCTAATATTTGATCAATTAAGTTAATTTTTTTTGTCTTTGCAATTTTAATGTTGGTTTATGAGAAATAATTTTTTTTTAATGATTTATTTAATGTTATTGTTTTTTTTTTTATTTAGGTACTTCCAACATTCAAGAATTTAAATTTTCAGATTTATTTAAATCAATAAAAAATAAATAATTTAATTTGAACAATAATATAATATCACAATAGAATTTATATTGCAATAAAATTATCACGGATTATTTCAGCCTATAATTTAATTACAGGTAAGAAAAAAAAAATTATGTATATCATTTATTACCTACTGGTAACTTATATATAAATAATTAAAAATAAATTTAGGTTTTGATTGATCTTTTCATATAGTGATTTAAAATTAAAATATAAAAATAAATATCGACATCATATTGAAAGAATAACACTGACAATATGGTGAAACCATATAATGCGAAGAACGAAGATAATTACTTTCTTAATAATAAAAATAAAAATTCTACATTCGATTGCAACATAGAAATAATTTCAAGTGATGAAGAGGAAGATATAAAACCTCTTTCTAGTTTATTAAATATAGAAGCTAAAAAAGACTTATTGAAAGAGGTAAGATTCTGTTAAATTATTTTTTAAATATATCTATATCATAATTAATGTTTATAACTTTTAGTGCAAAAATAATCAAGATTATATGTTAAATATTTCTAATAATTCGAAAGAGGTAAGATTCTGTTATTTAATTATTATTTTTTTGTCATATAAATAATTAAATAATACTTAAAGCATTGTACCAGTGGCACACAGTTGTTAAATTTGAAATTGGTTTAACTAATAAATATTTTCATATGGTTAACTAATATTATTAGGTTGAGTATACTAAAAAGAATAAAAAACAAATGATAAAATAAAATAAAATAATAATCTTTGAAATCTTTTTAGTAATAATTTATCAATTAACAATATTAACAAATAATAACAAATTTTGTATTTTTTCTTCTAAAAATTTATTTATTTAGAAATTACATCCATAAATTATAAAGATGCTTTAATGGTTTTTTCTGTTTTGTCCAAAAATGTGGCAAGTTTAACATCGTTTGACGACAAACCACTTACGTCATGTGTGGATAATGTAACTTGTACTTTATTGTACACATTAAACCATTCAGGATGATGATTCATTTTTTCACTTTTTAATGCTACTTGAGTCATGAACCCAAATGCCTATATTAATAAAACATGAAATTAATAGAAATATCTAACATTTATACAATGTACATACTTCAATAAAGTCAGAGAATAAAAATTCTTTGTAAATAGCATCTCTGTCTTTTACTAATGACCATTGATTAGAGAATAATGGCTGGAGTAACTCCTCTCTCTCTTCTTTAGTTAATAGGCTTGGCTAATATACTACCGGTTTTTAACCTAGTGTCCCTGTGTCCTGAGAGAGTGTTTTGGGATAGTGATTTGTCACAGTTTTAAAATTGTACTCGATAAAATACCGATTTTCAATTAGGAGAAAACATCAACATCCTACAAAAAAGGATTTTTTTTTTGACGGGTTCAATGCAGCTGTGAAATGTGTATTTTCACTCATAAACAGCACATGGACAAATTCGAGAACGGTTAAATCTTTTCTTATTATAAAAACTTGCTTCAAACATACATTTTGTAATAGCAAGGGTTTTGTTCTTTCTACCAATGTTCTATTTAATCTTTCTGCTAAGCCGTTTTGTTCAGGTCTGTACGGAACAGTATAGTCAACAACAATTCCTATAACTGAACAAAAATGTTTTAACTCATTGCTTATATACTCCCCTCCATTGTCACATTTCAATATGGACACTTTTAAATCAAAATATGCATTTACAGTTGCTTCATAATTTTGAAATCATTAAAACACTTGACTTTTATTTTCTAATAGATAAATAACTGAAAAACGGGTATAATCATCAGTAAATGAAAGAAAATATTTCTTACCATTCCATTTAATCGGTGATATGTTCCACACATATCACTGTGTACAATTTCCAACGGACGACGAGTCTGTAAAGACCTTGATTGAAATGGTTTTCTTGAGTGCTTACTTTCTACACATATTTGGCAGAAGTCCGGAATATCATTCTTGTTAAGATTTAGTCCAGTAACCATATCTCTCAACATCCATAAATAATTTTTGTTTGGATGTCCCATCCTTTGGTGCCACAAATTCTCATCAAGATCAATTTGTGTATCAATACAATTATAGGCGTAAGTATTTGGTTTTAGAGAAAAAATAATACCATACAGAGTTTTCATTCTTAGTGCAACAGCAACTACATTTCCACTAGGTTGAGTGATTGTTGCAAAACCATTTTCAAACACAACTTTAAAATTCAACTGTTCGATCTTACCAACTGATAACAAGTTGTACCTCAGATTAGGTATATAGTATACGTTTTCAAATTTGCACAGAATTTCTTCACCATCAACTCTACTATAAGAAATTATTGTACCTGTCTTAGTGGCAACCAAACTTTCCCCATTTTTGGCAACTCCGATGTTCAGAGGAGTTTCCAGTTGCTTTATAAAGGAGAAATATTTTTTTTTGATTCACCAAGTGATCTGAACAACCGGAGTCAATGAACCAAAAAATTTCATTTGGCTTCTCAGTAGACTCCATATTTTCTCCAATTGAGAAACAAACTGCATCTTCATTTTCGCTGACTACATTATTTGCTGTTGACTTTTTCCAAAATTTCTTATTCTTTGAATTATTTTTCTCTCTAGCAAACCTTTTTTTAAATTTACATTCTGATACTCGATGACCAACTTTATTACATCCATAGCATTTAAATGGAAAACTACTATTACTTGTAGTCCCAAGTAGCTGTACTACTTTATTGAGATATATCTCTAGTGTTTGTTTTCTTTGCTTCTTCATCCAGCAATCTTCCTTTGACAAATTCAATTGTTAATTTCTCAATTGAAAGTGTTTCTATTGCTGTTACGATATTGTTTTATGTTTCTGGCATCGTCAACAGAAGATGACATACGTCATACTCTATCTTCTTTTTCCATTTTTGCCCCACCTGACTTCAACTGTCTTATAAGCTCATCAAATTTTATAAAATAAGCTTCAAGATTAGTGTCATTTTCAGATTTTAGTGTAAGTAACCGCTGTCTTAGATAAAGTTGACTCGCAACACCCTTACGTTCAAAAGTCTGAACTAGCGACTTCCAGATTTCCTTTGAAGTTTCTTTGCCCATTACATACTCTGAGTGACTGTTAGCAACACATTGCACAATTAGAGACTTACATTTCTTGTCATCTTTTTGCTACTTCTCCAGCTCTACCTTTTGAGTTGAACTAGGCTCATTACCTGTAAGGCAGGTTCTAACTCCAAATTCTTCAAGAAGTGTTTCTACTCTAAATTAACAGTATCTGTTTGATACAGTACATAGCAATAGCATTGTGAACATTTGTAAACTATAATGCACAACTATGAAATTTGTTAGAAAAAAAAATTAAAGGAAACTTAAAACTTATAAAGATTTAATTACCCACTTACTTATATTTTACTAATTCCTGCTTGAGAATACTAAATTCTAAGAGGCTTTTCCCTATTTTATATTATAATTAACTTGGTTTAACAAAATTAATAATTAACCACTTTTTTCTTATATTCTACCATGATATCTAGGTGTCATTAATCATTAACCCTTTTCCTCTACGCCACTGGTACTTAGGTCAATAGTCTACAGTATTTTAGTATTGACTTAAAAACTTATCACAGCTAATCAGTAGCAGACTAATAAGTCTCATTGGAGCTCCCCAATCATCAAATATATTATATGCAATATAATAATATGAATAATTTTGCTCCTCCCCCCTAAAAAAAAATTAAAAAATCCTAAATCTGGCATCGCAACTAATTATACAAGCTTACAATTTATTTATTTTTGTAAAAAAGTTATGTCCTACCAACTATAATAAAATAATATATACATATTATGTATAGATATTTTCCGGTAAAAAATGTTTGAAACCATTAATAATTATTTTTCAAAACTTATTTTATTGAATCATCAATCATCTATCCAATTTGATATTTTAATAACCGATTTAAATGACTTACTAAATGTATCCAAGTTTTATAAAACTTATTTACCAAACAAATAACTAATAAAGACATTTACCATGTTGTCTATACATTTAGAAGATGATTAATGATACCTCAATTCCCCATTCTCACAATTTTATATTTTTATTTAGTATAAGTTCTATTTCAAGAAAAGTTGTAAGGGACTTCTACTTCAATAATTTATTAAAAGGGCGTTATATCCGTATGGCCGTATGTGTTGTCTCTATCTTACTAACGTCTAACGTACATCATAGCTAAGGTGTTTCATTTACATTATTATGTGTTTCCAACTACGGTGGCAAAAAACACAACAGTGGCGATGAAGATAAAAAAAGTACGTGTTATACAAATTGACACTGCGTCAAGCACAATACCAGATTAAAACGGATAAAGTTAGAGGCACGGCATCGCTAGTCATTCATTCATTAATTGAATAATCTATTTTTCTGAAAAATGACCGGCGGTAACAAACAAATTGTAAATAGTCCCATACCTAATGGAGTCCACATGTAGGTACTATTGGCGTTTTTTCGGGATTCAAACCTAACAGGAATTGGACCAAGGACGCATGAAACAATATTTTTTAGCAAACATGATTCTAGAAGAAAGAAAAGTTCCACTTTTAATTACTTGCATGGGTAAACAAGCATACATCATGTTGAAAGATCTATGCGATCCCATTACACCGGCGAAAAGTACGTACGGACAATTATGCAACATTTTAAGCAGACAGTTCGCACCGAAAATTTCTATTTACCGAAAACGTAAGGAATTTTACACTCTACGTACAAATGCTCAAGAGTCTGTGAACGACTGGTACATGAAAATTAAAAATGCAGCTACACAATGCCAATTTGGATCCAACTTAATTGCTGTCCTCAAAGACAAGTTTGTGACAGGCTTTAATGATGATATTATTAAAGGTGTAGACAACTTGGTTGCAGACAGTTTGTCCCGTCTAGTTTCAGAAACCAATGATAATGTACAAAAATATGAAAATTCTGATGTAGTAAATTGGGTTGAAAAATATTTACCAATTGATTTTTGTCAAATTAAAACTAAAACCATGAAAGACCCTATTTTACAAAAAATAATCACTTATGTTTTTAAGGTAACTGGCCTCAGACTGTAAAGAACGATATAAGATATTTTTATAATCGTAAATTAGAATTACATGTAGAAGGTAAAGTGTTATTTTGGGGGTATAGAACGGTCATTCCCACTAAATTTACCAAATTACTTTTAACCTAACTTCATAGCACACATCTTGGTATTGTCAAAATGAAAAGCTTGGCAAGATCTTATTTTTGGCGGTCAAATATTGATACGGATATCGAATCGACTGTGAATAGTTGCAATATCTGTATTATGCATAAATACCAGAGCCTCAAAAAAGTCTTAACAAAATGGCCTAGAACCTATAAATGTTTTGATAGAATACATATTGATTATACAGGTCCGATTGTGAACAAAATGTTTCTTGTTATTTCTGACTCATTTTCAAAGTGGCCTGAAATATTTAAAGTTAAAAAAGCTGACACCAACAATATCTTAATTAAGTTAAAAAAAAGTTTTTGCGAGATTTGGTTTACCAAAGACCATAGTCTCTGACAATGGTACACCTTTTACATCTTCAGAATTAAGTGAATTTTGCCTATAAAATAATATCCAACATTTAACCAGTCCTTCATACCACCCTTCGAGTAATGGCGCAGCTGAGAATACAGTGAAAACATTCAAATTAGGTTTTAAAAAAATATTATCTGATAGAAAAAATATACCCATACAGTCAGCACTAAACAAATATTTATTTTATTACCGAAACACAAGTCATGTTAGCACAAAACAAACACCAACTAGCTTGATGTTTGGTAGGAATGTTATGACACGGTTCGACAGATTAAAACAAAATAAGGATAGTGAAATAAATACTAATAGTGAGATAAAAAATTACAAAGGTAAAAAATTTAACAAACAATTTGATATTGGTGAGGAAGTTTATATAAGAGATTACTCTAAACCCAACCAAAGAGGATGGAAGGCTTGTACTGTACCTAGTAGAACAATTAGGTCAATCAGTTTATTTTTGTGTAGATCCAACAAATAGTAGTATACACAAGCGGCATGTAGATCAAATGATTAAAAGTGAAAAGTAGAAAAGAAGTTTTAGGAACAAACAATTTAGATGATTCGGATACCTTTGGGAAAGAAGACTCTAAGGGGGCAAAAGATAAAAACACTGACAGTAATAAAGTAACGAATTGTGTAACTCCTGAGCCCTGCTCTAATCGTTTTAAAAGGAAATGTATTTTACCTTTGAGATACAGAACTAACTAATTATTTAAAACAATATATACATTTTGTTCATTCTATTATTATTATTATTATTATTTTTGTATTATATAAAATATAATTACTCATTTTTATATTCATACATGTATTTTAAAATTAAAAGTGAAGTAGTGTTGTATCAGGTTATAGACACTGTCTGATATTGGCCAAATCTGGTGTCTCTGGCTTTGAACACTGTCTCCGGTGGGCGTAACATACGTTATCACTTAATAAATAATATCAATATTATTACAGCGAAGTATATTTTGTTATAATTTTGTTATTTATTTAATAATAAATCAGTGTCAAATAACAATATTACAGTAACACCTATTTATTTTACTAAGATTTATTAAAATACATAATAAATAATAATAAACATAATAAATAATTTGTTTCCGTTTTTATAATATCATAACAAATAGGGATACACATTACCAACTTCTAATCAGATTACGGATACGGTTTTAACTGTTGTTCTGTGGTTATAATGCACACAAACGCGCTCTGACGGATTTTGCCAAACGAGTGATAAATTAGATTATGTTCTTTTCACTTCGTTTGTTAGTTGTTTACGTTTTGCTGTCACGCTTTTTTATATTTTAAAAACTTATTAAGTAAACGTGTCTTGTTAATGTATATTTTACTTAAATAAATCAGCATTGAAATAAGGTGTTCATTTACATTATTATGTGTTTCCAACTACGGTGGTAAGAAACACAACAATACTCAATAGCAAATTTGCGTTCAGCAAAACACGTTTTGTTGTGTTATCAAATTATATGGATCCCCATTAGCTTTAGCTGTAGACAGGTACGCAATAATTTAATATATCTGTAATTAATTAAATATTTTGAAGAAAAAAAATACTTCAAGAAAAAAGATAAAAAAAACTATTATAGATTTATATTTTTATATTATGTTTATTATATTATAATTTTTTTTGTTTTCTAAGTCTTTTCCATCTACAATAATATTATTATTATTATGCTATACGTGTGTTAACAACTTTTAATTTGAAGATTCAATTATTTAGTATATTTAAAGGGTTATCTGCTTTATTATAGCAAAAACAATACAAGACTAGTGCATAAATTAACTGATTTTTTATTAGGCCCAATGTGGTGATATTTCAACTTTCACTAAAGGCTTCACTGAGAATACTTGTGCGGAGGCCCAGGAGTTATCTTTGTACACAAAATATTTTAAACTAAAATTCACACTTTGAGTTAAAAATCAATAATTAAATTATACTAGTATTAGTACAAGAAATATTTAATATATATACCTACTTATTCTATTTTTTAAATGCGGGTAAAGGCATGTTGTCTTTTTTTAAAGACATGTTGTCTACCTTACGACGCATTAAATTGAGTATTTGAGTTCCTATAAACTCAAACCATCTTTCACAGCCAGTTTAATGAATAATTATTGATTGCATATTATCTAGTGTGGATTTCATGTTGCATAATGGATAAAAGGTTGTTTTTTGAGGCATATATAGTGGTTGCTTCTTAATATAATTGATTTATATTGAGGACGTTAAATTCCTCATATAGTATTTTGGTTGTGTATCTCCTATCTTTTTTATTTGCTACTTTAATTATTGTATTTTGGCATTTTTTTAGTTGTACTATAGTATTGATTATATATAGTTTTAATTTTAGGGGATATTTTCTAACTTGAGTGTAGAGGTGTTCCCTAAGTCGTATGGATTTAACTATCGCAGTAGTAGCCTAAGGCTTTAGTTTTATTTTTGTTTTAGAGAATATAGATATTTCAGATGAAGATAGTTTTTTATAGTTATTTATAGTTCTAGTAAAATAGTTTATAGCTTTATTTACATAAAAAAAAGTGTACTATTTCAGACCAATATTAAAGCTTATGATAATATTTTTTTGTTTTCTAATAAACCAATAGTTAAAAATTTAACACCGATATATAAAAGCAGATATAATAATACATTTATAATGGTACCCAATTTCTAATATTTGATCAATTAAGTTAATTTTTTTTGTCTTTGCAATTTTAATGTTGGTTTATGAGAAATAATTTTTTTTTAATGATTTATTTTATGTTATTGTTTTATTTTTTTATTTAGGTACTACCAACATTCAAGAATTTAAAATTTCAGATTTATTTAAATCAATAAAAAATAAATAATTTAATTTGAACAATAATATAATATCACAATAGAATTTATATTGCAATAGAATTATCATGGATTATTTCAGCCTATAATTTAATTACAGGTAAGAAAAAAAAAATTTATGTATATCATTTATTACCTACTGGTAACTTATATATAAATAATTAAAAATAAATTTAGGTTTTGATTGATCTTTTCATATAGTGATTTAAAATTAAAATATAAAAATAAATATCGACATCATATTGAAAGAATAACACTGACAATATGGTGAAACCAAAAAATGCGAAGAACGAAGATAATTACTTTCGTAATAATAAAAATAAAAATTCTACATTAGATTGCAACATAGTAATAATTTCAAGTGATGAAGAGGAAGATATAAAACCTTTTTCTAGTTTATTAAATATAGAAGCTGAAAAAGACTTATTGAAAGAGGTAAGATTCTGTTAAATTATTTTTTAAATATATCTATATCATAATTAATGTTTATAACTTTTAGTGCAAAAATAATCAAGATAATATGTTAAATATTTCTAATAATTCCAATAATATTAAAAGTGAAAATCATCCAATCAACAATGGAGAACAAAGAAAAATTGCACAAATTGTTCCATTAACTAATGATTCAACAATTACACAAAATCAAAATATTAAAAATGGTAGGTGTTTATAAATATATTTAAGTTTTAGAAAATATAAATTTAAAATACTTTTCTTTGGTAAAGAACCTCAAACAAGATTATTTGTTCAATCATGTAAGGAATTAGTTGTTAACAATAATATTACGTATATTGAATTATTACCATATGTTTCAGTGAATAAAAAAGCAAGAATTGATCATTACAATAGTAATTATCAAGGTGTGAACATTTCATTAGATACAATTAATCCAAAAGTCAAGAAAGAGAATGTTAATGTTACGAAAACATCTGCAAACATTGTAATTATAAATTATTAATACCTATGCATATGATTTTAATTACAGTGCTATACTATATTATAAGTGACTAGTTAATGTTAAATTTTTTATTGTTAGGGCGGTGAAAGCCTAGGTGCAGATTTAAAAAAAGAATTTGTATTGCATGAGGAAGAATTAAATCAGACTGAACAGATAAAAAATGAATATGATGAATCAGATTCTACAATAGAATGGTACAGAGACTTATATTCAAGTGATGAGGATGAAGAGGAAGATATAAAACCTAATATTCCTCTTTCTCATTTACTAAAAATGGAACTTGAAAAAGACTTGTTCAAAGAGTTAAGATTCGGTTAACACGCTCACCGCAACGGCATAATTTAATTAACATATTATTATTAGTATTAGTAGTAGTAGTAGTAGTAGTAGTAGTAGTAGTCTTTAAATTATTTAATTTACAAGTTTTAAGAGACGAGGTTTTGATAGATTTAAATAGTTTTACATATTTAACTATTATTTTTTTAACAGTTTGTTTTTAACAATGTCATTACTCATAAGTATTATAAAAAAAAGACAGTTTTATATATATATTTGTTTAAAAAGTAAAATAATATTATATTAAATATAATTAAAATGTTGACCTATTCATATACGTAAATTATAATAAGATTGTAAAAAAACATGTATAATAATAATGTATGAAATTCTGAATTAAAACAACAGTTATATTTTTGACAAGAGTTGACATGTACCGCCGCATTATATAAAACTATATATTCTTGTATGAACGAGCTCATCGCAAATTCAATTATAGTTTTGAAAACAAACTATTTTCTTCCAGAAATATATCTGCACTAACTAGCTAAGATATAGGGTATGTTTTTACTAGTTAATCACAATTATATGTACATGTCTACATAACGATTTTAAGATAATTATCTTGTTCATGCTTGAAACTGACTTAAATAGTGGAAGTTGAATACTCCTTACCTTTGCTATTATCTCGACATACAATCTTATAGAAAGATACCAAAGGTTTTTAATTATTATTTTTTTGTCATATAAATAATTAAATAATACTTAAAGCATTGTACCAGTGGCACACAGTTGTTAAATTTGAAATTGGTTTAACTAATAAATATTTTCATATGGTTAACTAATATTATTAGGTTGAGTATACTAAAAAGAATAAAAAACAAATGATAAAATAAAATAAAATAATAATCTTTGAAATCTTTCTAGTAATAATTTATCAATTAACAATATTAACGAATAATAACAAATTTTGTATTTTTTCTTCTAAAAATTTATTTATTTAGAAATTACATCCATAAATTATAAAGATACTTTAATGGTTTTTTCTGTTTTGTCCAAAAATGTGGCAAGTTTAACATCGTTTGACGACAAACCACTTACGTCATGTGTGGATAATGTAACTTCTACTTTATTGTACACATTAAACCATTCAGGATGATGATTCATTTTTTCACTTTTTAATGCTACTTGAGTCATGAACCCAAATGCCTATATTA
Source organism: Rhopalosiphum padi (assembly GCF_020882245.1). NCBI lineage: Eukaryota > Metazoa > Arthropoda > Insecta > Hemiptera > Aphididae > Rhopalosiphum > Rhopalosiphum padi. The sequence continues at coordinate 3,843,250 of NC_083599.1, read as the reverse complement.
ATAAAACATGAAATTAATAGAAATATCTAACATTTATACAATGTACATACTTGAATAAAGTCAGAGAATAAAAATTCTTTGTAAATAGCATCTCTGTCTTTTACTAATGACCATTGATTAGAGAATAATAGCTGGAGTAACTCCTCTCTCTCTTCTTTAGTTAATAGGCTTGGCTAATATACTACCGGTTTTTAACCTAGTGTCCCTGTGTCCTGTGAAAGTGTTTTGGGATAGTGATTTGTCACAGTTTTAAAATTGTACTCGATAAAATACCGATTTTCAATTAGGAGAAAACATCAACATCCTACAAAAAAAATTTGTTGAATTTAGTTTTTTTTTTGACGGGTTCAATGCAGCTGTGGAATGTGTATTTTCACTCATATACAACACATGGTCAAATTCAAGAACGGTTAAATCTTTTCTTATTATAAAAACTTGCTTCAAACATACATTTTGTGAAGCATTCTACTACCAAATTTTTATCTTTATAAATCTTTATTAAAACAAGTTCATGGATCTATCGAGTTCACGAATATTTAGTAAAATCTCCAGGAGAAACCCTGGACTCCAAAAGTTCCAAGAACTGATCAATGAATTATAATTATAATTTATATTATTATTGACAGGCGTAGAATTTGATTGAAAACGGTTGTAGAACATAATTTATAAATAATAAGATAATATGAATAATAGGTTTTAGTATAATATTTCTTGCATACATAATTCATTATATATATATATCCATTCAAAATGTCCCAGTTTCAGAGAAATATAATCTGATAACCCTAAAACAAGCCTATACTTTTAATAATTTTATATTATATATATATATATATTTATATTGCATTATTGGTATTAGTGATTTCTTTTTCTCTTAGTAATACGGTAAGTTAAACTAATTTTTTCCAACAACAAACATAAAATATAGCTATTAATTATAATATTAATAGTTTTTAAAATTCACTTTGTATGGAAATTATGATTTAGGTATTAGGTAATATTGGAATGCTTTATAATGCTATAGTTAATATTTTTTGAATAATAAAAATAAAATGTATGTCACTTCACAATAAACCTTTTTCTCAAATTCCATTAACAATAACTTATGAGGAAGCCTAAGAATTTTCAGATCTTAGCAATATACTTTTATCACGGCTTTTAATACTATATATTTTATTGTAACTGTAATTGGGGTAATTTATAAACAAAGTTATAAATAATAGTAAAAAGTGTATTCATTTCTATACCTACGAGAAATAATAAATATTATTAGTTATTAAATATTATTAATGATATGCATTTGTATTATTATTTAATTTATCATAAGTTTGTTACAGATACCTAAAATAATATTAATTTAATCTACAAAAAAAAATTGCAGTTTTTATAATAATACATATTTATAATCTCATATTTTTAATAGAAATAATGTATCTCAGTATTTCATAACCTTTTTTGAATGATGAAACACTTAACATTTAATCTTTCTAGTAATAGCTGTAAAATAAAATAGTATTTGTATATACATTTTTTAAATTTTCATTTAACAATAATATTTTGGTATACTATTTATAAAAAATAACTTAAAAATTATTCTGGATGGTTATACACTTGTACTGCTGTCTTAGAAATTGTTAAAGGCCAAAAGATTAAAATTATTAAAGTAGAATATTTGCTTATTTTATAAATTTGTTTCCACCAGTTAAGAACCACTGTCGTGCTTAAATACTTAAAAACAGTAGATGTTATAAACATTATGTATATAATCACTAGGGCTCGGATTTATATGTATTTATAAAACCAAAATATGTGTTTACGTTAGCAGAATATGTACATAAATATGTGCTAATAAAATCAAAATATTTATTTTACTAATATGATTTATTTATTAATATTTAATTATATAATATATCCATATGAGTTTCTAATGAAACAAATTATATTTTAAATAGTAAAATAATTTAAAAATAAGGTGTTACAAATTATAAAATAGAAATAAAAAAAGGTAAAAAAAAAATAAAAATATTAATTATCTTGATTACAATTTATGATAACAGCCATTTTAAAATTTTGAAATTTTAAAGATCTTCGATTTGGTCGTGAAATTTCTTTATACTGACTAAATGATCTTTCGACTTCCACTGATGTTATTGAACTGTATTGCATTTTGACTATGCCTGAAGGAGTAAGTTATATCTACCGTAGATTAAGTTCAATAATTGGTATTATTTTGTTACTATGTTGTACTTTTGGAAATTTGGGAAATGGTTTGTATTGAAAATTCAATTGTACATAATTAATAATTATTAAAAAAAATCCTAAATGAACAAATTGTCAAAATATGTAGGAAAAAAATTGAATTACTGAGAAATATGTAAAAACATGTACTTATGGCAAAATATGTAAAAATATGTAAAATAAAATATAGTTAATTTCATTGGAAATCTCTGGAAACGAATCATCAAAATTATATAATACACAGAGAACATTAATATACAAATATTGTATTTCAAAACTACTTGTTTTGTACGTCAATTGTGTGAGAATTATAATTATTAATGTCCCAAAAATTTAAATACTTAATACTTTATACTTTACTTACAACTTTATCAAGCAAATTAATAAATAAAGTATTGTTATTTCTTTTAAAATTAAATATATACATTATACATTTACTAAATAAAACAATAAATAAATTTAAAGTAATAGGTACCTACATTTTTTTCTTATTTTTCTTATAATATATTTTATAGTTAAATAACATGCAGGAGAATAATAACGTAATTTTTTGCACAAAACGTTAAAAAAATTAGCTATCCCTGACATAAAATAACTAAATGGACCATTTGCATTTTACATTTATTAATTATTTTAACCTTTAACGTTGAAGTAATTCTAAAATTAAAATAGAATATGTAAAGGAAATAAATTAAACACTATTTAATAGTTTATTAATTCTTTTATTATCTGCCAAGACAAAATAAAGTTAACAGTAATATTGGAATAGGTTTAAGTATATATATATGATCTGGTGTGTTGAGTGATGTTGAACGAGTGAATGATTTGATTGAATATAGTTTCTTTACAATTAATTGTATACATTATTTGAGTGACTTCGGCAACATCAGTCAATGGCGTTTTCATTTGAACCTTTTAAATATAAACATCAAAATAAATATGTATTCAATATTAAAAATATATATGACTTACAGGGATAATAATATGTGTATTTGATATATTTCTAAATTTAAATTATTCCATAAAATCTAATTTCTCATATAAATATCATTAATATCATTTTAAAGTTCATCACAGATGATTTAAAATGAATGCAATTCCTCAGTGTTTGTTAGGAAAATAAGTATATATGTTTATTATAAGGCACAAACTAAAGCAGGATTGTATGAAAAATTGACCAATATAATATAATGGTTAAATAAAATTTAACGGACCAGATTTGAAGCACTAAATATTTAAGAGATCATTAGGTATTAGTTAATAGCCATTGGCCATTACTATTTATTTATTATATGTTTTAAGTGATTATTATTCATATATGCAATCTGGCTCTAGTATTTTAATATTGATGTTTTAACAATTACATAAATAATATAATTTAAAAAATATTTATGTATTTAAATTATACATTACCCTGTTTTCTCAATAAACATTGAGGTCTTGGCGTCCAAAAATGTTGTTGATGAATAATTGTTATTTGTCCTCGATTGTCGTTTTGTATTGGATTAGATACTTCAACACTCATTATGGGCGAACTCTGGTATTCATTTTTGTCTTCTAGAAGTTTCTTGAACCAATATCGCACAGGGATAAGAGAGTAACCCATTTTAAATTATTCTAATAAAATAATAGTTTCAGTGAATTATTTGTACTAATTAATTAATTACTAACAATTTAATTTTATCACAGTTATGAAATAATATACATGTTGTTATTTAATTTATCTTATGAGTTATTGATTATTTAAGTCCATAATCGTTGATGCTATTAGGTTAATAGGTTATAGAACATTGATTTTTTTATTTAGATTGGGCTGATTCGGGATTATGTGTGTAGTATAAAAATTTAGATATTTTAGTGACTCTAAGAGAGCGCGGTATTTTGTAACCCGTAACGTACACAATATAACCACGTGGTTATCGACATGCACGTGGACAACTGCACATCCAAGATCACTTAAAACAGCAATTTTTGATCACAAGACCCTCGAATTTACCGACAACTTTATTTCTTGAATTTAAGAGAAACAAGTTCAAGTTTTGTTATGCTTTAAAAATAATTTTAAAAATATATTGTATTCGAGGCTCCATAACTGACCAACTTCATCGATATAATAACCAATTAAACGACGGAGTAAAAAGGTGTTTATTATAATTGCTACGATGATAATTATAAACATTATATTATAATTTGAAATTATTATATGGTCTTCAAGCTAATAGCAATATCCCTTACGGTAGATATGAAAAAGAAAAAAGTACCGCTCTTAAAACCAAAGTAATAAGAAACTATGTTGTAGCTATAAATATTATGTAGAAAAATATTTTATGAAGAAAATAATGGTTATGAGAATATTGCATCGATATGTCTCTATATTGTCTAAAATTAATTGAAAAGTTTAAAAGTCGAACAATGGTATTAATCATTATACTACCTATATTAAAGCAAAGAAATACAATAAAACGAATAACATACCTTTCGGATAAAAACGTCGGCGAATGAACAAGGTGAAACACAAGTGTTCAAACGTGCAATACGGAAACGAATGACCAGTGTATACGAGCATATAATGACACCTACCCTAACCGGAATTTGGAACGCAAAGAGGGGCGTATTGGAGCGCTCGACGCGGTCAGCGGAGACGATTGCAATAGTTTGGCGTTTGACAGTGATCACGGGATGGGAGGACGGACCAACGCTGCAGAGAACAGTTATAATATTAATTTATCAATATTACCTTTGGGTGATCGCATTGAATTATTGAATAATTATGATTATTCATTGACCACCGCAAACTATTGTAATCGTGGTTGGTTTTTAATTTACAGTTTGCTTATTTCTGTGTATTACCGACATTGTCTATATATAAGTGAACCTATCAGGGCTAAGTAAATCGGGTCCATGACAATTTGTATACATTTTGAAACTTTGAAAGCGATAAGTTGAGTCCCGGGTATAAAAAGATAGTAGGACGTAATGTAATGAAAATAATTACCGGGTAACAATGAGATGGAATGCAGTTAGCCTAATACACCTATTATTAGTTCAAATCGTCTCTGGTATGTTAAATATTTATTGAAAAACAATTTTTACAGCGATTAATATAATTAAATATTGTTTTAGTGTAAATATTATATTGATGTGTATTATATTTTATCTTAATACTTTGTACATTAATTGTTATTTACTTATTCAGGGATGATATTTCTAATGCTACCTATAATTTAATATTTAATAAGACTGATAAGATTTTGATTAATGTATGACAATGTAAATATATAGATTATTTGTAAAAGGCGGTTTACATACAATGTAAATATATAATTTATTTGTAAAAGGCGGTTCACGCATTCTTATAAGATTTTTCTTATGTAAATAGTGTAACTGTGAGAATAAAACATTTAATATTACTTATAAACTAGTATTATTACATTGTAAAATATTATGATATCACTTTATTGTCTATATTGTATGATATATTGGTATTATGTCAGTAAGTTAAGTCCCTGATATTAAAAGGTAGTAGAAAAGTTGGGTCCCGGCTATGAACCTTAGCGGTTTTAAAAACCTAAAACTTTAATATTTTATATTGATACAATTGTAATGAGTTAAAATTATGGTATATAATTATCATTAAGAGATAGTATTTCAAATGTTATTTATTTTTAATGTTTGTCTTTAACTCATCACCTTGTAAGATAAATTACGGGGTTGGGTAACAGAGTTTTTCCTTTTGAATAAACTATTATATTTAAAATATCTATTATATGAATTTTCACTTACCTTTCGGATGACTCGAGACTAAACTTGTAAGAATTTGACACAGAAAAATATCGTACATTTATTGATACAGTGTTGTGTAAGCGACTGAGCGCGGAATTGATTGTTCTTTGCCCTTTTATAGACATTATAATGCCGCCTTTGTGATAGAATTTGAAGATTACGGCGTTGCTCATAATCAGTATCCTATTTACTAAATAGCCCATATTTGTACAGCTGCAATGATTGTGATTATTTCTAAGTCTAAGGGTAATTGAATTAATTAATTGTAATTTTATCTTATAGTTGATTAATTTAGTTCACAATAATATATATTTGCTTAGTCTATGTTTGTGCAGCTGCACTGATATTTTATTTTGTCCATATAATATTCAAGTGTAGGTACGTAAGTGTATACGTTTATAATTGACATATTTTTTTCGTATAAATACGGTATATATCGCTATACTAAAAGCTTCAAATGTTTTATATTACCTTCGAAGACACCTGCACTATGTAGACGAGTTTTTGAAATGGCAAAAACCCGTACGATCTTATTATAAGTTCGTATTTTTTCGTTCAAGTACCGTACCTACAAACGTTTTTTTTCACGGGTCTCATAGTTCCAAGTCATATATTATCATTATTAATTATTATTAGGGCTCGGAAGTTGATGCATTTTTTTTTTTTTTTTTGGAACTTATTAGACAATCCTCTCCTAGACACAATTGTGTTTTATTAGCATGTGAATCTGAACAACTAATTTTTTTTTTTTGCATTTTTTGGTCATTTTTTCACATTTTTACTGATTTCACATTAGTTTACTTTTTATTATTCCTTGTCGACCATTATGTCTTTGATAACTTATTTAAAACTTTGAAATATTGAAATTATCACGGACTAAAATTTGTACTTATTCGATTTTATCTCACCGATTACAGTCGTGGTTGTCGTGTTGTAGAGAATATTATTATACCTAAATATTGTATTATTTTTTTCGTAATATTTTTGAGATGCCAAAAATTAAAACGGTGGTTAAAGCTTTTAAGTCATTTTTTGGGTCATTTTTACTGATTTCACATTTGTTCACTTCTTATCATTATGTCGATAACTTACTTAGAACTTTGAAAGTACCACGGACTAAGATTAGTACCTATCCAATTTTATCTCACCGATTACAGTCGCCATTGTCATGTTGTAGTGAATATACCTAAATTTTATGATTTTTTTTTTGTAATATATTATTTAATTTTAAAGGACGCTTTTTGTAATTTTTATGTCATATTTTGAGTAATTTATATATATATATCTATATAGTTATAGTATGACCGTATGAGTATTGAGTATACACTAATTGCATACGTATATATATATATTATATACTAGAGCTTGTCGTAATAAAAATTACCGTATATTGCCTACCAAACTTATGTAATAAAATCAAAGTAACAGATATATTTACTATGTGTTTATTTAACATTTAAAGTTAATCAAGAACATTTAACAAACACGAAAAATCGATTTAGTAAATGCTATTTATGTTTTGTCAAACCCATGTCATAAACATTAGTTGAACAGAAAAAAAAATGTTTATATTTAATTTAAAAGATTATCTTTCATGAATAATATGAAAAATATTACATTGATGTGAATTATATTTTATCTTTGTACATTTGTTATTTACTTATTCAGTGATGATATTTGATGAATTATGTTCCCTATAATTTAATATTTAATTAGACTGATAAGATTTTGATTAATATACGACAATGTAAATATATAGCTTATTTGTAAAAGGCGGTTCACATTCTTATAAGATTTTTTTATGTAAATAGTGTAACTGTGAGAATAAAATATTTAATATTAAGTTAATTAAATTATTAAAATAAAATAAATCAAAACCTAACCTAACCTTATTATGTATAGGTTAATGTATTAATATAATTTATAATTTCATCTTGATTGAAGAATGATTTTAGATTCTGAGAGGGCTGAGAGGAGCGTTAAAATGTATTGGTTATAAAATGATGCGTTTTACGTGTATGTGTGTGTTTCCGGAGTCCGGACATACGTATGTATGTCGTCTCTTTTTTGAATAAAGTGCAAAAGATAAAACAGAAGGATACACGACTTGAACGTGACTTGTGTGACTTGTGAATACACGAGCGCTATGCATTTTTTTATTGTAGTCGAAACTCTATACCTGGTGCGTCGATACGTTTCATCGTCACAGTAAAATATGTGTAGTATACGCAGTCTGGCATCTCTTATCCAGCCACCCTGACTATAAAATTGTTTCAAAAACTGTTAAATACATATAGGAGAAAGTGTACAACTCACACAAGATATTATAAAATCTCGTATTGTCGCAGCCAACATATATACCTATATTAATTATCATATAGACACGCATGGTTTCTTCTATATGCCCCTTCACGCATCACCGTCGTGTTCAGTGTTTATACACAATAAATTGTATTGCAATTGTTGTGAATAGTCACCGCCACTCACGGAACTGAACGTGAAATAAAAAAATAGTACCTAATAAATAATATAATATTAAGTATTTCATCACCTACGAGGTAGTAGATATACAGTGTATGATTATATTTAAACAGTCATAAACTACGTAATGGATTGGCAAAAAAAAAATTATACATAAAAACACAACCAAACTGAATCATATTTAAATTAAAAAAAAATTATAATAAATTTAAATATCACTGTATTATATGAGGTCGGTTATGAAAAGTTTTCGGAACTTACAGGACTAAAGGAGCGAATGTAAGTCCCTACACGACAGTAGCAGGTACAAAAGATACATATGTAAATTCCTACACGGTAAACACCAGGTACGTATTTTAATTCCTATACGGCGTAAAAAGCTACATATTATGTATATACAAATTTTAAAAATAAATTTATGATGATTAAAAAAATATAATACAAATTTCATAGCGCATTTTCACAAATAAATATAATATAATGATAAAAAAATATAATAAAAATCGCATAATGTGAAATTTTATATTTTATGAGGTTTATTTCTATATCTTAAAAATTTAACAAAATCATATTGATTTATTTTGTATGTTGTATAATCTGAAATTTTTTCATTTATGAAATTTTCTTTTTCGGCGTATTTTTTACTGATTTTTGGTTTTGTGTTACTAATTATTGTGGTTCTTATTTTAATATACGTATTTACTTGAAAAAGTTTGAGCATTTCAATAATTTTAAAAATATGTGGATGTTGGTGATATAAATTTGAGTTAAAATCTCAGTGAAAACTTTCACAAGCGTTTATCGTACGGACTTTACCAGAACATTGTCGCGCCCACATTTTCGGGGGAAAGATTATATATATAATTGTCTATCAAATAATCACAAAATTCTGTAATAGCCGTATTATCAGGTTTGTCTGCCATAAAATATTCTGTAAAACATTCTGCAATTCAATATATATATATAATTCGTATATACATATTTAATTTTTTCCGCCGTGTAGGAACTAACATACGTAGGTACCTGGTTTTTACCGTGTAGGAACTAACGTATATAATTGTTTACCTAGTACTCGTGTAGGAACTTGCTATTCCCCGACTAAAGACACTTAACTATAAGCGTTATAAATGAAAAAAAAAACACTTAAATAATAATATTACCAAAATATTTTATTATATATGAAACATATTTTGTTATTATTATTGGACATATTAATTTTATTATTATACATTTATAAATCAAATTTCTTAAAGATTGGTTTTTATATTTTCTGAAAAGATTATATTATATTATTATGTAAATATGATATAGGTTATTTACTAAAAATTTGTTTTTATTAATAACATTTTTACCTTTGTGATCGCGTTGAATTATAATTATTCATTGACCACCGCAAACTTGTTATCATAGTTGATTTTTAACTCTATTGAAATTGACATATCTGACATCGTCTAAATATAAGTAAAACCTAACGGGGCTAGGTAAATTGCAATAATTTGTGTTAATTTTGGAAGCAATAATAAGTTGAGTCCCGGCCCCTGGGTATAAAAAGGTATTAGGTAAGTCGATTGCGGGCACACATTTTTTTTTATCATTCAATTAGTCAGTTAGCCGGGTACTGAGTATATTCTAGGGAAAAAATGTAGTATTTCATCGAGGACCGGGTACTGTCTAAGTCAACATTTACTAACACGCCGGATAACGAGTATTGATCGGGACGGTCGGGTACTGAGTATGATATCGGTACCCGGTTTGGACTTGATGACCGAATTGACCCGGAACACCTCTAGAGTACAATGACCAGTCTATGAATATTGTTTACCACCAATGTTGATTAAATTTTAATAATTTAAGTCTGTAAATAAATTTATTTAAATTGATAAATGTTAAACAAACCTTGCTACAGATTAATAATTGTCTTATACCTAATATTTTATTAAACCTTGAAGGCTGCAATGTTTGTATAAGTTTGTAAATTGGGTGGTTATATGAAGTATACTAGGTTTAATATAATATATTATAATTAATATAGGTATAATGTAATTAATCTAACAAAATACTTATAATAACTCGTGATTAATATTATTTTTAAACATTTATAAGCCTATAAATACTGGTTGGTTATTTGAAAATAAAGTACTATTTAAAAAAAAGAAATAATTATACCCATTATTGTAAAAAAAAAAGTAATAAATAATTAATGAACAGCTAGCTGCTAATAATACAGATTAATACTACAATATCAGACTGCAAATTCGCAAGTATATTTTACTTCAAAATTAAATGTGTTTACAGAATGTAAGTAATATCTACATTTTTATTTTACACCTGTATAATAATACAGCAGATAATAAAATCGACCACTTTCGATTTATTTCAGAAAAGTCTTTGTAATGTGTACGGTGTACCTATTCTTATATAAATGGAAAAAATACAATACGAATATGTAGGTGGAGTAACACAATACGTGCAGGCTTGACATTGTAACATGCACATTGTGACCTTATTTAACTGGCAACCTCCCCCATCGCCTTAAAATATACTGTAGTTGTACACGAAAAAATGTACATTGTACAATTCTATTATAATATATTTATTGAACCCTAAAATCATTAATCATGACAGGCGATGGGTTGTTCGTTGGCGCCATATAGGTATCGGATGTTATATAGTACGTACATGGTACATAATAACGATTTCTGCAGCCGATCACAGCCATGGGACTTAAAAATTCTTAGATTGAATTCAGAAAATTTAGTACGGCCAACCTTCGCTAAAATTATAAACTACAAAATAAAATAATATTTACAATGTACTATGCACATCATCATACATTAATCCTTTAGAGGATACCAGCGTAGTATTAATTGTTATCTCTCTCTAACCCACGCGCAACATAGCAAATTTTACGTTCACAAAAATGGCTATAACCATGTTACTTCTCAAATTAGAGTGAAATGACCTATTATAAATTTTAAATTTAAGAACGTTATTTCGGGCATCTTATAAGCGTTTTATTATATTTCTATTTTAAAGCGAGTTATGAGTATTTTAAAATTGTAAATTGCTTATACATCTTAAAACACTCATAACTCGCTTTAAAATAAAAATATAATAAAGCGCTTATGAGATGCCCTAGATTATGTTCTTAACTTTAAATTTTATAATAGGCCATTTTACTCTAATTTGAGAAATTATTATGGTTATAGTCATTGTTGTGAACGTAAAATGTGTTATGTTGCGCGTGAGTTAGAGAGAGATAACAAATACTACGCTGGCATCCTCTTAAGTAGGGCACACGCGCTTCTAATATGCCGAGTGTGAGGAATGGCGAGCGGGGCTGACTGCTGCCCAAGGGTTTTGAGGTACACGACGGTATACATTATAATTATGACCGATGCGTGTTTAATGGGAGTGTGCGACACGGAGAACACGACAGCGAAGACGACTCCGCGACGATCCGTACCCGTACGGCCACCATCAAATATCCACACTCACGGCACGTCACCGGTTTCGGTCACTTTGTTCTTTCCTTATTCAACCAATACGTCGAAATGAAAAGGCAGTATAAATCCGTCCCAAGGTCGAACATTTTGCTTTTCGTCTTTGGTTATGCCCGCACGGACATAATAATTTTTTGTGCGGACGTTTGCCAGACCTACCATACTACGATAATATTGTAGTGTACATTGTGTTTCGTTCGAACGCTTCTCTAACACCATTCTGTTCAAATAAAACGAAATACACTTCGGCCAAACGAAATCAATGACAATGGATCGGGACCATAAATTTGGGGTATTATTAACTATATTATATAGTTTCCTCGAGAGCAACATCGAGGTATAGCGCCATAACGTGGATTCCGATCACAAAGGACAATGTCGGCGGTACAGACGTCACAAAGATAGAAGCCATATTTTATAAACAAAAACCTACGGGGAAAAAGTAAGCTGTGCAGCGGCACAGCGTGTGTACAAAAGTAAACGATTTTTCAGCGTGTATACAATCGGCGGCGGCTCGTTAGAGAGGACACGACTGTTGTCGATGTTATAATATATTTCACTTTATATACGTATATGTAATGCGCGGCTATAACGAAAAAAATGCTCAGCACAATGTGGACCGTATTTTATTATTATTATTGTATAGGCATATATATGCGTACGACACGGCGTATAAACGGACTGCACACTGTGTGCCGCGTTTCGGTGTTAACAATATAATATTATATTGTGTATACCTACGTTTTGAATAGTGTGACAATGTCGAACAACTGAATTCCCGTGAAGTCTGGTGTCCCAAACCAAATATTATACAGATGCGATGGAAAAAAATATTATCTTTAACGATTTCCGTTTATTTCCGCCCGTACAAGTCTATTTTTTTCGTAAATTTGTACAGATATTATTTATTTTGTACCATTATAATTTTATACAGTGTAAGATTATTGTTTTTTTTTTTAACACAGACACGGCTCAGGTTCACCCCTATATAGTTGTTATTATTTCGATATGACTCTAATATCTTACACGATCGATTTATTCGTTACAAAAATAATTTCATGAAATAAAAATAATAACGAAAATCGTACCTACTCCTGCGGGATAAGACGTTGTCCGTAGTTAAAGACGTTAATCTCGCGCGAGACCGTGAGCCATAATAATATATTATAATAAACGATACATTTGGAACAATTGGAACTACTGCTCAAAGTTATGATTTTATTTTATGGACAAAGGAAATATTATAACAGCGAAAACAAAGTTAATAAAAATATATAAAATCATAGTTCAATGTGAAATCTGAGGTAAAATCAATTCATATACATTTGCTGCTAGTAAACTACTAAACTGTGATCATCATTTTCGTTTTATATCTACTAACTTTTCGGATCGAATTTCAAATAATAAATGTAGCCCATATATAATATATATATATATATATATATATATATATATTGTTCGTAATATGAATTGAATATGCAAATAATTCATTCATTATTTAAATACATATATTTGTATGGTATGAATATATATGTATGCGCATATTTAATGAATACATTTGTGGTTTCACTAACACCGGAATAGTTAAAAGAAGAATTTAAAATATTTCAACACACGACCATTATATATATAGATCTCTCAAGAGTCAAGAGCAACAGTGAGATACCGAGAACCGATCACAAAGAGACACGCCATCAGTGGTGTGAATACGTGGGTGCAAGTCCCTGACAATACATAGTAGGTTCAAAGGTATTATATACGTTTGTACTTGTCCTACGAATACTGCGTCGTGTGCAAAAGACGTTTTTCATGTTTACGGCGATTAAAAACATCTGCGGATAACAATTAACAATGAGCCAACAACGTCCCAGTAGGTAGTTTATCTTTGAGTTCAATAGCAGTGTGTCCGGTTTCTGGACGCCACGTAGTTTTGGCACAATTAATAATTTTTCAAAATGAAATAATAATAAGTATTTTAAAGCTAAGAATGATAAATGAAAATTTTCATTACTCGTCTAATAATATATTAATTAAATTTATTCGTATAACAATGTACTATGACTACTGTGTATGTATAATGTTATTACTTATTACTATTATTATTGATTGTAAATTATTACATTTTTATATTTTTTACAAATTATTATTAATTATTTTTGTTTGAAAAAATCGGTTGGCTTTATCTGTTTACACCCGCACGTTGTTGTTGCGTGTCTTGTTACAGAACACGTTTTAATTGTGGTACAGAATAAGTTGTTATGTAGGTATGTACTTGATAATGTAATGGAAAGACACAAAATTGTAGAAAACCAGCGTTTATTTATTATGCCAATACACCTATTTGGTGTCTTTTCATTTAAAAGCGAATTTAAAATATTAATATATAAACTTAACAAAGCACGGCGTTCAGCAACTAAGGAAACGGTATTTTTCTCGAGTGTATACCAATTGCCTATACATACGCGTACCTACAACACAATAACGTACGGACAGGACTGCACCGTCTGTGCCCCGTATAGACTGTTTCGGTATTAAAGGAGCACACAACACAAAAAATAAGTTTTTTTTATTCGAAAGAATGTTCAATTCTAAGGATAATGGTATAGGTTTTACGTTTCTACTCACATTATTCAATAAGTTATGACTTATGAGCAATGTAAAATAGCCGCGTGACGTCATTGGGCCCTACTCTTCGTAATTGCCTATCTTATACGTGTAAAAGTTCCTCGCTTCTCACAACGATTTACCCACCTAAACATTTTATTTTTGAAATTTAATTTATGTAAATATGTGTGGTTTTATGTGTTTAAGACGACGCAAGAATCAGAATTTCAATATGACGTTTAGTTTTTTAAATATCAAAAATCTTATAAGAGACATTTTAGTTAAACAGCACGTCATGGCGAGCGGCGCGCGGCGTTCGAACAACGGATCCGCCGACCGCCATGACGCAATGTCTCTTATAAGATTTTTAATATTTAAAAAACTAAACGTCATATTGAAATTCTGATTCTTGCGTCGTCTAAAACACATAAAACCACACATATTTACATAAATTAAATTTCAAAAATAAAATGTTTAGGTGGGTAAATCGTTGTGAGAAGCGAGGAACTTTTACACGTATAAGATAGGCAATTACGAAGAGTAGGGCCCAATGACGTCACGCGGCTATTTTACATTTCTTAATATCTCCTAAAGTAATAATTTTATTTACATCGGATTTTCACCAAATCATTTCATATAGCCATAGTTACAATAATTTAACATTTAAAAATAATTTAAAGATATAATATTATGTTGTATATTATACGTTTTGAATTGTATACTACGACCATGTCAAATAACCGAATTCCCGTGAACTTTGGTGTCCTGAACCAAGTATTTACAGGCAGCACGTAAATACGGGGAGGTGTTTGAGGTTCAACCCACCCCCCCCTACACCGGTTAGGTTTGGACACAAACAAATATATTCATAACAAAATATGTAACATTGGATTTTTAAATGATAATTATTTCAAACGATTGGTGCACGGTTAAAATTAACAAATTAATGTAACATATTTGTGTGGATATAATAATATTATAATATCCACCTTGCCGTTCACACGATTCGTGTTGATATTCACCGAAATTGTTTTATGTCGAATTTTGATAAGGGAAACGACATAATCCTGTACGACAACAACCGTCGTGTGACCTTTTGTCGGTTGGTGGTTTGTCGTGCTTCGCGATGATCGTCGCAACAAGTGCGTATTATGTAGAACCATCTAGAAGATGGCGTATTTTGGTGAATACAATCTTATACGGACCGCCCACGCTTAAACCGTATACCACGAAACCGATACATAACCTAACGGAACGCTCGTTATTACACGCATTTTCTATAAAATTGTTGACGACAAAATTCGTCATAATATCAAAATCAACATTTTTAATTTTGTATAAAAAACAGAATTTAATACACTTATTTTTTAATTTATAAATTTAAAATTAATAAAATTATTAAATAATGGTTATTTATTGATAAGGATTGATATGTTGTTTACTATTTCAACAAGTGATTATAACATTTGTCGTTTTCTGTTGAGCAGTTTCCAAGCATTCACAATATTCACATTTCACATGGTTGTTGATGTATCTGGGCAGTTCTCTTTGAACCATTGAGGCATTTTCATTTTCAAAATAGAACGCTTGCGGTCATACCCGAGAATTAAATCTGAGAAAGTAAGTTGTTAATTAAATTGTTTGTATAAAATAGTATTAGGTAATAATGTTTATAATATGTATACATATCAATTAATTTTAAAATATTTTAATACCTACTCTCAAAGCATTACAATATTGCTTCATTTTGTATTTAAATGTTAATAACTAAATACAATAGTAAAAGACTCAGTTAAGTACCGAGTATTTTGAAATGTATTAGTCACTAGCTGTCCCACCTGGCGTTGCCCGGGCAAAAGTCACCTTAATAGTCGTTAATAATAATATGAAATACCAAGGCAAGGGAAGATTTCCTTCTTTCCTATATTGCTTATCAGTTATCACTAACTTTTGATCATTCATCATAATATTGATTTCGTGTTCCGGTACTCGAGACTTCGACAAATGTGCTCACAGCTCACTACTCATGTTTGATCCTATATATATATATATATTAACTGATATGTAGCTGATATATGCACATCATATGATATTATTATTCGTTAGTTATATTTTATTTCACTTTTAATTTAGAGGAATTTTAAAGAAAAAACCCATCTGTCGTTGTGGAATTCATCGTTGACTTGAGCAGTTTGACTTATTCATATTTATTGATACATGATAATATACTTATTTATTTATTTTGTAAGATTATACAATACATCGTTATACATTTTGCATAATTAAAACAATAAACTTGCTCAACCTCCTTTAAGGTTGCTTGTGATGGAGGTCAGAGTTCTTACGTATATAAAAAGAAAAATTACTTTTTTACATAGTTAAAAAATAGGTATTTACATTCTTATTAATCGAAAATAACAAAAACAATATACATGACATTTAACTTTTTTAAATACAATATCTTTTATGAACACAGAATAGAAATATAATAAACATTAATAATATGCAGAAAATTAAATTATTTTGAGTAAAGCATTTTTAAAACTAGAAGTATTTTGATATTTATTAAAATTAATATTTAATGATATACATAGCTCAGTTGCAGTATTACTACAATTTTGCAATCCAAAATGTTTTTTACAATTTGTTTTAATTATATTAATATTTTTCTTATATCTAGTATTATAATTATGCTTACATGTAATTAAACAGTTTTTATTTTTATAAGCTAGTAAAATTAAGTTTTTTTTAAATAATTTATCAAAACCGAACACATTGAGATCATTATGAATGAGACATGTACTATATAAACAAAGTAACTTCAGAATATATTTATTATTTTATTTAGAATATTTTTTAACTTAATTAAGTGAGTATTAAATGTTCCTCTCCATATTTCAATACCATAATATGTAATAACTGGTTGCAGAAAGAAACATAAATTATTTTTAAGTATTTCTTGTCTAGTATATCTCTTATGTTTCTAAAGATAAAGAAAAATTGTCTAACTGTTGTTATTACATAGTCAATGTGCTTATTCCATTTCAAGTTGCTATCCATATGTAGCCTACCTATGTGTTTTATGCTATTAACTTTATCAATATTTTTACATGTATAATTTAAATACTTATTAGCTATACATGTGTCAGAATAATCCGTTAAAATAAAATTATGTTGTATAGTTCCCTATTGTATACTAAAAATAACGTGTTTAGTTTTTTCAAGATTAAGCTCTAGGAAATCATTATCAAACCACAATTTAACTAGGTTAGCTTTGTTATATAAACTTGGAATGCTTTCTTCTTAGATCAATATTATTGTATTGTCAGCAAAAGAAATTATTTTAGCGTCAATATTCAGGTTCAATAAACCATTTATATATAAAATAAATAATATAGGTCCCAGGACTGTACCTTGTAGTACTCCATATCTAATGAAGTGCTATAAGTATTATTTAATTTTATCTCTTGTATTCGATTAGCTAAGAATGATTTAATTATATTGTTTGCAGTGCCACGGATTCCAGCATAATTTAGTTTTTTTAGAAGTTTCTCATGATTCACACTATCAAATGCTTTTTTAACATCCAAGAATATACCCATTACTTTTCGACTTGTATCTAAATTTTAATGTATGTAGTTATTAACGATCAAATGGGCATCAGTTGTAGATTTACATTATAAGAATCCAAATTGATTTTTAGAAAAATAATTGCAATCATTAATCTGGATTTAATACATTTTTCAAATATTTTGGAAAGGCTAAGAGATAAAGAAATTGGTCTGTAATTATTACAAAATAACTTATTACCTGTTTTAAATATAGGAATTACTATGCATTTTTTTAAATTTGAAGGGTAAATACCAGTAGATAAAGACAAGTTAAAAATAATACATAACGGGTATGAAATGTTATGAACTGTATTTTTTAGAATGTAGTTAGAAATATTATTTTCAATATAAGATGTATGATCTTTAAGTTTATTAGTATATTTTCTATTCTACCTTGCGAATTGGATTTAAAAATATAGATTTATTATTATGACAGCTACAATTTTGAGTATCCCATCTTAATTCATCAAATTTTATTTTCAATGTTCTTACCTACATTCACAAAGAAGGAATTAAATTCATTACAAATACTAAATTCATCTTCTAACAAATTACCTCCACCTTGCTTTATTTTATTTATGTTGCTATATTTAGATTTTACTTTACCGGTTATTTCATTAATCATTTTCCAAATTTTTTTTTGAACTAGATTTTTTTTAATGCTTTTTAAAGATTTCTGATAAAATAATATTTTTGCCATTCTAATTACAGCGCATAAAATGTTTTTATATCGATTTAGCTTCAATTTTAATTTAATGTCAAATAGACAAAATCTTAATATTTTGTCTTTGTTTCTTATTGAAATAATAAGTCCTTTTGTAATCCATTCTTTAATTTTTGCATATTTATTGGATATTTTTATTATTTTAAGGAATGATGACTTTTTTATAACCTCATTCATTTTAGTATTAAAAATATTTAAAGCATTATCAGGACATGCGGAGTTTAATATACTAGACCAATTTTCAGATTTTAATGTCAGATTTAAATAGTTAATGTTAATTTTATAAATGACATTTTCGAATTTTGTTTGTTTGTTATGATTAAAGTCTATTGGTTGAGCATTAAAGCTTAATATCGTTCCATAGTGGTGGGTGATATGACATTTAATTATTAATGCTTGCAAATTATTAACATAAAGATAATCGGTAGAAATTAGTAAATCATTAATATTAATGTTAATGTCTCCTGCTATAACATAGTGCATATTGTTATTATTTAATTGTTCTAAATATGTATTCAAATTGCAATAAAAGCTATCAATAATACATTGTGGCGACCTATATATACATATTACTGAAATTTTTAATTTATCTAATTCAAATAGTATTGTAATAGAATTGCAATCAGATATTACTTTTTTTTAAATGCTTGTGACAGTAAAAAAATATTTTTACTAAAAATTGTGACGGAATCATTTTTATTCAGTTCTCCCAATGAATTTATACTACAATATCCGTTTAATATATCATTTAACTCAATATACATCCAGGTTTCACTTAATATTATTACATCAAACTTACCAAAAACACTACTAAGCATTAAAATTAGTGTGTTTCCTTAGATAACATTAAACATTTCAGTTGGGTGACCTCAAATGAATATCAGATTTTCTGTAGGAGATAGGGAATAAAAAATATATATTTTTAAATTTATATTTCTTGTAGTACAATACAACTTGATTTTTATTACATAGCAACAGGTGTTTTTAATACCAATTTTGTAAAAATTCAATTTTAAGTTATTTTGATCTCTTAATCAAGGCTTTAAAACTAAAATTAACTGAATGACAACTAGTTAATGTTTAAATTTTAATCATTAAATTGTTCAACAATTAATTTATGATTTTACAAATTTTTATGTATTTTTTTTCACCCAATGATCAAAAATTATTTATTTTTCATTAAAATTTAAAATCAACGACAATACACACACAAAACATGTTTATAACTCATATTTAATATCAATAGAATTATTTTAAATTATGGTCAAAAAAGTTGTAATAACTGTAATTTTGTATGAATCAGCTACATACTAGCAACAATATGGGTAATCGGTTAAGAAAACAAAGACATGTTTGTGTGACTAGATTGTTTGTGAAGTTGCAGTTTATCTGCTGCCTGTACATCCCCTTATACCCAAAATATTAACAATATTTAAACTCAACTGTTTTATTTTGAATAATAATTCCCTTTTTGTTTTTCCTCAATTATTAAGAAAAGTATTGGCAATTTGTACTCTAAAATTTCAACTTGAACCAATTATATACCAGGACCCAACCCCACAATTTAAAAAGCATTTTTACTGCCCCAACAAATGATGACAAACACACACACACACACAAATACATCATTATAGAATCAATAGTCATTATTTTGTTATGGTATAAAGTATTCCTTTAACATTTTTAAACAAGTATAAAAATTTAATAAAATAGATTTCCTTTTAAAATATAATATTTGCTTATAAATTATAATGATATAATTATTATTTTGTTAACTTAATGTCACAAAAATCAATGGTTTTTTTCAATTGTTGACAGGTTGACTGAATATCATAATATTTTTATGAACACATCGAACACTAATTTTTTCTCAAATTTGATTGAAAAAGTGAATATTTATATGTGACAAAAAAAATCATCAAAAACGAACATTTTTACTTCTAGAAATATTTACCTGTTTTTTTAATAACCAGACATTTATCAACTGACTTAAATAAATATGACTATTAAAAACAATCAAAAAAAATCAAGAAAACAGACTAAACAGAAGAAAAAATATTGTGAAATCTGCTGTAAATATTATTCATGTCATGCGTCATATAAAACACATATGAAAAATTTTCACGGTCAAACAAATTTAAACCCAAATGCGTCAAGTGAAGATAGTTCAATTTTTAATTCCAAACTTTATTTCACCAAACAGAAGAAAACAAGAGATAGAATTAGAAAGACTGATAACCAAAAACCTAATATAGTCTATATAAAACTTCACGATGAAAGTAAATTCTTACCACCAAAAATTACAGGTATAATTGATGAAAACCATATAAAAGCATTACGTGAATTTTGTGTGGTCAAACAGCCATTTTACTGTATATTTTGTAAAGCGATTTGTGCTGATTTTGATCATTATCAAATTCAACAGTGGTGTACATTAGGCGACGTTTAATAATTTCATATTTGTAAAATATTTACTTTTATTGTAATTTTCTGACAGTGAAAACTTAAACATCATGAAATGAACATGTGAAATATATTTTTGTTAATAAAATTTAAAATATTTATATTATAAGCTATCTATATTATGTATATTATGAAGAATCTGTAAATAAACTATAATAATGTATTAATATAAATTTAATTATTGTATGATATTATTTTATAATGTTTAAAAGATTAATTTAAGTACAAATTAGAATATTTTAAATGTTTTCATTCTGAAATATATAAAGTGTTCCAGACATATTTTTTTTATGGTTATTGGCTATTATCTTTTTTAATGATTGTTTTATTTACTTATTAGTAGGACTCAGATTTATATGTATTTATGAAACCAAAATATGTGTTAAAAATTTCAAAATTTATATTTTACTAAAATGATTTATTTATTATTATTTTATTATATAATATATCCATATGAGTTTCTAATGAAACAAATTATATCTTAATAGTAAAATTATTATTAAAAAAAAAAAAGGTATTAAAAATATATAAAAAAAAAATAAAAATTATATTGTTTATAATTTATGGTAACGTGAATTTTTAAATTTTCAAATTTAATAGATCTTAGATTTGGTCGTAAAATTGCCTTATACCGTCCTATACCGACTATATGATCTTTCGACTTCCACTGATGTTATTCGACAGAATTGAATTTTGACTATCTATGTCTGATGGAGTAAGTTATATCGACCGTAAATTAAGTCCAATAATTGGTATTATTTTGTTATTATTTTTATTAGTTTAATTCTAAAACATTTTAAATAATGTGTTGAATTATTTAAAAACCAATGTATCACGATTAATTTTTTAAATGTCATTGTTTTGATCATCTTCTATCTATATCACCAAATTAAGTCTTTATAAGTATTGACGATAATAGTAAAATAAGGTGTCAAAAAATTACACGTGTAATTGACGAAAATCATATAAAAGCATTACATGAAATATGTGTAGTCAAACAGCCATTTAATTGTATATTTTGTAATGCTACTTGTGATGAATTTGATCAATATCAATTTCAACAGTGGTAGTCATCTGGCGACATTTAAATATTTCATATTTGTAAAATATTTTCTTTTATTGCAATTTTCTGACAAAGAAAACATGTGAAATATATTTTTGTTAATAAAATTTAAAATATTTATATTATAAGCTATATTATAGCTATTAAAAGAAATATAATTAAGGGTAAATGTATATAAATAAAATAATTAAGTATGTAATAAATAATATATAAAACATAGTTTAAAAAATAATACATAGTAAATTATATAAAATGCACTGTATAATACAAAATGTACAAATGTATAAATACAAAATAATAAATATAAAACCCAATTTTATTATTACTTAGTATTATTTTAATATTTACTTTACAGTTTACATATACCAAACTTATGGAATCATTTTTGCATATATTATGAGTTAGGATATATAAATACATGTTTTAACGATTTTTTTTATAAATGCTTTTTTTGGTACTATTCTTTTTTTAATCGGGTATTTTACGTGTATTATTGTCTATTGCACTCTTGAAGTCGAGAATAAATTAATTTACTGATTTCAACAAGTACATAACAAATGACAAAAATCGTTGATTGTACAATGCAATAACTACTTTAAAGGTATAACATATTATATAATTTTAAGTATAAATATATATATATTTATATACAAGTATACAACGAAGATCTTAATTCTTAATCTAGTCTTAACTAGACTTGACTACCTATCTTCTAGTCTTAAATAGTCAAGCCTAATAAGTCCTATACTCATGCAAGCATACCGATTTCTAATATTACTAATGTATAAACTGAAATTAATAAAAAATAAGAATAAAAGTTAAATTTTAATATTTTTTTGAAAAAAATAAGAGCATATTTTAAGAAGTTTTAGAGCATATTTTGTCAATTTTTTTGTACATATATGCATGCACATTTAACAGTTTTTAAGTGCTTTAAATTCACAGTCTTGCTTAATAGCTTGTATAACCATTTAATTTTGTTGTATCTTAATATCATATTTTAATCATGTCGACTAAATTTTATTGGTACAACTACTAAATCTCTCACCATAACTTTATAGTATTTTTAAATAAAAAATAAAAAAACAAATAAAACTTTATAGTAAATGTCAGTATATGGTTGTATCACTAAAATATTATAATATACCAACTATACATTTTCGTCACTAAAATTTAATTGGTAAATATTTTTTTTCCGTGTGTTGATGGGAGAGACCACTACTTACAACATCGAGGTAAGTCTTAAATAATTATGGGCGTTCTCACGGAGTTTATATAAGGGATAGATCCTCCCAAACGGCCTTTTTATTTTAGGTAATACAAAGTTTCCTGTTTAACTTAGTGATAATATGTAAATATAAAATATTATTTACTAAATTTCATATCTCTCCCTCGGCTTCCTCACCAATAAAAAAAAATACTAATAAATGTTACAAATGTCATTCTAACCACTTAATAATTGTAGTCTAGAAATGACAAACGCTAATAACAATAATATGTATATATGTAAATGAAATAAGCATGTGTATAGTGCAACTTTACCGCCGTAGTCGTGTTTAGAACAAATTCGCAAATCTTTCTACAGTATTTTTACGTGAAGTTACAAAAAGAAACAGTTCGTAGAACACAAACACATATGTTCATAAAAAATTTAACATTGGATTTTTAAATGATAATTATTTCGAACGATTAAAGTGCATTACGGTTAAAATCAACAAATTAACGTAATATATTTGTACACGAATTGGCGCCAAAAAAATTAAAAAAAAAAAATATTGAATTATAATTTCATTAGGTGGCTTGTTGCATTTAAAATATTGTTAATGGCCAATTGCCGTACACCAAAGTGGATATATTATATTCACCTTGCCGTGCACACTATTTGTGTTGATACACACCGTGATGGTTTTATGTATATGAAACTTAATTTTATGTTTCATTTTGTGACATTTTGAGGTAAGTAAAATTTTTATAATTTTGCACTAATGTATGTATTAATTGTGTTCTATATAAGTGATCGATTAATTTTTTATAGTCAATAATTATAGTTTAAAAGTCATCAATTTCTGAACCCTAACTATCAATAAAATATTTAACTTACGGATTATTATGAGTATTATCGCAAGAAGTTGTAAGTTCGTAACTTTCCACATTCGATATATCCAAATCATTGGCATTTATGTAAGTTCTATTTGATGGTGTACTACTTATCAATAGTGGTATATCACCATTTGTACTATAAAACAGTTAATTAATTAATAGATATATTATTTTTAACTAAAATCTTAAGTATATAGTAATATAGTATTGTACATAATAAGTACATAAAGTGTTTAGTATATTATTACCAATCGGAAGTAGGGATTGATGTCGAAGTACCTGGAAGACAGTTATCGGCGCCTAAAGTGGGCGAGTCAATATTTTTGTTTCTAACAGAAAAAACAATATATGACATAATATTATGTTGTAATTTAAAAAATAGTTATGATTACTTAATTAGTTCAATAGTTGATTGATTATCCATTATTTCTTCATTACTTGAGTTTTTGAATATTTTTAAACGATCTTTCATTATATTTTTCATAGATCTCTTTTTAGAAACAAACGATTTTGATTTTTTGATTTCAGTTTCAATTTTCGGTGAGTTAGTAATATTCAAGTGTGAAGATTCCACATAGTTGATTAAAATTGCATTATATCGATTTTTTTTAACTAATTTAAAGTGTACATTTTCCGATGCAAAGTATTCGACATGCACAATAGGGTTTTTATCGTTTGGTAATACATTTGTGCCTGTTACTTGCCATTCGATGCCATCTGAGGTAAATTCTGTTTGATTACAATTTATACAAATATACCACTTACCTGGCTGTGGCTCAAGTTTTGAACATTGAACAACGTTTGATACATTAGTTGGGTTCCTAAGCATTTTTTTAGCTTCCAATAAATTAACTTTAAAACAATTAGTTAAAAAATACACTTTTACATCCTTCGTATTGCATTGTTGATTTTTTGACTTAAACATTTTTCAATTTTTGTATATCAATTTTTAAGAAATAAAAATAACAGACCAAAGTAGATCACAGTTAGTATAGTCGAGTCACACGATCACGTCTTACTAAATTGTTAAATGTTACAGCTATTTACAACATATTATATTAAAATTAAAGGAATCTGCTGAATAAACCCTTTTTGAACGGACAAGTCAAAATATTGCTGTATAGGCATATATATATATGTATATGCGTATGCGTATAGTTATATAAGTTTTTTTTATCTTGTCCAAAAGACTAGTGTATATAATGTTGGAATGTGTTGACTCGGGCAAAATGAGTGTGAGAACACTTAGATTCCCACGATGGTCTACGTGACCAAAAAGGGCTAGATCAGCACATCCTAAGAGCCTCGGAGAGACCGTGACGACGGGCCCTGTTGGTGGTCAGTAGTCGAGTCTGGTCTAGAGTGTGAGCAACAGCCGTGTTGTTCAGCAAAGCATCTTTTTAATAGTCTTAGAAGAACCTCTTATAGTTTTTAATCAGTGCCTCTCAGAATATCTTATAATTATTAGTGTGCAAATATACAATTAATTAGTGTTAAATTCAATAAAACAGTAATATTATAAATCACGCAATTCTCGTGTTCTTTATTGATACCAATAACAAACGTTTGAACGTCTTACGTCGGTGTACTACACTTCAATATAGAGCTGTATTTGTAAAATACGTACAATACCTAGTGAGATACTTTTTTAATTTTGTATTTTTTACATCTATCATACTTGTTGCGATAAAATTTTGCTAAAGTACCTATATAACGTCAAAATAATAAACCAAGTAAGTACGAAATACCTATAATTTATATACATATTTTTGTTATTATATATATTTTATAATAGTATAAAAATTATTTATCATAGAATTACAACAAAAATGGATGCCTGGAATATGATTTGTCGTACCATGCTACTATTGCTGCTAACCAATCATATTATTTCCAGTGAAAATCGAGATGCTGCATTTTATAACCTCACTCTTACCACCAATAGTCCAGGATTACAGTACGAGATAATAGGAGAAGGTAAATTATGTAAAAGTAGTTGGACCATCAATACATTTATAGATTTAAAATATCTAATCAATAGCCTTATCGATGTAAATACGACTCAGGGCGTTATAATAACAGAACAAATATTAGAATCGTCATTTGTAACACAACCTTTAGAGTTAAGCCTTTTAAATGATTCGTGCTGTAATATTGCAGTTAATCGACTATATCCGAAACCCATTCATTTGCATGAAATTAAAAATTAAAAATTTGATAAAGAGTCTTTCGATAAAATAAACGCAAAATTAGATCAACAAGAAAAATTATTAAATTCACTTACATTAGAAAAAACCTATGAATTTGTATATACAAATAAATATTTGATTACGATAATAGCTGTTATATTATTATACTTAAGTATAAAATTTTGTATAAAAAAAAAAAAAATCAGCTTTAGAAAATATAAATTTAGGTTATTATCCTAAGCCCATGGTTCAAACATAATAATACACTTTAATAATTTAAAATAAAATTATATTTCATGTAAATTTAAATTTATTCACACTATGTAGGCAAGTATAGTTATTTATATTTTTTAAGAATACATATTATATTCTATATATATTTTATTTTTAAGTGTATATCTGTATATTTGTTAAATATAAGTTTTAGAAATTTAAATCATGATTTTTGTGAATTAATAATTAGTCAATATATTATAATTTTTTAATACGTCTGTTATTTATACGATTAATAATTATGTAATTATATGTTTGTATAATAATATTCAAATGATTATAATTTAATATTTAATTTGTAATAATTATATGATTTTAGGTACCTATAGCCTATAGGTACTAATATATCATATATTTATTTATATATATATATATATTATAATGTAAAAAATAAAGTGTTAAAACATTTAAATTTTGTTTTTTTCCTTACATAATTATTTCGATATTATAAAGATTATTTTAATTATTGTTTTGTCATGTTTTTATCATTTTAAAATGATAGAAATCAAAAGTGACAATAACTATTATAATATCTATAATATATAGGTATATCTATCTATATCTATATCTATATCTACCAACTAATATTACGTTATGATTTTAAGTTTATCTGGTTCTTTTGTGTTTAATTATGTTTGCTTATTGTATATGTAACAAAATATGTTTGTACATATTGTGCATGAGAGTCAAATATTTTATAATATTTCAGATTTTAATTGAATCGTATGTATTAAAAATTTTTTTTTTTTAACAAATTTACCTATATATTACCTGTACTTATACCTATTAAGACTTACGAGAACAATAATTAAATTATAGGAAAATATAAAACAATATTCATCATTGATATTCCTGTTTTTCCTTTTACATTTTTTCAATTATTAATAATAGGTGAAATTTTTACTGATTTAATTTTTTTATTAAAAATAAAAAAAAAATGTCAACAATAAATTATTATACAAAAAATATTCTACTTCAATTGAAAAAAAAAATATTTTAATCATATGTTGAAAAACTTCAACATTACGATAAATGATTTTATACAGTAGCAGTAGCGCAAATAATATGAATAACGAATATAAATACGAACAATAATATTCATACCAATCATACATTCATACTCAGTATTATTATTTCACGTATCGATAATTATTTGAGTATTTATAAACCATGTGCGGTTACGATAAGAAAACTCGTTTTGGTCTATGGTACGGTACTGTACGCGGGGTGGAGGAATGAAGACCGAGTATCGAAGGCTGCCGCTGACGATGAGCGCAGCACATGTCCGAGCGTAATTATACTTTTTTTTACCGTAAAACATGGTTTCGTACTTCCAATAATACGGCTTACTGAACGGTTATAAAGCAAAAACACCTATTATAAAAAATGTAGAGGAGAATTTTATCTAGAATCGTATAGAGCCCAATTTTTGATATCTTTTTTCAATCGTCTAATATTTCACAATGAATTTTATGGTTTTTTTTTACTATTTATTATTTTAATTATTTCAATAATTAATAAAAATATCGAAAATCAGGCTCTACACGATTCTAGATAAAATTCTCCTCTACAAATTTCATAAAAGGTGTTTTTCACGTAAAACCCTTCAGTAAGCCGTATTATTGGAAGTACAAAAACATGTTTTTACGGCATATTTTTCTGGGGTGACACGACATAATACTGTACGACAATAACCGTCGTGTGACCTTTTGTCGGTTGGTGGTTTGTCGTGTTTCGTGATGATCGTCGCAACAAGTGCGTATTGTGTAGAACCATCTAGAAGATGGCGTATTTTGGTGAATACAATCTTATACGGACCGCCCACGCTTAAACCGTATACCACGAAACCGACACATAACCTAACGGAACGCTCGTTATTACACGCATTTTCTATAAAATTGTTGACGACAAAATACGTCATGACATCAAAATCTAACATTTTTAATTTTGTATAAAAAAAAGAATTTAATACTCTTATTTTTTAATTTATTTTTAATTTATAAATTTAAAATTAATAAAATTATTAAATAATTATTGATAAGGATTGAAATGTTGTTTACTATTTCAACAAGTGATTATAACATTTGTCGTTTTCTGTTGAGCAGTTGACAGTTTCCAAGCATTCACAATATTCACATGGTTGTTGATGTATCTGGGCAGTTCTCTTTGAATCATTGAGGCATTTTCATTTTCGAAATAGAACGCTTGCGGTCGGTCATACCTGAGAATTATATCTGAGAAAGTAAGTTGTTGATTAAATTGTTTATATAAAATAGTAGTAATTAATAATGTTTATAATATGTATACATATCAATTAATTTTAAAATATTTTAATACCTACTCTCAAAGCATTATAATATTGCTTCATTTTTTATTTAAATGTTAACAACCAAATACAAAAGTAAAAGACTCAGTTATTTACCGAGTATTTTGAAATGTATTAGTCACTAGCTGTCCCACTTGGCGTTGCCCGGGCAAAAATCACCTTAATAGTCGGTAATAATAATATGAAATACCAAGGCAAGGCAAGATTTCCTTCTTTCCTATATTGCTTATCAGTTATCACTAACTTTTGATCATTCATCATAATATTGATTTCGTGTTCCGGTACTCGAGACTTCGACAAATGTGCTCACAGCTCACTACTCATGTTAGATCCTATATATATATATTAACTGATATGTTGCTGATATATGCACATCATATGATATTATGTATCTTGATTCGTTAGTTATATTTTATTTCACATTTAATTTAGAGGAATTTTAAAGAAAAAAACCATTTGTCGTTGTGGAATTCATCGTCGACTTGAGCAGTTTGACGTATTGAGTATCGTATTATTCTGATTTGTGAATAACTGAAATATGTTGTATGATAATCTGATTACTGATGTCATGTTGATGTACAATGTACTTAATATGTAGTGATTTGACATTTGGGAGTTGTGAATACTAAGTTTATGACTTCATTATCTTTAACGTTGATCATTACCTATTATCTTTTGATGGATTTCTTTCAATTTAATATTTTGAAAGTTCTGTTGATGTAGTCTTGTCTTGAATTGAAACTAATTATTTTGTCATTTATTTGGTTCACGGTTGGCATTGGGATGATTAACATATTGTAATTTTGTTCCTATAATCTATATTATAATTCAATACCTATTTTAAATATAACCGTTTGGTTTTAATATCATCACAATTACCATAATGTATTAAATAATAAATATATTAATACTATAGGTAATGTTTATAAGTTAAAAATGTTATAATATTGTGATTTAAATATTTTGTTCGTTATGATTACTAACACACACACACACACAAATACATCATTATAGAATCAATAGTCATTATTTTGTTATGGTATAAAGTATTCCTTTAACATTTTTAAACAAGTATAAAAATTTAATAAAATAGATTTCCTTTTAAAATATAATATTTGCTTATAAATTATAATGATATAATTATTATTTTGTTAACTTAATGTCACAAAAATCAATGGTTTTTTTCAATTGTTGACAGGTTGACTGAATATCATAATATTTTTATGAACACATCGAACACTAATTTTTTCTCAAATTTGATTGAAAAAGTGAATATTTATATGTGACAAAAAAAATCATCAAAAACGAACATTTTTACTTCTAGAAATATTTACCTGTTTTTTTAATAACCAGACATTTATCAACTGACTTAAATAAATATGACTATTAAAAACAATCAAAAAAAATCAAGAAAACAGACTAAACAGAAGAAAAAATATTGTGAAATCTGCTGTAAATATTATTCATGTCATGCGTCATATAAAACACATATGAAAAATTTTCACGGTCAAACAAATTTAAACCCAAATGCGTCAAGTGAAGATAGTTCAATTTTTAATTCCAAACTTTATTTCACCAAACAGAAGAAAACAAGAGATAGAATTAGAAAGACTGATAACCAAAAACCTAATATAGTCTATATAAAACTTCACGATGAAAGTAAATTCTTACCACCAAAAATTACAGGTATAATTGATGAAAACCATATAAAAGCATTACGTGAATTTTGTGTGGTCAAACAGCCATTTTACTGTATATTTTGTAAAGCGATTTGTGCTGATTTTGATCATTATCAAATTCAACAGTGGTGTACATTAGGCGACGTTTAATAATTTCATATTTGTAAAATATTTACTTTTATTGTAATTTTCTGACAGTGAAAACTTAAACATCATGAAATGAACATGTGAAATATATTTTTGTTAATAAAATTTAAAATATTTATATTATAAGCTATCTATATTATGTATATTATGAAGAATCTGTAAATAAACTATAATAATGTATTAATATAAATTTAATTATTGTATGATATTATTTTATAATGTTTAAAAGATTAATTTAAGTACAAATTAGAATATTTTAAATGTTTTCATTCTGAAATATATAAAGTGTTCCAGACATATTTTTTTTATGGTTATTGGCTATTATCTTTTTTAATGATTGTTTTATTTACTTATTAGTAGGACTCAGATTTATATGTATTTATGAAACCAAAATATGTGTTAAAAATTTCAAAATTTATATTTTACTAAAATGATTTATTTATTATTATTTTATTATATAATATATCCATATGAGTTTCTAATGAAACAAATTATATCTTAATAGTAAAATTATTATTAAAAAAAAAAAAAGGTATTAAAAATATATAAAAAAAAAATAAAAATTATATTGTTTATAATTTATGGTAACGTGAATTTTTAAATTTTCAAATTTAATAGATCTTAGATTTGGTCGTAAAATTGCCTTATACCGTCCTATACCGACTATATGATCTTTCGACTTCCACTGATGTTATTCGACAGAATTGAATTTTGACTATCTATGTCTGATGGAGTAAGTTATATCGACCGTAAATTAAGTCCAATAATTGGTATTATTTTGTTATTATTTTTATTAGTTTAATTCTAAAACATTTTAAATAATGTGTTGAATTATTTAAAAACCAATGTATCACGATTAATTTTTTAAATGTCATTGTTTTGATCATCTTCTATCTATATCACCAAATTAAGTCTTTATAAGTATTGACGATAATAGTAAAATAAGGTGTCAAAAAATTACACGTGTAATTGACGAAAATCATATAAAAGCATTACATGAAATATGTGTAGTCAAACAGCCATTTAATTGTATATTTTGTAATGCTACTTGTGATGAATTTGATCAATATCAATTTCAACAGTGGTAGTCATCTGGCGACATTTAAATATTTCATATTTGTAAAATATTTTCTTTTATTGCAATTTTCTGACAAAGAAAACATGTGAAATATATTTTTGTTAATAAAATTTTGTTAAAAAAAAATCAAGAAAACAGACTAAACAGAAGAAAAAATATTGTGAAATCTGCTGTAAAAATTATTCATGTCATGCGTCATATAAAGCACATATGAAAAATTTTCACGGTCAAACAAATTTAAACCCAAATGCGTCAAGTGAAGATGGATCAATTTTAAAGTCTAAACTTTATTTCACCGAGCAGAAGCAAACAAGAGATAGAATTAGAAAGACTGATAAACAAAAATATAATAAAGTCTATATAAGAATTAACGACGAAAGTAAAATAATGCGTCGAAAAGTTACAGGTATAATTGATGAAAATCATATAAAAGCATTACATGAAATATGTGTAGTCAAACAGCCATTTAATTGTATATTTTGTAATGCTACTTGTGATGAATTTGATCAATATCAATTTCAACAGTGGTGTTCATTTGGCGACATTTAAAAATTTCATATTTGTAAAATATTTTCTTTTATTGTAATTTTCTGACAGAGAAAACTTAAGCTTCATGAAATCTTATATGCTATTATAAACCCTGCATTTAGATTTTGTTTTTTCTTGCACAATGATCCCTAAAGTAAATCTAATATAATTAAAAAAAATAATATACAATATAGTGATAAAATATTCTTAAATAATAAGGATTTATTTTTAGTCTTTACCATTATGAACCTAAATAACAATTTGCCATGATCATATTTAATATTTACAATATTAAACATGAATGGTTAATTTAAAAAATACTTACAGTGAAATAGTAGAAATTATGTTTTTAACTTTTTGAAGATAAAATGAGCACTATTAAATTATAAATCATATAATTTACATTTTAGTAAAAATTATGTTATTTAAGCTATATTTATTAATATAATGTAGATGTCATCACACTTATTTATTGATTTTACTTAATAACTGCTAATATTAAAATAGTTTTATGAAAAAATAAACCAACATACATTTATTATTTTATAAATATAGTTTATTTAAAAAATGTACGTATTATAATTAGTTATGTCGATAATCTTAATTATTTACTTAGAAATTATAATACAAATTTGTTATTTATTGCCGATTATTCTTTGGTGTACAACTAATAAACAGAGCTTCTTTAATTGTTTGAGACATTAATCCACTTAATATTTCGATTGTTGCTTTATTACTATCTTTAGTAGCTTTTACCAATTTATCTTCTATTTTAGTAGGGTCAACAGGCTCGGGATATGTACGACTCAGAGAAGTGTCAGCTTGTTCTAGCTTATTGGAAAGATCATTTATTTGACTAGTTAAGTAATCAGCATTGGTTATTAAATTGGAAGAACTTAAAGTGTTCACCCAATATTTATTCCACAATGAATCCAATAAACGTCGATCCAGAGAAGATTTGAAATAATTTACTTCTAATGAATAGTATTGTTTATAGTGTACTCCAAAGTCTTCAATTTTATCTAATGGAATAGATTGATACTCAGATGGTTCTTCATTTGCTGGCATATAACCCTACAAATTTTAATTATGTTTTGAATAGCATTATAATAAAAATTGATTTAAAAAGATCAAATATTAAAAAAAAATTGAATAAACTTGCCTTAGGATAGGTACGGAATGCTCCCAAACAAACTTTACCAGCAGAAATTGTTCTAACTGGATCAATTACAATTGCTACAAAAGGTTCTTGGAAATTTTGATTTAACATTTGAGTTGAAACATCAATACCAGATAACCAGCAGCCATAGCCAGGGTGGCTATGATACCATCCAATTGCATTTTCTTGACGTCCAACCTAAAATTAACAATATATAATTATAATATAAAATAAATTTTATTAGTTATGAGTGATTATTTATTAAGTGTATAATTAAAAAATACATCAAAAAATAATTAGAATTATAATTTAGAATTTTATGACCAAAAATAATTGTACTTTAAAAAAACTGTCATATATGCTATGAACAAATCTAGAACAAAGTCTTAATATAACATAGGGAAACAATCAAAAATTAAATTCAAATAGCTTATTTTTATTCGATGAACAAAATACCATAACTTTATGAATATACAAACAAATTACATACAAGATACAACACCAAGTAGTTTTATAGACATCTTTAACTGATAATATAAACATTATGTACTTAAATATTATACTCAAAGTAAACTTACTACTTTAGCAGATTCAATATATGCTGCCATGTATTCATAGGCTTGATCTTGAGCATTGACTCTGGTTTCTGTTCCTTCAACAGGTAAAGCAAAAGAATCCATGACGATCATTGTATTACCTTCTACTTTGCCAAGTAATAGACCCATTATTTCCAAAGCACCGCCAGATCGAGCATGCATGACCATTTTTAATAGTGCTAATGCAGATATTTTAATATCTTTAAAATAATGTGGACTGAAAAATTTAACAGTACATATATTAATACAAAGTGTTATATTAATAATATTGAATACATTTGGTAAAAAAGGTGGCTTATGGGAACTAATCCTTTCGACTTGTACGAAGACTACAGAAACTTGGGCAGATGAGAAGTTGCTAATGATAAATTGGCAAATTTCAAATCTAATTTTAACCAAGTTAAGCCCATTAACTCATAATTATTTGAATATATAAATAAATAACATTATACAAATATGTGTCAAAAATATCTTTGATTCAAAATTAAATTAATTTTCATATGATGAAAAGCATTTTAAAATCAATAATTATAGTTCATCAAAAACATAATACAAACATACTCTTTCTCCCAAGGCTTGGCAGTCAAAATATCTTGTTGTTGTTGTTGGTCATATTTGAATATGGCATCGACTGTATTAACAATTCGTATATTGTTTTCCAATTCCCATGTCTTTTTAGCAATGATTGCTTGAGAATCCCTCGACGTAGACGCCATACTAAAGAATCACCTAAACATAAGCATTAATTAAATCATAAATGCTGTCTATATTGGAAGTTAAGATCATAACAAACGT
Organism: Rhopalosiphum padi; assembly: GCF_020882245.1. Classification (NCBI taxonomy): domain Eukaryota; kingdom Metazoa; phylum Arthropoda; class Insecta; order Hemiptera; family Aphididae; genus Rhopalosiphum; species Rhopalosiphum padi. Next base: position 3,807,910 of record NC_083599.1, on the reverse strand, counting down.
TTTTAATTTCTTTTAGGATATCTGAACAGATAGAATAGATAATTAATTAACTACTTAATTAGTAGTAAATTAATTCTGTTAGTATATTGTTTTATAAATTATCAACCGAAAAAATAAGTTTTAAGTTTTAATCGGAAAATTTAACATTGGTCACAACACTCACAGCTCGCAGAACAAGAGAGAAACGGATGACATAACAAAACTATATCACGAAAAAACTCTATCGACTACTATTATCGCGTGCGCATACACAAAGAGGTATTTATGACTGTCGTACGATGACGAATGCAGAATGGCCGATTGACGAAGTCCGCCGTTCTCGGGGCGTTTATTAGGTTAGGTATATTTTACAACGTCTGTGGCAGTGGCAGTGGTCAGTGTGGGCAGTGGCAGTGGTCAGTGTGTCCAGTGGCGAGTGGCGACGGGATCGACAGACATTATCGTATTGTCAGCAGTGTTGCGGGGGTGACGGCTTTCGCGCGCGACGCGACGACGAACGGTCCGAACGGCAACCGCGAACGGTCGGCGCGGCGGGTGGTGTCTGTGCGCGCTTGCTCAGGGGGGCGTGGCGCGGTTACCCGGCGTGTCGAACAACGTCGTTAACCGGGTCCAGCAACCGCTACACCGAAAGACCGATCGACCGAACCGTAATCATCGACGACGTGTCCGATTTGCGCCGTCAGCTGCCGATCGCACTTACGCGGTCATACCGGCGGCACGAGGACGGCGCGACCACGGCCTACAGGGTGACCGGCGGAAAGGGATTATTGTGCGGGCGGTTACCGGGCAGGTGGTTTCCAATTTATTATGTGGGTTACAGGTGTGTGTGTGTGCAAATATACGAGCACGGATTATCGACATATTATTATTATTATTTCCAATCGAGCCGGCCGGAGACGTCTTTCACGAAAATCCACGAGGAAAATATAATAGATAAGCCGACCGCGACGGAGATAAGAACGCCGTACCTATACCGTGTGTTTCGCGCGAGGGGATATTGCTATAGTACATATATCGAATGTTTACTATATATAGGTACGACGAGTTAAGACGTCCCCCGTGTGTCAGGCCAAGTGTTTTTCGCCGTACCGTGTCGTCGCGCGCGTTCGACGTTATTGATCGACGTTTTTAGGCGTTTCGCGATTAATTACAATTTATAATTATATTTACCGTCCACCTTTGTTTTTGATTTTTGATCGGAACGGGCGACGTTCAAACCGTCGGCTTGTGTGAATACTTTTACGCTCAGTCTTCGCCAGAAAATAAGCCAGCTTGATTGATTACAAATGTCGAGTTCTGAAAACACAGACTCTATCGACAAATCATCAGGTACTTGCACATCTATAATTTTGTATTTTAATGTTAGGTTGGTTCCATCGCGTTCTTCTATTGCGTTCTTTTAAATGTTATAGGTCAAGATGATGTCACGTTCGTCGAAAATGCCATGCCTAAAAAAGTCAATAAAACTAAAGTTAAAAAAACTAGACCGTATTTGCGTGACAAATCAGCTCCAAAACCTCCGACTTCTGGTAATTAATTAACGCACATTTTTTAATTACTAGAAATACATTCCTTATTTGTCTATATTTGTAGGATACATACGATTTATGTCTAAAAGGCGTGTACAATTTCGTTCTGAAAATCCCAATTTATCATTTGCTGAAATAACCAAAATATTAGCTACTGAGTGGAACCAGTTGCCGGCATATCAAAAACAAGTACCTTATTAATTCTTAATATATTATTAAGTAACACACCAATTATCATTAGAAATAATTTTAACTATTCTTATAAAGAAATATTTTATATTTTTAGCCATATCTTTTAGCTGCTGAACAAGACCGAGTGAAATATGATGAAGAATTAGCTGCTTATAAAAAAACTGATGCTTACAAAAATTTTATTAAAAGCAAATTAAACAAAAAAAAAATTAATACTCCTATCCAAAAAGTTAGTTGAATATTCAATTATATTATTTTCACAAAAAGTTAATATAATTTTTATGACATATTAGTCCACATATTATATAAAATAATAACTTTACAATATTTTAAAAAGGTTTTTTTTTAATTTTAAATAATATTATTTATGAAAATCTTAATTCATTCGTATGTTACAACAATTCTTAATTTTAATTAATAAATGGTAATTAAACTATACATTTATGATTTCATAATATCAAATTAAAAAAAGTGTTATTTTATTTACATTATGAGAAACACATAAAAATATATATTACAGATTAAGGTTGTATAAAATGTCCAATTCATAGTAAAAATTATCTACTGACAACAAATTAAAAAAACTTTTTTTTTTATACTAAAGCTTTTGAATAAAAATGGTTGGATGAATAATATTTATATTACAGAATGAATTTTTGTAAAATTATAAACTCATTGTTAATACTTAATAATTATGAATTATCTATGTACTTATTCTATTTAGGATCAAGAATTAAAAAAAAAAAATACATCTAGTAAAAACAATAATGCAGCACATGACATACCTATATTTTCTGAAGAATTCTTAGACTTCAATAAAGGTTGGTATTTATTTTATTTTATTTTATTAATATATATTTATTTATTTATTTTTATATAGCTAGAGAAACTGAATTAAGGAACTTCCGTAAAAATGTAACAACTCAAGAACAAGAAGTATGTGTCTTAGATAAACATAATGAAAATTTACAACATTTTACTGCCAAATTAAAAGCTGACACTGAAAAACTCGAAGCTGATTGTACAAAATATGAAGAATATTTAAAAAAATTACGATCCAAACTTCTAAATGCTTTTGCTAACTTTGAATTTACAGGTAATTATTTCAAAAAAAAAAATTTTATTTTATTTTATACTACAACTATTTTAATTGTTATCTACAGTGGTATAGTCGTAAATATTTTTTTGGGTATACACTTAAATTGAGAAATATTTAATATGTAGGGGGCTCCGCCTCCCCACTCCCCCTGTATACTAAAACTTAACTTAAATTTATATATTATTTTTTTTTTTTTTTTTTAATAGTTTATTAAGGCTTCAACAACACAGGTTTTATCTATTATTATATATATATATTTAAATATATAATAATATATAATTCCATTATAGTAAATGTGTTTATTTATTATTTTATTATTTATAATTTATAAAATTTCCAAATTTGTATGTTTTTCTAATGGCTCCACTTTCTTCAAACAGTTATCATCCCGATTATCAGGCCGATCTGTGCTGTAACAGCCAGCTTCCAACATATTTGGTTGACTTCCATGTACTAAGAGGTGGCCCATTTATATTGATAAACATAAGATTTGTTATATTTTTTATTGTCAATTTAGATCTTAGATCTGAACATATTATATTCATTAAACATTAAACTAAATCCCCGTTCACATTCTGCTGTAGAAACTAGCAATGTTTTTATAAGTATATTTAATTCCTGTATTTCTTCATTCATTATATTATTATGAATAAAGTTTCTCATTTCTTGTACTAGTACAGATGTATTTAATAAAAATCTACGGCCCAATGGTTGTATTTTATTTTCTCCATGTCTTATATATATATCATATTATTGCCACTGTCATAACTCATAATATTAATTTAATTATAAATATTTGTTTTATTAAATTAAATGTAATAAACAACAAGCATGTATTATCACTTATTAGTATCTAGTTTCTACTACCTAATACCTACTACCTGCCTAATTTATTATGTTTACGTAGTATTCAATGTTTATAGTTTATTAATAATTTCTGATGATAAATAAATAAACCATGAGTAATTTAAGGAGTTATGACGTTTGGAAAATTTTAAATTTTCTTATTTCTTATAATTTTATGATTAATCATAATTAATTATTCTGATACACCTAACACCAATTCTACCAATTCCAATGCTACGACCATATACCCGCGTATTTATTTTATTTTATTTCCTATACGCATTCAAGAATTTTAGCGTTTTGGGTATACACCATATACCCTCCACTACACCACTGGTTATCTAATTAATAATAATAAAATACCTAGTACTTTTTTTTATTTGAATTCTGCCAAATAGCATTTTTTAAAAGATTGTGAAATAACATTACCCGAAATTTTGAATAGATATAGTACTTATAAACACTTAATAAATCATTCATTATAATGATCAATCATGGTACAAAATCTTGGGTGTTTAAGAGCTAGCATTTATTGTGATTTAACATATTACTAACTACATATTATAGAACCCATTATCTTCTTGAAAATAAATAAAATATAAATATATTTTGAATTGTTTAAAATGTATATCTAGTGGCTGGCACTTTTCAATTTTCTATTCAGCGGGTAGAATCACTAGATTTATTATGTTAAAATAGATTACAGGGTTAAAACTAATTGTTGTCTCACTTTTACTTACAAACGTGTTTATTGTTGTATCTGTTATACAGCTACGAATTACATAATAAAAAACTTTGAATAGCTTTAACATTTATACTACTTGTACTATTTATAAATATAAAAATTATAAAAAATAGCCAAATAATATATTATTTTATCTATAATTATATTAATTATTTCAATGATTTAAATTTATAATTATTATATTTTAAATATATTTGTGTTTTTTTAGATAACACTGAGTCACCTACCTATGAGACTATTGATACATACATGGTTAATTTATCCAAAAATTTAACAAGTGATACTGACGTTGATTCTTCCCAGATTACAAATGTAAAGAAAGCCATTTCTAAATTAAATTCTTCACAATGTTAAAATAAATTATATTTTTATTTTTTAAACTATAAGTCATTATTTATCAAATTATGTTTTTAATATTATTTAATGTTATATGCCTATATCTTAGATCTTAAGTGGCAAACCTTTTCTAGGTCATTGAGATTTAAAAAAAAATTTCTTAAAATATTTAAAATGTGTATTATGTTAGCTTTAATAAAACACAATCATTGATTCATTTATCAATATGTTATTGAGTTATTCTTCTATTTTGATATGACAGCATGAATTGATAAAATATGAAAATAAACTATCATAAATTAATGTTGACATGTACAATAGAATGTAAATGGAATTAAACACTGATCAAAATACAGAATATATTTGTAAGTGAGTTCCAAATTTTCAATATTTTATAATTGATAACTATTATTTAGAAATAATAAAAAATTGTTTTCATTATTTTCCTATTTTGGTATGCAAGTACTTGTAACTATTTATAATTTATAAATGTAATTATTAGGGCTTGGAAGTTGATGACCTAAAAAAAAATGCTAAAATGACAAAATATTTTGATAGTTATCTATAGATTATTTTAATACTTGAGGAAACTGTCGAAGAATCCGAAAATGGTTTTTTCCTAATAATAATATACAACATTGCTGATTTTTTACTGACAGGCAATAAATAGGTTAACAAATTTTAATGATTTAATGGGTACATGTAAATGACATCGGTATATAGTGTGGTACTCGTACTCACACTTCGGCAAAGTATTTTCCTGTAAAATATTACTAAAATATTATCATGATAATATGATAATATCACATATTCACATAGTCAGTACTCAGTATACTTATATATTTATTATTTGTACCTATTAGAAACCTACTTATAAGAAATCATATTGATTATTGGCTTAATCAAAGATATGTAATAATAATGTACTTACAAATTAAAAATTAAGTTTGATCTAAAAAAAAACGCCATCAGTCGTAAAGCAAATTAGATTTTTTTTAGAAATAATCTTCAATCTGCATATTGTTATATATTATGCTCTACTTATATAATATTACAAACCATATAGCCAATAGTGTAACGATTTTTAAATAGTAATATTACATAGGTATTGTCTTATGCTTTATAAATAAATGTCTAAATTAATTATCAGTGTTTACTGTTTATAAATGTGAAAAAAAAATACTTTACACGTTTACACTAATATCTAATTGTGTATCAACGTATTTTCTTAGTATCCTTAATCGCCAATTAGCAGCTGCATGCAGTTGTATTGCATTAATGCTAAAATGTTATAAATTAAATAAGTACCCAAAGATAATAATATTATATTGGTAAATGAAATTCAGAGAGTATATTATTATTCATTTTCTGGTAAGGGTAAGATTAAATGGTCTATTTCCAATGATTAAATTAATAGTCATTATAGAAGGGCTCAAGATTTATAACAGTATAAAATTATTAAATATGCTAAAAAAACAAAAAAAATATAATTTTTGGGGTCCAAGCAAATTAGATTTTCTTGGAAAAAAATAGTAAGTGGTATCTCACAATTATTGACTGAAAGCACGGATTTAAGTATTACATAGAGTATAGTAAGTAGTAACCTAATAAGATTACCTTATTATTTGTAATTTAAAATTACTGACACCATCTATTTTTTTTTCTTAAATTATATGGAAAGTTAAACAATGACATACAAAATTTCTTTTGATAGGTATATAGACTATATAGAGGTTTTAGTTAGGTTCGATTTTTATACAGGAAGTTCTAGCACCGGTTCATTCATATCATTATATTCACGTATAAAGATAAACACTAAAAAAATATGCTCTTAAATTAAAAAAAATATATAATATTTTATTGATAAATAATTAAAGTGGTTTTCAAGAATGTTTGCTGTGTCTAATGATAATTTTTCAGATCTAAAATCAAATCAATAGTGGTTTAATTATTTCTCTAAATATTTATCAACAACAGCAGATGTTAAATTAATGATTTCATCAAACGAATAGAAAAAATACAAATAAAACTATTTTATAAGAAAATGTAGTGTCGGTAAGTATAGGTACATTTTAATCGTCTCGTTTGATAATGGTCATTTTAATGCATTAATGATGTGTTAATCACCTACATACCTACGTAAAACTCAAATTAGTATATATAAACCAACAATTGGTGCTTTTTAAAACGTCTGTATACTAAAGACCGATAATTAAGGTTTTTAAATTGTCAAAAAGAGGATATCTAGTAAATGGTTAAATTCCTTCGATTCATATATTTTATTTTCATTAGTCTTCAATTGCAGACTGAGATCGCATCATGTGCAAGTTGCGTCTTTTCTGTTATTTTTCTTAGCTAGATTAATATAAATTAATATTATTAATAATTTTTTATTTTGTTTTTTATTAAAATTAAATTTTCTTAGTATCCACAGCCAACAATCGCCTTTCAACATTTAACAGCTAATAATTTCCATGCGTGTACGTATTTATTCATTTATTTTTATATATTAATGTTTATCATACATATAATATTATTTTATGTTAGTATAATATCGTGTATATGGTATATTTGCAACTTTTAATTTTATCGAAATACTTCAGTTTAATCAATTGCTTAACTATATTATCTTTATAAGATTATTAGTACCTACATTTTAAAAAAAAATTTTTATTCCTGAGAATTTAAAATTATTTTTCTCGTGTAGGAACAAGGTGCATTTTTCCTAATATTAACCCTCGCAAAAACCTATAAAAGAGACTGATAAACTTAAATTTAATTTTCAGAATATAAATCGGATAATATGTTCGAAATTTTAGACTTGGGATATAAGTTATCAAGTGTGTGTACAAAACTTTTTACTTAATTTATTTATAAAAATTTATTTTATTTTAAGAAAATGGCGTGCTAATCATTGGCCAGGTAGATACAAGATACAAGATAGATACTTGCAGTGACGTCGGTCACTATGTATAAGTATTGTGAATAAAATATCTAATTTAGGTGGATGGAACCGGGCATACGCCGATAGTCCGTAGTATATAAGTATACAAGTTTTAGATATTTGAATATAAGTAGGTACATGAAATTTGTCCCATATTTTAGTGTAAAAAATTCACTGTTGTGTTTAACTCGGATTTAATTTTCATGCAATACCATTTGAAACTGACATCGACGCAATTTTATGTATTTGACATAAATATTAAGATGGCGGTAATTTACCAACTCGATGAAAATAGTAAATATACCTACTTAGATACATAGGTACCTATTTTTTAGAAAAATGATGCATATAGTATATAGGTTCCTATTGATTTTCACCTAAAATTAAATACTAATTTAAATAGATACCTAATCTACCTACCTATAAATTAATTTCATAATTCATAGGATAATACTTATATCTATTTCAATAAAAAACAATTATTATAAAAAAAAAGGAAATTGTAAGTATAAATAAGTATTCATTATTGTAAATTTAAATTACAGATTTTTTGTTCTAAAATAAAGTTTAAAAAAATGTATATTTTTAAATGACAATCGTGGAATATTTTAAAAACTAAAACCTACGTTAGCTAACTAATAAATTATTATTATGTCATTCTTTTCAATGGACATTTTGAATTACCTAACTATTGGATAGGTTGGCACCTGCAGCCTGTAGGTTTTCTATTATTTACAAGCATTACGTTTTACTTTTTAGGTACTATTAAACAATTATAACCGCTCCGGTCGTTTCATAAAAAGATCCAAAAACAATACTTAAGTAGGTACAGATGTACAGTTTTATTAACTGCAGATATATAGAAAACTAGATATATAGATTATTAAATATCTTACACGAATCAGATAATTTCATAGAATTTCAAAGAGAAATTAAGAATAGTGTATGATAGATATTATTATCTATTCAATGTGTTTCACTATAATATTATTGTTGTTAGTTTTAATTTTACATTTTTTAACAATAATACCAATAGGCTAAGTTAGGAAAATGTAGAAAAATATTGTCAATCTAGCTATGTATTTTAAACTTTTTTATGGTAGATTTTAGTATAAGTTGTATTGATTAAGCATTATATTATTTTTATCCCATCTGAAAACGTTCACTGTTATTGTACATACCTATCTAACTAGAAAAGTAGAAACTACCTAAATAAGTTATTATACATTACCTACTATAGAATATACCTTATATATTATATACAATAATAATAATTAACTGCTTTTAAATTTTTTTTATTTTCTTATATAATGCAATGGAGGTTCATATTTTTGAGTTTTACAGAAATGTTACACAGGACGTCAATTATAGCAGTCTGAGTACCGTTGAAGCCCTATATATTATTTGTTACTAATAATTCGACCGAATCATTACAATGAAATCTATATGTCGTATCGATTTTATCGACAACCAAAATCGTACCGATAGAATTTCCAAATTTGTATTAATTTATCAAGACCTCAACACGCGGCGTTGTATACTAAGACCTCTAACGAGTATACTCGAAAAAGAGATGGCACATGTATTGTACGAAATATTTACAACTACAGGAGTTCCTTACATATTAAAATGCAATAGAGGTAAAACATTTGCCTGTCAAGTTGAATATAATTTATACCATTTGGGAATACACATTATTGTGGCTTATGAAAGTATACAAATTAACAGTAAAAAGAATCCCACAGACGGTATTACAAAAATCATTAGCGAGATGATTGATGCTTGGTTAATGATTAATGACACAAATAAATGGATTGAGGGGTTAGATATGATACAATTTCAAATAAATCACAATATTTATTATGAAGCTATACATTTACCGATTAATTTTAACAACACCTACTCCTTAAATTCTAAACAATGTGTAATTGGATTAAAACGCAGAACAGAGTCAGTCTTTACAGTCAATATTCAAGCAAAAAGAAAAAAAGTTTTCAATGACAAGGTCGAAATTGATTTACCTATATTTTCAAGTAATAAAATAAAACTTTACCTATATAATATACTGAAAAAATAAAAATAACAGTATTTAATAACAATTTAATTATTTATTTATGAAACTTGTTTACAGATCCTGTAGAAGATAATGATAAATATGAAATCATTGAAGAAATACTGGATAAGTTAAAACATCAAAATCCAATTCCTTATCTTATAGGAATTCATAACGATGAGTTTCTGCAGTTACACCAAAAACCAGCAAAAGGATGTCCAAACACAGAAGTTCTGCAGAAACATAATGCATGTAGTATAATATCCAATACCACCAATGAAGTATGTACCTACCTAGTACCTATTACCTAGCTAATATCGAAAATAAATACTAATAAAGTAACCTCGCGGTAATCCGAAGGGAATTAAGAAAGGAGTTGTTCAGACAACCTATAACTTTATAATAAAATTGTCTTGCAATAAATACCTTATTGCATGCCTATAATTTCTTAGAATTTTATGAGTACTAAATAAAATATATATGTATATAACTAATTCTCATGCAACTGATGAAGTATGTACTTACTTAAAATTTCTCAAAGTAAATAATTTTAACATTTAAAATACTAACTATTTAAAACTTTTTTATTTTATCATTTTAATAATTAATTTATAAATACAAATATATGTATTATAATGTAATATTATATATTTATGTATATAATTATTAATTAGAAATTAGAAATACAAGAAAATATTGTATACAATACTTTCTCTCATGTTTATCACAAATTCAAACTGATGGTCTTATATGAGCCTTCTTTCTGTTATGATTGATTTTAAACAATCATGGAAAAGTCTTTAGTATAGACTTAGTAATGCTTGAGATTTGTCATATTGGCTTGTATGAGGTAACCTGTTGTTTTCCCTTATTTTGGTTTTACAATGATTAGTGACAAATTGTATGTGACTAAGTGATATACTGTATAACACTGTATGAGTTGGCTGTAGAATATTATAACTTTTTAATCCTTTTTATGGCTTATTAAGATTATAACTTATAAACCATTAATATCATTTTTTTTTTAGCCAATGCTCTGGTATGACTTATTTGTTGATGTAAGAGGTTTTAATATTTCATAAAATTTACGCAATATGTATTGATAATTATCTTTTATGAATAAAGATTAATTTTTTATTTAATATAGTTTTGTATTTGACATACCTACTAAGAAATATGTACAGTGAGTATTGTGTTTTAATAATTGATATTAATATCATTGTATGCATAATTTTGTGATTAGGTCTATAATTCAATAAATATTGGTTGTTACTATGGTTGATTGCTGTGATTTTGAATAAATAATTCTTTTTAGTGATCGTGTTAGACTATTTATTTATTTATAAAATAAACGCCAATCAGCTTTTATAATGGTAATAACTAATAACATAGTAGAAATTATATGATATAATATAATATATATATAATTTATATTAATAATAGATTATAAACATAATAATGTAGCGTATGTTTCTGTATATTTCAAATATCATCAATTAATATATTAAATTTAATTGTTTTAGGAAAAGTTGCCTGAGTTAGTACAGAGAGTGGCTGAAGTGTGTTCACAATTAGATGGCCTGCAGATTAACAAGAATTCTAGTGAATCTAATGCAACTGATATAGTATGTACCTCGTTAAAATCCCTCGAATTAATTAATATTTATATAATTAATATTTTAATAATTATCTTAGAAATTAAGTTACATTAATATAACAGTAGATTACAAACAAAACAATATGTCAGTAAAATTATACCCACCTAGCCATCAAAACACAATATGATAAACACAAAAAAGTTTCTACAAAATAATTAACAAACTTAGTTCATTATTTTTAATTTTTTTACGTGTAATCATAAAAAAAAGTTATTACTATAATAGTATAATTACAATTAATTGATTACGTTATATTTTATCTCCACAGTTATTATTTCTCCTATAATTATACACATTTTAATATTTAAATAGGTGACTAAGGTATAATAATGATGTTAAATTATTATTATTATATCATTGAACATTTATAATTCACTCTGATTTAAGACCAAAGTTAGGTACCTTTTTTACCTATGTTGATATAGACTACATATGTATTAAGTAAATATGTGATTTATTTTAATTTTTAAATCATAATGATATAATAAATTAATAACATTATAACAATATAGTTAGGTACCTAATCTGAGTTAATTTCAGATTTCTTATATTACTATAATAGGAAGGAAAGTACTTAACTGTTTTAGAACTAATTATAGACAATTTAAATTATTGACTTATTTTAGGTATTTTTTTTTTTTTAATATCAATAACAATATTTTTGCTTGGTCAAAATTATAAATTATGGCTAATTAGTAATTAGGTTTGGTTGTGTTTAGGACCAAGGGAGTTCGGGATATGGTGGATTGTGCGGTCCGAATTCGAAGTATGTCATGCTGATATCTAATGACGGTCACGAATTTATTATAAAACAGGAGCTTGCCATGATGTCAGGCAATATCAGAGCTATATTAAATGACCCCGTACAGATAGCAGAAAATGAAATCAATGAAATCCGCTTCAAAGAAGTCCCGTAAGTAGCGGTGACGACAGCCATCATATAAATATATAATACAATATAAACCTTGTTAACAGAAGCCTTATTGATATTCTTTTTCTTGTTTTTGTTGTAGTTCTCACGTTTTAAAAGAATATTGTAAATACATGGTGAAGAAAAGATCTAACCCAAACAGCACGCTATATATTCCCGAATTTCCGTTATTACTTGTGATGGCTGTGGAAATTCTAATAGCAGCTAATATTATAAACTAAAAATGTTACATATTGAATACGTTGTATTATATTATGTATAAAATATAATGATATTTAATTTTGTATTTTTTTTTTTTTAACATGATTTAATTATCTATACATTTTATAAAATCTTGATTGTTATTAATTTAATATTTGTTAGGTAAACAAAAAGTACTGATTACAATAAAAAAAAGTAATAAAATAATTTGTTTTCACTTTGTCAGTTGGTCGCTTTGGTTGCGTATAAAATAAATGTAGGTATACATGTAGCTTATTAAAGCCATAATATTATTTGCTGTCTTACACTCTTACACAGTGGTGTATTGGAGGGTATACGGGGGTATACGGCGTATACTTACTTCTCAATTTTTTTGTTTAGCGTATACTCTCTAAATAAACGACGATACGCGAGTATACGGCCGTATAGCCCCGTATACCTGTTAGAATTTTCAAAAATTAATAAAATTCCCTAAAAATACAAAATAAAAACTGTACTATTAAATTCTATTTTTGATGAATTAAATTTCTGTAAAGACGACCCTCGAATGTAATCGTTAGAAAAAAAGATGCAAATGCATCAAGTTCCGGGCCCTAGAAATCATGATTAGTGTACTAATCACTAAGTTATTGGTAGTTAGTAACCATTCTAATTTCTTAGACTGTACTATTTTTTTTAAGTTAATCTTTGGTCAAAGTGATAGGTACTGATAATTAGAATAAAGATTGTTAGTGAATTCGAGGGAAGCGAGAAAAAATTTTTTTTGATTCAATGTTATAGGTATATCATTGACACCTAAGATCTAGAAGGCGTATACCCACGAATATTTTTAGCAATACACCACTGCTCTTACATGTAATGTTGGCTTATTTAATCGTTGTTCCTCAGGTAATTTCAATTTAAGTTTTTTTGTTGAAAAGAATCGTTACTGCTTTTCAACGTTTTTGTTGGCTGGTTCACGATTTTAATAGCATAGCAATATTACTTTCTTGTTCATTTAATACTTTTTAATTTATTAATTGTTTGTAGCTGTTCATCATTTGATTTACCCGCCGGCGACACATACATATTATGCTGTTTAATTGTTGATATATATATATATACAATTTAAAATTTCAAAATATGTTTTGGGCTTTGGTATACCTAAAAAGTTAAAACGATTATATTTTGATAATTGATAAGAAATACGATATATAATTGATGTAAAATGTACTCTTATGCTATCTCTAGATGCAAAAGTTGAGTAAAAAAAAATAGATATTTACAAATGATTATAATAACAGAATTTAAACAATCTAAGCTTTTTAAATATTATTGAAATGGTAAAATAGTTTGTAATGGTTTGTATGGTTCGACAGCCTGGTCACCTAATTACATCACTTGTATTGGTCTCATTGAAAATGTACAACATAAATTCTTAAAATTATTAAATTACAAAATTAATATTCCATTTACTTCAAACAACTCATGTAATATGCAAATAATTGAATTAGGCTTTATATCTTTGGAGGTAAGAAGAAAAGTTGCAGATATTATGTTTATTTATGATTTGTTTAATGGTCATATTTTTTCCCCAGAATTGCTCTCTATGATAGAGTTTAATATAACAAATCACCGATTAAAAAATTCAAACTTATTTCATGTACCGTTTTATAAAAATAATGATAGCTCTACTTCTTTCTTCCCTAGAGCATTAAAACTAGCAAATCTTATTACTGATCATGTAGATTTTTTCTTTATGTTACGTATTGTTTTTAATAGGAATTAAGGAATGTATATTTAGCTTTAAATTTAGTTGTAAATTAATTATCATTATTATGTTATTATTAATGTAATGCTGTTTTATTACTATTATTCATTTACCACTGTCTAATTATTATTATTTTGTAACTGTATTTTCATTATTATTTTTTGTCTTACTTTTTATTTTTTGTTCTTACTGTAAAATACTTAAAAATATAAACCTGATACTGCTCACACAAAAGGGTTATAACTCGTTTATCATAAATAAATAAATAAATATATATTATATTTATTATATTTATAAATTATAACGTGAACATAGATATACATAAATTAATGTTTTTTTTGTATTCATTATTAATATACGTTGTATTATGTATAAGTACATAAATACATAATATAATAATATTCAATTTTGTATTTACTATTTTTTTTAGATTCTAAACGAAGTGAGGAATGTATTGATTTTACAATGATGTATGTTTTATTTTTGTGTCTATCATCACGTTTTGGAGTAGAAATAATGCTTTGATTTTTTACTTCAACCCATATTTGAAAATGAAAATTCATTTAATTGATACTTAATAATTTCCAGTATTTTTCAAAAACGTCAGGAAAAACCTTAAAAAAAGTAACGAAAAATGGATATTTTTAAGCATAATCAGTTTTCGACAAAATCGATTTTTTATTTTGATATAACTCAAAAACGAATCATTGTAAATACTTAAAATTTTCACCAAATGTTTATATTAGCGTTATCTATGTATGATTAAATTTTCAAAATATTTTGACCTTTCTAATACAAGGTTCTTCATAAGTTTTCTTTCAAGTAACTGTAAAAAAAATTTCTAGCGTCAGTACAGAAATAATTTTATGAGCGTATGAAATTTAATTGTTTATGAAATCGCGTAAAATTACGATATAGTACAATTTAAATATAGGTAATAATAATATTATATATCCCACTAATTATATCCTATACCGACAAATCTTCTCCGTTCATAATCGTTTTTCGTATACAATGTTACCTGTCATTGCATTCAAATTTAACTCACTATACTACTATACAGCACTATACAACACTAAGTATAGCTTGCTCATGATGTCAGGCAATATCAGAGCTATATTAAATGACCCCGTACAGATAGCAGAAAATGAAATCAATGAAATCCGCTTCAAAGAAGTACCGGAAGTAGCGGTGACGACAGCCATCATATAAAATATAATATATAGTAGGTATAAACCTTGGTAACAGAATTCTTTTTTGTTGTTTTTTTGTAGTTCTCACATTTTAGAAAAGTCGTGTAAGTACTTTGTAAAGAAAAAATCTAACCCAGACTTCAAATTCCCGAATTCCCATTTCTACCAGAAATGGCTGTGGAAATTCTAATATCATTTAATATTTTGAATTAATAATGTTGAGCGTATTAGACGTTGTATTATATATACAATATAATACAATGATATTCAATTTTGTATTTTTTTTTCAACATGATTTAATTATCTACACTATAAAATCTTGAATGGTATTAATTTGGTTTATTTGGTAGATAAACAAAAAGTACAGATGACAATAAAAAATACAATAAAATAATTTCAGTGAATACAATAATTATTTAAAATCATTATTGTACATAATAGGATAAATACACGTTTAAAACTTCCGTGTATATAATTTCTATTTCTGTAAATTAATAGAGTAAGTTACAAATTATTTTTTAACTACTCGAGTATTCTACCACAAGTGACACGCCCACATCTAAACGTTAATTTTGGTAATTTGCGCCACACCATATAACGAAATGGACGAATGTGTAAATGTGTAATCTGCACCACACTTTTAACTTCAATTGTTAAAATTTAAGTATGCATTTATTTATAATTATAACATGATTTTCATACTTTGAAATCATACTTATTTAATACTTTTTAAAATAATTTTTAGAAATGTATAACTATTAAAATGGACATCCACGCGGTACAGCTGAACGGCAGCGGGCAATGACCAGTATGATCGATATAGATATCGATGTATAATAATAATATGTGTGTCGCACACGCACCGGCGGTTTTTAATATATTATAATAATATTAAAAACGGCGCACTGCACGGCTCGTCCGTTGGCGAATTCGCGAATTCGCACAATAAATACGACGTATTCGCTGCCACACTAATACGCGGACGAATTATATAGCATATAAAATATATATAATTAATTGCCGGTGCCATGCCCGTTCGGCTCCGAGGACAGAACCACGTGTTATGCTAATAACTAATATAAGCAACGCGGTGGCGGATCACGTACAATGACGGATATCAAACCGACGATGATTGTCGTTTTATACAATAACGGTCCGACACGAAAATCCGGCAAGGCCGACGGCAAAAATACCAACAATTGTATCTCACAAAAAACGTGGTTGATGACACTCGAGCTGCTGCGCGTCGGCATCCAACACGCGGGGCACGCAAACGAGAAAACAAGACTGGTCTGGGTTGCACCGGCAAAGGCCGAGCTGTCGCGTATGTCGGCATGACGAGAGAGAGGGGATCGAAAGTTCTCGATCGCGTTATCGCAGATACCGATTCGGGAAAGTCCGGAGTACCGAAGAAGGCGGCAGTTTGAACAATTTAAACTATTATTTTATTACAGTATTACCTGTGCTCTTTTTAATAATATATAATACCTATAATATCATTGGTTTTCAGACATTTGCGTTCATTGGGCTTTTACGCAGCTATATAGAGTATTATAGAGTATTACTCTATAAAGTATTATAGAAATTATTTATGTTAAATAGAATACGACGACGTTTCTCAAACCGTGGATCGTGTGCCGATCGTGGCCCACTGGTGGGCCCGCGAGTCAATTTTTGGTGGATCGTGAAATTTTTTTAAATTTTATAGATCCTAAGATTTTTATGTTATTTTATACTGTATAAATTTTATAAATTATAAAGTGCTGTTATCAGCCACAGCAGGAAAAACGAGCACACGCTTTGCATATACGCCTCATTACTAAACATACATTTGTAAAATTATGTAAATTATAAATCTATAGATTTTTTAGTATGAAGTATCTTACAACTTACAAGTACCTTTATGTAAGATATTTCAATTAAAACTATATTAAAAATAAATATATCGTAAATAATCGTCGCAAAAACACGGATAATGTTCTTACCTTAAGTGTTGTAATGATATGCTGATAAATCATAATTTTGTATAGCTATTTAAATATAATAAATAAATAAGGGTCAAATTGTCGCATGCAGATAACAGCATAAAATCTTTTTTCGCCGATGTAAGTCACGATTCACAGTGTAGGTCACGTAGAAATTCAAACGTGTTTGTGACAATGGGGCGCAAGACGTGTGACTTTCTCTTTCTCGTGTACCGCTAGAGACACGGAATGGCCTAACGAGGGTCTCTATCACTAACTAAACTATGATCCACTGTCGGTCCACGAAAATATAATACCGGGTAGCAGAATTTAATAAAATTGTCATATTAAATTGTATTATTTATCATTTCGTTTGATAATTTGAACTTTTTAGTAACAATATAAATTGATTATTATATTGTCGTTACAAATTAACGCTTTAATTTTATTATACAATTCTATGTGGACGTTCAAATGTATTTGATTTTGCCTTTTTTACACAATCATAAATGTAAAATATTTTGTTGGGTCACGAAGGCGAAAAATATTAATAATTACCGTGCCAGCTCAAACAAGAGCTTGCAGGGAAACGCTGAACTATGCTGTCTTAATGTCCTACAAAATCTCAAATCACACCAATGAATGGTGTTTATGTAATGATCTCTAAGATATAAGTTTAACAATCTAATCTAATATATATAATGTATTTGTAATTTCAAATACATAAGCCAGTCCAATAATTTAATACTTATTTTTAAATTTTTAAAAATCATTTTTTTATTAAATTATAATTATGTGTATAATATATATTTTTAAATGTTTAAATTAATATTAATTCAATATTTTGATAAAAAATACCGGGGTTTTTTTAAACTTGTTTTAATTCTATGTTAATTATTAGTTTTTTCTTTGTTTCTAGTTATACAATTTCGGGGTACAGTTTTTCTAGATTTTTATTCTACTGTGTTAAATGACAAGGTTTATCTTTTGTACAATATTTTTTTTTTTTTAATTATATGGATTATTATGTCACCCACTGCTCCCGCAATTATGTTTAATACGTATTTTAATGAACATATAAACTATAGGTTTTTTTTATCATTATTTTATTTATTTTACAACACTTATTATTATTTAATATTTATATATACCCAGATTGAATTATGATTTATTATACATTTGCACGTTTACTACAATATATAGATAAAACTACATTGCAGTCCTTATATGACCTTATATATATATATATATATATATATATAAAAGAACAGGCCTTTTTTATGTTCCCATTTTGTGACGACGCTATTTAACTTTTTTCCAACTTTTTTCACAGAGTTGTTTCAAATACCTTCCCGAGTGTCACCGCGTCAGCCGATTTTCAAAATGTTGATTTTTAAGGGTTAAAATCGGTGAAAATAAATTTTTACGTGTAATTTGTATAACTATATTCATATAATAATAACAATAGCAGTCGGCCGATACGGGACAGCCATCATATAAAATATAATATATAGTAGGTATAAACCTTGGTAACAGAATTCTTTTTTGTTGTTTTTTTGTAGTTCTCACATTTTAGAAAAGTCGTGTAAGTACTTTGTAAAGAAAAAATCTAACCCAGACTTCAAATTCCCGAATTCCCATTTCTACCAGAAATGGCTGTGGAAATTCTAATATCATTTAATATTTTGAATTAATAATGTTGAGCGTATTAGACGTTGTATTATATATACAATATAATACAATGATATTCAATTTTGTATTTTTTTTTCAACATGATTTAATTATCTACACTATAAAATCTTGAATGGTATTAATTTGGTTTATTTGGTAGATAAACAAAAAGTACAGATGACAATAAAAAATACAATAAAATAATTTCAGTGAATACAATAATTATTTAAAATCATTATTGTACATAATAGGATAAATACACGTTTAAAACTTCCGTGTATATAATTTCTATTTCTGTAAATTAATAGAGTAAGTTACAAATTATTTTTTAACTACTCGAGTATTCTACCACAAGTGACACGCCCACATCTAAACGTTAATTTTGGTAATTTGCGCCACACCATATAACGAAATGGACGAATGTGTAAATGTGTAATCTGCACCACACTTTTAACTTCAATTGTTAAAATTTAAGTATGCATTTATTTATAATTATAACATGATTTTCATACTTTGAAATCATACTTATTTAATACTTTTTAAAATAATTTTTAGAAATGTATAACTATTAAAATGGACATCCACGCGGTACAGCTGAACGGCAGCGGGCAATGACCAGTATGATCGATATAGATATCGATGTATAATAATAATATGTGTGTCGCACACGCACCGGCGGTTTTTAATATATTATAATAATATTAAAAACGGCGCACTGCACGGCTCGTCCGTTGGCGAATTCGCGAATTCGCACAATAAATACGACGTATTCGCTGCCACACTAATACGCGGACGAATTATATAGCATATAAAATATATATAATTAATTGCCGGTGCCATGCCCGTTCGGCTCCGAGGACAGAACCACGTGTTATGCTAATAACTAATATAAGCAACGCGGTGGCGGATCACGTACAATGACGGATATCAAACCGACGATGATTGTCGTTTTATACAATAACGGTCCGACACGAAAATCCGGCAAGGCCGACGGCAAAAATACCAACAATTGTATCTCACAAAAAACGTGGTTGATGACACTCGAGCTGCTGCGCGTCGGCATCCAACACGCGGGGCACGCAAACGAGAAAACAAGACTGGTCTGGGTTGCACCGGCAAAGGCCGAGCTGTCGCGTATGTCGGCATGACGAGAGAGAGGGGATCGAAAGTTCTCGATCGCGTTATCGCAGATACCGATTCGGGAAAGTCCGGAGTACCGAAGAAGGCGGCAGTTTGAACAATTTAAACTATTATTTTATTACAGTATTACCTGTGCTCTTTTTAATAATATATAATACCTATAATATCATTGGTTTTCAGACATTTGCGTTCATTGGGCTTTTACGCAGCTATATAGAGTATTATAGAGTATTACTCTATAAAGTATTATAGAAATTATTTATGTTAAATAGAATACGACGACGTTTCTCAAACCGTGGATCGTGTGCCGATCGTGGCCCACTGGTGGGCCCGCGAGTCAATTTTTGGTGGATCGTGAAATTTTTTTAAATTTTATAGATCCTAAGATTTTTATGTTATTTTATACTGTATAAATTTTATAAATTATAAAGTGCTGTTATCAGCCACAGCAGGAAAAACGAGCACACGCTTTGCATATACGCCTCATTACTAAACATACATTTGTAAAATTATGTAAATTATAAATCTATAGATTTTTTAGTATGAAGTATCTTACAACTTACAAGTACCTTTATGTAAGATATTTCAATTAAAACTATATTAAAAATAAATATATCGTAAATAATCGTCGCAAAAACACGGATAATGTTCTTACCTTAAGTGTTGTAATGATATGCTGATAAATCATAATTTTGTATAGCTATTTAAATATAATAAATAAATAAGGGTCAAATTGTCGCATGCAGATAACAGCATAAAATCTTTTTTCGCCGATGTAAGTCACGATTCACAGTGTAGGTCACGTAGAAATTCAAACGTGTTTGTGACAATGGGGCGCAAGACGTGTGACTTTCTCTTTCTCGTGTACCGCTAGAGACACGGAATGGCCTAACGAGGGTCTCTATCACTAACTAAACTATGATCCACTGTCGGTCCACGAAAATATAATACCGGGTAGCAGAATTTAATAAAATTGTCATATTAAATTGTATTATTTATCATTTCGTTTGATAATTTGAACTTTTTAGTAACAATATAAATTGATTATTATATTGTCGTTACAAATTAACGCTTTAATTTTATTATACAATTCTATGTGGACGTTCAAATGTATTTGATTTTGCCTTTTTTACACAATCATAAATGTAAAATATTTTGTTGGGTCACGAAGGCGAAAAATATTAATAATTACCGTGCCAGCTCAAACAAGAGCTTGCAGGGAAACGCTGAACTATGCTGTCTTAATGTCCTACAAAATCTCAAATCACACCAATGAATGGTGTTTATGTAATGATCTCTAAGATATAAGTTTAACAATCTAATCTAATATATATAATGTATTTGTAATTTCAAATACATAAGCCAGTCCAATAATTTAATACTTATTTTTAAATTTTTAAAAATCATTTTTTTATTAAATTATAATTATGTGTATAATATATATTTTTAAATGTTTAAATTAATATTAATTCAATATTTTGATAAAAAATACCGGGGTTTTTTTAAACTTGTTTTAATTCTATGTTAATTATTAGTTTTTTCTTTGTTTCTAGTTATACAATTTCGGGGTACAGTTTTTCTAGATTTTTATTCTACTGTGTTAAATGACAAGGTTTATCTTTTGTACAATATTTTTTTTTTTTTAATTATATGGATTATTATGTCACCCACTGCTCCCGCAATTATGTTTAATACGTATTTTAATGAACATATAAACTATAGGTTTTTTTTATCATTATTTTATTTATTTTACAACACTTATTATTATTTAATATTTATATATACCCAGATTGAATTATGATTTATTATACATTTGCACGTTTACTACAATATATAGATAAAACTACATTGCAGTCCTTATATGACCTTATATATATATATATATATATATATATATAAAAGAACAGGCCTTTTTTATGTTCCCATTTTGTGACGACGCTATTTAACTTTTTTCCAACTTTTTTCACAGAGTTGTTTCAAATACCTTCCCGAGTGTCACCGCGTCAGCCGATTTTCAAAATGTTGATTTTTAAGGGTTAAAATCGGTGAAAATAAATTTTTACGTGTAATTTGTATAACTATATTCATATAATAATAACAATAGCAGTCGGCCGATACGGGAATATGGTACGGCACCGCGGGCCGAGGATTTCCAGCTACCTATTGCAACCTGACTTTTTTTTATGTATTTTATCGGCGTATAGATTTGAATTGTTCCTAGGCGTAAAACACCGACTAGCTCAATTATATAAATTATAAAATAAATTTTTTTCTTCTTTAAAACACAACAATGTGTGTTGATTTAAGAATTTCATTTTGAGAAAGCAAAAACTGCACACGGGCGAAGCCGGGTAATTCAGCTAGTATACTTATATAATATGTAATTTATTATAAATAATTTATTAATATAAAATATATACCGATTAGTTACTATGTATACGTTCTAGAAACTTCTAAATTTGGCTCACGCGTTTGTTAACGTTTTCTAATTTCAGTTTCTTATAACTTCTACTAAATATGTATTATCAGAGATTTTTCTAACATACCGAAAAGAAAATTTATTTATTTTTAATATTTTTACTAATACTTTTTTATTTGGTAGAAATTGTAATTTTTTTTTTATTTTTGTCATATTATTTGTTATTTTTTATAAACTGCTTTTCTTGTCTGTAATCTATTTCTTATCTCGTTTATTTTATCGATTTCCATCAAAATATCTGATTGTACATTATATAATAATTAATAATAGAATAATCATTAAATTATTTTACGCTGTGTATGGTTTTATTTTATCTGTAGGCATGGTTACTTTCTTAGCTCTTTGATTTTGTCTTTTTGGGGGCGGGGGGGGGGGGAATCATTATGAAAAGTCTTTTTAAGTGCTCTCGCAACTCAGGTCCGTTAATTCGAAGTTCATTTTTATATTTACAACTACAATAGGGTTGCCATACGTCCCGGTACACCGGGACATGTCACCAGTTCATGACTTCGGTCCCGGTCGTCCCGCTAGACCCTACAAAAGTCCCGGTTATGTGTAAATAATATTAGTACCAATAATTATATTAAATTATATTTTTATAAAAATTACTGATAATGGCCCAGTGGACAAAAGAACGTAACCGTCTTCAAGTAGAAACTGTATAAAGTATCATTCAATGCAAATTTAATTTCAAAATGACTTGTTCAGAATTTCATACGTATGCTATGGGAAAACCAGAGCTATTGAAACGGGTGAAAAAGTCAGAAAAATATAATATTTCAAAATAAATAAATAAATAATGTTTCATTAATCAAATGTATCTTCTAATTTAATTTCTTTCATAATTCAATACTATTATTATTTTATTCTACATATATATATATTCATTACACTGTGTTCTAAATTTTAATATTATAAAAAAAAAAATGTTGTTCAAATTATTTTTGTAAATGTCCCGGTCAGTACTTGAACTTTTATGGCAACCCTAAACTACAAACAACACATCCATGACCAGATTAGTCACTTCGCATATAATTGTTTATTTTAAATACAGATTAGGTATTATTTGGAATATATTATTATTTTGTAAGTTGTAACACATATTATAAATATAAAGAAAATACTTATTTAAGTAATCCTAACCACATGTTACTACGAAATGTTATATCTTTAGGAAGTAAGAAAAATTACACTTTTCTCTTTGGTTGTGATTATTACATCCAATTGCCCAACAGTAACCTAAATTAATATTTGTATAAATAATAAAATATAAAATATTTTTGAATAAAAAATAATTACAACAGTTAAGTAAAAACGAATAAGCTTTAGACAATAGTTGAATAATGTATTAATGTGTAATGAATTGACTAAAGTAAATAATGTACATCATAATTCATCATATTAAATAAAGATGTAAAGATATTATAGTGTACATTTGTAATTAACTTTTTTCCCGCAAAATGTATTTCCTTAGCACAATTAAATTTACAATAGAATTAAGTTTGAATCGAATAACTTTATAATTTCCCTTTCTATTCGATGAACAATATGCATTTAAAATTGTGACCAAAATATTTATTTTAATTAAAGGGTCATCAAACTCAAAAAATCAAAAAATTTTCTATTACCATAATAAATAGAATAGAGTCTAACTAAGATAATGATACAACTAAAATTCGTTTATATGACTATTCGTTTGTTAGTTACGTTGAATTTT
This sequence comes from Rhopalosiphum padi, assembly GCF_020882245.1. Lineage (NCBI taxonomy): Eukaryota > Metazoa > Arthropoda > Insecta > Hemiptera > Aphididae > Rhopalosiphum > Rhopalosiphum padi. The sequence goes on along the minus strand of NC_083599.1, from coordinate 3,783,462 downwards.
GACATTGCATGTGACATCACGGATTCGTTCGCCGCGGCGGCGACCAAATATAATACACGGCAATATTTATCCATTTTTGGTTTAACGTAAACAATGACTGCTAATAAACTTAATCATTTTTCGAATGAACTGATCAAATGTATTTAACAGTACCTCATAATCTTTCCATTCGTATAACTAAATCACATTTTGATTTAATCTTTTAAAAAAAAATAACACTTAAACGAATTATATTAAAAATTTACCATATTTTCGCCGCAGTAAACGTGTGTAATATTGTTTTGACCAGGCATGTATACGGAGGGGGGTTAAAACCCAAAATAGTTTCGAGTACCTAACGAGAAAAAAATTGTTTTATGTTGTGGCAAATTTGTATTGCTAAATTTTGTAGCCCCCGCGAATTTTTTTTTTTTGTATTCGTGCTTGGTTTTGACGATCGTGACATCGTGTACCTACCTATAAATTTTTACGTTCAAACTGCCATTTTAGTTTTAACTCGTAGGCAATACTAGAAGTGTGTATGTGGCCGTGTGGTTTGCATAATATTATATTAATATATTATTATCTATACGGGGTTTAGTAAGTTCCCACACGAAACATAGCAGGTAAGCGGGTACATATGTAAGTTCCCACACGTAACATAGCTGGTAAGCGGGTACATATGTAAGTTCCCTCATGAAAAAAAATACACCTGTACGTAAGTTTCCACACGAAAAACAAATTATACCAAACACAAACTTTATTGAGACTTAGGAGTTAGGAATGACAACTTAAACGAAATTGGTGTGGTTAAAATTTGTTTTGTTTTTGTATTGCATAAAAAAAATCCAATTCAATTTTTTTTAGGTATAAAATAATAATAATAATAGAAAAAATCAAATCGTATTTGGTTTATTGCGAAAGCTCAAACACTTCACATAGTCATAGTGTCATACTGTGTATAATTATTTTTAAGTTATAATCTGATATTTTATTATTGATATAGTTTTGTTTTTCTTCTTCCACACATTATTTGTATAGGTATAAAATAAATAATAATAATAGAAAAAATCCATTTTGTTTGATCTAATAATACTTTACAATATAGTCATACTGTGTTAACAAAAATATACCAATATGTATTTTCCGGATTTTTCCACGTGGCGATAAAATTTAATACATTACATAATACATTCTATCTTCAATTATCTTTATTATATATGTTGGCTATGATAATATGAAATAGTATGGACAGTCCATTTTATTAATTTCAGTACTCGTTCATTATTAACAGAGTTAAAATGTTAAAAGTTTTATTGAATTCAATTCGAATTTTTATCTTCATCATCCTAATATATTCAAAATAATAGAAGTTTTAAAAATGATTCAAACAAATACATATATAAAGATAAAAACATCAGATTTAAATAGACCTCAAAATATAAGTAAAAAAATAGAAGAAAAACAAAACTATATAAATAATAAAATATCAGATTATAACTTAAAAGAAATTACACAGTATGACTATGTGAAGTGTTTGAGCTTTCGCAATAAACCAAATAAAATTTGATTTTTTCTATTATTATTTTTATTTTATACAAATACAAATATTATACACATTATATTATTAATTTATATTATATATTATACGGACTAGATTCGATTAACAATTGAATTGGACTTTTTTTTATGCAATACAAAAACAAAACAAATTTTAAGCACACTACGTTTAAGTTGTCAGTTCTAAGTCTGAATAAAGTGGGAAGGACGTTTGTGTTTGGCAAGGCTGAGCATTAACGAATTAAAAGTTAAAATTATACACAATTTATATAAACATTATTATGTGTCTGAAATTTTTTATTTTGAAAATTAGAAAATTTTAACTTTAAATTAAGTTAAGTTACTTTTCTTTGCCCAGCCTTGGTGTTTGTTATAATTTTTTTTCGTGTGGGAACTTACGTATGCATATATCCAGGGGTAATTTTTACCTGTTATATCTCGTGTGGGAACTTACATTCGCCCATCTATACAGCGACTAGTATTACCTACTCTGACACGGTACGCAAAGGTCGTCCGTACAAAGTACAGGCACCGCAGCGACCGGTCTGCGCCTTACAAACCGCCACCGCGGGCCGGCGGAGTACGATTGCGCGCGTTTTACCTTTTTAGGTAAAGTACGATTGCGCGCAGTGCCAGAATAACAAAGAACGTGATTTTAGCTATTCAAAGGCGTACGATTGCGCGTGAAATCGGGAACGACGTTATTAAACAAAAAATAAAGTTGTATCATAATTATTTTTAATATTTAAATTTTAAATACAGAAACAAATACACTTATTCAGAAACTAAGAATGATATAATATTTAAAAAAATGTTACTATACCGTCATAAAAGAAAAAAATTATCGTTAAATGTACGTTCAAAAAAGTGGAAATTATATTTAATATAATATTCAAATTACTTAAGTAAATTTTCTAGTGTTTTATATTATTTATACGTATAATGTTTGTGTTCAATTTGCTGTAATTCTACCTTCGATTTTGGTTTTTTCGATTTTGGAAACGGTAAACAGATTTACCATGAACATATCATATTATACTTGGCAACGTCGCAGTTAAAAGTAAAAATAATATGGCGCGCACAGTCGTATCGTACCCCCGCGGACAAAGACGACGCGACACCGTCGACCCACCCACGCCCATGACACAAAGGACCTACGGAATGGAATGGAAGACATGTCGTTCCGGACAAGTACACTGGCCGCCGACCGTCTCGCTCTCTCGCGTGAGCGTGAACCGTCTTACCGACAACAACGTCCCCTAGTCGAAAGACCGCGTAAAACATAATAAATTGTGTGTATTCTCTTTTGTGTCGTCAACACCTGACGTAGTGACATTTGCAGGCCCGCGCGTATTTACAAAAATTTCCGGCAGGGGCAACATACAATTGCCCCCCCCCTCAAAGGAAAAAAAATATTTCAATATTTTGCCGCCCCTAAACTTAATTGTAATATTGCCGCTCCGAGCCCTCCCTTAAATACGGCCTGGACATTTGACAACTAGCTACTGGCACATGCTACCGCCGTAGCCACGGTGTATATAATCAGTGTTCGGAACGTTCACTTAAAAAAGGAACTCGTTCACGTTCGAGTTCTTTTAAATAATAAACGCGTTCAATGTGTCGTTCATTTAATTTTTTTTTAATGAATCGTTAATCTGCAGTAAATATAAAAAAACCCATAAACATATACGACTCAACCCAAAAATAAAAATACAATTTGGACTTAAGAGCATTTACAATTTATTAAGTATCTGAATACATTTTTAATACTTGACTTGTTATTTGAGTTACAATCAAATAAATATCATAGGAATTATAATGGGAAAACATAAAATCTTTAATAAATTAAATGTCTTAAAAATCGATCAAAATCATTAAAAATATAAAGGTCGTTCAACGACGTTCTTTCCAAACACTGAATTTATAATGTATGATATAATTGTTATTATTTCATTGATATTAAATCAAAATGTGATAATTATACGAATAAAAAGATCACGACGTACTATTAAATACGTTTGATTAGTTCAATCGAAAAAAAAATAAATTCATTAGCAGTTGTTTTACGTCAAACCAAAAACGGATAAATATTGCCGTGACGCCGTGTATTATATAATATAATATAGCCGCCGCCGCCGCCGCCCCTGCGAACGAATCCGTGACGTCCAGAGCAATGTCAAAATTCACCTTACTAGCGAACAGGTGGTCACAGACGAATGGTATCATTTTATTCTTCATAGTATGCACTATAATATTTGAGCAAAAGAAAATTTTTTAGTTTGATGGTCCTTTAATTAATGAATTTCCAAATTATTCACTGCAGACATTTTCTTATTATGGGCATCGATTAAATAATAAATATACATGTATATTATGTATATATGTATATTTAATCAATATTATGGGTGAAACGTTCGTTCGGGTTTCGAGTTATTTTCAAATGTCTTTGGAACCACAATAAAGACGCCACCAGTCAACTAACAGGTTAGGCGTTGTTGTTTGATAACGCCACCGCCGCCTACGCACGCCGTGGAAGCAACATATTATTATTCCGCACCACCCACTAGACGTCTACAGACCGAGACCAGTACAATACAACTACGCTTGACGCTTTCACAGACCAGGTACCGCCATCATCGCCCGTTAACTTGGATAATTGGAAGCTGGTCGTGCACCTCTTCGTCAGTTCGTCTGTTTAAACGTGAATCGACGTTCAATCTGTCGTTCGTCTCCTACTTGTCCGTCAGCGCGGATTGTCCTTGCCGCCATTGTTCACACATCGTACCTACAATAAGATGAGCGCCGACAAGGTGGAAAACGGTCAGGTAATGACGAAAATTGATAATGTTTAATTAAACGGCTGTTATTGTCTATTACGCGATAATAATTATTAAAACGTTCTTCGTTTCTGATACGGTGTACCTACCTGTAGCAGCCTGATAACAAACATAAGAATGACGTGGTGATAGGTTTTTAAAAAAAATATACAAAACATAATAGGTACTCAGTTGTAGGCACCTGTAACAGTTTGTTATATTATATTGAAATATGTAAGCAATACTTGGGGCAAGCGATGAATTGAGATTAGTTCAGAACACAATATATAATAATTGGCAACCTGTAGGATTATTTATTTGTGATAATACAGAATGAATACAACATGACACATCACATATTAGTAAAATTTGAATACTGTAATGGCATGACAATGATCAATTTAAGTGTAATAATGCTTGCTTGTGTTTAGGACGAAGCGAGTTCTGAATATGGAGGATGTGAAGGTCCAGATGCGATGTATATCAAGCTGGTATCTAGTGACGGTCATGAGTTTGTTATTAAACGGAAGCTTGCCATGATATCAAACACAATCAAAGCTATGTTAAGTGGCCCCGGTCAATTTTCAGAAAATGAAACGAATGTAATCCACTTTAGAGAAATACCGTAAGTAACGGTGGCGACAGCCATCATATAAATATATAATATAACACAAACCCTAGTAACAGAAGCATTAAAGATATTCTTTTTTTTTTGTTTTAGTTCTCACGTTTTACAAAAGGTATGTATGTACTTCGCATACAAAGATCCTTATACAAACTGCCCAGATCCAGCTCCTGAGTTCCCTATTCCAGCAGAAATATCTGTAGAACTTCTGATGGCAGCTAATTTTTTGGATTGTTAATGTTGTGTAATAAAAACAGATATTTACAAATTATTATAACTATAGAATTTATTGTATCTATAAATTGTATTGCGGGCATAGATATACATAAATTAAATATTTCTTTGTATTGATTATTATTATACTTTGTATCGTATTATATTATACATATTATAATGATATTCAATTTTGTATTTTTTTTTCAAAACACGATTTAATTATCTACATGAATGTTATTAATTTAATATTTGTTAGATAAACAAATAATACAGATAATAATAAAAATACAATAAAATAATTTCAGTGAATATATTATTTGTTTTCACTTAGTCAGTTGGTCACTTTGATTACGTATAAAATAAATATAATATAGGTATATATGTAGCTTATTAAAGTAATCTATTATTTGCCGTCTTACATGTAATGTTGGCTTATTTAATCGTTCCTCGGGTAATTTTAATTTAAGTTTTTTTATTAAAAAGAATTGTTACTGTTTTTGTTAGTTGATTAATGTTTTTAGTTTATTGAAATGGCAACATTACTTTCCTGCTCATTTAATACTTTTAAATTTGTGTCTAATGATAGATTAATTGTTTGCTGCTGTTCATCATTTAAGTTACTCGTCTACGACACAAACATGTAGTTTAATTGTTTATATATATACAATATACAATTTCAAATTTTAAAAAATCAATTAATAAAAAAAAATGAAAAATACACACATATATTCATTATAATTGTTAATAGGCATTTAAAACATAATTTTTTACTAAATAAAGTATATAAAGTATTTGAGTAATTAAAACTTACATAATATATTGCATTATATAATATTATGATTTATGTTTTATTCTCAATTAAGCTGTTGGAGATATCTGTGCCATTGAAACTCAAATCAAGCATAATATATTTATATCTGGTACGAACAGTATTTATAATATTGTGTAATGATATATGTAATATATCATTATTAATTAATTTAATTTAACATTTTCTAATAATAATTTTAACATTTAGTATAAAGTAGATAAATTAAAAATATAATATATTATCAAATGTCATATACATAAATGCTTTGTAAGATGATGCAATCTATGCCCTGATTAATAGCATAGGCAGCATCTCACAACTTCTTTTATAAAAGCACAAAACATACTAAGTAAGTCGCTCAGTTGCACACCCGGTCAATATTCTGTCACTGTTCATATATCATATTCAGTTTATTAAATTAAAATATTGTTCATAATAATTAAGTGAATTATTCACTTTTGTATTTCATTAATTCCTAATCCATTCAACATTCAAGAAGATCATTTCAAACAACAAGTTCCGTAAGAATTAAGGTAATATATCTGTATTTAACATATACACTATGCATAGTCTTATATACACATTTTTACACAAAAAGAAAACTCTCTTAATCACACCTCAAATTAAGTTTACATATTAATAAATATAAAGTAATGAGTTAAGAATATCAATCTAAATACTATATATTATTTTTTTCTTTACTAATAGTAAATCAGAACATTATATTTTTAACTCATTACAATTGAAATGCACGATTTCTTTGATTTGAATCTTGTAGTGTACAGTCTACAAAGACAATAGTATTAGATTTTGGTGAGGAGAGGCGGCTTAGAAAAAAATTCATATCGTTCTCTGCGTCAATCTAAATAACAATTTGATTGTCTAGTCATAAAATGAGTGTTGACAAGAAAAAATTTATCTAATTAAACCTAAAAGTTTTTATTACTAAACATTTTGAGCAAATTATACCACTGATTACTTTTATCCATTTAATTAATAGAAATATATTTTGTATGGATGGGTGACACATTACTTAATTAAATAAATAGTTCAGACAATTTAGTTTTAGTTGGACCCATGCTTTCAGGCTTTACATTTCTAATATGTATACTATATGTCATAGTCTCATAGATCACTTAAGTATATCTTTATTAGTCATTACAATTATTAGGTTGAAAATAACTTAAATAAAAATAATAAAAATAAATAAATATAATTTAAAAAAAAGAGAGATTGAAGACTTTTTGGAGGCTAAGCTTGAATCCTGAATTTCTAACAAAAATGTTTTATACATGTAAGAGGTGTCCTAATTGTTTTATGATTTTTAGTATTTTTCCCCACTTTTGACTCATTATTACTAAAATATAATTAAGTATTCTTTTAAAGGTTACGTAAATACTATATGAATAATTATTATTATCTATCAACATAAATATAAACAATAATTTTATTATACAGTTAAACTGTTTTACAAATAATACATATTAATATATTAATTGTTAGTAAATTAACCTGCCTAATAATTATAGTAATGAAAAAAAAAATAATTTAAAATATCTTATTATTGTTGTTTGATTTTAATTATATGATGTATAATAATAAAATAATACGGTCTAAGCTTACAATTTGTAACAATAATAAATTAGAAATAAACACAATATGGTACAAAAAATGTATTTTTCAACTTTTTTTTTTATCAAATTTTTATTTTTCAAAAATATTTACAATTTACACAGCTGTGTGTACATTTTATTAAAAGTTAAAAATATAATAAATAACCTAATACACTAAACCCAGAGCTTTATAGATAATTTGTGTAATCCCATAATTGAGTAAAAAAATGATAATTACAAATAGGTATTAAGTACAATTTAATATATTTGCCTTTGTAAGTATGTTATTTGGCATTATATGCATTTATTTTAATAGAATTAAAAACTAATCAAAGTGCTAATATTCAAAATAAATGTATAAAAAATAAGATATAAAATATTTTTGATCAGATAGATAAATAATATCATTAACTATATATATATATAATATGATGTCGATGATCTAAAATGTAATATTATAATTTTGAATAATACATAAAATAATTTGTTTAAGTAAATAGTGATTTTAAATGTTAAATACAAATATATAGATTACACATTTTATAAATTTATTATAAAAAACAATGATTAATTATTATTCTTAAAATAATTGTTTTAATATTTAAAAAAATAGAAAAAGTATTTAAATGCATTATTTTGTTTCATACTGTATACAATATAAATTATACAAAAAATGTAATATATTATTGACGAAATTTTTATAATACAATTTTATTGTTTAATGACCTCTCGTAAAAATGTAAAAAGTTACTTCACAAAGTAACTAGTTTAGAAACTACTTTCCATATGAATAAAGTCAGAAACATACAAACACAAAAATGATAAATGGACCCAAGTTTTAAGCCATGCATTGCAACTAAAAATACAGATTATTTAATTTATTATTATTTGTTATATTTTGTAAATATAAATAATTAATTATTTTGATTTTACCTCACACATTTTCCAAAAATAAAAGTGTACAAAGCTAATTTAACCATATTCCAGTTTTTGCTTTTACAGTAATTCATTAATAATACCATGCCAACATGAGAGTGGTAGTAATCACACAGTAGGTTGTGAAGCACAACTTGTGCTAAAATAAACAATCATTAATAATTTAAACTAACAACTTAAGTAATAAATTATAAACATATCAAATATAATTTATAATTATATATACCAAGCATTATATTATTTTAACAAAATTAAGAATAAAAAATGTATTAATTAAAATTAAATAAATGTTTTAATATTACCAATTACCATTTTATTAAAATATTCAATGGATGCCTCATTAACAGTTTTATCCCATGCTTTAGAACCACCAATTGCAGTTTCTATATCCAACTGCCAGTACTTAGTAGGGTATCCAAAGGCCATATCATCTTCAGCAACATAAAATGATCCAGAAAAATCTCGTATTACTTCAGTGGATGCAATAATTCCCATATGACTAATGAGTAATGAATGAAAATAACCAACTACAAATTGATCAACAATATTTTCATTGAAAATCATAATATTAACAAGCTATATTAGTCATAGGTTGCATCAATCAGCTAAAAATGTCAACAATGAATAATGTAAGTAAATTAAATTAAATTCACTTAATTCACTAGAATTTTTTTTTAACTAAAAAAATATTTGTTCAATTACAAAATATTAAGCACCTATTATTTTCATTTTTTAGTTAATCATTAACCATACTGATGACATTTTAGGGTTATCGATTATATTTTTCTATTTTTTTTAATAATTTATAATATAAGCTATACTATGTTCAATTGTCTGATATGACAAAATAGCCTGTTTAGTTGTAATCTTAATATTAAAAGGTAATATCTAATACAACAAAGTACACTTTTCTAATAATTAATAGGTATTAGATATTTTATTTTAATGCATTAGTGTTAATCAGTGTTGTGCGGTGATATTTAAATTGAGTAAACGCTAAAATAAAATTTCAAGTTAAAATTTAAAAAAGGTATTTTATTAATAAGATTTATTTTTAGATAAAATTCATTAATCTTTCTTGTTTCAAAAATTCGTTCTTAATTAATTAATAATACAATTTTGGAATATTTTTTTCTTTGTGCAGTTCATTTTCGATTGAATTTAATGATAACTATTTATTGATGACTTAGTTAAGTCTTTCTTGTCCTCGTGTTCTTTGATACAATTTTATTCGTTTTAACACCGAATAAGATCGTTCAACTGAAGTCGTTGTGCTAGGAATAGTTAAAATTAGTTGACCGAGTTAATACTTCTTAGTTCTATTAGTTAGAAACATTTTTTCACCTTAATTTTGTTGACTAAATCATAAGGATTAGCATTTTAAATACTTCAGATATATATAGTACAATCATTCGTTTTTAATGTACTTACCTAATATAATCAAATATTTTTTCGAAATTTGACTTTTAAAAGTTTTCTAGAGCAGAATTTGGAAATTCTATCATGTAATTTGAACATTTATTATTTGAGTCAAATGTCAATTAATGATAAAAATTTGAACTTATTTAAAGAATCAAATCGTGCTTGCAAATTTGTTAATTTGTTAATTTGTTATCCAATATTTCATTAAAAAGTATTTTGTAAAATTTTTTCAGGTTTTTTACGTTGTTGCTCAAAATTGCTTTTATTTAATTAAACTGTTTCCCATATAATGCTTTAAATAGATTTATCCTATTATTTTGCAATTGACATTCAGTTTTTTCAATTTTTCTAAAAATAATATCGTAATTTGTCAATGCACCTGTGTGATATAATAAAAATAATTATAAATATATGCAACGGAAAAATATTGGCATTACGTTATTAAAAAATTCAATAAGCGTTCGGCAGTTCGGCACAGCGCTTTTAACCGCCATAAAAAATCTTGGATATCCCCTTCAACCGCAACCGGCCATTCCCATAATAACGATACGGGCCGGATAATCCAAAATACGAACGCTTCTGTAAAGAAAATAGAAATATTGTCTTTACAAAAAAATGCGTTTAATTTTTTCGAAGAAACTTGATAAATGTATTACATTGAATGCTCAAATGAGTATTAATATAAATAATTGTAATTTTAATGTATGCACTATGCGCGTTGCGTTTTAATTTAACGTAATAAATGTTTAACTTTTTTATTTCTTCTTTTTTTGGCCAGGCATGCGCCGCTTACCCAGCTTGCCCTGGCCGCACGCCACTGCTGTTATTTGTTAATGTATTGTCAATTTATTACATTATACAACATTACATATTGTTAATTTATGTTTTGTAGATTTCAAACGCAACACGATGACACCGATTCACACGTTAGTGCTTTAAAACATAAAACAAAAACGGATATTTTTTTTATAATATGTAATATCTAAATATGGATAGTTTCAAATGCATCTTGTTCGCCACTAAAATTCTGCTAAACACGATAACAGAGAATGTCTTGTAAGTTGTACATAGTTCCACGAAGCTTTTCATTTCCCCTTTACAGAACACCACAACCTCTTGACGTTTTTGCCATTTATCGTATTAAATTTAATTTTTCGTATTGGTTTGAACGAAGTAGGTAATAAAACAACGAAAGCCAGTAACGTCGGTACCATCATTTGATATGAAATGCAGTTTTCTCATTTCCTAAAATACGTGTCAAGCACAAAAATTGTTATAAGACAATAACGACACAGTACACATTAATACAACTTTATGGCGAGGCGATAATAAACGTACCTTTTTGATTATTAAAAACTTATGATAACACTAGAGAATCCAACACGTAAAAACAGACTCGTGGTTATCAAAATCTAAAGCCAACATATTTGTAAATTACCAATTCACTAAATAATCAACACGGCTTATTTGTAAGTTCTAAAATCAATTGTAATAGACTATATAATATTATGCACAAAATTTATATTTTTAGGAATCGATCGGCGACATTGACGTATAACAATGTATTTCATCCGAATATTGACCATCGAAATTTATGTATACCTTTTTACTATTCCATATTTTTTGTTTCTTTGCCTGTGATTTTCGGCACAATTTATATAATATTATGCCCCTTTCTACAATACATAGAGGACACCATATATGTAGCTAAAGCCTACAAAATATATGGTCAAATTATTGTGACGAGAGCTGTTATCTTATCAAAACATTTTTACAAATACATTTTTTATTTTAATATGATTTTTAATTCTTAATTAATATTAAGATTATATTTTAATTATTAAAATATTATTATTAATATTAATAACCTTCATTTCGTGTTCGTTGTTTTTTTTATATTATTGTTATATTCCTTTTGTTCTGCTCTTGACTATTATATATTTTTCATTGTATTCTGTGACTCGTGACTCGTGTAGCTAACTATCACCTCAGTTATATAATATCTTTATTATAATTTATAAATATTTTCCTATGTACACATTTATTTTAAATTATTATTATTGTACATATTTATACGTAACTAGATCTTTGAATTTAGGAGGTGATTTTATTCTCACCCAAAATGTCCTATACTCACCTTAACAATTTGTTTTAGAACGTTATAAAATAGTACATTCTAAAGTCTATTTATTGTACACAGTTTACAATTTATCACTAATGAAAAACACTGACGATCCTCCCACTTATATAAGATTATATACGTCAATGCTATACTGAGTTGTTGAACTGTCTTTGGTGCAAAAATGTTCTTTTTATTGAAAGTATGTACCAACTTAATAATATGGCCAAAGTCTTGTTTTACATTATTGTACCATAACCTAAACTTATGGTAAGAATTGAAAGGGCATTGGAAGATAATTCTTCGTGAAGGGGGAGGGTGAATAATGAGTGTGCATTTTGGGAGCACCTTGATTTGGCGCTTAAAATAAACTAATTATCGAATTAAATATATAATATTGTATATTTAGTATGCATACAGGCTTAAATAAAACATACGTTTCGAATTATTGGTGGGGGTTCCCACCTAACCATCCAGTTGTAACGTCACGATCCCGAACTTGTGTAGCGTTATGCCGAGCTCGGGCTTCAGCCAACTTTGTTTTCGTAGATCGTCTGCGGGCGCAGCACTTAGGTTTAGGTGGGGACATTGGACAGCACGGTACAGGATTTTGTGAACAATACGATTCTGGCCCCTGTGAGCAACATAATTCCGGGTTCTTTGGGCAGCATGTTTCCGGCTTCTTTGGACAGCACGGTTCCGGCTTCGTTGGGCAGCACGGTTCCGGCTTCTGCAAAGGTTCCAGCATTTTACACGATTCCGGTTTCTGAGGGCAACACTGTTCCGGTTCTTTCAGACGACAAGAATCTGGCTTCCGTGGGCAGCATGATTCCAGCTTCTGCAAAGGTTCCGGCATTTTACACGATTCCGGTTTCTTTGGGCGACGCTGTTCCGATTCTTTCAGACAAGAATCTGGCTTCCGCGGACAACTTGGTTCCAGCTTCTGCAAAGGTTCCAGCATTTGAGACGATTCCTGTTTCTGAGGGCAACACTGTTCCGGTTTCTGCAGACGACAAGATTCTGGCTTTTTTGGGCAGCATGGTTTTGGCTCTGATCGAGCATATGGTTCCGGCTCTGGTGGGGAACACGGTTCCGGCTCTGGTGGGGAACACGGTTCCGGCTCTGGTGGGGAACACGGTTCCGGCTCTGGTGGAGTGCATGGTTCCGAATTTCCACAAGATTCAGGCTTCCGACATGGTTCTGATTTCTGACAAGTTTCCTGCTTCCTGTAAGGTTCCGGCTCTTGACACGCATCCGGACCGCGCTGCTGTATTTCCGGTTCAATTATAACGGCCACGTCAAATAATTTAAATCGAAAGTTTTGAATCTCTCGAATGATGTTCCGCTCCAGTTGCTGATCGATTAGACAGGAGTTCTCAGTTTCAGGTGCATTAGCCCAGTACTTGCACAGTTCGATCATGATGTGGTCTAGTAGCTCAGCACTGACTTCGCATCGGGCTACGTTCAGCGCCGCGAACGAGCCACGCATCTTGCGCCGCATTTCCACCCAGTCAGGGTTGTCATCCGGATCCGCGAGAGCTATTTCAGTTGCCTCGGCTTCGTCTCGTGCCCTCTCATCTGTGGATGGTAGATCCTCCTCACATAAGGGTTCTACATTCTTGTGATGTAGGTCGAATCGATCGTTGGCCTTGTTTGGGCATCCATGGGTTTTCGTTACCTGTTAGTATACATTATATTAAATAGCGGTTAATGTTTGTCATAATATGACGATGATGATGACACTAGGATAATATAGAACTTGGTAGAATTTGACCGTCTGTTCAATAACGATTTTTAAATATTTAAATTAGTATCTCATTCAATTGTGATGTATTTTTGATAACAAAAACATGAAAAAATGTCATATAAAAAAAAATTATTGATTGACAACTTAAACATTATTTTTTTATTTAAACGTTTAGTACGGGTTATCAGTCAAATGTTTGAAGTTTTTAAAAATATTTACCCCTCGGTCCATACCACAAAAATATAGATAAAGAGAAAACCCAACAGACAATCTCCATAGTAATCCATTATAATAATAATAATAATAATAATCAAACAATAAAATAGCCATTAATAATAGCGATTATGGTGATACTGAACAGTGTCAGATCAATGACTCGTGGTAGGGTCAAGTGGTCATAGTATAATTACTTATAATGGATAACCAATAAAAAAAAATGCCATTTATAATTTTGTAATATGATACATAAATTATATAAAATATTAAAATATAATAAATATAGTAAATATTATAATTATAATTATAAATATTTCGGTGTTTGATAAAACTAAAATAACTAGATTTAAAAATAAAACATTTATTTTCAACTAGATACTTGGTTCAATTATACTCTTCGCTCGTGTGTTCCTTTAGATCGATTTACGAATAGAGATAAAACTGAAAACTTAACAGCCTTGAATAAAAGGGTATGGGTAATTTTTTTAAATAATATTTCCTCGAATATTATTCGATTTTTTAAATAATTTAATACTTTTCAAAGTTGATCACGACATCAACCTAAGGTTCTTAAGACAATCTCAGCTTTAAGGTCCCAGTGCATTGCACACATGCACGCCCGCCCCTTCACACACGCCCCCCGCTATAGTTCCAACACTGATACCGAACTGACGTACGAACCTCAGTGGTGCATCCGTCTAGCTGCCTCTCGTGTTGTTCTCTGTACTCGAGCACCTCGGACCATATGGTCAACCGAACCTCCTCGTCGCCGGCCAGCCACTCTTCCCGATACTCCCAGTAATCGCACGCGTGGCTGCATTGGTAATAAAGTGTGGACCATTCGTTGATCACGGTCGGGAACCACGGTTCGTCGTAATACTGGCCCAGGGCCTGGAACAGGCCCGCCGCCGTCGACTTGGTAGACTGCCACTCGGCGGAGTCCTCGAAACATGGTCCGGGGAATGTCACCTGCTTCGGTGCCGGGTCGCAGTCGTCTGCAGCGCATGCGCTACGCGCGCGGGGCCTGAGCGCGCCGTACTTGTCTGGGCCCACGTTGCCGCATCGCCTCTCGCGCGGCGACTGACCGTCGCCCGGACAGCGTAGATGTTTTCTCTTCTTCAGCGGCATCAGAAACGTATCGTCGCCATCTGGAGCGCAGCAGGTCATGGCGTTCGTTGACGATTACTTTATATGACGACGATTATGAAGTTGATGCGGACAATGATGATGGTAGTAATGGCGGGTCTCGATCTACGGATTAAAGCGTAATCTTGTCGGTGTCGCTGTCGCAATCGACGGTGCCGCCGTCGATAATGTCGTTTTTGTGTGGTTATTATAGTCTATAGAATAGATATGTTTTCTTTCGGGTCGTGTTCTTGTTAGGTACTAAATTTAGGTAGAATTTATGCTCAACAATTATATTAAAACAGCGTAAGTTGCACAGTGTTAATGTTAACAAAAATCCGATTTATTTATTATTTTCTGCTTGTCCAACAACCAAACGACGGGGACCGAGTAATCAATATTCACATCGCCGTGAC
This sequence comes from Rhopalosiphum padi, assembly GCF_020882245.1. Classification (NCBI taxonomy): domain Eukaryota; kingdom Metazoa; phylum Arthropoda; class Insecta; order Hemiptera; family Aphididae; genus Rhopalosiphum; species Rhopalosiphum padi. The sequence continues at coordinate 3,767,861 of NC_083599.1, read as the reverse complement.
TACTATATCTGTATTATTACACAAGGCGTTCCACAAATAAATAATAACGAACTGATATTATTGGTAAATCATATATTTATCCCCAAAACCCCTTACAATCTCTGCCTATGCCCCAGTGCCCCACCATCATATAAATGACAATACGACATCCAGACCGTAATTAAATTCCTGTCAAAGTGTTGCTCTAGCATATTATCTAATGTGGCAAGTAGTTACCATATTTATGAATCGCCATGGTGAAATTAAAAGAATATAATATATGTGATATAACTTGTTACAAAATAAACTACATTATTATTAGATAGATAGTAAGTAAAATAAAACAACCATTTTTAAATTTATTAATTATTACTGTTTATAACTATCGCAGGTACACCTTTTTAGAATGTTATTGTTCTTATAATATTATGGTGCAATTGCAATTTGCAATAAAAATGTTAATCATTTAATTAGATAATTAAATACGATTTGATTGTTTTTCAAAAAAATATTTTGAATTTCTTAACTCTTAATTATACATACCATGGCAAACACCTTTGGCCGACCTGGGCTTGGTGATACATTTTACATGTTTGAGGACGGTTACAGGATAACAACAGACCACCAAAAGCGACACGATTGCGAACTAATTTTGCCACACTTAAAAATAATACTTCAAATTTCAATAATATGGGGATTATGTGACATACCTATCATATCTTATTTTTAATATTAATTTATTGTAATAGTTTATATGAAAATTGTAGAGAATTATTGAAAAAATAGGTATTCACAAAAACACAAAAATTAAAAATTAAAATAATTTATGTATATATAGTTTATAGTAAATAGTAAAATACAATAAATTAACCCATAATTAATGTATTATAATAGTCTTGAACTCATAAATATATGTAGGTACATATACCTAAGTATTAAGAGATACAACTCTTATTGAAAAATAAATCGGTACATAGGTATCTACATATTTTTATTTATCAAGTCATTATAGACGAATTTAACTAAATTAGTTAAAGTACTATTAGTTAGTAAGTACTTACTTCTTGTATGAAAAAAGAAGCCGCCATACTGAGATTTTTTAACAGAATCACAAATAACAATTAACTTCACAATATAAAATAAAAATAGGTATTAGGAATATAATCATAAATGAAATATAAACCTCAATAAAGCTACGTAGTGTCGGACTGTCGGAGATGAGTACCTAAACAAGACTATAGGAATAGTTGTGATCGTGATATACAAAATTTAAATTTAAATTACGTATAATAAGAATCAATTATATAATATTATTATGTAATACCTGCTTGCATGCAGATTGCTGACTGATCTATAGTTCGCAATAAATAGTGATTCACCAATAAACCATTAGACAATTAGCAAGTAATAATTTTCTATTTATAGTATCACAAATATTGCATAGATATTGCATTAATATATACAATATAATACATATATATTTTATCAAAAAATGTCATAAGATAACATCGTATTCGTATTAATTTGTTATATTACATCAATAAATAATCTTAACATTTAATTAATATTATTCGGTAATATGTAGAAAACTTTTTGTAAGCAACAACCATATAATATCGCATTGGTATTAATATTAAATGTTGTATCAATTGTGAATCTTCAATATTTATATAAAATTCTTCGTTAACTAATTTATTCTTTTCGATGTAATGATACATTGATGTTTTATTTAGGTACATTGTCTTGCAATATTTCATTTGCGACCGAATTTTTATATAGCGGCGATAAATAGTAACAAACTTTGCACAGGGGTACTCTAACAATATAGCATTATCCAATATGTATAAATGAGTAGCCCGAGTGCCCGATTCAAGGATTAACCCAATTACTATTTACATAATCCATGGATACACACAATATAAGGGAGAGCTTCACGTCTATACATTTTTGCCAATGTCTAATGTATGTTCACCTATTAGATGTATGCGTTTAAAATGTCATCAATTTTAAAAATTCAGACATGTACAAACAGTTATGTCGATTATATTACAAACTGCTAATAAGTATATATATATAGGTACCAAGTACCTACTTACAATAAAATAATTGTGCAAGCATAGAAAATTATTTCAATGTCAGTGATTCAAGCTTGTGTGAATGTAATATTACGATTGCTTTCATGACGTAAGTTGATCTCGTTATTATTGTTATGGTTTTTTTTTTTCATCGCCCTTTTCTAGATACTCATCTACCACGAGCAGTTCTCCAGTATCGTGTACACACTATACCTTCAACGTTAGATACTGCACTCGTAAGTAACAATAAAAAAAAAATAATATAATACAAAATTATTCCGTACACAAATATAAATACAGCTGTTTAAATCATTTGATTTGTGTTAATCTTAATTAATATTTGCATTATTACATTAAACCGTATATTGATAAAGCAAATACTATTTAGTCGTCTTTAATGTGCAACATAAATAGATAGTACTTATGCATATATAACTTATAAGGTATGGCATTTCTTTTAATCACAATACATTTTTGTAAAGTACTAAAAATATTTGATTTAACACATAGTATTAGTAAAAAACAATAATTCTTGTTCATTAAAAAAAAAAATAGTTTTTTTTAGATTCTGAAGGAAGTAAGGAATGTATTGATTTTACAAATTTACAATGATGTATGTTTTTTTTATTATTATTTTTGTGTCTGTCATCACGTTCTGGAGTAGAAATAATCCTTTAATTTTTGACTTCAGCCCCTCTTTGAAAAGAAAAATTTATCTAGTTGGTACTTTGGTGAGACAAAAGTAAAAAATTCATAGTAGTTTTCAAAAGCGCCAGGAAAACCCCTAAAAGAGTAACGAAAAAACGGGAATTTTTTTGCATAATATAAAATCGATTTTTTTATTTTGCTGTAACTCAAAAACAAATCGTTGTAAATACTTAAAATTTTCACCAATTATTTATATTAGCGCTATATATTCACGATTAAATTTTCAAAATATTTTGGCTTTTTTAAGCTATTTATAGACAATTGAAATTTTCGATTTTTCTAAATTTTTTTTTTGAAATGCCTATAAAAAAAATTTGGCAATCCAAAAAATCTTTAAAATTTAATACAAGATTTATTATAAGTTGTATTTATTGTAGTACAAAAAAAAAAAAAAATCGTTAGTCACAAATTTTGATTATAAGCATTTAAAGTTCAAATGTTTACGAAATATATCAAAATCGTGAAAATTTGCAAGGAATTTTTTAGTTGAAAATTCGTAACATTTTTGTGATTTATACCTAAGGTTAAAAAACCCAATACGAGGTCCTTCAAGTTACTTTAAAAAAAATTCTACCGTCAATATAGAAAAAATTTATGAGCGTATGAAATTTAATTTTTTACGAAATCATGTAAAATAACGATATATTACAATTTAAACATAGGTAAAATAATATCATTATATTACTACTAATTATCCTAAACTGACAAATCAACTCCGTTCAGAATCGTTTTTCGTATACAATGATACCTGTCATTGCATTCAAATTTAACACATCCATCATAATGACCTATTTTCCATATCTACTATATACAGCAGAGCGATAACCACTTGCTTACCTTTTTTTTTTAATGAATTGACTAAATTTAATGAACATTAAAATAAATAGAATAACTTAAGACATGTATATTATACGAATATATCAGATATTCACATGCTATGAACAACGTTGCACCGATGGAGTGTCGTAGTCGTCGGACGGAAATAAGCTTGTAGACAGGAACGTCGAGACGTCGATGGACTTATAGACCGCTTTAAATAATCGCTGTTCTCGCGTGATTAAAACGGCGTATCATTTTCGTACCAGATATTCAGTTTTTACTTGACCTTATGGGCTATTGACTCCGCCGGCTACTGTTTAACCCCCCCCCCCCCTTGTATATGTATTTTTAAATACATAATATATATATTAATAATATGTCAGATTTCTCGCAACTGGAAGGTCTTATAAATAATGTAATCTTTAGAATATTTTACAAACATATCAGTTGTAACACCGAAAATTTAAAGTATCAACAGTTTCTATAAACCGTTTCATATTTTTTTAGAAATATCAAATAAACCAAATACATTTTGTCAAAAATAGGTTTTACTTGCCTTGCAGATTATCCCCAGATAATCTCGGCTGTCTTCCTTAATTTTTTTTTTGTTTTTTTCCGGCGTATTTGAAAACTACTATGAATTGTAAATGTTGACCTCTTAAAAAAATACCAAATAGATTCACTTTCCTATCAGAAAATAGAATGCAATTGAACATCAAAGGATTATTTCTACTAGAATAAATGTTTGAAATAATCACATTGCTCAGCTCTGAACCTGAAAATAAGTCGTTAAAAAAAAAATATGGAAATCGTGAGAGGGCCGGTAAAGTGCATTTTAATGTTTTAACGCCTCGCGTTGTCAAAGTAGAAATATATTACCTAGAAGAAAAAAAATTGTAATTAAAAAAAAAATTAGGCCTATATATTATTGTTAACCACAAAACGCATCAAGCCGTGTGACTGGAATGACGAATCTTTGAACTACCATTTTGACTTTTTACTAATTTAATTTCTTAACGTTACGCATGCAGTGCCGCAGTACAAATCGTGAACGATAAATTGAACACAGCCTCCCGCGCAATGACGATTAGTTATGTCGCGCACGACAAATCGGTCTGAAACAATTTAGTACGTTCAAATCATGCCGACCCTCCTGCAGGCAGGCCCATTTCATATTTACACGCTCGCTGTTTCGTGTGCGAACCGAACGCCGCCGCGTTCCAATCTCGCGAGAAAACGCGATCGTCTATAAAGCGTCCTCGACAATATAATAATAATATGTGCACAGTATTACATATACACATTACACGCGCACCGCGCGCGAGCACACAATATATTATATTCGCAGAGCTTGTATTATAGTAGTGTACGTCAGCGGGGGGCGCCATGTACACGATCATATTTTTATTTTGTCCTCTGGAGTGTCGAAAATTCTGTGTGTTCCGTCGCCGTGGGCTATGTGTTTCGAGTGGTTTATTTATTATACGTTTATCATGGTTTGTTATATTATTGTTATTACGTCGTTATAATATTATATTATACGTATTATATGTATATACCAAACGTATACAACAACGCTATTATTTTTCAATTTGATCCGATCCGACTCCCTCTGTGTGTGTACACGAAACATAAATAATATACGAATTCGATGCACTCGCAATTGGCCGATAAGAAACGTGGGAAACACTATTCGGACGTTGCAATATCACAATAATTATTATCGTTATACAGTCACCGGCAGTATAAACACGTATATTCGTATATACATCATATATCATGACTGCAAGTTTTAACTTTTATAAGTATGTTTGATGTACCCATCTTCACGGTAACATTTTATTTTATAGTAAAAAATACGCGTCATCGTTGCGTAGTAGATATAATATAACAATAGTATTTGCACTGCACGTTTAAACCTCGATAATGGAATACGTGATGTGTGATAATAGATGATATGTATTCAATATTATACATATTATTACGAGTAGTGAGTATACTGACGGATATTCGTTTTCCAAGCGGAAAAATACCAAAGAGGTAAAGAAATATTTATTATTGATGAATATCAATTAATATTCTCAAATAGTCAATGAATCTTTAACATATGTAACATATGCACTATCCAATAACAGAATAAGTTTCTATTCGGCCGCGGTACTTGTCAAATTTAACCGGAATCATTCAGTTGTTTAGCATTTAATGTTTATAATATACATGTAATAATTTGTTTGTAAATATATTGTGTAAAATAAAAACATTCGTATTACCTACTTTGTATTTAGGTGTTTTGCAGGACCGGGCCGGTCAGGGAAGACTTTAAAACGGCGTCTACCCTTAAGAAAAACCCAGCTACTTGTAAATAATAATTTATTTTTTTATTCGGACAATTTACAATCCGTATATTTTGTTTACAGAATAAGTTAAAAAGATGATTGACATAAACATATTATACATAATAATATTATAAAACAACACATGAAGCAGCAATAATTAATTAAAAATAAAAAGGTATATATTGTTTATTGTTTTATAGACATATTTTAATCTGAATTGAACAAAACATCGTTGCTTTGCTTATTAATTTATAATTATTAAAATTTGAAAACCACAAAATCTGAAACCTATAAATAGTTGTTATTTCGATGAAAATTATTTTAGTCATTTGGACGACACGACGGTCGCCGATTCAATGAAACCACCGCTCGACAGTTCATGCAATGTTACAGATCGTAACATATTAATTATTAACATATATTATTGTAATGTTATCGCTGGTTGTGCGTAGGTAGCTGGGGAGAATAAGCCGCGTATTATATAGACACTTTTAACATTGAGTTCACCACAATATTATATTGTCAATATATTATTATGCACCGCATTTAGGCATCTAAGCCGTCATAATAATTATAACATTTAACATTTTTTTTTTAAATTATTATTATACGTTTATACTGTTTAATATGACTTTAGTGTTATTGACCAGTTTCCAGATAAAATAGATCACAGAATTGAATTAGCTTAAATCAAAATGTAAACCATTATAATATCATTAAACGGTATAAATATGTATGTAGTTATTATTCAACTATTTAAGTATTAGGTATACTTAATTTTACAATAATATGGTTTTTTTTTTGTTCGCTGTTATATGGTGTTAATGTTATAAAAGCTATAAATAAATAGAGTCTCCACAGAATATTTACTCACGAGCCGCTACAACTGCAAACATTCAGGTAGACAATATTATTAAAGGTGAGGTACATAGGTATATGTACAAAGATTCAAAGAATATAAACAGATTTTAGCATTTTAAAATGAAACTTAGCTACACATTTATCATTATTTATCACAATAATAATAAGCTCTTTAAAATATAGGTATAACCATTGATTATAAATTTATAATCAATGGTATAACTCATTTATATGACTTTCTTAGATATTCCAAGCGGAATTATAAATCACAAGATGTAGGTATTATTTATTTAGTTTAGAGCAACATGGGTACTATTAATTAGGTATGTACAACGTAATAATAAATTATTTTTGTAGAAAATAATATATCCCCAAAAGTATTGTGTTCCCGCCGAATGGAACACATTAAGTAAAGAATTAATGAAAAAATAAATAATATAACATAAAAATATAAAATACAAAACAATAATATTATTTTACATTGAAATAATCACTGAAAACGTTGGCTTATTAGAACTAAACGGTGTTTCGTAGACGAATTATTTATAAATTTATGATGTTAATTTACATCGTCATTTGACTTATATGGTTCATTATGTCGTTTATGATTGTATTATTATATTATACAAAACGCGCGATTGCGAACAGCGCGTTATTGTACACCGGTATTATAATATTATGTAAACGCGGAGGCGCCAGGTGAGAAGGCGTAGTTGTATAGGTACACGATCGCGGGCCCGATAAAGCGGCCAATGAAGATTATAAGACACTATTAATGTCATTAATTAATTGGTGTGAAGGTTTTAATATATTACATAGTATAATGTGTATGTGTGTGTGTGTGTGTGTGTGTGCCTATACGTCCATTGTATTTTAATTCGGTATCAAATAGTCCAAGATTATAGAGCAGAAGACGGCGTTGTGCGTTATATGTGTTTATTTTTTCTCCATTCAAATGTTCCCGTCTCCGCGTTTAATTGTTCTCTAATGAACACGTCAATGGCTAATGTGAACTATTGTAAAAATGGTAATAAATAACCACGCCGGCTGTGAACTGTCCATAATATTTATATAGAAGTGTGTACTTATAATATACAACCTACCCACTTATAGTCGAGATTAGAAGTTTTTTAACTAAAATATTATATAATGGGTATTATAATATTATGTATTTTTACCAGTATGAGAATAATATTATTAAATGCACGTAATACTAGCTGTTTGGTGCACAGCTTTAATGTCCACTCATCTTTACTATAGATCTACCCATCGAGTATCGATCACAAGTTAAAATTTTATTAATTTCACCATTTAATAAAAATATTTTAATAAAAATCATTTACAAAAATTATAAACAATAAACGTATAAATGCACTTATATAATACGTAAAGTAAAAAAAATAATTACAAATTACGTCATTAAAAGTATCGTTTGTGCTTTTTTATACGCAATACCTACGACATATTATATATTATAATTACAATGAAAATTTCAATTGCATTCATTTTTAAACGATGTAGTAAGATTAATTCAGAGTTGATAAACTTTAGTGTGCAATAGTGTGCAATATTTTTCGAAATATTGTATTGTTGGTTTTTATATAAATAAGTGTAGCCGCGTAGGTAGGTACTTAATTGTTAGTTACTGTTAGGGCTCGGATTTATATGTATATTTATGAAACCAAAATATTATGTATTATACTAATATGATTTAAATTATTAATATTTAATTATATAATATATCCATATGAGTTTCTAATGAAACAAATTATATTTTAAATAGTAAAATTATTTTAAAAAAGGTGATATAAATAATAAAATAGAAATAAAAAAAGTTAAAAAAAAATAAAAATGTTAATTATCTTGATTATAATTTATGATAACAGCCATTTAGAAATTTTGAAATTCAAAAGATCTTCGATTTGGTCGTAAAATTGTCTTATACTGACTAAATGATCTTTCGGCTTCCACTGGTGTTATTGGACTGTATTGCATTTTGACTATGTCTGAAGGAGTAAGTTATATCTACCGCAGATTAAGTTCAATAATCGGTATTATTTTGTTACTATGTTGTGCTTTTGGAAATTTGGGAAATTGTTTGTATTGAAAAATACAATCGTACATAATTAATAATTATTAAAATTCGTAAATGAACAAATTGTCAAAATATGTAAAAATATGTAAAATAAAATATAGTTAATTTCATTGGAAATCCCTTGAAACGTATTTATCATTCACTTAAATTAATGTATCAAGTCACAGTACAAATATGTATTTACATATAAATCCGAGCCCTAGTTACTATAATAATATATTTCTTTTTATCAATTAGTTCTAATGTTTATGTTCGATTTTATTGGTGTTTATAATTATGTTTTTATTTTTAATTTCAAACGCAAAAAGCAAATGGCATTTGAAAGTGCTGGGTTCTGCGACAAGAAATTCAATAACAGTACGGTGTTTGAACTGCACATCTAAAGGGGCCGCGTTATTATAATATTATTAAAATAATGACATTACACTATCGCGTCTTCGCACACACTAAACCAACGACAAAAACTATGAAATGCGCAAAAAATTAAAACTTTGTCACAAATCTAACAGGTAAATAGGTATTTATTTATTTATTATAATAGTAAATGGGACAAGACCTTGACATTTATATAACATTAATAATTAATAATAATAATAATACACTATTACATACATAATATTTAACAGATAATAATATAATACAAAATAATTAGACACGAGAAGTTGTTTAGATGTAATTGGATCCATTAGCTAATATCATCATACGCAAAATGGGTTCGTCATATAAACAATTTGTCGCACAGAACGGGACCTGGAAAGGAGCAAAGTCGCGCAAATAACCGCCGGGAACATTAAAATTAATCCTTCCTAACATATCTGAAGCGTCGACTTCCCCGCTCAAGAGTTTCGACAAGAAAACCAAGTTAGCCTTTTTCTTCTTGCTCTCGACGTCTCCAAATTTAATTTCACTAGAACTAATGTATAATCGTGTGGAAGGCAGTCGATATGCAGTACAAAAGAAGCATATTTTAAGGTATACCTTAGTTACTCAAAATTTTGTAACGTTTCGAATCGAAAACGCAAAGACGATTTATATTTTTATAACTTGAGCTCTTATATATGTACGTAAATATGAATTACTTTCAGAACACGAATTGATGTATTCCAATCCATGTACAAATAACAAACAAAATCATCGATGAACACAATACTGTCTTATATAAGTATACCTACCTACGTTTAATTTAGCCGCCTATAAAGTAGAAGCATCGAACGTGCTATAGGCGCAACTAGGGGGGGTCTTGGTTGGGCTAAGCCCACCCAGTTTTGTCTGTAGCCCACCTAATTTTATTATGTGTTAACAATACTAGTGACGTAGGGGCAAAGCCCTCACGGGTTGCTGATATCAATTTAGCCTACCCAGAAATAGAGCTCTAGTTGCGCCTATTCGAACGTCACACTCACACAGGCGGCATCGGAGTACGCAATTATGAATTAATGGCCTAAAAACCGTTTGTCGTTGTATTATAGTAACGAATTTATGTAGAGACGCGACGAAGATCAATTTCCCCGTGTCGTCGCGATGGATCTGCAATCTGTTGTACTGTGTAATAGTATCTATGCCGATAGGACCGTGTGTCCGCTAAGCATAATCTACGTCAACAGATGCCGCTGATGTGACGAACCGATGACTAACGTGGAACATTGAAAATAATACGTCGCCGTATTATTATAGTGGTAATATCATGTGGTATGTATACAGTGACCAGATATAAAAATTTAAAAAAAAAGTACATTTTAAAACTTAGCTCCTTCTCTGTCGTAATTGCCCAATGCGTATACTATTCTATCCGTTTTACCCATATTTCTATAGGTCATCTTCTTCAATAAAAAGGACACTAAATTAGTTGACATTATAATTTCAAATAATTGTTTTTTTTTTCATCTGATTACTCTATTTATTTTATTATTATTATTATCAATTAAAAAAAACCAATTATTTGAAATTATAATATCAACGAATTTAGTGTGTGTCTTTATGATGAAAATACTTTGATATTGAAGAATTTAAAGTAAACTTAAACTAAAGTATAAATTATTTTTTAAAGGTAAAAATACCGAGTGTAAAATTTAAATATATTATACGATTTAGTATATCTTAAATCGTGCTACCAACCAATAAGAATGCTTTATGTCGAACCATAAAATATAAATTAATAATCAAATTATAAAAAACAGTAAAAACACATAAACACGTATTAGCCCATAATAATTTTAAAAAAGAGTACAATATCATGTACTTAACACTATTGTTAAGGACATTAGGAGTTAGGACCCATGTCAAAAAAGAGTTCGTCTGGTCACCATAGGTATGTACAACTGATGTGGGCATTGATTATAATATTAATATTAGCGTTTATAAGTAAATGGTTTGGGTATCCAATAATATTCAATAATATTCCTGTAGCAAAGTAAGATCATATATTATTATTATTTATTTGTCCCGTTTTGAATAGATCATAATTTTATAAAAAACAACCAACATTTTTTATAAATTAAGCGTGTGCAAATATGACCTGGAAATCAATCACAATTTACTAGGTACCAGGTAATTAAATAGCCAAATAGGTACCTAATTTAAAAACAACATAACATATTTATCACTCTATTTTTAATCATCTGTAGTAAGTGTATGATTGATCCATATAATAAACACGAGAGGTAGGTACGCGAAAAACAAGTTTGAGAATCGCTGGATTATATAATAAAACGACTCTATACGAAGCAACTTACTGTTGTATATATTAATAAATATTAAACATAAGTTTAATTAAAAATCATTCTTGTATAGCCTAGAGTATTTTTAAATGTTTATTTATGGTCGAGATAAAAAGTCTTATATTTTTCTGACAATCAAAATTCTATATAATTATTATAATTTTTAATTGTTAAAACTGTTAATCTATATAAATCTCTAGATAAAATGTATGCAAATCAGATCACATCGGATAAATATGAATTACTAAAGCATATTTTCAATTAGATAGATACTATTTTAATCATTAACCGTGTATATTAATTGTCTGCGTAGTAATTCTAACGAAAACTGTTTATACGATGTGCTATAAGTAAGTAGTACTTAATTAATACTTTGGTACTTACAACTCACAAATATAATATCATTAAGCAGAATCGCCTGTAGAGGACTTATCTATGTATACAAATCTGTTGTACACGGTAAGTCACACGTATATAGGCAACTATACATGAGTACATGAGTACTGAAATACTTGAATAGGTATAGGTACGGCCCGACTATTTTATATTTTTAAACCAAACACTTCTTGGACACCGCGTCCAGCCATGTATTTGTATCTTTCTACTCGATTCTCCGTGAGAAATAAAAGTATATAATACATTATATTATTATACTCTTAAATAAAACGATTATAAAATCGTAACCTATAGGTATATATATGTATATAGTCGAAAAAAGCATTCTATTGGAGTGGGAATCGTTCTTGATACGAACAATAATAATAATAACCAATAACCAATAACCAATGTACCTCTACACGCGTGTTTAGTGAACTATTGCGCCACAGCGATTCTCCTGAGGCTATTTGTTTTCTATGTTTGTTGCTTGTTACGTGTTAATTTATTGCGGATGGCCAAAAAATACATAACAAGCGCTCCAAAGACAATCGTACATAAAGGGTTTACTTTGTGTTTACCGATTGTTCGAACCCCTGTCGTGTGTGTAACATGTCCCCTATCATTTAAAATGCTACTCAAACTCTGGGCGTTTGCCACTTCAGCCGAACCTTTGTGTGATGTAGTTTCATTTATTTCGGTTTTATCTACTAGGAAAAAATGAAAAATACGGCGTAATGAGGTCACACGGTTCGGTCGTCGGCCGTGGTTATTGGAAAAGCTAGAAAAAAAAAAAACCACTCGCGATATAACAAACAAAATTCTTCATCACGATTTAACACAACATTTAAGCTCATCATATCGGACGTACCCAATGTTAACCTTGAATTAATCAATTGACCTTACTGCTCTTCGCCACAGTGGCCTTGGTAAAGTCCAATAAGAATATTGTCCCGCATGCAAGACGCCCTTGTTTTGTTATGTTATGTTTTTTTTTTTTTTTTTTTTTTTTTTTTTTAATTTGTGTTTATATCAGTTTCAAAGCCGTTAATACTAAATGCATACTCTTGCGCTTTCATTCGATCAATCTTAGAACGGATGTTTTACGAATATTTAGCTATCATCACAGTAGTTCAACTATCAATATGTTAACAAACCATGGATAAATATTTTAACGAAATGTCATGACATTTTTCAGTACTCCTCAATCTCTCTGCGGTTGTAGCCTATTAGTTGTAATATTTTGATAATATTTCAATAAATAAACCTTGGTCGGATCCAGGAACTAGGAATGAAAAAGGGATCTACGTAAGAAACGCACAAATATCATGTGAATATAAATTTAATAGGCAGGTACTCGTTATTATTGTAAAAAGTTACAAGCCATAAAAAAATATCAACAATTTACCTTGCTGAGAGAAAAGTATTACACATTTTTATAATCTAACTAATAGACACAAGAAAAATATCTTTCAAATAGTAACCATGAAAGATTTATCCCGCATAGGTTTTTTGTATTTGCCCCTTTGACTTACTATTTGTTTACCTACTTCACGACTACACGCAACTATACGTTTAGCAATATCAAAGTTGAAACTCGTATTTTAACAGCTGAAAAGGGGGGTATTTTTGTCGCGATATTCACATTAGTGGATACAAAAAATATCTCACGGATTTGAAAATATGATCTTAAAGTATATTTAAAAATTCCAAAAATCGTAATTCGATTAAATTCATTATTAAAGGATATAACATTGAGATGAACATTCTTGGCGAATCATCGTGTATATAATGATAAAACGTGAAATAAAATAGGTGTGCAAACATTACAAAACCCATTATTATTATTTGTGGTAACATTTGCATATTATAATAGGTATACTATTACTATATATAATATCATTATTATCATTTAATATTATCCCCAGTTGGTCTGTTGTTGTTCTCGTAATGTTTTAATGCGCACTAGTTAAATGTCAATAATATAAATTACAATGACATTCATTTATATGTGACAAGTGCTGGAATTATTGATGTTGGGTATATTATAATATACGATATACGACATTCAGTGTCGTATGCCACATTAAACTACAAAACCACACGATATTATTATCTTGGTTTAAAGCATAATATCGTTTCATTACTATACTCTAACCATAGTAATATAACCTAACCTAACCTTTTTTTATTAGACGTGTTCTGTTGTTCTAATATGCGTTGGCTGTGGACTGTGGTTCCGTTCGGTTCCGGAGTAAAATTATGTATATACGCGTTTGTATGTTAATAAATTAATTTCTGTCGTTGTCTCTAAGTGGAAATAGTTTTTATTTTAATTATAAAACGATTTACCTATGTGTCTTATTTGTGGAATTATACGCGGTTACTTTGCAGTATGTAATAAGTATTACTATAAATGCAAAATGCTTTTTAAATAATATATATTTTTTTATTAATATTATTTGTTGAAAATGTAATAACTATTCCATACAATATGCATATTGTACATATTTTAACAGTAAACAGGTACCATCTGTTATCGTAAGAAGTAGGTATTAAAGATTTTTTTCCCATGTTTATTTGTATGTTTTAATGTGGGTACAACACGATTGCGAACGAATAACTCTTATCAGAGAATTTGTTTTTTTAGCCGAAAATCGAACGATTGCGAACCTCTTTTTAGACAACGTTGCCAAGTTTATAATTTCTGAATATTTTAAACATTTATTTATTTTTATTTATTATTAACATTTATTATAAACATTATTTTTTTTTTAAATATAAACTATTGGTATTAATAATACAATTAAAACAACAACTCTTCGTTACAAACTAAAATAAAATTATACAAATGGGTATGTAGCGTTTAAAATGTTGATTAATTAATACAATTTTCGCTGTATAAATATTAATAATACTGTTACAAAATGTACTTGTTAATTTTACGTTATAGAAACTGAATAAACAAATAATATAAAACATTCAAAATACTAGTTTTAAAAATACACATGTTAGTGTTACGTTAGAAACTGAAAAATAAATAAAATAATACATACATACATACATAGATCTGAGTTGTGATAGGAATGAATAACAAATAATACTGCATGACTATACGAATCGAGCTGGTTTTTCATCAAATTAATATAGATATAATATTATAGTTAAATATGTTAGTATCTTTTCAACATCGTACCTATCTATCTTATCGGCATTGCCCCGGCGTGGTGTAATAGCAAAAAACCCTTATATTATTACTATTTGATTATTTTTTAAATTATTATTTAAAAATGTGTTATTGACACCAAATCTGACAACATCGCAAAATTAAAGTCGGGTAAAAACGTTCGCAATCGTATATTACCCTTTAATGTATACGCTTAAATATGATATAAATAATAACTGATAGGCAAATATTGTGTTACAGTGTACGAGTATAGGTACTATACAGTAGAAATGTAGACTACAAAATTCAACTTGAACAACAAAATCGATCAATAATGGTGACACTTAATAAATTGATTAGTCTAAATGTACTTTTTTGAAATGGTGTGTTAGTTAATATTTAAACCTTTGCACCACTTCTGTCCTCGAATATAGTGATGACAAAGTCAAGAACAAGTACTAAACGGATTTAAATGGTTTTTGAAAATATTTTTTTTGCAAAATTAAAACCCATTTTTGATTTCACTTTCCTGAGCAGAATATTTTTGAATTTTTCTCATCATTTTGATACTTAAACATTGAATTTCAAATAAGCTACCTTATAATTCACAGAAAAATAACATTTAGCTCTGAAATATGAAGTATAGAACTTATGAAATAAGCGATTTATTAACTTAGGCATCGTGATGATAAAGATGACGGAATATCGTATAATAAGGTATGAAAAAATGTAAACTGACCTCTTGAATATAATAAATTATAAATTATACGTCTATTTTTAGTCATTCAATCCGGTCAGCTCGTATAATCTTGTATCGTTAAACCGTAATGTAGATTATCGTAAACAATTAAATGCTTGCCAGTAGCGATTTTTGTTCCGGTATCTATTTGTATATCTGTATTATTAGGTGTTTTTGAAATATTAATCCCCTCGTCGTCGTCATCTATATAATTATTTAAATATAATAAATACATACCCTCGTACTAATTATTAACGATCGAGCAACGTTGGTGGGTTCACAAAACTAAATACGATACATCGGTCACACCCCCTTGTCATACCATATGGATTGTTTACATGTGCAGTGCGCGCGCGCGCGCGTATGTGTGTGTACCATATATTATTATATAAACGTGTACGTGCGTATGTATTTTATTGAATAAAGTAGTAAGTATAAATTATATCGAGACAAGTATAAAAAATTATCGATTTAATCTGCGTGTTAAAAAAATTAGGCCCCACACAATGTATAATATTAATTATATTATTTATTCGTCATCATTTGTATACTTTTATATACTGTAGCAATGTTATAATAACACATGTGACCATGTGAGAGGTATCCATGAAAACTAATAAATTTATCGTTCATCAATAACAATATTACGGTAGGTACCTTATGTTATTATATTATAGCATTCCAATATTGCGCTTGAACGTTTTATCATGGTGTACAAACCAGTGCGCGGTACGATATTTTGTAGAATTACGAATATCATATTGACTAAAATCAAAAAGCAGCGAAAAATAACTCTGACGCAGTTGAAACAAATACTGTGCTCGAAGTTCGGTAATAATTTCTTTCGCAAACGGAATCATAAATACATACTACTGGATGTCATGGAATATCTGTTGTACACGAAGAAATTGTCCGTAAGGGTCAGTTCGACTTCGGATGAACACAACAGTATGGAGACAGAAGTTACAGTTAATAATAGTGAATTAACAATATATTATAGTGAGTTTATCATAGAATTTTTCATATGCAATATACATCGTGTACGATTATAATCTATTTACAAATAACACTTGAGTTTATATTTAAGTTCAAATAAAAGGCGTACCTGCTATAAAATAATAATAAATCAATAATATAATATTATACATTATAAAATTTATAATATTATATCAGTGAGATCGTTATTATAATACACTATTATTATAGTATTTACTATTTATGCATTTATCAAATTCTTGCCATATTAATTTGAGTGTAAAATACTACTGTGTATACCTACTTCTTTGCATATAACCTTACAAAAATAATAATTACAATTTTTCACAATGAAATAACGCCAAACGATATATTTTAATATTTATAACATATTATTTAAGATATATATTTTTCTTCATATTTTTGGTTCGATATGAATATTTATTATATATTATAAACATCGATTAGATAATCATAAAATAAAAGTATTAGATAAATATGTAAAATACATTTTGTGTATTTGAATACAATTTATTTTTTACTTATCTATTATATAGTTTGTGTTCTCGAGAAAAAAACTTTAATTTATGATTATCACTATAATCAAACTTCAAAAGTCGATAGTCATATAGATAAAATTACTATTCTATTAATACATGTAATAATAAATAAAAATAAAAATAGTACCTAAATACTATACTTTTTTTAAACATATTTATTAATACAAAAATATATTTTACATATCATAAAGATGTTGTTACGAACGAATTGTTGTCAAAGTTCAATGATGCCTTTTTTTCAAATCCATCGAATATTTTGGCTCAAAATATCTGTACTGTATATGACCCATTTGAAATAGCATTGTCAAGAAATAGGATTCAAGACCAAATAGTTTCTGATCATTATTTTTCTACGAGAGTAATTAATTAAAAACTTATAATGGCGATTTGTAATACAATAATAATAAATGACAACATTACTTATATTTATTTAAATTAGATTAAGGGTTGCGGAAATCCGATAGGAGATCAAAAATATTCTGGCCGATGTTGGATTTTCGCCTGCTTGAACGTAATACGAGTTCCGTTTATGAAACATTATAATATTTCACAATTTGAATTCAGCCAAGCTCACATGTTTTTCTGGGATAAGGTACTAAATTTTAATAAAAATTATTCGAATAAATTTAGAAAATGTGAATTATTATGTCATATTATTTTGTACGAGTTGAGTTAGTAGTTTTCGGATTAAAAAAAGAATAGTTTAAACGCAAAAACGGATTTTTAAATTCATATTGTTTAAAATATAAACATTTATTTAGATTGAGCGATGCAACTTTTTTTTGAACGGAATAGTATCAACAGCTAGAAATGGTGAATCTTTAGACTCCAGAAAAGTGATGCATCTGCTAAAAGTAAGTAAAAAATTAAAAAATCTATCGTAATAAGATAACGCTTTTGTAAATTTGTCACCGTAAAAATAAAGATTTTTATTTTTGCATTTAATACACTTTTAGTATGAAATTAAGTTGTTGTTCAATCAATATTTTATTTAAAAAAAATATATGGACAGGTATCGTTAAAAATATAAAACAAAATAACCAACAAGTAGATATGTGCTTTATTTCCATATTATAATAAATTATAAAATTCAAAAGTAACAATTTTCAAAGAGTTTTATAACAATTTTTTTATAATTTTATAGACAGACAATCCTACAAAGTTTTATATACGTCTTGTCTTATCCAACTAAAATATTTATTGTTTTTTTGGCAATTAATTTTTCATACAAAATGTATTCTCTTATGGATAAAACAATATTATTTTTCAAAAACTAATAATAATTCTACAATTAAGCTATAACTACATGTCTACATATTTTTATGAAAACCATGAATATACAGACTCATTATGCTATTATATTATAATAGAATTATGATTTTTTATAGAACCCCGTTGAAGACGGTGGCTATTGGAATATGGCAGTCAATATAATCAAAAAGTATGGACTTATGCCAAAACTTAGTTTTCCAGAAAGTTATAGTAGCGAAGACAGTAAAGAACTTAATTGCATTTTGAACAGTAAAGCAAGTTTAAACTATTTAATATTTAATAGAGAATATAAAATCATTAAAATAATAATAACAGTTAAAAACATGTAACTGTTAAAATGTATCTCATTAAAAATATTATTTTATCAAACGTAAAAAGTTATAAGTGCTTATAACAGCTTATCATAAATATAATAATATATACTATACTAAATATTGCTTAAAAGTCCAAATGCAGTGGAAACATTTTTGAAACAATTTGAAACATTCCACAATTCACTATTACATAAATTCATATTTTTATACATAATATAATGTTTTTATGTATTTTTACTAATTTTAAAAGATTTTTACCACGAATCTAAATTCATATAAAATATATAGAAAAGTACATAGGTCGGTGTATCGGTTATGATTTATAAGTTCATTATGATAATAGAATTCGTATGCAATGAATTAAAATTTAATATATCTACTCTTAATGACGAGTTTTTCTCAAAACTTAGTTTTTTCTAATTATTTTTTGTGATTTCTTTAACCAGGTTATTACGGAAGAGTAAGCTGGGTATAGCATATATTATGTTATATATATATTGAAACCTCGCATTTTCTACGTCTTACGAAAGTTGTATTTTTATATACTGTGGTATACCAGTATACCTAGAAAATTAATCAACTTTCAACTGTATAAAAAAATATATATACTTTTATTCTTATATTAATTTATGAACTCTGTGTACCAGATATGAGCTTAGCTCAGTTGGTTTATGTCATATTATGTATATCAGCTCTTATTATTATTATTGTATTAAAATGAAATTATGTTGAAATAAAATATCATATCAAATAGGTCAAAAAGAGACGGCTCTGGATTTACCATAAATTAAAAATTTGTAAAATGTATAAAAATAATATATTCGTTAATAAACTATTTAAGTAAGAGTTTTACATTATAGCTCCGAGAATTTGCCATTGTTTTACATGATATGGTGACCAACAACGATACGAATAGTAATATTTCTGACCAAATCGAAAAGGATATGTCTATTGTGTTCAGAATCGTCGGAGTATGTTTGGGCATTCCGAAACAGACCTTTAAGTGGTATTATCGCTCAAGTGCTAATGAACCTTTACTTCACTGCGATATTACGCCGCTTGATTTCTACAACACAATGGTCGAGCCGATTGTTCACCTCGAAGACAAGGTGATGACTATTGTTTTTATTTCATAAACCACATCGATAACTATGCAATTCAAAACTTCCAAAATATTTTTATTTTTTTTCCGTCACAGGTCTCTTTGATATCTGACCCAAGAGCCAATAATGAATTCGGTCGATTGTACACGTTGGATTTGGTTGGGAACGTTACAGAAGGCTCTAAAATCGCGCGCAACAATCAACCTATAGAAGTGCTGTTGGAAGCGTGCAAACAATCGATCGCCAGGCTTGGCGAACCGGTTTGGTACAGTTGTGAAGTGAACCAGAGATTTTCGAACGAACTTGGGCTAGAAGACTTAAAACTGTACGCTGTACCTACTCTGTGAATTTCCGTTATACGAATCGTGTTAGATACTCATACTGTTATAATATTATTTATAGACATGACATAGAATCAATATTCGGTACCGATACATCAATTCCGATGACCAAAAGCGAACGAATTTTATACCATGATTCATATCCAACGCACGCAATGGTATTGACTGGATTCCATGAAGAAGTAATCCTATACTACGCTGACCTACATAATACGTATACCTATACATTTACAATTTGTTTTTTTAAAATAAATTTTGTATATTATGTACAAAAAAAAAAAAAAAAAAACAAAACAAATGACATATCAAATCGTAATATTAAACGCCATCATCATGCGTAATATTATATAATACCTTCACTGGTATATAATGCCTTCACTGTATATAATAATACAATGGACAACTCTTTATTTCAGAACAATGAAGTTACACGGTGGCGCGTGGAAAATTCTTGGGGTAAACACAATACGAACATGAAAGGGTATCTAATGATGACCACGGAATGGTTTAAAGAATACGTTTTCGAAGTTATTGTTGACAAGAAATTACTGCCACAATGTGTTCTGGATGTATTTAGTCAGGAGCCAATAGTATTACCCGTTTGGGACAAGCTCGCGGATCTCATTAGTTAGTGAACTAATATCACTATTTAAACAAGCCTAATTTTAATCGGTTTTTACTTCGATTATCGTTCATTGAACGTTGTATTTGTGTTATTGTACGGAGCTAAAACTTAATAAATTATTATATGTTCATATTAAATGGAATGCAAATGAGCGTTGTTTCTTACACAACACGCAACTGTTGTTCTACCATAAGCGTTTATCATTTATTCAATAATAAATTATTCTCAAAAAACTGTACTCATTCGTTTTGGACACTTTGAATAACAAATGTTGATATATAAAAGTCAATTAATCATTAAACATTATATCTATATAATGTTATAATGTATTCATTAAATGCAAAATTGCACAATAATCGTTACGATGATTATATTTACTTATAACATTTAATATTATTATTTATCATTGAACTGCAATAACAATAAAAAATCAAACCTAATACTAATATTTATTTTTTTATAAGACTGCAGGCCTTTGGCATATTATATTTAAACATAGTTATCTAAATTATACTCTTATCTTTTGTACAAGATCATTCAAGTCTCCTTCGGTAGTAATGTAGTGCAAAAACAAGAAACGCTTATTCTGTATAATGATATAATGAATAAAATTATGTATTATTATGAAAAAATTGATTGTCGTTTAGAAAAATTAACAGACAAACTAAATAGCTATTATTATTTTATTATTTTACCAATGTAATAATTATACAACGAACAATGTACAATATATTTTATCGTGATAAAAGTATAATATTATGCATCATAAAGAGTAGGCTTATTAATATTTAGTAGGTGTTTCAATTCAATGTAATAATTAAATACATTTTTAATTTTCCTAAAACATAGCTAGAGAGGGTAGAGAACATAATTTATTAAGTAACATCTTATATAACTCCTCCGAAACACAAATTAAAACTCCATCAAATAAACAATATAACTGCAAAAGCAGTAAGTATACCAATATAAATATATATATATATAGTGTAAAATAGTCATGATTAAAATAAATGGTCAACCAGACCAATTGAAACTATTTTTTTTTTCTTTAGGGACGACTAAAACTCGATGCCGCGTGAACGACACCGTTAATAAGGCCAAATGTGCATGCGTATATAATAATATAAAAAGAGTATACAGATCAAATGAATCACCAGCACCCTCAATTACGTTTTATTATCGCCCCCTCCGGGTCGTTGTTTTTCTCATTGTATTCTAATTAAGAATTTATTATCAGGACTGGATATTCCAGCACCGTGGGTACATGCATGGCACATGCACCCTATGTATAAAATATTATTATTATATTATATGTACGTCACGAGATTCGAGTTTAAGAATGAGAGAACTTCGAACATTGCGCTATTCAAAAGCTGAACGCATCAAGTTTTATATATTATTGTATTTTATAAGCGTTCCGAGCAACGGACAAAATGTAACGAAGCCGTTGGTAATGTTACCTACTGTAAACCATTAATGTACCCGGATGGTTACAACTGCTATTATGGAATTCATCACTTATTCTTCGTGTATACATTATACATATAGTATAGGTTACCTATATCAGTTTTTTTTCGTGAAATATCTGGGTGGTCTTGGACCACGGTATACTTATAATAAATATCGAAATCACAAATGGTTTGATCACAATATAGTATGGGTTTTATTTATCTATTCATATGTGTAACACTTTAAATTAAAAATGAATATAAAATAAAAAAAATATATCAAAAATAAATAACGTTAAGACTCAAGTATAAACAAATAATAAGGAATAATAAAAATAATATAAATTAGGTATTATACTTAACAGCTATAGCACACTACATTTCATTATTCGTTCCATTATTGTTGTATACTTAATGTATGTGTTGATGAGTTGAGTTCGGATTCTTTTCGTCTATCTCTAAGGAATTGAAGAGGACATTTACGTATTTAAAATATGATAATAATAATAGAGATCAACATTACAAAAAAAAAAAAAAAATTGGAAAAATTATTGGGTTTTCCGGAAAAAATAAAGACATTTTGGTTAAAGTAAAAATAATGTACTAAAATACATTTTAAGAAAAAATATATTATTCGGTACCTATATTTTAATATAAAAGTATCAATTTAAAATTATAAAATAAGCACACACAAAAAAAAAACATCAATAAATATATTAATATAATGCATTATTATTACTTTACATGCTACCCCTTTTTTAACGACTCGTGTGTTTAATAATATACTAAAACAATGGTGCAATAAAAATTCAACGATTGGCTTTAGTTTTAGAAATAGCTAAAGCAATTTCAAGTCAGTCCGTACTTTGTACATTATATTACAGCTTAATTGCTTACTAAAAATTGTTTTGATTTAAAATAATTATGTATTTTCGTCTATTTTTTTATGTTTTTTATTAGATTTAAGTTGTAAATAATATTTTTTAATTTTTATGAAGTTCATTTTATATTCTTCAAAACCTTCGAGTTTCTATATTTTCTGAGTTTCTGGGAAAAAAATACTTTGATCTCTAGATGATATGATCCGTTCTGTATTAATTGTTTTTCAAAGCTGTAGTCATATTTTGATTCTTTTTTCATGCCCAATTTAGGTTGCAATGTATTAACCGTGTCTCATGTTCAATCTGAAATCGGCTTATGGTCATCCAGTATAGGTAACCTAACTTATGGTTTATTGTAATTTAATTTAAATTATAAATGTACACTAAAATTATTTATAAGTTATAAACATGTGTTAATCCCCCTTCCCCAAAAAATAATAACCATATTGCCACTGGATTTTGCAACAATTTTGTCACAGTAATTTTATTTGTTTACATTAACTAGAAAATTACAGCAAAAATATTATAAATATAATGAGTATGTCCCATACTTATTCCCATTTATAATCGACAAAAAATGATTACTTATTATCCATAAAAAACTTAATGCAAGGCTCAGGGACGTGTTTATGGATAAGGTAGGCAGAAATGTTGCAACCAGCCTCTTAATAAAGTCTGAAATAATATTTTTCAAAGAGACATAGCCGTAAATAGGCCATAATATAGAGGTATAAATTTTTTTTGTTTTTTGCTGAAATTAAAACCTGTTATGTAAAAGTTAAACATTAAAAATGTACTAATAACCAATAACAATAAGCCTAACCCACCTGTCAAAACTGTCCATAAACTCAAAAATGTGTTAATTTATTAATAAGCATCTTAAACCTATAGCCTTAAAAAAAAAACTAATTGCCCACGATTGCTGCAAGATTACATAGAAAAACCGACATTTTTTAATATCCAATAACATTATAATCATATATTATTCCGCAAGTTATATTATTTTAATCATATTGAAAACCGTTTTTTTTAGCGATTCTGCGCTCAGTAATAACGAAAAATAAAATCGTCTTATTAAAAAAAATACATATTATGTAGTCTACAAATGATTTGAATTCGAAAATAATCATATATACCATTATAAATTATACGAATATCGTATATATGAACGGGAGAAATGTTTAAAATGTTCTTTGTATATTATATTATTATACATTTTAATACACAATATTTAACATTAATATTAAATAGATATCCTTTTTTATTTTTTTTTTTGAGAGAACTTTCTCCAGAAATGACTTAGTGTTCCGGTCGCGTGTTGTCCTCGCCTGTCCGTAAGTACCTGGCATACATCAGCTGTCGCATAATAGGCGACAGAAAACGACCGGCCGTATCGTGTGCCTATATTATATTAATATATTATATAGTATAATATATATTATTATAGAATATATTATATTATAATGTATTACGGTAGTGATCGCTCCGCTTTGTTTTTACTTAGGTTCGCGCCACTACTGTCGCGCTGGATATACAGTAAAACCTCGATAAGACGGAACTCGGTAAAACGGAAACAACCCCGGTAATACGGAACATTTCTTTGGTACTTTTTTTCAAATTTAATTTTTTTGAACCCCATCAAAACGGAAATCCTGTTAACACGGAATAATTGCTTGGTCCCAAGCGATTCCGTCTTATCGAGGTTTTACTGTACTATAAACTTGCCGTCTGAAAACGTCCATGATATAGCACAATCCATAATTTTTACCTGAAAAATCGGAACTCGTTTGCGCACACGGTTATATTAAATATATAACTGGTTTGCGCACACGAAAATAATTATATTTTTGTCACGCCTGCACCGAAAGTTTGGTTTTCTACTGCAGTTGAAGCGTTGGAAAGTGACCTTTTTCCGTCCAGCGGGTGGAAAAGTGAAAAATGCTAATAGTGCTGGTCGGAAAAGTGGAAATCCCGACAAGTGCTGGTCGCGTATCTCATTCACATCAGACATTTTAACCAACAATTTTACACTCCTGCACATCCTCACATACACCAGGTAATAGACGTAATTCTTAAAATACAAACCGAAACAGAATTAAAAATAATTACAATCAACAAAAATATAAATAATTATCGCCGTAATTATCAGTTGAACATCGCATAAACTTATGAACAAAGTATACATCTGGCGAAATTGACCAAATTCAATACATTCAAATAATGGGAAACCGTTATTGCAGAAAATAATAGACACGTATATATTATCCTATACGTATATTTACCAATCATATTATATTAAAATTAAAATTATCATGCATTTTTAACTTGAACAATTATTAAATATTATTTATTACATGTAAGTACTTTAATAATAAAGAAATATTAATATGCAAGGTATTAAACTATTAAAGTCTAAAAGGTAACTGTACGCAAACCATGTGTATGATTACGGCTCGACTGTTCTCAAACAAGTTGTCTTTTTGGTATTTGTGCGCAAACCAGTACCGCCTGATATAACATCTATATACCTATAAGCTAGCTAGGGCTCGGAAGTTGATGCATTTTGCATTTTTTTTTTTTGGAACTCTTTAGAGTTTAGACGATGCTCTCCTGGCCACAAATGTGTTTCGTTAGCATGTGAATCTAAACAACAAATTTTGCATTTTGCATTTTTTTGCATCTCTTGGTGCTTATATTACTTTTTTAGGACATTTTTTGACGTTTTTGTGTTGTATTTGCATTTTTTAATGTTTTTAAGGTCATCGACTTCCGAGCCTTACGGCTATAACATATAATATATACGTAATACAGTATAACCATCATATATTGTGGCGGAAGACTGCAGCAATAAGTACCCATGCGAAAGACTCAATCGGCGGACTCGACCTGCAGCCGAGAAACGATTTTCGGAATCGAATATCATATAGCGGTAATATCTACGTAGGTATAGGTGGGTATACTAAGTGGGTATAGGTATTAGGAACTTAAACCTATTTATATATATAATACCCGCGTATATGCCTATATATATATATAACCACGAGGATCGGGCGGTAACAGCAGACACGCGAGTTATTCGAGTGCTCGGAACGGGTTGAGGTGGACGAAAAAATACAATAACAACATCGGTGTATAATAATATTTTTTACGTGGACAAATAAACGATTCGATATTACACGCGTTGTTATGCACCGGGCAATATTTCGGGAATCAGCGTGATCGCGTCTGTATGCCGCGGGGGTCGCGACGCAAAGAAAATACACCGGCGATTACGATCAAGCTCCCGCTGCAGTTTTTTTACTTATTTTTCTTTTTTTGTTTTGTTTTGTTTTGTTTTTTTTTTTGTTTCACTTCTTTACGTTTGTCAATAAACCACGACAATACGTCCAACCATCCGTGTACAGCGCGCCGCTGACGGTCTATTATTATTATTATTATTATTTATTTCTTTTTTATGTGATATTATCTCCGTCTACACACGATTATAATAATATAAACTCGACATTAATTTTTTTTCTCATCGAAATCTCCTGTAAAAAAAAAAAAAAACCAACCAACCAACAATAAAGACGACGAATATAACATTTATATAAACGTTACATAATAATAAAACACGCACACACCCTTTACACACTCTTCACACCTTGTCCCGTGACGTTATATTCGCCGTCTTCCGCCGCCGCGGCGTATACGTTTTGTTTTGTGTGTGCGCGCGCGTCTATGTATTATAATATGCAGTCGAGACCCAAAATCGATCCGACAAGAAGATAATGATCGTTGACGACCATTCTTCGGTAGTAAAAACACACCGTTAAAATGTGTCCCATTGCTTTGATTTTACCGCCAAAAACCGCGTTATCGACGTCACAACGGACGACGACGATCGTAATACATTAAAATGTCCGCGGTTCCTATAAGTCGTCCTTACGCCGAAGTGACAATATTAACATGTAATAGCGTTTGAATTTTGCCGGCATATTTTCTCCGACATAGTTGCGCTGTGCATAGGCACGCACGTTACGTATATTTTTGTTTCTGTTTCGGTTTGCAAGAAACAAAAAATGATTCATGTTTTTATTTTTTATAGCGAAATGATGGAATGGACAGGTCATGTGTGGAGGAAACCTGATGCTATAACAAAGACGGTCTTACAAGAGAATCCAAGAGGGAAAAGACCACTTTCGGGAAGACCCCGAATGCGATGGGAGGATTGTGTAAAAAAATATGTAGCAGTTTTCTACCCGCGGAGGAAGATTGGCGTATGCTAGCGCAAAATCGTGAAGGATGGAGGCAGTTATGTTTGGATGTAAGGTCTAAAAGGCCGCAAACGAAAAAAAAATAGCAAAAATATAAGTACTACAGACGTGTGTGTGTGAGAGATTCGAATTCTATACCGACGGACTTATATTTTATAATATGTACGTATAATATTAATTATCCATTTAGACATAATATAGAATATAGACCAACGTCACAATTGATAAAACCAAAGCATAAATTAAGTATACGCATGTGTACTATACACTGCGAAAAACACATCCGTATAATGACCTTTATAAAGTCTAAAAGCTTGGAAAAAATAATGGTTTTTAAAAACGAAAATCGAAAATTTTTCAACGAACCAATTGTATAATTTGCATTATGAATTTATGGTAAAAAAATCCACTAGTCACCAGTCCGTGCGTTGATTTAATTATTGTATTCGTGAAAAAAATTCTACTAGTTTTTGTTACTATATAATAGATACATTCAATATTACTGAAATCAAATGTCTTGTTAAATAATTATAGTCTACAGTTATACGTATGTGTGAAGGAATTGTTTTATCATTTACTAGTTACTGAGAACCGAACAAACCAGATAATGAAATCAAATATTATAATAAATAAAAACAATTCATTAAAACGTCGTAACTCACATAGCTCTTATTTTCATTTGCTATTTCGTAACACACTATAACACCACCTATTGTTGTTAATGAATACGCCCAAGAGAACAAACAATATGTAATAGTTCTATGAATAATATAATAATAATGTGTCTTAAACAACTTTATTACTCATTGTAGTCTAAATAAATGGTTTGTAAACGTCTTGTATAGCTACATCACGATCTAAAATTATATACATTAATAGTGTTGCTTTATACAAACCATATAGGTGTTATAATAAATTAATTTTAAATATTAAACGTATCCAATTATATCATCCCTGATTAAATGTATCAACGTATAATAAATTTAATAAGTAATTTTTCGTATTAATATTATATTGGGTATAAAATATAATTTTAATTTATCTTTAAAGATAACATAAATTCAGTAAATAAGTGAACAACGTTAAATCAATAATTTATAATATACCTAATATGCACATTGCATGCAAATCACAGTGATAAAAATGAATTCAATAACACGGGTTAATAAGTTAATCAACTATAACTAGGATAGTTCACCATACTTTAATAACATTTCTAAACTATACTAGTGACTTAATAATTTGTATTGAAACTTGAAAGTTATTAATACATTTTCAGTAAAATCAATATACACAACTTGCAGTGCAGCCTTTGCATAACCTTAGAAAACTTAAACATAAGTATAATTTGATTATGACGGGGACGGGGGGACGGCATAATAAGATGAAGAAGTTCATGTCAATATTCTTTTAAAAATACTTTTGAACTATTTTACTAACTGAACTGCCAGCCTGCCTATAGACCTAAATATGAATTGTTGTGATTAGTATTATTCGTGCGATGACATATACTTTACCAAAATCATCGTATAATATTTTTACTATTCTATAAAGAACGTAGCTTAACGAATTTCCGTTAAAAATTGTTTCTAGATTAATTTTTTATTAAGGATTGATTTTGATTTAGATTGTCGAACGAGATTTAGTCATTGAACAAAATAATAACTTAACAATGAGACCCCGTGGACATACGTACATAATATGCGTGTGTACATAGTCCAATTGAAAAATACTTATATTTTTTATTTTTTGTCATTGTTATTAGCCCAATTGGAAACAACGAATTGGAAATAATATACTCAGCGAGTATAATACACCGTTTTATCAAGTTAAATAATAAAATATCGAATAAAAACGTAGATACGTCGTGTTCGCGCGTGAGAACACCAAACGACAACAATAAAATGATTTATTTTAATTTAAAAGCTGGCGATTGTAGTGGACCATTCTATCCACTAATCCACGTGAACTTGGATATTTAAAAAAACGTAAAATCCTTATATTGATAAACAGAAAAAATCGTAGAAAAATAACAATAAAATTATTATTTGTTCAATATAGTGATCAGCTCTGCAGACCATAATAAAACAGTACTACATATATACATAGGTAACATATGC
This sequence comes from Rhopalosiphum padi, assembly GCF_020882245.1. Lineage (NCBI taxonomy): Eukaryota > Metazoa > Arthropoda > Insecta > Hemiptera > Aphididae > Rhopalosiphum > Rhopalosiphum padi. The sequence goes on along the minus strand of NC_083599.1, from coordinate 3,738,096 downwards.
GGTAGGTTATATACCTAACATATGTTGTATAAACGCTGCTGAAAAACTTCAAATAATAGCAAAATGTATGCCTATAAGATAAACTTTGTACAAGTATTCTATTTTTTACAATAATAAAATATAATAAATATTCTATGATTAATCGTCAAAATTAACTGTCATAGAAAATATCGATATAAATACAAGTATATTATACTCGTATACAGTGTTGTAAAGTATTAATTTTGCTTATTGGTACCTATTCAAATATTAACATTTTTAAACAAGTAAATTAAATACTATTTATTAACAAATATTTGAGTATACATTTTAAATACTTTCCTTCAAACAATTTTTTTTCTAATTTAAATTAAAAATATTTAGAAATATTATATAACTACACCAAATTTTTAATAATTTATATATTATTCCGTTACAAATGTGACTGAATAACTGATACTAATTTTGAACAAACAATGTTTTTTGAATGTAACAAAATAATATTCATACGATTTGAATGATATAATTGTTATAATAGTAATTTAAATTGATCTCAAATTATACAACTGTATAATCAATAATACAATTTACTCATCTTAATAATTATTTATATTTAAATATGCTAATAGTAAGTTAATCAACAATATAATTCTAACTACTATTCCATAAACAATTTAAGCTTAGTTTTCAAAAGTTTCAAACAAAACTTAATTTCTATTTAAAGTCAGGAAACGTATGATAAAAAACAAACCATATCCAAGTTGAAATTATTCAGTTGATAAAACAATAGTTTAACAATTGTAGATTTCAAATGTTTTTATAAAATTACTTTAATACTACTTAAATAAAGATAATTGCTTGGGTAGTACTTATTTTAAATTTTATTTTTTATAGTATACTTTTAAATACCATATTATATACAAGTCGAATATGTGCTTTTTAAAAATATTTTTTACTACACTGATTATATATAATATTTTATAGTATCGAGCAGCATCGATTAATTTATTATGTATTCATTAAATCTTCTCTGGATTAGACGATCCAACGTCCTAGCGCAAGTATTATAAAATAAATAATATTCGGACCAGAACACACATTATTTTTTCGTCCGGGTACTACGCGCGATAAAAAAAAATATATAATTTTATAAAATGTATAACAGCATAAACAATCAACTGCATACAATGACGTTATTGTTTTAATGTGCACGCGTAAAAAAACCTAACCGCTCGTTTTCGGTGTAATTTCCACTACTCGGTTAGGGGTCGGAGCACTTAGCGTTTTCTAAATAATTAGCCGAGAGAGGTGTACCGTCGTCGACCGTCGTCGTCGTCGCCACCGCCACCGCCGCCGCCGCCGCCGCTGTCGTTTTGTATCGTAATAATAATTATTTTATCGTGCATAATGCGGGTGTTTATCATTTACAGCCGCAATACACAATGCAAAATTAACACACGATTATATATTTCGTTTCGACAACTAATAGGTCTACTGTTGCTGTTGCTAATTTCTATCGGCACGCGCCGCTTTTTTAATTTATTATCACCTCGTGCATATACATGCAATGTGTACAGGTAAACGCACATTCTGTGGTAAAATTCGATATATATTTATTAATGTCATTGAAAACCGAATAATATCCAAACGCCGAGTCGCGCCTTAACTGCAATTATACGCATAATTACTAGGCTTCTAACCTTAAATAAACGGCGTACGTTCGATAATGTATAACAATAATTAACACGAATAATTTAGGTAAAAATTATACATTTTTTAAAAATATAGTTAGTGCAAATGAAAGTCAGCATCAGCGCTTTGTATTATGACACGCATTATATACGTTTATTATAATATTATCAATTTTCTTTAAAAAAAAAAAACCCTATGTAAAAATCACATAATTATTTCGTATTCTATATTTTATCGATTTCCAAAATAATTAAGCATTTTGAATGAGCACCAAATAACGGACTAAAGTAATAAGTAATTTTTATCATTTTATCATTTAAAAAAATGACAATAGCTATATAGAGTATAGGCCATGCTGTTATTCTAATAGGTACCTATATATCGGGCTATATCTACTGTATGCAATAAGTAATAGTGTTAATATTGCGAGAGTGGAGAGTACGTTTTGGTCATTAACCGCGGTTGATTAATGATGGGGCCGTGGGGTAAATCGACAAAACTCGTCATAAAAAAAAAATAAAATAAAACTGTTCAGTATTTCGGTCACATTACACCGTTTTGAATGTATACCAATTTTTGTTATTTCCGAAAAAGTATTACGTGTACCAGTCCGGTGTTTCGTGGCACGTGTGTCGAATGATTATATATATTGTATATATACGTATACAAAAATAAAATGTCTTTATAGAGAACGGATTGCCTTATTTGGAAATGGTCGAAAGAAAAAAAATAAACTCTGGCCCTCGTCAATGGAATCGGAGTATATTAAGGTAGCTGTATACGTTTTCGGTCGTCGTTTATTGCAGAGCAGTGTACGTCTTGTTGGCGTTGATCAAACGAAATTTAGAGAGTCGAACAACGAGGACGCGACACGGCGTGACTTGGTGTCCCATCTTAGTAGTTGTGAATCGGTCGGTGTGTGGTATTTTCCGTGCGCCCTGCTACGTGTGTGGCGCGCATACCCTAACGCCGAATGTGCAAATCGGGTATACGTCGGTGTGCATCTGCAGTTGGTACTTGCAAAAATGTAAACGTGAAGCAAATAATTATGTTGATTAATTCGCCATCGATCAGTAAGACGAGTCACTGATCTTACTAACGAGTTGGTTTTAAATTAAAACGACCATATACTAATACGTTTATACCTATTATATGTTATACCAATTTGCCTATATACTACGACTATACACGGCTATACACGTATAGGTACGTATATAATACATAGAAAAAGGTATTACTACATTTTTATAAATATATTGCGCGATGTGAAAAACAAGCATATAGACCTATAGGTATATGCTGAACACATTTTGCGACAAATCTGAACACTGTAACAAGCAAAGGTGGAAATTATTATTTTTTATTCTATCACGCAATTATTTTAAATTTAAATAAATAAATAAATATATTTTTTGATTTAATGACTTGGTTGACACGAATTTGTGATTGCTTAAACCAGTTAAACCTAATAAATCCTAAGTAAACATCTTTGAGTTATATACCACAGGACAATACTACCAAAGTTCAAACTATATGAGCATGACTCCGCGACGGTGTTATAACTTATAATATAACTATTAACTTATACGCCTATAAGGCTATAAAGCTTGTCAATACAAATAAATTCATGTAAAATTTAATATTATATTATTATGTTATTATTATATCACGCTTTTGCAACCTTATCGAATACATCGGTATAACGAGATACAATTTTCTAAGGAATTTTAATTTTTCTTTAAAATTTAATATTAATTTAATTTATTAAAATTGATTGAATTAACTGTTAAGTACGTATTTTTGATTTAAATGGCATCTGTACGCTTAAAATGTATCTTATACAAAGACTCACCTTAACTCTTAAATAAATTGTAAGTATAAACATAAATCAATATTATAAGTTATAACCAATAAATATAGGGAAATATTTTGATGTTTTATTTATTTATTGTTTTTATTCTTATAGTTCTTGTGGAATCAGTTAATAGAGCAAAAATCAAGCTTTAAAATCCAGCATTATTCTTAATAGAATCCACTCCAAGCCATACTTATTGTTATTGATTTAAATAAGGTACAACATTTTAATTATTATCTATATTAGTCTATATAATAGCATCCTCTCACCATCTCTTCGCTCAATTATTATCTAGTTTTACTCCCTCTGTGTAACTCACGAGGACATAGTAAAATCAATAGTTTACGAATATCTATAAATAGTATAAATCATAAATCGCTGTTTAATCATAATCTTTAAATCACTTTCTAAATTCATATTATATAAAAGTTTGTTTTGCCTGCCACAAAAAATTGATTTTTTTAAAGAATTTTATAATTCAATTATTTCACGACAATATTATTAGTTTGAAAAAGTATTCTGTATATTTATTGTGTGTTCACATTACTCATGTTTAAATTCAACAACGTAACTACTCATATATTATATAATTCTATGTATTTAAGGTAGACCACACAGGATTTTTAACGGTATTTATGTTTATCTGTATGTATACGCGCGACTGTTTTAATGAGATACTTTTGATAGAAAAATAATCGCACCATAAGGATCAAGTAGAGTAGCAGACTTACAAAATACAATAAAACTAAAAAAATCGTTTTAAGTCTTCTAAACCCATATTTGGACATTTGGTTAGGTACATTTGGAGAATAATCCTATTGAACCTTTTATATTTTTAATTAGGTACTACAAAAGTATAAATTTACATGTTATTTTGGATATATAAATTTATTTTTCAAATGTAATACATACTATTGCCTATTTCACACATCTTCATCATATTATCATCATAAAAAATTAAAGAAATAGCTCTGCTGTAAAGTGGAATGTTTCGAGTTGTTATGGTTAATAGTTTATAAATTACTACAAAATAACTAAAATTGTTTATTCCAAAATCGTGTTTTCGTATATAAGCATTTTCAATTATATTAAAATTTGCTTTTTAAACAATTATAAAAAATGTATGTATCTTAGGCAATTTGTTTTTTAAATCCATAAATAATAACACACAATATGATCTAAGAAGAACTTTGTACTCCATCAAGAAAACTTTGACTTACAAAAAATATTATCAACATAAACTTAAAAAAAACTTTATTTTGTATTTATCATTTAAATTAAAAGTAAAGAATATTTTTACTTTTTACCACTCCAACTAGATCCATTTTTGTACCATACCACCCTCGAATTAAAGATTGAAGCTCTTTTTACCGCACCTAAAAATGGTGATCCAGTTGGATACACAAAAAACACACATCATTGTAAAACCAATACATTCATCGCTCCGCTCAGAATCTATAAAATTATAATTCATATTTTTTTTCTCTTCAATACCAAACAATATTATTAGCAGACATTTCCAAATCTTCATCCACACCAATCTGATTGATAGAACCTCGATTGCAGTTATATGCAAAATACGAGACAACACATCATCATCTTATATATTATAATGTAATTGTACATTAAGCACTCACTATTGTCTGTTTTAAATAAAAATAAAGAAAATAAGGTTGCTTATAAAACAAAAGTAGCCATCACCCTTAACTCAAAGTCTCGATTCGGGGTCTTGGGCCAGTTGGACCTATAGTCGGGCTCTTATAAATATATCTCAATATAACAAAAAGCGAAGTACACAATTTATACACACAAAATAATTTATAATGATTTGTGAAAATTGTGGTATTTGGATAGTTATGTTCCCTTTGTATATTAAGTTACTAACTTAAATCCATATATATATATATATATATATAATGAGTGTAAAAGTCTAAAATGCTTTTTAGGTTATATAGTTTCACGGCCAGATAAATAAAAATACAAAAAACGTGCATATTTATCGTTTGTCGTTACGAAATGGTTTGCTGGAACTGACGTCTGGATAAGAGCGATCGGTGAAGCGCACACGCGCACGAGTGTATATACCTATATCATGTTTGTGTGCGTGTGTGTGTGTGTGTAAGAACAGGTGTGATGGCGTGTGCCGTACCCTCATAAAGTTATGATAATGAAGTCCGACTATTGTTATGTTATTTTGCAGTGGACGTAAAAAAAAAAAAAAAATAGTAATAATAATAATAATTATAATGATAATAATAAATAAATAATAATAGTACATAGGTATACAAATAAAATAAATGATTATCATGTGGCGCGAACTGCTTGCTGTATTATATTATACACAGTTTGTACGACTAAATAATATTATCGTCGTTATACAGGGCACGAACCGTGTGTTTAATTGTCATTCCATTATTGACCCGCGCGTTCATGAATATCAATAGGACGGCATAAAAAAAAAAATAAATAAAAAAACCGACGTGCCCTCAAGGACTTCCGAGAAACCAACCTCACCGAGCTGCTGTCAATGGTCCAATTTGTGTTTCGTTATTCTTTTTTCACGATATTTTTCCAAACAATTATATTAAATATTAGTTTTCCTATACACCATTTAACGCGTATAGGTACCTATCATTTTCCGCGATGGGTAGTGTACTATATAATTTCTCACACTACTATAATACGGTCCTTCCGCGGTCTTATGTCCGGTTTTTTTTCATTTTTTTTTGTTTCACTTTAACTTTTATCGTTTCACGATATCTACTATACACGCGTTGTTGATTCGCATGTGACTTTCTCGATTGGCGACTACGCGTGATCTATTATATGAACAATTCTATTTATAATTACCTTTAGGTTCCTGTAAATGTTTTAGTTTTTATTATTATTTACAAATATTAAATCTATCAGAGTTTGGGAGATAATATGGATGTTATTCAATGGAGCTATAAAGCTCGTGTAGCGTATCCTCTTTCCCCGATAACCACCTATGAAATTCTTGAATAAATTAAAACTGATTATACGAATTTATAGTCATAGAATAGATGATATCGAGTGGATGTAATAAAATACGTATATAATTTTCATTACCATTAGTTTTTACATACTATTGAATTGAATACAACTACGTTAAATCGCCTTATACTCATATCGTTTATAGCAATATTAAAGTATATTTTTAAGCTCTCTTGCTGTTGTTAAAAAAATCTATATATTCAACTTTTAAAAATATCAAGATTAAAAAAAAAAATGTTCCACTATATAAATATTAGTATAGAATATGGGAGTTTTCGTTTAAAAATCGAAAGTTTTTATTTCTATAGAATGTCCCTTAAATAATAAAAAAAATTCTCAAGAAATTGAAATTATATATAGTTTTTAAATAACTTTCAAAAAAAAAATTTCAAAAATCGGATTTTAAATAACTGTATTATTAAAGAGAAAAAAAAGAGGGCAAGCATTATTGGTTAATCATTTTGTATGATGTTCCAGCACGTAACCGTGGTAGTATAATACTTTTATTACCTAACCAAACGGAGTTTTGAATGGATTTTCCGTTTTTCGCCGCATAAAAATCTATTAACATAATGTACTCACGTCCTACACTTGCCATCGTTATATGTAATGACTTTTAATATTATACATAATATCATAGTAGGTACCTACCTAATATTTAATAGCATAATACAAGACAGATTCGTATAATATAGGTAATATAAGTAATATGCATGCACGAACATTATTGTATAAACGCGGGGCCACTGCAGGGAGGATGCTTAATTTTTTTAACATGGGTATACCTTTAATTTTCATTGGCAAACAACTCCACATAACTTCCTGGCTCCTGCTATTAATGCTTTAAATGTTTTAGTTTCCCCTACATCTTAAATACTAATAATATTACCTACTGAGCAATAACAGGTACATAAAAGTTTATAAAACATTAAAATATATTATATTATTATACGTTGTATGTACGGCAATTATTGTTTGTATTTGTAGTTATAAACTCAAAAACTTCATATATTATTATTATATATAGAGTATAGACTATATAGAGATACAGTAAAACCTCGATAAGAAAGAATCGCTTGGGACCACGCAATCTTACCGTGTTGAAATGAAATTTGAAAAATGCACCGAAAAAATTTTCCGTTTTACCGAAGTTCCGTCTTATCGAGGTTTTATTGTACTATGAAGATTTAGACTGTTTATAGAACAGTTTGAATGACGATGGACAAGCGGCGCTGAACAAGCTTTTTTTAATATTTTTGTTAATTGTTTACATGCCATGTTTCCATAACTGTATATTTTCAAAGCTGGAGTTACACCTAAACCTGCAATTGGCTCGTAAGTTATTCTTCTTAAACTGATAGATATACACCGACTATTACCTTGCAAGCGTTTAGGTTTATTTGTTTTCCGGGTGAAGTCGACTAATACAGGAATACAGCTATAGTGTATATATATATTATAATTTATGACAATTCGTGTTGATTGATGATCAAATATTCAAGTATTATTTTTTCTGTAACTGCAAAACATATAAATTTTATGTTTACGCTGTTTAATCGCAATCACACAAAGATTGCTTTTATACAAGATAAAAATATGTTTTCATATCTGGAATGATATATATATAGGTTCGCACAATAACGTAACCAGAAACTGTTCTCGTCATCCGCTCACCCCGAACCATATACTATTCGTTTGATGGGCCGAACGTTGCAAAATGTTCTTCAAAGTTGTGTTATATAATATTTTTGTTAAATCGTTATTAGACATTAGTCGATAATTTTTTTTTATTATACCGCACCGGTGTTGTATTATACCAAAGATCAAAACTGATTAAAGTATATAACCGAATTTTTTGTAAATCAAATATACCCCCCCCCCCCCCCGGTCACATCGTCAATGAATACCCGTGATAAATATTATAAATATTACTGTATCGGTGTTGTAATAATAATAATAATTGCCGGAGGTGTGGTAGGTGTATATATAATATTATATGGATAACGCGTCGTGCGCTGTCTATCTGTGGCGGCGGCTGCGGGCTAGGAATCGGCGGACGGCTGCCTACAACAGCAGCCAGCAGGACACACGACGCGGCGGCGGCGGCGACAGCGTCCCCAAAGTCTCGCGGTTCCGCGCGTCGCGATCGCACGACGTCGCCGCCGCCGACCGTACAGGTGAAAACTCAGCTGCTCCGACGGCGGCGCAGGTATAATGTGCTGACGATGCGGGCGCGTCAGGTATAAATATTATTATTATTATTATTATTATACGTCGTATCCGCGCGTGTACGGCGCGAGTAGCACGTGACATACCGCCCTCATCATCGCCGCCGCCGCCGCCGCGACTACCGACCGGCTTGTGTCACTGAATTATTATTACTGTTATTATTACTATTGCTGTCGTTGTACATAGGTGTACCTCCTATGATATCGCGTGTTATAGCGCGCCCGTCCCGGGACCACCACAGAGCGACGTCCACCGCCGCCGCTACGCAGAACACGCTGACAGCAGCCGCCGCGCGCGATGTAATATTTCATAATTTCCTCGTCGTGTATAACCGAAAATACATATATGTAAATATATTTTTAATTTATTAACGGTATTCCCCTCTGCAACAACCACCGTCACCGTCACCGCCGATCGATAGCGTTTATAATATTATATCTGTCTATGTGACCATGTACAATAGTGTATACCATCATCCATGTGCTGCCCCCGGACTTTCTTTGGGGCTACCGGGGCCGGCAAATATTAAATAAATAAATTATATTTCCACAAATGATTTTTTTTTTTTTTTGATAAAGTATACAAAAATATTTTATGATTGTATAATTTACCAGAATACAACTATAATATAGACCTGTCTACCATAAAAAGAAATAGCCATGAATTTTATCGTAAATATTTATCATATTATAAATAATAAAATATATTAACTATATAGGCTTGTGGAAAAGTACGCCTTTAGTGGCTCATAGTACCTTACTGTATACGCATTTTTATCCAACAAACAAATAACCAATACAATTTTAATTTTGATACCCAAACCCAATACTCAATAGTAAAAACTAAAAAGAGTAAAACTATGGGCCGGTTTTAATGGTGAATTTGAAGAACGGGCACGGGCCGAATAAATCTCTTGCTGCCACTGAAACCGGAGGCTGCTCACGCCTATATCGTGCTGTATATCACGATTAATATTATCAACACTAAAAGTTTAAAAACTCGGTGGACGGCCAACGGGTTATTTTTGTTTTACGCAACGGCAATAAGGTTAGAACTTCTGGAAAACGTATATAAATAATGAATATGACTTGTAGGGATTTCGAGAGGATTTTACTACATTATAGTAGATCGAATAAACTATAGTATCGATAAAACAAAACTGCATATAATATGTAGTATATAGGTGTATAATACATAAGTATAATATAATCATGAACCATTAATTTTTCTTTTGCCGCCTCACGCCCTTAAGTCGTCTGGTATATGTTGGGAAGTGCAAAGTATCATTTCCTTCCCATCAAATAATACCGGAGAGGGAGTGAAGTTGCACCATAATATACCACTTACGTATGTGCCGCCAGTGCACTGCAGCTATGCGCACGCCAAGGGACGTCGTTTATCGCCACTCTTTGGATAGCGTATTATAGTGCCGTATTATATAGTTGTTAAATTATCATTTATACAAATACAATACACTTAATATAGTGTATAACAAATTGTGCGTAATATTTTCTTCGGGCACCTCTGAACATGGGAAGATAAATTCGATAAGTGCGTTTTTTGTTTTTTTTGGCATACGGTTAAAAGGGATGTTTTAGCGATTCTGTGCCTATTGTTTTGTTTTTCAATTGATTAATAGAAGCCCTCCAGTTCTTATTCATTGTTAGTCACATCAATACATTAATTGTCTTTTGTTCCACAAAGCACTCCGACGCCGATTATACGTATACTCGAAACTAAGAACTTTGTTATACACGTTTCGTTGCTAAATAGCAACACTCATTATCTCACATTTCCACTTCAGTATTTGAATGATCGTGTGTATAATATTATGTGTACAGCAGTATTTAAATGAAGGAGACTTTTATAGACAAAATATAGTTGTTCAATAATATTTTCGTATAATAATATGTATAGACAACGTATATCCTATACGGTGTATTGTATAGATATCTACAATTATATTGAACTATCTATTATTATTATAATCGTCGCGGTTACGCATATTAACGTTTTAAAGTTGAGTTTAAATTTCCGTGGATATTTCTATACACCGAAACTTATCTTAGAAGAATTTACTGCAGATTAAACCACATTAATTAAAGTATATAAGTATACGAATTAGTTACTGCTTGTGTGAAAAACAAATTAAACTTAATATGTGTTTATCTTTAATTTCTATATGCCATTAAAGAGCAAAATGTTTAAGAACTTTCTATAAGTTTCTAATTAAACAATAAACTCTCTTAATAATTAAATTATACTTAAATATCGTATGTTGTTTAAGTTAAGCAACTGGAGATAGAAGGTGTTTGAAAAACAAATAAGTAATAAATGTTCCAAGTCCAACGATTTTCAAGATAAATTTAACTAATTTCTATAAAATTTAATCATAACAAGTTATAAATATAAAAATACATATATCTTACATTTAAATTGTTCTTAAATGCAATCCTTCACTTCAATTATAATTAAAAATATTTTTACGCACTCTACAACTGAACTGGGTTATTTAGGAAATATACTCAATTTCGCGTTACTTAAATCAGTGGCGGATCTGAATTCTGAAGAACATTTTAAGACTGCGAAAATTAGTATCTTAGGTATTATTTAGTATACAACACACTCATATTAATTTTCGTTCAAACGATAGTTGTTTCTGCTTATTAAATTATTTTGGGGAGAGGGTTCACTCATAATTTATAGTTCATAAAGATCTACTAGTAAATATCTTAATCATCTTTAATCAATAATCATGAACATTAATTATGTTAAATTTATAATCAATAATACATAATGATATTTACAATTATCTGTTATCAATAACCAATACACATAACTGTGGTCTACTGCAACGTCGTGCATATAACGCGAGTTTGTTGTAAACATAGTATTATTTAACTTCGATAATTTTTATTAACAAGATAGCTGCAGAAGATGAAGAATAGCAAAATCTAATAAATTAAGTAATTAAGACGCCATAGGTATACCGATTTAGCTCAAGTAACCATTTAGAGAAAAACAAAATAGTGATTGATGATTGCTACGTCGCCCCTTCCCATCCTCAAATCCAACACTGATTTAAATCAGCTAACCGTAAATCATTTTTTTATGATATTTATTTTAAAAATAATTTAAAATCTATAATTACTATTAATCATTATTCATCTGTACCTACATATTAAGTTACCAATCGATACAATATAATTATAGTAATAACTCACCTAATGTTTGATTATAGTTGAAATTTCACAATGATTATTAAGACTGTCGTTATTCTTTCGTGCGATTGAATTGTTCGTATTTTCGTTTTACGTTACGTATAGGTATATATAAATAGTATAGGTATCTCAACGCAACACGAATAACAATATAGGTCTATATGGCAAAAATATGATTGATGAAAATTTTTAATTTATTTTAATAAATTATTACCATTCCGGTCATGTTTGCTCCAGACACGTATCTTATAAAATAAGGTTTCGAAGTCTCGAGTTTACATACAAAATAATAAACATCAATCAACATTCAACAATGAATTTTTTTTTTTTTTTGTCCGTTATTTGTTATAACATTATTTCTGCCTCATGTTTTGGATATTTTATTATATATTATTTGCATGATACTATATACGCGTAACGTTACCTATACATACTATATTATATACGTGAATAATTGTAGCCCCGCTGCGGACGGCTGCTGCGTTAACACCGTAGTTAACGTATTAAACTAACGGCACGCGTAATTTTTTCAAAAGGTCGTGTTCGAAATTACTATTCTCGTCGGGGCAGAGACGCACTGTGATGCCCGTCTTATAATACAGTCGTATATATTATTACAATACGATGTCATAATAATATTACGACGCACATAAACGTCGTATATATTATTTTTAATCGGTATATTCGTAAAATAATAATATAATATAATATAATATTATGGGTAGATCACGAGTGCAGCGGTGTTTCGTATATTATATGGAAACACAGGTATGCGCGCGCGCGGCATTGTATTTTAATTTCTTTTATGCGTTTCGGTGCATTCGTTTTCATATTATATAACCCGTTTAACGTGTTCGCGTGAAAGGACCGCAAAAACCATAATTCAAAACGCTACCCTCGAGAGCGCGCGCGCGCGCGTGTGCGTGAGTGTGTGTCTGCTTTTTAACCCTTGTCATATTGAAATTTTATTAGGCCCGTCGGTCGGGATTTATAAATCGGTTTTACTCTTCAAAATAATCCCCTCGGCGCCGCGCCGTGTATATACATACGTACACCGCGGAGAGCGTGCGAAACCAACAACATATAATCGTCAATTTTGCATTGTACCGTCTACCGATATTCCGTTTATTAGGGAACTAATCAGGAGCCCGCACACATTTAACAAAAACGATAAAAACACCTTTTGTAAAAAAAAAAAAATAATATATATATATGTATGTACAAATATTATATAATATGTTTTGTAATCATTGAGCATTCATCGCCGGCGGGCACGCGACAACCACACTGCAACAACGATTTTCCTCACCGCGTAATAGTTTATTATTATTATCAATATTTTATTAAACTGTTATTATATTGGTATAATATTTTTTACAATTACACCCGGAAACGTATTATCCGGATTAAAATTTACCAACCCTTTACCGGTAGTTGTCACCACAATAATAAGAGTGGTTTTTAATAGACCCGCGAAATGACAATACTCGCGTATATGTATAGAGAAATACAATGTACCTATATATAAATATAAGTATATTGGCAGGGAATTATTAAATTTTAAATACTGTAATGTATCTCATTTCTACTTAAAAGTTACTTAAATGAAAGTAAGTACGTTTAAATTGAATATCAAATTTAAAAGAATCTTATATATTTAAGATATTCAGTTAATAAAAAGTGACGGATATACTTTTTTGTCTTAATCCGATAAACGATCAATCTATTTTTTATTTTATTCCGGATATAATATTATTACCTATTGCGAGTTCATTGGTAAATAATATAATATTATGAATAGGTTTATCGAGTATAAATATATACTATATAATCAATAATTTCATTTTCAATCAACTTTTTTATAATATAGCCAAAAATATAGTAATAGGTACCTATACTTAGTTTTATATATTATACTATTGGATTCTGGATAAAAAAAATATTCCATTATATTCAGTAAGATTTTTGATTTACATAATAATATTTTTTTAATACATTGCTATTTGATCATTATTGTTTTTAATTGTAATTTATTATACTATCCACTCTGACTTAGACAGTGAAAACCGTCTGGGTTGTCAAAAAAAATTATTTTCTACAACAAGCAGATTTAAAGAAGATTAGTTTTCATAAATTATTCTTTGTGCTTTGAATATGTTCAAGTGGGTGCCGCGTGCTTCACCCCCATGGGTCACGTGTCAAACAAACTACCACCTTTTGGGAAAATTAAATGTTGTACTACTGTATACAGCATGTACACTGCACAGTATACACACACGACAACGGCGTGTACACACACACACATATATAATATATATATATAATTTCAAATATGTTATGATAAGTATATATGTATTGTATAAGTAGGTACCAAATATTCAAATGGTTTATTAACCGATAACCACGTGTTATAACTTATAACAATATAATAATATTATGTATGTGCACTGTGTTGACGTGTTGTGTTTTGAATTCACACATATAATATATTATACGATGGGTCATATTAAATGTCCTATATACCTACAACATTAACCTGCATTATATTTTCCTGGTCGAAATGTATTCAATACTAATCGATTGAAATAAAATTAATCCATGTATTCGAAAATTGTAATCTCGGCTATATTGTACTCATCGTGTACATATCTTCCTAACCATCATATTATATGTAATAATATTATATAGTACATTAGTACATAAAAATAATAAAACATATTATAAATTTATGCTACATTAAACGAGGAAAAAAATCGTTGGCTGTTTTACATATTTTGTAACAATTTCTATTGGACTGCCAGCCTGTGCTTGTCAGACTGACATTATCTCACAGTGGATACAAAAAGAAAATCGTCAAACAAAATGCGATAGATAAGCTCTTTTGAAATATTTTTAGTTAATTAAAACAAAGTACGCTAATCCTTATAGAATTATCATGCTTTTTAACTGAACATAATGGCATATATTATGTATATTAAGTTGAATGTCATATTGTTATACGAACTCTTATACCTATAAATGTAGGTATATTGTACGTCACTTCACAAATGCTACGCTATTATGTCAGTTTTCGTGAAATTTTTGGAATCTTGTGTATAAACAAATTTTTAACGCTTACCGATAACATTTTTACGAACATTTTATATTGGTAAAAAACAAAAAATAATAACAATAAACTGATTATTTTTGAAAATTCTTAGTTTTAAATTTTACAGGAAATAATAATAAGTAGTCCGTTTGAGTAAAGTAGGAAGTTTTATACCCAATCGTGTTTTTCATATTGTTATCCGATAAATACGATTAAAATCTAAAATATTAATTAGATTAAGAACAGACGTTGTAAAAATTCTTATTTGATTATTCTTAGGAATTTATCTAATCAATTGCACTTAATAAATCTATAATTATTAGTTAATGATAATAATATACAAATAATTACTGCACGCCTGTACAATTATTATTCGATTTTAATTCATCAAAAATTGTAATAACTGATGAATACTGAACAGGGTGCCTATTACTTGTATTTTTAAATGAAAATGGGCGTATTTAGGGTTGTGTTAATATAAAGAGGGACAGTAGAAAGGATCTAAGTCTTAATAAATAACTTAAAATTATATCCACTTAAACTACACGTAGAATTATTAATATTCCACTTTCATATATAATTACGTAAGAGAGCTGCCTACAAACGTATAATGTTCTACGATGCCAATACAATCGAAAATCGTAAATGATTTGAATATATAATTATATATACTTAAGTTTAAACATTATTTATTTTCTAATGGTTAAGAGTATATATAATTGTATATCGGATGAAAGATTCACACAAACTCATACATATACACTGGTTCTATAAATGACAAAATACTTATAAAAAAATTCCAAACCTATTCTCTCGTTATAGGTCAATCAATAAAGCTGTAACTACCACAGAACCGAAAATATCAATAATAAGTCTCAAGCCACAGATCACAAGACATTACACTGAAAAAAATTAATTTAAATTTCATTAAAAACAAAAAACAATAATCTGTACATAATTAAGTATTATAAATTAATACAATAACCAAATCGACTGATGACATAATTTATTATCAACATATAGATAGCAATGATATAGGCCTCTCTGTCTATACAGTGATAGGATCCTAATTAGTACATAATATATGATATGATATCTTTCAAAATTTTTTAAAAATATTTATCTCTCGTGTCAGATTTGAAACACAACACATGTAAGCTATATATGCCTATATTATATATAGTATGAATCTCATAGTAATTGCTTTGGTAACACGAGTGGTATTTATAATATATATGGTATTCTCATATCTTGGGAGTTGCGAGCATAAAACTACATTTCACATAGACCTAAAATATATGAAGACTGAACCAATTACAAATAATTCTGTGTGATCATTAATATTAATCAAGATCTTCAATTAAATGTTAAATCAACACATTGATTAAAAAAATCAATACCATTAAGTATTAACATTACAATAATAGTTGTTAACAATTAATAAAAATAAATATTAACGACATTATATCCGAAAAATTATACTTAAATGTAGAAATATCGATATAGAAGTGTACACAAGTATGAAAAGGGAGGGGTATACATACACTTGTCTATTATTCTTTATTTGTTCTCAATCCGCTTTAACGTAAAGCAAATGTAATATAAAATATCGCTAAAAAATTATTTATTTTAAATTGTATAAGTCGACACATAATATTGACATACGAATATATGGGTATAATATCTCTTATTGTAACACATGCGGATTATTATAATAATCTAATCCTACCCATTCGTCTCTGCAGACTAAATCAATAAGAAAATTATTATGTGTTTCTATAGTTTCTGTGATATGCCACCGAGGGCACCGGACACATACAGCGATGGAATAATAATAATATTAGAGACCGCGGTCCAATGTGTGATCTACCGATAAATGACTGGTCCAATGAATGATCTACCGACTAAATATTTATGTATACTACTTAGTAATGTATTTAATCGTACTATAATGTCGATTGTTAAATTAATACAGCAAAAGTATTTTTTAAATCTGATAAAAAAATCATCAAATATTTGAATTTATTAATATTTAATTTGGCGGTCTAATAGTGGAGATGCACCATTAATTTGTATATTATTTTTGGACTTAACTAACTTCCACAATGACTCTATTGTTTGAGTGTGAGCTTCAGTATTTGTATCCACAAAATTGTCAGTATGATTTACATTATAAAACCTATAAAACTCAAATATTTGTTGATTTTTTATTAGATTTAAAAAAAAATTTACTGTATGAATATAACAATCAACATTATAGTACGAGTAAGTACAATGCACATTACTATTTTAGTAGTATTTAAGTAGCATACATAACATTTAGTCGATAGATCACACATTAAATCACTACACCAGCCATTTATTGATAGATCGAGTACTCGAAATTGGGGGAGGGGGTGCGCGGGGGGACGGAGCTCCCATACTATTTATTTTTTTTTTTGCTTATCCCAACTTTATTTTTTCACAGAAACGGGGGGACGGCACAAACTTAATAAACTTATGTCCAAAATAATTTTTATTAAAATGTGGATTTCATTTATAATATAACGAATTTTACAATTTTTAGTATCAAAATTATTTTTGATAAAATTTATTATTATTATTATTATCACTTTTATTGCCCTATATATTTTTTTTTGTAGTTTGCTTATTAATTAATTATGATATCACACTGTTCTTCGCCTATAATTTATTGTACATAATACATATCTATTCTGCGGACTATATAGTATATGAAGGTAAAATTAAAATATCTGAGTAGCTGGAAAGTGGTATTCAAAATATAATTTAGGTTGACAAGGTAGGTCTGTGTTAAGTCATTGTGCACTTGGAGCGCAGTTTTTAAATTGTCGGATTGAGCCTCTCTACTTCATTTTTTCGGACCGGTCCTTAATATTATGTACGCGATAATCACAAATCACAACAATCACGCGCTACTATATAGGTTGAATGTCGGTAAATAATATTGATTTTGCTTTTATAAATACACATATTATTATCGTAACTGCTATTGCGACGCTGTTATTAACTATTGCTAAATAATTAAGTGTTCGGTGTGAAATATGTATATATTATTACAACGCTGCAGTGAATATTCTGTACCTACGACGACGTTCCAATGTCACCGTGCAGTCCGCTATAGAGTATATTATTATTATGTATAATACAGTAGTGCGTCGTATATCGAATTCATCGGTTTCACACAATCCCAATACTATCTACGCGGTGAAATCAGCTATTCACAGAACTCTCCGCGGACAAAGTTAAACGACAGATAAAAGAACCGCGTTGCGGAGGAGGGAGCGCGTGCGGCTTCTGCCGGTGACGCTGTTTTTAAACGTAAAACTAAATTGAGATTAATATCTGTATGTATAAGGGGGGTGCATGTTGGAATAACTGCATGCAATTAACTACCTAAGCGGCTTCCCTTTTTTCGTCTACTGCCGTATACAGAGTGATGATATGATTGCAGTGCAGTATATAATATATATATATATATATATTCACTATAATAGCCGCGCGTTACACACAAGTCGTCGTATCATTGTTAAATGCTATCGGACGTTATTATAATATTGTGATTGTAGCGGATTCACACGAAGCGTGTTATACAATATAATAGTTTTGGCTTATCGGACGAAATTATCAAATTTATATTTTCACACCAAAAGACATTATAGTATTATTTTTTACCGTGTGACATTAACAATTATTATTGATACGACATGACTTTATAGTTTATATAATTTGTTTTGATTCAAGAAATTTTAATAAAATATTTTTCTGACTTCCGAACATACTTTTGTCTTTTTAAATCGATATATAAACTTTGCCATAATCGTTCAATGATTAAATGAAAAAAGTGAATAATTGAATAAATTATGTCATGTTTCTATTATTAGATTGATGATAAGTATATAAGCTGGATACTATAGTAAAAAACAAGTAGGTACCTACTTACGTTTTCCGCAAAATATTTATTTATAGGTAATATAATAAATTATTGTAAATAAGTGATATATATATAATATTCTTTGTATACTCATAGACATAATAGGTATACCTAATATTTTTTTACGAATTTAGACAGGTTATAGTAGTAGTATATACACTGTTTTGTTGACAATATGTTTTCCGAGTATGTACAATCTTTGGTCATACGTATATTTTTTTCAAAATTGCATACTAAAAACATTTTAATTTTAATTGTTATCACTCGGGCAATTGATCCTTCTAAATGTTTTTATTAATATGAAATATAAGTTTTTAGTAAGCTTATGTCTGTAGTACGACTTGTTAGTGAATTAGTAGCTAAAATATGGGAAACATTGCATTTATAAAATTTACGAGAGTTTATATTATTATGTTACACATCAACCCACGGTCCTTGGTTAGAATAACGTATATCAATATAGTAGTATATGTATCTTATATCTATATTCTATAATTATTATAAATATATAGCGTGTATAATTACTGTAGGACGTTCATAACCAATATATACGAAAGACCGCCACCGACGAATCAAATAATAAATTTAAAGATTTTGTTTTTTTTTTATCGTCGCTACGCGTGTTCTAACAGTTGCATCACTCTGTATGCTCGGGTTAATATTTTTTTTGTGTGTGTGTAGATCCACTTACTGAGTGAGTGAAAATATGGTCTCGGACAATTAATACGAGTGTACTATGTGTGTTGTGTGTTGTTTTTTTTTTTTTTTTTTTTTATCAGATAATGCTCTCTCGTGTCAGCGTTAATTGTGCGGCAATTGCGCTCCAGTGACCACGGGATGCGTCATGAGCATTCCTAACCACCCCATCGGCGGGTCTGGCTATCTCCGGAACAAATCAGACACCAGATGACTCCTGCCCATAAATATATACTTATCCGTGTACGATAAATAATAATAATTAATCGATTCCAGTCCAATATGGTGCAAACATGACGTACATGGAAATGCATATATACACGTAAACGCACCCTAAACACCGAACTAGCTATACTGACAGGCACTTGTCATATGCCAGGCCACTTAATAAAAGTTCGACCGTACACACGATAAAATAGCAATTGGGAGTGTTCTGTAAACGTCAAACGTACAACACGTGATCGCCATACGGTATTATATAGCCTATAGGTGTATTATATTTATGTTATAATATATACAGGTACGTGTGTTTGTGTGTGTGTGTGTGTGTAGCTCATCGCATAACGCGCACGCACTGTCATCGGTCGGTAGGTGCTCATTATTACTCAGTCATCGAGGGGTAGATTTAAACACAAATTAATAATGTAGACTTGTTCAGTCGATTTGTACATTTCACTATTTGCGTAAGAGCTAGTCTAAAATGTATGAAACCAACTCACAACACTAAAATATATAACCTATTACAATATATTTTTGATATATAAAATGATAAATGATTATATAGTTGTCACCTACCTATAGCTAAGACCTAATACATAATATATAGATGCACGATTAGACGTCTGTAAAATAAATGTGCTGACAGGTAGCCTCCTCTCAGAATCGTTTTAAAAATATTTTTAACAATTTTAAGTTAAATAATTTTAGCCTGGTACCTATCCGTGGTACTTCAATCTATGCTTCTAAATTTTGAATGCTTATAAAATGTATGTATATAATATTGTTGATACACTTTTAGAAATTATAATATAATATATTTATATACTTATTATGTCGAATGTCGCTATCTCGAACTATATTGAAATCCCCTTGAAACTACCATTACCTATACACTTAATAGCGTTTTGCTCTCGATAACTCAAATAAATTTAGTTGTTTCTCGTTATCTCGAGTACACAAATAATATTTTTATTACAATAAGAACAAAAATTAAGCAGTACATTCAGTATAATAATTGTGATTTCACGCATTCGTAGTAAATACTTGTAATTATTAATATATACAAACGTACAATATAGTAAAATGATAAATAAGCATAAATTAAATGTCCCCAAATTAATTTTTACATTCTTACAAAAACAAAACTAATACTAAATAAACTTTAATGACAACTTTTAAAAATAACATGAATTTATTCATTATTAATTATTGTAGTTTATTGATATGTATACGTAGTATTAGTTCTTTAAGTATTCAAATTATTTACCAATTTTTTTGGTTATTTTTCATATATCTTAAACTTTTTTTCTGTTCCTCTTGAGATTCGACATAACGAGAATCTACTGTATATTGGTACATGTATAAAAACAATATGATTTGAGTAAGATTTTCTTATTGTGGGTTATAACTTATAATTGTATTCTTATACATTGTTTAATTTTTTTATAAATTCCAAGTCAAGCCGAGATCATAAAATAATATTTTACATTAAGTGAATATTTTTTAAGTACATAATATAGACAAAATATATGTATTAAATTTTATTACGTGTTTATTACGTATTTATATTATGGCAGTGCCGTGTTATTCTAAAGAATTAAACATTTTTAACTCCCCTAAAAAGTTGTTGGGAGTATATGACAAAAACACAATTGATGATTTATTGAAATATTTATACTATTAATAGTACTACTTTAGTTATCTTATTTACGTCTTTTTAAATGTTATATAATAGCCTAATATTCTATAGTGTACCTTATATATTTGATAAAGTTAATCATTTTAATCATTTTGATTCGTTTAGAAAAATGGGAAATAAATGCATGGAAACTTTTTATTATTATACAATAAAATCCTTTCTCCAGTCTTCCCTTTTCACAGTAGTTCTTAAGTTAAGTATAGTCTATTATTGAATAATTACATTGTATTTACGATTTTGTTCGTTCGTTCTTTATTACAATTCAAGGGATAGGGATTGGACATTTTACAAGAATAACCGTGTATAATGTATATAATCAAATGTCGAAATGTAAAACGTAATAAATTCAGTTAAGAACTGCGTGCAGGAAAACCACGAAATAGCCTCCTATATACCTATATATTGTGGTATAAAATATGAATGATGCGGCGCAAATATAATATTATGTGCTCCATAAGATAGACACGCTATATAAAATATACATATAAAACAATTAAAAAGTAACATGTCATTTAACATTATCTCGGTTGATGGGACGAAACTGACATAACAACATCAATACTTGACATGAACTACACGTATAGATAATCTTTTATTTAGATTTACGGCTGCGTATCGGATTTAGTAGGCGTTTAGAGGGTAATAATTGTCTATCGTCGTAACCCTCAAAAATTATTGTAGGCCGCACACCGTTCGGATTTTTTTTTCTACACGTACACACAAATACACACGAGTACGCTGTTTGTCGTTATATCCGTTTTGTATAGTACACAAACGCACGCATTGGTAACTCGATCGGTTGAAAAAAAAAATAAATATTATAATAAAGGCCTCGTGGAGTTATTAGGGGATGATCAGATATGGGGAGATCCGTGGGAGGGCTTGCTCGTCCCACCTGGAATTAGCGCCCGTCCACAATCAAACATATATTTATGAATACACGCACACAAGCATACGCGATTTTATAGTATTATTATTATTATTATACATATAGACGACTCTTCAATACGTTCATTAGACTAAAATTTAATGTACTTACACCAAAAAAAAAAAAAAACCTATAGCCGTTACGGAGTGTTTGTACAATTATTTTTTTTTATTGCAAACAATATTTATAATAACTTACAAAATCGTTGTAAACTTGTGAACACTATTATTATACTTGTATTTTTATTTTTTACATAAGACAATTATTTATAATTAAAATTTATATGTATAGGATATTTTCTAACCAAACCAACATGAAAATGGAAATGTATACAGGCAACCTACACACATAAATAGGTGGAAATATTATAAATATTACCTATTATTATGATTATAATTCATGTAATTATAGTATGTAAAATAATAATTAATGTGTTCAAATATTAAAATATATATTGTACACCATACAAAATCATAATAACTCTTTTATATGAATTATTATTTTCAATTAATTAACTTACATAGTATAGTTACACACATTTTTAAATATTTAATCATTCTTGTCGTTTTTGCCACTATAACAATACATCTCAACGATATAACATAATATGTTGAGTTAAGTACCAATAGAAACTTCCAGATTTAGGTTTGTTAAAAGTTATAAAAGTGTTATAATATGTATGATAAATGCGTTTTTTCCTTTTAACCGCATTAACATTAAAACTAAGATTTTTGCTTTCAATAAAATTAAATTTGCTAATTTATGCGGGATTGTATTTTTATGATATAATATGAAATATAAATAAGTAGATATATACCATACTGTCCATACTATTTATGCTCGTTCAACAATGAATTCGGAATTGATTTTAACAAGTGAAAATATTTAAACATAATTTCACTGGCCATGACATCATGACGTCGACGTCTACTAGGTTAAGACGCGACACACCCTTCTGAACGCCTCCCATTCTTAATATAAAATCAGTGACGACTGTGACCTTTAAAATACGTGTTAACGTTCAAAAATATTCAATGTAATTTGTTTAAAACTAATCTTATTTATGTACGTAATTTTTTTACATTTCAAACCCCGAATTTCAATCTGTATACTTCTATAAGTTTTTTTTTAAAAATTTTTAAATTTCAAGACAATACCATTGATTATGATATGTTTGTGTATAATATATATATATATATATATATATATATATATATATTATATGTAATCAAAATAAAAGATGGATTACAATAATAAAAAATACAACTGCGTTAAAAGTATAGTTAGGTACAAAAACCACCTAGGTATTCTGTTTGAGAGAAGAAGCGTCAACTTATTAAGACAACAATATTGTTTTACACACAATTTTCATTCGAAATTCCAGCTAAAAAATGTCATTATGTGGTAGTGGTATGCGCTATTATATATTGTACTTTAGGTTACCCGATATGAACAAAAAATCCCTGTGTATATAAAAACACGTAAACCTTTTAGAAGAATTAAATAAATATTAATAATAATAGAGATAAGGCCAGCGGACAACGCTTGGGGTCAAGTTGGAGCTTCTGGTACAAAGGGCTAGACGTCTGGCGTGACTATAAGATATTCACGTGTGCGTTTGCGTATACTATGCGTACTATATCGAGTTACACGACGTATATACTAGTAAGACCTATTGTTTTAGGACTTGACGGTGGTTAGTATTATTTGGCGGGACATGCGTTGTTTTGTTTTGTTTTTTTTTTTTTCTGAAATGCACGCTTCATATTTCAAAAGCAATGCGATTCGGTGATACTCTAAACCAAAACATTAATAAAACAAAATAATAAGCCTAATCACAAACATAACAGACCATGATGAATAATATTCCAGTGATGAGGAGTAGTAATCGTGACTGATTTCCATAGAACAATAAACTTACATCTATATTACTTTACTTTGTGGTTCAAACATACATTTTTTTAGGCATTGAATTTACCGAACTATTTGTATAATTTAAGATCTAACAAACAATATGTACGAGATAATATTTTGATTATATTATTAT
Organism: Rhopalosiphum padi; assembly: GCF_020882245.1. Taxonomy (NCBI): domain Eukaryota; kingdom Metazoa; phylum Arthropoda; class Insecta; order Hemiptera; family Aphididae; genus Rhopalosiphum; species Rhopalosiphum padi. The sequence continues at coordinate 3,713,476 of NC_083599.1, read as the reverse complement.
CCATCAACCTCAATGTGTATTAAATTCAAATTTAATGATTCTCACACTTATAATATTTATTATTTAGATTTCACTGAAAAACTTTACACATATCATATCACCTCGTATCATATATCAATATATAATTCGTCATATTTTCACTATCTTCTTTAACCGTTTTAAAGATATTTTGTATTACAGTAAAGAGTACCTACCCTGCGGTGATTCCCCTTTTTACTGTAAAGTATTTATTGGATAATAGTTTTAAAAAAATTATATTACAAAAATATAAATTTATCTGTTATTTTAGTTTTATAACTGTATCACAGAGTTTCACATCTCAGCATTATTTTTTAACAACTATTAAGTTTTAACAAAAAAGACAATTTTGAAAAATAAACTTAATCTTTAATTTATTTCTGGTTTACTTTGCGTGCAGTCAAGTGGCCAAAAATATAAGTTCCAATAAAATAAAATAAACAAATTGCTTGAAGTGTTACAGGACTCATCGTGAGTCGTGATTATATTTGAATTTTCTTAACAAGCATTACCTACTTGGAAAATCCAGAGTGGTCAAATACCATTGTATTCCGTACATGACGTGATCCGATAACTGAGATTAGTTAAACGCGTACGTATACCGCAGAGTCGAAAAGCGTATAAAATATAAACGTTATCCTTATTCCTTAGCGATGGCGGTAAAACATCTTTAAAACGACATAACAAATGGTTAGCCACCACCGCCAAACATGTCGACGAGAAGCAAAACGAAGATTAACGGTGATCGAGCAGACCGATTAAGACAACTTTTGCGCGCGTTTTGCACGGAACGCGCGGCCGCGGCAGTGGCATGCGCGCGTTAAGTCTTAATTCGCGAGTGTATACGGTGGAGAACATCCGCGTAATTAACTGCTCGGACAGATAAGAAACCCCGTGGCAGCAGTGGCGGCGAAGGGGACACAAAGCCTTTGACATTAAGACGAGTAGTATTAGGTAATCCCCTAACGCAACTGATAACGAGGAACGTGGGTTCATCCGAAATAACAATGGTCAAACCTTATAAGCTTTTAAATTCGGACGACTACATTCTGCCACCACTGATGCATACACACGATCTTCTAAAGAGCATTATTTATAATGTAATGTATAAATTGTGTTGGTGCGATCTCATACAGTGTAGGCATATTATTATTCTATCGTCTGATATAATCTGATTCCTCATTTTTATTGTTTGATTATAAAAGGTAAGAGTTAAAAATGTTAGTTTACCCATAAATAAGCTTATAACGTTTATACAGTTTTGAATACACAATACTTAATTGCTGGTATTTGGTTAAAAATCATTAAACTTACTACTGTATTACTTATGACTTTCTAAATATTACTAATTTTCGCAAATTATTATAGCAGATACAAAATTCTACACTTTAGTTTTAAAGCTTCAGAAAACTAGGTAGGTATTATTTAATAGGTATACTTTTATAAAAATATCGTTTTTCTTAATTAGGTACTCATCATACCAAATTTTTATTATTTTGAGAACCGAATAACACTTAGTTTAAATATTTGTCATTATGCTATACGTACCCAATATTGAACATACTACTAATATATATTATTTTTTTTAACTCTCGTATACAATTCTGCATACAAAACTAATCTATATTGTTTTGGATAATAACCCTTTTGAATGTACTGTAATGTAATTCTCGTATTTCTTTTAGTTATTCCTCATAATACAGCAATCAGAAATTTAATCTCAATTCTATGGAAACTTTTTGAACCTTGATAAACACATCTCTTGGTCTAATGACAAAATAAATATACCTATATAAGCTCTATATGAGCTTACTTTTCTACTCCGAGTCGACTTAGTGTTTTCTATTCATTATTATTACATATACATTTATATGTTTTGGGAATACGTTTATGCCGTTTATGGAATACATTAATTAATGATGTACATACTCGTAATTATTATAATATAAATATTTTAATATACATTTATTAATGTAAATAAGATGTTAAAATACTATGATATAATGTAAAAATAATATAATTGCTTATATAATAGCATGATGTAAAAAAATATGTTTTATGCATACCTACTTTTCACAAAAAATATGGTACAGTGGCATATAAAAAAAAAGTAAAATATACAATTCTTGTAAAAATCGTATTGAAGGAAGGGTAGGGGGGAAGAAAACTTTAAGCTACTAATAAATATCAAGAAATTAATTTTTTAGATTTAAGGTTAGTGTCATAAATAATTACAATACTAAAGTACATAGTACTATAGTACAAATACTATGATTTGGTAAATTATGTACTAATACAATGTATATTATTATATTTAACACTGTTCACGAGTAATTTTAAATTTGAATATTATATTATCGTTTATTAGTAAGTGCCTATAGGTAGGTATAGTTAATACCTATACTTATTAAAATTATTATTATAAGATGTAATACATCCACACGACCCATGTCGCTCCCTTCGGCCCTATCCCCCCCCCCGCCGCCGCCTTTGGATGGTTATATAATTAATAGTATTAAAATATCTAGTCAAATTTACGTTACCTACCGTGATTATTTTAAACAAACTAACGCGAAGTACTTAATTTCTATACGACTAAACGGGTCGCGCGTGCTCATGATGGATGCGTTCCATTGTCGTCGGCCCTTGGTTTATGCAAACAAAAAAAAAAAATCGTTGGTCTATTTATCATTAACTGGTATTATAATAATATATGTATGACATATTATTGCCGATAATAACCAAATAACCAGAGCGTAATTTCCCATGAAAAGTGCCCGATGGGGGGTAATTATTATCAATGCAATATTGTTTTTGTCAGTATCTTCGTTAGTCTGGGGGGTGACTCCACATTGTTCTAGATGAGTAAAGGGTTAAACGTTTTAATGGATCGCACACGTCCGACTTGGTGCGCATACATTATTTCTGATGCCGAGGGATGATGGGAATCTGCAGTATAGGATGCGTTTATTATGAATATCGGATGGGGCTTCATTGGTGTAATAATCAACAGCGCATGAAGTCATGAATCGTTCCCTTTACATCGGAAGTTTTGTTTTTTTAGGGTTTAAAATTATTGCCAATAGCTCCACGCATTGAGTTTAAAAAATAAAAGATCCTTTTTAATTTTTTTACTGTTGTATAGTAATTCTAAATTTCATTTAGAATAAATCCAAGTATGATAATAATTATCATTTTAAATCGATTAACAACATATTTGTATAAAATATCAATACTATTTTCTTGTATAGGTTATTACTTATTATTATAAAGACCGGATTTATATGCAATTAAAATTTTAAAATATGTATGAGAATATGCACTTAAAAAGCACAAAATATGCAAAATAATTTTTGATTACTGTAACTATTTATTTATTGTAAAGTTATAAAATCAAAACATTAATGATGACAAAAAAACTACAATATTATATACAATATATTTTATGATTGAGATGAAAAAGTATACAATTTATTTGTTATTGGAAAAACAATAAATAACAATAATATGTTTCATATTGATCTCAGTTAAATTATGACGACGGGTGGTTTGTTACAATATGTTTGTATGCAGAAATACTTCGTTCCACAATAGGGTGCATATCTTTAAAAATATTTTCAATTTTTGTGTTGTAGAACAAATTTATACTATACATAATAATTCTATAAAAAAATTATAAAATTAAATTAAAACATAGACATGTAAAAGTAATATGCAAAAATATGCAAAATAAAAATTTTTAATATTATTTATTTAGGTATGATTGATGAAAATCCATTTACTAAATGTAATTGCTTATAAAAATATGAACACGCGTTATATGCAAAATTCGGTCTTAACTCATTAGCAATGAACAGTATCCATAAAAATACATAAGTATAAACTGTATATATATTGTCTATGAATGATACGTGTGGTAGTTAGGTTACCGTATAATATACCTAAAAGTAATAATTAAAATAATACAAGAAATGTGTTGAAGGTTGTACATTTTCTAATTTTTTATGAAGAAAAAAAATGTAAAAATATTAGTTATTTTATCACTGGAAAGCGGAAATACATGCGTCCTGTGTTATGAATAGTAAATGACAAATGTTGTGAAACTTGCAAATAAAACATTTCGTTTCCGTATTACCTATATAGCTGTTTCAATAAACAGAAGTATTATCTAAAATCTATTACGAATCCGGTGTTAAATAGTTTTTTAATGTTCAATCATAATCGTCAATAGCAATTTTTTTCGCCAAATGTATGTGTCGTGGGAAAAGATGTCAAGAGTCGATAAGTGTGCTGTAACTACTAACTAAAATAAAAACGGACGAGCACAGCCCGACGCCTGCGGGAGTGATAGGGTGTATACAATGTTATTGTTGATGTGAATGTAGTTTGTAAAACACGCAGTATAAACGGGCTTCAGACAAGAGTCTAAATTACTGTCGAAAAACAGTATTGCTCTGTGACGTCACACTAGGTTTTTCAAGAGGCATGAGAAATGACAGCAGGAGGTCCTGCAGCTCCTGTACACAGAATACATATAACATAATACTAGGGGATTTAGTCGGATATAATATATACGCTGTGGTCTGGGATTAGGGTAAATGTAAATAAAAACGACACTTATTAAAAATTAGTGATATTTAAAATATGTTTTTAGGATTTATAAAATCACATTTGTCACCGTCCAATTAATAAAAAACCAATGAAATTCGAGTCGTATGGAACACGAAAGAAATATCTTACAAAAATCAACCGGAAGTCCGGGAATGTATATAGTATTTACAATACACTAACACATTTTTGTAAGTATTTATAATACATAGTTAAATTAATAAAATACTAAAATGATATTATTATAGCTACAAAATAGTCACCATTTACTATTACATCTACTGCTTATATTACTATATTGTCTATATTACTACATTAAGCCATTATTGTACTATATGTTCTAGTCTTCAATATATGCAATTAAATTATCTCCATAAAACTAAATGTTAATTTGATATAATATGCTATTAATTATAATAAATTATATAGTTCAAAATATTAAAATTTTATTATTTATAAGTATGTTAAGCTAGCACTATGATTACTTCTTTATTTATGCTACAATTTGTATATTTTTTTAATTATAAAATATGTAAATGAATAAGATCGATATGACAATATAGGGACTAAGGATTATTGTGTTGTCACATTATTTAGATCGCAGCAAGTTTTTATAAAATCTACTGGTTTTGTAACAATAAGTATATCGTCCCTGCAACATTTAAAACCCGGTCCATGCGTATTGACTCGCCGGGCATAATAATATTAATTTAAAAAAATAAATAAATACTTATTTCACCATAGCGATTATGCTCAGTAGCAATACAAATTGTTCGAAGAATATTCGTGTAAATGCAATTGCACATTTTAAAACGGTTTTAAATATCCCACCAAATAGCCGTAGTTGTTTGCAAGTCTGCAAAAAGAAATAATATATGATTTTTAATTTAATAGTTTTTAATTCTGTCGCAGGTTTTTGAACGGATCCACACTCTTAACAATGATTCTATTCTCCGACGGGTTGACGATCAAAATACATATTATTTATATGATACATATATATGATACTACCTATCGGCTATCGTTAACCGAGTAAAACACTCGTGTGAATATTTTGCTGTACACAACCGCAATCATTGTTAAACACGTAAACTATGCTTGCGGTAGTTTTACGGTTATTAACGATTTTTTTATTATTTAATACGCCACACACACTCAAATGATGTCTAATAAATATAATATTGCGTATCATCTGCCGCGTGCGCGCGTGTTCATATTATTTATATGGGTAGGTACCACACACTGTATTATATCGTACGTACGTTTCTGATGGATGAGTTTCGGTGCGGCGGCGGTGGCACATGTCCTCAGGTATATACAATCATATCCGGCTCGTGCCGGGTCGGCGGCGTCGGCGGTGGTGGTGGCGGTGTAGACTTTGCCCGTTTAACATCACCGAACCCGTCTGGGTCGTGTGCATAACATATAAAACCGGTGGCTGCGCCGATTGCGGGGGCGGGAGCATTGTGTTTTGATTGACTATGTGCGCCGTGCCGCTGCCGCCGTCACTGTACCACCAGCAAGCCGCCGTCGCGGTCGTCGTACACTGATGTACACGCGGTGTATTTTGTATCATGATATAATAATAATAATAATTATTATTATTATACGAGAGAGAGAGAGAGTGAGAGAGAGCGAGCCAGTGACCGGGAGAGGGCGCGGGCGCTAGAAAGAGAGACAGAGTGAGAGACGGATAGATCTATCCGCGCGCATCAATCATCGGCCAGTTCAGCTGGTTCCCATGGACCCGTGTAAAAGTAAATCACAGTCGCGGTCTATTGGTTTTAATTTACTCTATCCAAGTACTGTTACTGTAACTACTAGTCATTTTTGTCGTACGGCTGTTTTGCTTAAATGAATAATCACTCGGGACCGTGTAAACGGTCGTATTATTATTTTCAACAGCGAGCGGACAACACACGACAACGCGGGGAGAAATAAACACGGCGACCGACAACACCTACGCGGCCGCGTTGCCCGACACATCGGTCGTACGGCTTATGATATCTATGAATATATAGTGTCGTACCGTATACGAATGGTGTGCTCGGTGTATATATACGCGGTACACTGATAATAATATTACCGTTTGTGTTAGTATAATGCGTATTAATACGGGTTTTTTGGTTGTAGATATAATAATATATTGTGTATACCGTTGTACCAGCTAGGACGTGTGTACTATATTAAATATAATTTAATTTGATTTAAAAAAAATATATAAATATTTTCACCTGTATTAAAATATTTATCCAATTAACCGTACGAGCCAGCTCATTCCCATTTATAGCTTGTACTGCACGATTCTGCCGACGGAGAATGATTTCAGGTATATAAACAACGTCGATTTAATAAAACAAACAATATACATTATTGAATAATATTTTTCAAGTGTATACGTACACGAGCATAATATAATAATAGGTACGTAGTGCGCGTGGCCTAAAATAGGTAATACCGTAAATTACATTTTTACAGATTCACTTATGAGTCAACGACAATCAAGGACCTTCAATTATAGCAATCCATATCGTAATAATTTTTATTATATGTGTGTACGGCATAAAATTTGAATAATAATAAAAAAAAAAAATAAAAACATTAAACAGTGTAAATTGATAGAAGACTACGCGTGTTTACCATAATTAAAGGATATGATAAACGACTCAACTACGCTATATAATAATAATAATAATATATAGTATATATTATATTACACTCGTAGCGTGATGGTGTGTGCTGTACGCCGACGACGACGACGATGATTCCGAAACGCATGCGTCCATTGTTTCCGGCGCGGCGTTGCGCTGTGTTCGGATACGCTCATTTAAATACGCATAATTATCGAGTTAAGTGCGTGGAGCACGTGCCTTGATATCGTTTTATTTTATTTTTTTTTTTTAAAACACTACCATACCCTTTTGCCTTTTATCTCGGACACAAGACTATAACAATAACATTAAAATATATATACGAAAACATTATGATAAACGGACCAAACATCCTGGTACACAAAACGGTCATTTAGCGGCACTGTATATATAAGTGTCATGATATAAGTAGATAGGTACTTTTGAAAATATACTCCATTTAAATGCTAGCGGATAGAAAAACGTTTTATTCTCGTACGACACGGAATTCAATTGTGGGAAAAATAATTATTATTTTTTATGCCTAATGATTATGATAGGCACGTAGGATACGTTTCAGAAAACCGGAATATGTCGCAAAGCGGTTCTTCAGAATTACAAAATATTATTTTAAATATTTGACGTTTACACCGGATCAAATGGAAAATGTCAAAACAAATCTAATGGACTCATCTATTTTAGTTAATCAAACATAAACTTCCAGTAAGTAGATAAAAACAAAAGTAATAAATCAGTAAAATATAACGTAGCAATCATTTCTGATTATAAATAAAACAGTTAATGGTATAAATAATTATTTATATTTATTATTTCCTATTTTACGATAATGTAAACACAGTACTTATTATAATGAGATCTTATAAATAATTACGATGAGTGTGTGTTGTGAATTTATATTTTTGAAAATATTTTTTAAAAGCACAAATCCATTAAAAGTCGGGTTCCGTGGAAAAATTATAGAACAACTTCAGTATTTATATATATTTTTTATACTAAGTCCTCAGTCCTCACCACCTCGTGTAGTCGGTTATAACTGTTTCAAAAATTAAGGCAGGTTCTGAATGACTATAGTTTGTATGTATTTTAAACGCACTTTAAAAGTACAGTTCTACATCAAGACGATTTTACGGTGCTAAACTACAATTTACGTATAGTTTCATCATACCGACGGTTTACCTTGTGCAAGAAGATGCTTTAAGAATTCTATAAATTATAAGAATACACGATAATTGTGTGCGCATAACTGTTGTACACATTCTGTTAGACTCTTTTACGTTACGGGTAAAAATAAAAATTTACGATAAAATGTAGGTACTGTACCCGACGTACGACCGTGTAATAGCCTAACCTGTTGTCGTCTTTTGGATTGTTTCATATAGCTAATAATCTTGTCAACACGACAGACCGAGTAATCAAACAACATTGTTTGAACGACATAGTCTTACGGGACGACAGAAGAAGCGAATGTGAGTTTTAACACAGCTGACTCGCGTTCCGTTTTTCATGTCTTTTGTTACGAGGGGAAATTCGTGTATATAGGTGTATACATATACTTAATATACGTTGATATGTATACACGGTTGTTTGATTTTGTTTGATTGCTTTTGAAAAGAGAACACGCATACGCGGTTCATGGGAAAAACGTCGTATGCAATTTGCCTTCGCTGTGTTTTGTCAGTGTCCAAATAAACCAGAGATTCCTCGGCTATATTTCGCTCCAATAATCACTAATTAGCCAGTAACGAGGGCCTCTTTGAAGAGTTTACAACAAAACTTTTTACTCTCGTCCCCGGCACTTTCATAATACGTATTTTCAACGACCGTTTAATATTATTATTCCACCCCCCTGTGACATCAGTGCTGCGGTGTACAGATAAGAAATCGTATGCCACAACCGTCGCGCGACGAGCGAGATATCGAAATACGTATAGCATTACAATAACGACAGTGATATTTTAATAATACGTAAAAAGTAATAATATGATGGGTAATCAATATAAAATAGAAACCAAATTCGAAGATTTTGATGTCCAGCACGTTATACGATCGTTTGTTCCAAATTTAATAATAAATCAATTAATTGATTTATCGACAATATTATGTCGACTGCTACGGGGAATTTAATAGAATATGATGCATACATTTAAACTATTTAAAGCTTGTCCGTCGTTCGGAGAAAGACAAACCAAATCAAAACTAATAAAATTATAATAGGTCGCCAATTACGGAGATTTGCTTTTATCGTACCGGACGTACCGTGTGTCAATTTATACCACTTATAATATAATAATGATATAATTATTACACACTTTTGTTAATATTAGATTTACAGATTTGTATAATATTACGCAATAATAATATTCATAAGACGATAAACGGTAAATTGGTACACAAATTAATGATAACAAGAATCGTGTAAATCTACTATAAATACCTCTTTTCGTGAAAATATACATAAGTACATTCTATTAATTATATTTTTGCATGTCAAAGTATATTGAAAATATCGTATCGTTCATACGAATGGAGTATGACGTTCCGATGAATATACTGTAAAGATGAATTATTATCATTATTATTATTTTAATACGATGAAATTTAACTTTTTTACAAATCGTAAAAAGTACAAACAATCATTTACAGCTTAAATACATATATTATAAAATCTCAGTTAAAAAAAAAAATGCTGGTATTAATAACGCTCTCGTTTGCATTACAACGTTTAAAATATTTTTAATATAACATTCTGTTCTTGGTAATCCAATAAAAATTGAACGACCTTTGTACCACTGGTAGTTATACAAAAGTCATTATGCAGTGCACTGCTTGTATAAAATGCCACTGCGCGATATTGTCAAATGCTAATAAGTAATAACAATAATAATAGGACCTGCAACGTATATCGTAGTCCTGTTATTGTTGTAGATAGGGGTCAGTATACAAATTAGGGACCGCAATAATCGCCCGGGCGGTCAGCTTGTCACTCTGGATTTTGTCCATAGCCATCTGCCCGACGGTATTAGCTTTATCACAAATTTAGTTATTGAAAAGACTAAAAAAAAAAAAAAACATACACGTTTAATCGGTGCGAAATATCGTCGAGCACGTTGCACGTGCATATCCTTTTTAAATTTTGAACTAATGATATAATCAACCCCGTGTACATAAAAGACAGACACCGGCATAAAGTGATTGAATTGTAGAGTGCACACAGTAATATTATAAATTATAAGTTTAGAGGGGAAATCAAACTGTAAAAGTCTAAACCATAAAATATAGATATTTAATTCAACGTCATAATCTATTTTAAACATACATCCTTATCCGATTTACAAATACTATAGGCGTTTATAATCATCACATTTTAAAATCGATTTTGGGCGAAGTCTATATTTATAGTCTCAAATATCTCATCCAGTATAAAATAGGTACCTAATTACATTTTATGTCATGTAGGTTTCCTACATTAAATAACATTCAATTCAATTCACGATAAATTATACAATATACACTCACTTAAAATGTAAATAAATTTTGAAGAGTCGAAAATAACTTACAAAAAAATATATTATATTATAAGGTATTTATTTATAGGTTGAGCATAAACTCTCAAGTAGTCAAGTGTATTAGTCTTTATTATCATAGGTATTTTAATTCCGTTTGTATCGTTTATAATTGTTTCCAAATCATTAACTGTAAAATTATAATATTATAAACTCACCTATGTAGTTTGTACTATAATATACACTTTAGTACAATAAACTATGCTCAATATTTTGTATGTGATATACTGATATGTATTAATCCGTTATAATAACATAACAGTGTATAATATGGTGTTTGTGTAGGCTGTAGGTACACACTGAATTTGAATATAATTTAAATAAAAACATTAAACACGATAGGTATATATTTTATAGGTTTAAATGTGTTTAATCGTGTTCTATGAGTTCTGTACAGTAATTATTATGGCTACCGTACGGCGTCAGTCACTCGCTGACGCGCCACGAACAACGAATCACGAATAAACGTGTCGTGATTTGTTATTTATATCATATTATTATATTTTTATAAAACATCGATATCGAATATTATAATTTTTATTTACACGAGCGACTTTCCGTTACAGTTACATTTTGGCTTCAAAAACTTTGCGCTAACATTACAATGTCACCTGTAGAATGCAACACGCTAAATATTTGGATAGCCGTTGCCGGTTTGGACACTGCGCGTGATCGATGATCGGGTTACCGCTTTTAAATAATCGTTTCGTCGACAAAAGAATGAAAAAAAAAATGATACTTCTACCATGTATCATAATATAATATAATGTCATTATAGACATAAGTATATGCGCACTTATGTATAATGTTATTTTATATAACAATCGAAATGGCGTGAGTCGAATTTGCATATCACCTTCGGACCATAAAGACACGTATAAAAACATATATTATAATATACGCACGCGCCACGCCAGTTTTTTTAATTTCATTTTACACACAGGCCCCAGTTACACCAATATATACCTATAATATGCGTACGTTTGTCGTGTGTGTGTGTGCGTTTCGTATAACGTAATATCTCTACCTACGCCACAATAACACCTATCGCTATTCCGCGCGCGCACTCGACTTATACACACTATATATCCTATGTCAATTAGGCAGATGTTATCCACGGGTGCCTGGGCACGAGCCCTCTCGCTAAACACCGCACACACACACACACACACACACACATCGTCGTCGTCGTCGTCGTCGTCATCATCATCATCATTATTATTATTACATATTATATAGTATAATGTACCACCTAGAGTAGGTATATATTAAAAATGTATAACCCATACCTACGTCATGGTTTTAACGTTTATTTTGTGTTTGCTTAATGCGCCATGGCCGACGTGTTTTCATTGGCAAAAAATGCATTACAATGACGTAATCAAACTCGCGTGTGTGTGTGTGTGTGTGTTAATATCGTATACACATAATATATTGTATAATTGTATATATGTACAATGTGTGTGTGTGTATGTGTGTATGTGTGGTACTATACATGACTACTGTGCTATTGAAATCCTTTATCACCCCCAAAGCCTTGATCCCTTTCACCCTCTTTATCACTCGCTCACTCTCTCTCGCACACACACACTCGACAACCGGTTGTACACACATCGTTTTTTTTTCTATAATATGAATATAAAAATAGGTAGGTACAGCAGGCAAGACGGCCGGCGGACCGGACGGACTGTTTGCATTACTAAATAAATATAGTGCCTAATCGAGTACTGCAGTACAATTGTTATTATGTATTATAGTAGTCACCGCTAATTATTGTTAAATAGTATACGTAATTTACGTAAATACCTAACGCGCATTTAATAAATCATTTTGGTGATAGTCATATTTTTTTTTTTACCCATTTTATAGATTATTCTACTTTATATAGGGACTTTTTATTCATGTCCAAACTTTTTTAATGCATTCTTTAAAAACCGAATATTTGATAAAAAAAACTTAACTAAATACCAATTGTTCGATATTATTTTTAATAATAATAACAAATAATTTTGCTTACAAAACCACTGTGTTACTTGAAAGTACCCGTTTTCTTTCTGTCAACATCATGCAATAAACTGCATAGATATTATACTTGAAAACTTTTTTCTGCTTAGATTTATTTTAATATTAATATAACTTTATGTTTGACGCCTTGACGGTACGTCGGTAGGATGCTGAGTGAGTACATCGTGAAAGCGCCAACGGCTAACCCCTATTTAGTATAGCCAAAGTTTACTGACTGCTGTTGTAGTCGTGCTATCGTACTGGCTTTGTGATTTATAACAAAGTTTAAAAATTCGGATTCCAAGGTGTCAAATAACTCGTTTGGGCAAGTCTATTTGGCGATGCAATTTTTTAAACCGTTTAAAGCGTTTTATTATAGTTATGTATTTTTTAGTTAGTTTTTAAAAATTTTATTTTATTTTATATTTTTATGATATTTTTAAATTATGTAATTTAAACACATAAGTCATCAAGTTATAACATTTTAATCTATAATATGTATTGGTTATTACTTATTACTAATTTCACCATTATACTATTATAGTCGGCTATATTATAAGAGTTATACCTTATACATATTTTCATTTATCAATAGTTGTATTGTTCTATTTGTACTTTCTTCTTAAAATAATAATGCATAACGTGATTTTATAAACCTAATGTTATTATACTATTATTAGTGTTATTAATAATTATTATTTGGTATTATACTATTATGTCATGCTAGACGATAGTTAGATTAAAATAACTATATTCTAAATGTTTAAAATGTATACAAAACGTATATATTTAGATAAAGTATAAATATTCCATGCAAGATGCAACAAACATTTCCATCATGTAGATCCTTACAAATTTTCAATTTGAATGTATATTAAATGCCATCATAGATTTATATTATACTTCAGTGGTATCATTGATTGTAAATACCACCATTTATAATCAAAAGTACATAATATGCACCAATGCATATTTGTACATCATATATATATACGGTGTTTGGTTTTACATAAAAGCGTCTTAGCACAATAAAGTATCAATGATTTTCTTAAACGCATGTAAGTATTATTATTTTTACTTATGTACGCTTATAATTGAATTATTCTAGGAACATAATATATTATCAGTTATTATAAAATCAATGAATAGTCATAATGCACATGTTACGAAAAATTATAACACAGCAACAAAATTAAAGTTAGCGGATTTTTCCACTCTCCAGTTTTCGAAAAGTCGAAATGTCTGACACACGTCAGTCGATACTCGGTAGTCAGTATAATAATAATAATTAGTATATTAGGTACTATTTATTTCAAACCTGTTACCAATATAATCCAATATAATGTGTATTTTATTCTTTATTGCCTGTGGAACGATTTATGGTTTATTTCGTCTCAATAATAAATCCTTATTGAACCTTTCATGGAGTTAACCAAATTACCAAAGAGAAACACAAGAAATAACAATAATATGTCTGTACAATATTATTATAAATTATATAATATAATATTTTCATCTATATCAAGGGAATGTTATCAACAATACTCAGACAAGTGACAATGCTTATTGGTTATTATATGTGAAATTATACGATAAGTATTATGTACTATAACTATATTATGTAGTATGTACTGAGGTACACCACGGTGTATATGGCTTATCGGGTTCAATTTCTGGTAACTTGACTGGAGCCCAGCTCGCCTGCGGTTTGTTTGAGTCACATGTTTGAGGTAGACTGCTGCTGCGTTGAATTATTGGTCGCAAAGCATGTTATTAAGTCTTTAGGTTTATTATACTATCAGGTCTAAAAACACTTTTTATCTTAAAACAGAAGTAACTAATTATGCTAGCAATACTCCCAATCATAGAATCACGAAAACTATAGATGAATTAAATATCGATATGTTCATATCACCAAACTTTAACTCATTCAAAAATTATTGTTATTTCTTACTTGTTAATTCTTAGCTATAAGTATATTATATTATAATTTATATTGTACGCCATTGTTTTTTCTCTTTCATTACTTTTCTTTTTGTATATTACTGTTAGGATCGAATGTTGTTATTATTATGTATGTAATTGGGCCTGGCCCGTTTAAAACTTAAGACTTAAATTAAAAAAATAAATTATGCGCTAATATTGTTCAGCAAATACGCAAATTAATTTTAGAGATTTACCCATTAAACGAATTAAATAATGCATTAAGTAATATAGACTTTCAATTGTGTACTATAAAGACACACATTTTGTATGTAACTATAATATTTTTAATCTTAAACGTAAAAATTAAAAAAAAAAATTCTACATATTTAAGATTTAAATGCATTATTGATTAGGTATGGTATAATAAAAGAGAACATTTTTTTTAATAACGAAGAGTATTCAGTCCCTCCAATTCAAGCACTGGACTTGTGTATCGTTTTAGTTTATTGAAATATTATTATAATTTAAAATAGGATAGAAAAATAGAAAAAAGAGACAAATTAATTCATACCTACTTATCAGGTACCTACCTACTTCCTTATTGTTAGTCGAAAATCTAAAAATAATGTAGGTGTTAAATAGCATAAGAAAAAGAAGTGTAATCTATTGATAATGTCGGTGTAAAAGGGCTTATAAACAATAATGTTTCGACAAAAAAAATTTAACAATCCATTTTATTACGCGATGATAAACATCGGTATGCGGGTGATCACAGGAAGATGAGGTCTCACTTTGGCGCCACATTGTCACCCTGTAGACAACTTTATAAACACTCTATGGTATCAGGTTTTTATTTCTACCAATAAGATATCCATTTCACGTATAAGTTACTTGTAATCAAAGGGGTAACATACTTCATCTAAAACAATCAATGAAGATTATCAAAACTAGACTCTTTTGTTAAAGGAACAACTGGTCAGGTGTGCAAAATAAAAAATGTTTAATAAAAAAACTAAAGTTACTGATATAAAATAAGTTTATTATTTACATTAACTATACGATATATTTGATTCACTGTAAGTTTTAAACAAGTAAAATGAAATACTTATAAAATTGAAAAATTAATTTTAAAAATAATATAATAAAATCTAAGATTTAAGATATGGATTTACTACGTAACATGCACAAAACTACAAAGTTATGTAGTAAAATATTTTTATCTCATAATTTATATTTTATAGTAATATTGTACAACAAGCGTTTCTTAACCTAATTCTCAATAATTAAGACATTAAGTAGATATTTACCATACAATATACGAAATAAATTATAGTGGCGCATTTATAATATAATCATAGACCAAATAGTAGGTAGGAAAACATATAAAATATGTAATACACTACCTACATGCCATAAACTTAAAAATGAGACAGAAAAAAAGGATAACTGAATAAAATGAAGGCACGATAACTCGAAGTTGAAGGGAGATAAAAATTCGCTTCGAAATATGTATTATTCGAGATATCTAACTCAAATTTATATTTTATACTATATAGGTAATTTATAATAATTCTAGTTTTTCGAGTTATCGCGACTCGACTAAATATAAGTGCAGCACTGCAGCAATATCTTAGGGATGACTGAGATTTAATAGTTAATACAATATTGGACAATATTGTATATAATACGCTTGTTGAGACTGTATTGTATACATGTGGAAGGAGATATTTTCTCTATTATAGGCGAGAACAGAAAATATTCGTTCGGCTTATAATGTGCACTATACTGTAGTTGATGCTAGATACATTTACCTATTATTGCCTATATAAATGTTGTATGTCTGTACGTATAGAACTATAGATATTGTTGAAGTAGGTGCTAGGTGTTACTACGGGTGTCCTCCGATTTCGGCCAAAAGTAATCATTTTCTCATTTATTGTACCTCAATTGCGGCATTTACAAAATAGGTAGGAAATACTGTTTTTAGTGATTATTTAAACTATAAGCCAATAAACTGCAAGATTGCAAACAAAAAAAATCTAATTTTGAGTTAATACAAATCAATATATACACATTATAATTTGTAATACGTCATATAATATGTCTTTTATTAATTTGATTATATTTATAATAGTAAGTACCTACTTGTGATGCAATTTATTAATTTGACTATATGTGTAATATATAATATAGTATTTGTGTATACCATTAAAGAGCGTAGCGCGTAGCACTTTGTATGGGGTGTTTTAATTATATATTTAAATATAACATGTGGAGAGGCTTTACACACTTAATACATTTTAGTCATCAATCTTCATAGTATTAATATGCAATAGAACCATTTGACAATATACTTTGTAAAAATCTAATTCATATACCTAATAAATATATTTTTTTATATAAATACGGTCAATGAACGAAAATTTACACATTTAAAATATTCAAAACACCCCCTCCGGGCTGCACCACTGATTAAGATATTTAAACACATTATGATATTGATTTGTTCCGTCAAAATAAATCCTAATTATACTACCATGAATTGAGTGTACTATTAAGTTTTTTTACTAAAAGTTTATAGCTATTTGTGTAGTGATGTGTAAAAATATTAATCAATAATATATTTTTATTTTAGCTATCTTATTTATACGTTATTTTGAGAACCAAATGTATGTTCGGACGCAATCGAGATATGTATACATTAGGACTCTATACATGAATTCAAACTGAAATCGGGCATCACCACTCACTGCCACTCAATAAATATAGGCATATTATAATAGTATAGAAAAATCTAATAATTAGATTTTTTTATACTAAATATGCAATATTAAGAGTCTAAAATGTAAAATGTGTGCCAGTGATAAATCTTGATCATCACAATTTACTTTACTGTGGCGCATCAAAATAAAAATAAATACCTACCCTTTCACGATGTCTGTCGATCGCTTGTATACGCACATGTTTATTTATTTTTATTGTAAATAGAGCATGTACACGATTAGCAAATGGGGAGGGGGGGAATTTACGCGATCGAATTATTTTTACGATGTCATCCTTGCCACCCCGTTAGGTGCAATATTACACGACTATATGTTATTGTTCGACTACGAGTCTTTTTTTTATCCTCGGTTCTAACCTGTATATAATACGGATATAATTTATTGTATATTTAAATCGATAACGGCGGTGTACCTTTGTCGTACCTGCAGCCCGCGTAAAAAAATAAAAAAGACCCACCAAGAAGGCGCACACACGTCCATCGACCGATATCATACGCGACTTACGCGCGTATACCAGTGCAGTCCACATTATCACGTAATAATAACGTTATTATATTATATTTGTATAGACATCTCATCACAAACTGTACTTAACAATATTATTGTACACTATCGTTCGTCCGACGACTCGGTGTGGGTATAATAAATAACGCGATGCGTGCGGTAGTAGGGGCACCTTTTTTTTTTGTTCTTTCTACAATATGATATACCTTTGCGAGGCACAAGTCTTACCGTCATAATATATATCGTAATAATAATATCACGTACATATTATATATAGATCGTACAGAATAATAATAATAATAATAATGATTTATATGATCTATACCTCGCGGTCGTCGATGCCATACGTCATTGTTATTGGATTCGATACATAAAAAAAACTTGAAAAACATATTACGCGAGTACGACGTTTTACATATTATAATAATAATAATAATAATAATAATGTTATAGAGGCACGATAATGACACATAGGTACGACCCGTGCGACGTGTCGTCGGCGGCGGTAACGGATTAGCGGCGCCGCGCGCGTAACTACCGTTTTAAAATCGGTGGGTTCGGTCTGCGTTCCCATTGGCCGACGCGCGTACGGCCCAAAATGCAAAACCCGAGGGCCGCCGCCGCCGACGCCGCCGCCGCCGCCGCCGGTATAACTCCGTCCGGACCAGCAACAGGATCGACGCCGCTCAGTGATCGTTTCGCACGCATCGCGTCCGTTCGTCAGTCCGCGACCGCGCGCCGTCCACCGGTCTTTTAAATTTTATTTTTCATTTCTGCTCTCGTCTTCGTCCCGTCGTTTTCCGTCGGACGACCGACTACCGCCGCCGCCCCGACACACACACGCACAGCGGTCGATCGCGAAAAAATATAAAAATAGTATTTACCGGGACCACCGGACAGGCGACGATCCCGCGTCGTATGTGTACGCGCGATAAGAACGACGATATCCGTCGGGCGACGTGTTCCATTATCGGCGTAACGACTCTCTCGATGTTGTCACTCCGTCGATAACAACGACGACGCTATCGCCGTCGTTTTGAATTTACACCTCCTCGTGTAGACAGGCGCGGCGCACCGTGTCCTATCTCTGCCCGCGATAACGATAATTATTGGTACAGCCGCCGCCGCCGCGACGAGCAGCAAGCGACCGCCGACGACGGACAGCGACAGCAGCACACCGTACTTCGATTATGGTCGTCATTTTGTGAGTAAACCACATTATAATGTATCGCTTCGGCGCGGTGTCGTCGTGACATCGCGTTTGCAGTACGCCGTGCACTTATTATTATCGTTGTTATTATTATACGTCATAAACAATTATTGTCGATCTTTTCGATTTTTTTTTTCCGTCTCGCGTATAATATCACAAGTAGGTGGGAACACTAATACCAATAATAATAATATGCTAATATTAGGTGTACAGGATATGTGCCGAGGACATTTGCGTGCCTAGGTGTTTATAAAATATATCAATAATTTTATTATTAATAAGTAAATTTGTAACGAACTTGTTATCGTAGCAATAGTTTTATAGGTATTATTATTATTATTTATATTCTATATTTACGTCATGTTATTATACCGTAGCTCTATTAATTGTATATACAAATATATCGTCGTGCGTCTAGTACAATTATTTAGAGACGTTGGCATTAAACGCGTTTACGTGTGCTTATATAAATCAATATTAATCATTTTGAAAATATCGACACGCTATTATTTTTCGCGTAGGTAATCTCTGCGCGCGATGATCTATACCTATATATATATATATATTACCTACTTCCTACTTGTCTAGTTTTAAATGTTATTATGTTTATATAAATACTCTTATAGTATAGCCATAGTTATAAATAGTCAATAAAATATATTAAATCGTTAGTTTTTAACAATCTATAATTACGATTTAAAGCCAACCAACACACCGTTTAACTGCCGATTTCCTATTATCCAGTATATAAATATTTGAAACTATACCCATTAAATGTGTTATACATATATGTAATATCACTATTAGGTGTAATTCGTAATAATTGGCACGTTTTCATTCCACGTTTCTTTCGGGCTAAAGCTGAACATTTCTTCTTAGCTATTGGTATATATTTAAACCGATATTCCCGAACCTCCGACTTGGGTATTTATCGTTACAATAGTATAGCAGTAGATATTTAATGCCTAATGGCTAATATTCTTCGAAGTCTATTAATATTTTGAAAACCTAAGATCTACGATATTACTCGTTAACAGTCCGAATTAATATTATATAATATTGTAAATTTGTACGACACATTTCTTGGACTTTTATAAATAACATATTAAATTATAAAGTTTTATTTGTGATATTTTAGTAAACAAGAATACGAAAATCAAAGCATGAGCAATGAATATAGTTACTCCCGCGGAAGACCTCCTGCAGAATCTATTTCTCGAATCGCAGATTGGGACATTAACGATTCGATTATTCCAAGGGTAAATTTGATATAATATATATATTTTTTATTAGTTATTAGTAAAAAAATGTTGTTTTGCGTTATTTATTTGTATGCTTTTAAGTAAACTGTTGATCGATGTAGTCCAAACATCATATATTATACATATATAAATACGTGATGTTTCTTATTTTCCATATTTATTTTAAATGTGATGTTTTAAGTTTTGAGAACTGATAAAATCTTATATTTCTATAAAAACATATTATATTATTTTATAATTTATATGTGTATTTGAACAAATATGTACATTTATTATCAGATAAAAAATCCAATAGGTATAAAGTATAATAAATAAATAAATTACCCATGTGTTGAAAAAATAGTTTTAATTGATATTATTATTTTATAAGTATTATATTAAAAGCATATTTATTAATAGTTTTATTTTAGTCGATTATTAATATTATTTATTATTTATTTGGCTATCAATTGCATTTAAAAATGAAAAAAATGATATCTTTATGTTCAATCGGTAGCTTCGACTTTTTGAGAGCGTCCTCGTACAAAAACACGGTTTTTAGAGCTTCAGGTCCTCCTTGAAACTATGTACAAAAATCATATTATATGTGATATATCGTGTAATGTGTGCCGTGTGTACATTGTACACATTTTGAAATTCTATAAATATTAAATATAATATCAACATTATTATCAATGAGTTACACGTTTGATTTTAAAAATGTTAGTATCCTAATAAATGGTTTTTTAATTTAACTTGATACCTAATTAGCAAAAGCCCTGAAGTAGCTTTTATTGATCAGTACTTATTACATCACTGTGTTTAATATTAATTATTGTCCAACAAAAGCAGTACATTTTTATAATGTAGCTTTGTTGAATATTGTCGATTCAAAGAAAAAGATCGATAAGGTATCGATGTATTATTTAAAATTAATTAATTAAAATATTTAGTATTTACATTGTAATTGAATAATCAGAGTAGGTAGATTGATAATTACTTAATACTTATTAATAATAAGTAATTACTACTTTAATAATAATTACAAATTAGTGCTTACTAATCATTCGTTTTGATAATGAACATTATTTTTATGCCAATACCTATAAATGGTCAGCTATATCTTATTATATTTGTATAGTTGTATTTTATTTTATTATTTTAAAATCTGTTATAACTATAGGTACTTTATTGTAATTTTTTTTTCTATATTATATTATAGTGTTCACCTTATAATTATATAGTAATATTAAATTCATAGACATTTAATCTTAATGTTTTTGAAATTTAATTTTATGCGAGATTTTATTTTGACCGAAGTACATATAAATTTGTAGTATTTTTTTTTTATTACTCCTTTTGTGTTTTTAAATATCATTGTAATATTTTTTTTTTCGTAGGTGAGTAACTTCAATTTATGGGAAGAATGGGCTGACGGGCATTGTCGCTTGGTATACCCACCTAATTGCGAAGAAGCAAAGAGACACGCTTCTGGATGGGCAATGAGAAACACCAACAATCACAATGTGCACATACTAAAGAAATCGTGTTTGGGTGTTCTGCTATGCTCGAGAAGGTGTATACTTCCTTCGGGAGACACTGTTCACCTAAGACCAGCTATATGTGATAAGGCTCGAAAAAAGCAACAAGGTAAATTATTATTATATTAATAAATATAAAATGAACAAAAATTTAAAAAAAACTTATGTGTTAAAATCCTTCAATTTGTAGACTTTTTTTTTATTTATTATCATTGTTAGTTATTTGTTTTAAGTTAAAAATATTTAAATTTAACTATCATTAAGCACCCATAGAAACGTTAACATGAGTTATAACTAATAAATATAGGTTATTATTTAAATGTATAATTAATCGGACATTTGGACATTTATAGACTTATAGTATAAATAGTATAATTATTAAGTTGATAAGTTGATTGGGTTAAATAATCATTTATGTTATACATCTATTTATATTTTGGGTATTTATATTAATTTTTATTTCCTACACTTTTATGATTAGCTATTATTTGGTTTTAACATTTTATTTAAACAGCTAAAAGGGTGTGCAATGTGCATACATAATATTACAACTTTTTTACATTGAGATTTCTACAGATCTATGAAGTTCGGACAGCGATTATCACATATAACTATTCCGAATGTACAATGATAAAATGTAATATATATAGATACTTTTATTTAATTATTTAGAAAAGAGAAACTATTCAATTTATACAAAAAGTTAGGTGCAATAATCATATTGTGTTATAAAAGAAAAAAAATGTTTACGAATTGTCAATGCTTTTAAGATAACCGTCCAATTGACTGAACCTCCCGTGACTAGATAAGTTTAAGTTATGAGGTTTCTGCGCCATTTTTAAAGTAGTCGACGAGGTGGATTTTCAGGGAGATAATTAAGTTAGGAAGGATGAGAATATTCACGGAATCAACTCTGAATTTGATTACATATAGGTATATAAATATACCTACTTAACATTTAAAAAAAACATTTGAATATAGTACAATTTATTTTTAAACTATTTATATATTTTAATATTTTAAAAAGGATGCTCGTCTATAATGAGTTGTCAAACATAATAATATGTTATTTTTGTTTGAATAGATCTCCACGTATTTTGTAGCTGTGCATGAATGTCAAAGTACCTAACAATGATAATTATACAAATTAATAGTGAGAAAATTCTCTTAATATTCAGACGAGCTTTTTAATTTATTTTTTTTTTAAATCGAATGGAAACCAAGTTTTTAATTACATACCACGTAATTTGACGATAAATTGTCATGCATAATATAATTTTATGATATAAAATATTTCGAAACCATTCTAATAAAGTGAAATGAGCATTATATTTATTTATTAAACTCGAAGACAAATAAGACCACTAATTATGTATGAACTAGTATTTAAATTAATCTTTTCCATTGTTTGATGACGCGAATTTTAGTTGAGATTATGAAGTACATTTTAACAATGAAGGTTAGATTCCTAGATTAATTATAAATCAATATCATTATAATAATAATGTCACCTCGTCTGGTTAGTGGTTGTCCGACGATAAAAACTATAACATAACTTCAGCCTACGACTGCGGCCGGTTTCAATCAAACACGCTCTTTACTTTGTAGTATATCTAATTAAAAATCCTTTTAGTATTACAATTTTATTATTAATTGTATAATTATTCTTTTGAATATCTATTAATATAAATTTCCATTTAAATTTTGTTGTTTCCATACTTGTAAATTATATTATATGTTACTTAGTACTTCTACTTCCGAAGAATATTTAAGGGAGGAGGGGTTCATAATATTATATAATATAAACAACAATTAAAAAAAATACTAATTACAATTTATCACTAGATATAAATCCTTAGTACGGTGCTAGGAGGAGGGCTTACGATCTGGGTATTAACCCGCTGGTGGCGCCACTATACCTATCTGACAATTTACAAAATATGTGCGTACGATTATTTACCACTAATAATCATTTCTAGGTAAACCGTGCCCGAATAGACAGTGTCATGGTCACTTAGAAATAATGCCTTGTAGAGGACACTGTGGTTACCCTGTCACACATTTCTGGAGGCATACAGAGTATGCAATATTTTTTCAAGCCAAAGGTGTTCACGATCACCTGAGACCTGAAGCCAAGTCTACTTCAGAAGCACGAAGAAGCTTTGGCACCAGCCGCAAGATTCGAAACTTCGGCATGATCCTACCTCGCGATGTTCCTTTCAATAATAAAGTAAGATTTAATTACAAATTACAATTTACAATTTAAGATATGCATTCAACTATCAATAGTTATTCAGCATAACAATTTATTATTTTATAATATATATGATGTGCGTATACATAGCGATAAAATTCTTATTTATGTTCAACAAAAATAATGTAGATAATCTAGTAATTAATACAAACTATAAATTAATCTCAATAGTCATGCAATAAAAACAGTTTTTGATGCATTTTTACAACCACGAATTCAATGGATTTTAAATTAATTTCGTAATAATAATCTTATAAAAATATTATTACAATGATTTACATATATTAAAAAAAATATATATTGAATAATAGTGGCGGCTACTTTTAGTTAACATTTTTATTTACTTTCAATTTAACTCATAAATAAAATATACCTAAATATTTTTAATAATCATATAATATTTTGAAAGTAAAAGTATGTTTAGCAGTTAAAAATGCAAGTCCATCAAAACTTGTGCAATATCTTTGTACAACAATTACGCCTACATGGCTACAATGGTGGTGTTGATTATGATTTTTTCAATTGCTCTCTAAAATAGGTTTAAACAAATTCTGAACTATGTATTTAGTATGAATGTTCATGTTACTGTTAACAATAATAGCTTATTGATTAATGAAACAACAAAATATGTAATGTTGAAGATTTAGGAATACCTATTGTCAGTATATATGTATATAAAAAAAAAAAAGGTAGTAATAAAAACCAAATATAATATTATGAGATACACAGTGTGTATAATATATGTATATATAATATTATATAGTAGGTCTGCAAACGTGTACAGCGGTCATCAATAACATAAAATAACAATAATTATACGATATACAGTGGGCACGGACAGCATAATCTGTCTATTCAATAGCTTGATCATTATCATTTCAGGCTATGATTGTGTGTGTGTGTGTGTGTGTGTATAGTGTTGAGACGCGTTGTAAATCAATGATACACACAATGACGAAAGCGAAACCAGTGTTCACAAAAAAATAAAAACAATGTTCGGTTTGAGATGTGTACGTTGAAGTTGTTTGTGCACAGGCTAAACCGATTTTTCTCTTAATATCATTTTCGTAATGCGGAATTACTAAAATTAAAATGTTTTTCTTTTTACATATTATTAATTATTATAATACAAAATTACTAATAGAAATAATTCTGGAAATCCGTCTCCATCGATAATATTAATGTTCTTGCACTAATTAACCGGAAATACACGTCCCTAGTGGTTAATAATAACAGCGTTATATGTTTTATTCGTTCGTATTGGTAAAGCAATTCCCTGGAATCTGTTGATATCACGAACATTCTCGCAACTAAACATTTTTCTGTAAATCCATAGGTACCTACACTTATTTTAAATAATTTGTCATTGCTGAAAATGGTATATTAGTATCTAAACTTTTTCGCGCAATGTTTTCTGCCATGTATACACTTCGCGTGATATTATAAACTGGCGACATATAATAATTGTATAAGAACAAAGAACCTTATTAAACATACTTGAACACCTATATGAAGCACTTGTACCCGATTATGAAAACTTCTACAAAATTTAATTTTTTTTAAAAATAATCAAACTTTATAAAGCCCTTATAATATAGTTTATGTTTTTTTTTCTTTTTTGCTGTGTTTTCCTTTTCTACATAGTACATGCTAAGATTACTCACATCGTAATATTGTAAAATTCTACATAGTAGTGTCCTAATGTATTAGTAGTAATTTTGTAAATTTGTAAGCCAATAACCTTAGTTGTTAAGGCTCGAAACAAAAAAATTGTATAGACATCGCTGGTCATCTTTTTTCATGGGTTCGTGTTTTGCGTGTTCGTTTGAAAACTAGATTCTCTCCGGTTTGTATAATAGTCTCTCGGGTTATATCGCGTTGCAACCGCCGCCGCGTGCATTTAACAATAACATTGATATTGTGTCGTCGATGGTGCAGCAGAACCACATGGTTCATGATGCACGTAATAATCTGACGGATTTTTGAGCGAAATCCCGTGAATGAGTTGTACGACGCGTATACTCGACGACATAGTATTTTATTATCGCTCGTGCGGCCTTTCGCGGAGACGCTATGTAATTATAGGGCGAACGCACGCGTAGTAGTAGTGGGTATGTTAATTCAATATTTGTGTGTGCCGTATAAATCATTTCGACGAAAACCCAAGTCGTCGGTGCACTCGCGGTGGTTGTGGTGGGCGGGGTGTCCGAGTAATATGCAGAAAGGTAATACATATGTATTATTATATAGTTTTGTGTGCGCGAGTTATTTATACGATTTGGAGAATATCGCAACGCAAATAAAATGCTGTACACCATTTAATAATATTATATTATTAGATTGTTTATAAGTTATAAATTTCGATGATAATTGTCTGCGCAGTCCGCCCGAGGTGGTCTAATCATGTTGTCGGCCGTCTAATTATTATTGTCGTGTACGTGTATTAATTGTTGTACTGTGCGCAATCGTTTTAAATCATGTTACTATAAAATATAATATTATGTATTATAGAACCGCGATTGCATCGGCGACGACAAGAGATTCGTCCGATCGCGTCGATGGCAAATTATATTGTTTCACATACGTGTAATGAGTAATGATAATTTGACTGTGTGTGTGTGTGTGTGTGCTGCTGATACCTGTAGATTTAAAGCGCTATGTCGGGGTTGGGGGAGGGGTGTAGGGAATTGTCGTTGCTAATAGGCGACTGCGCAATCCTTCGACGACGAATGTCCGTGTTGTGGTTTGTAGACGGAGATTGGTTGAAGAAACGGTTGATGTATGTCAGTATTGCATGATTTACACTTGTAATTAATTTAACAGAAAAAATATATTTTACACAAACAAATATTTTATTAAGTTGAAAAATTAATTAGTAAACAGTGGGAATGAAGTTGTGTAAGCTGCTGCAATGCGGTTGTGACGAAAGTTCGTGACTCGAATAAGCTTCTCTAAAGGTTGAGATGGTCTTGTTGTTTGTCATTGACATAATATTCGTTTTAAGAGTTAAATATTTTCGAAAATAGTATTTTCTAGTGAATCGGGTATCGGCCGCGGATGCGTGATGCAGTTGGCATTCGTTGTACCTAATGCGGCAGTAGTGGGCGCGAGGTGATTGAAAAATGACGTTGTCACGTACTGTTGAATTGTTTGTGCATTATTCTAAGTATGCGTTTTGAGTTACATTTAAATAATAAATTATTCTATGTAATGTGCGTTTAACCCTCTTTTAGACAAATCGGTTTTTCAAACGATACGTTTACGATGAGACCGATACCGTCGTTTCGGACAAATCTGATTGCGCGGCGGATATTAATATATTTTATTGAATGTTATTAACACAAAGCTGTGTTTTTATCCTCTTTTTAAAATTCTGTCTGATTAACCTGTGTGGTGTAAATAAAATGTATAGGTTATAGGTATGTAAAAAATATAAAACAAAATATTTATTGAAATGTTGTTTAATCCGCTGATATCAATATTATGGTAACGGAGTTAAATTAACGATGCAATAATGTCACAGTGGAATAACGTTTTGATATTATAAAGTTGGCGAAACGTCATTGTTGTCATGTTATTTGTTTATTGTATATTAGTAATTAAAATGGGCAAAACACTCGAGATTTCAGTTTACCAGTCCCTGATATTTTTTAAAAATTATTGTAAATAGTATAACCCGCCAAAGTTTAGGAAAAACTGAGTAAGTCTCGATAAATATATTAGGATGTTTTACTTTTAATGTGTACTGTTTGAGAGGAGGGTCTGGATGATTGTGAAGGGGGGGCAGTTTTTCTAAGCCTCGCTTATATTTGAGCCTCACAAGTCCAGAGCACCTGTAAAGCAGATATCGACAAGTAATTTCTATTGTAGTCCGGAAGATAAAATATAATAAACAAATGAGATTCAAAAAAAAAAAATTCTTTGTCAAATCATTATATTAGCATAGATCTACTTGAAATATTTTGATGGTCCTGTTTTCTATCTTGCGGTCTGCCAATTGCCGACGATTACTATAAACTAAAATGTAGTAATTAAATTAAATCTTCTACCAGATATTTAATTACTAGGGCCCGGAACTTGATGACCTAAAAATCTTTAAAAAATGTTAAAATGACTTTATAATTACTTATAACACTTTTAAAAATTTACGTTTTATACAATAATTCGTTTATCATAAATCGTAATTATTAACAATTAAATGTTAACACGTGCGCACCGGGCCTAAAATAGAGTATCTGCTTACAGTTTATTAAATTATCCTAGATCGCGACAACGAATCATAAAGATAATGAATGTCGGTAATCGACAAGCTAATGGAAACTGAACGCGTTACAATAAAATGCAACTTTAAACAAGAAAAATGCAAATATATGTAAAAAAAAAAAGTACAAAAATTAATATAATACTATAAAATTCCTTAAAAATGCAAAAATAGTAAAATAAAAATTGTACCATTCAATTTTATATTTCACGAATCAAATTTCTGTAAATACGAGCCTCGAATGCGAACATTATAAAATAATATGCAAATGCATCAAGTTCCAGGCCCTATTAATTACCTAAATGCATTGTATATATTTTTAAGTTAGTAAAAGTATATTAAAGTCCTTATTTTACATTAATTTAATTAAATATCTTGTTTTTTCATTAATATAACATATCTGACTGCCTAGGATATTTTTTATTTTATTATTTTTCTTGTATATTGAAATTAAATAATTAAAATGGTACATTATTATTAATATAATATTAACTATGATTGTTTAATATAATTATTATTTATTGTTTTTCTAATTAAAATTAAAAATACCGAGTATAGTATACTCATTATACCGAAAAAAGTTTGGTCATTCGTTATACCTATAATTTATTGGGCGTGTATCCATTCCGTCGGCTCATATATTATATTATTAAACAAGTAACTGATATCTGTAGTAAATTGTTAACAGAATAACGTTGACCGCTGTACATATATATATATATATTCCAGCGGAGATCACGTATCGCATCGGATTCATATCGTAATCTGTATATTATATATATATATATGTTTGATCGAAAAAAGATTAATTAGACGTATATTCTTGTTATCAGAAATAAAAGTACGATTAGTATCGATTATATTCTTAACATTTTCCAATATGTTCTCATATTAACACATCACTTACTAAAGCACATCCTAATATTCGTATATAATAGCAAGATAATTAAACGCACAAATTAAGTCAGTAAAACCTTTTTAGATTTATAAATTGAAAAAAATATTTATTACAAACTATACTTATTTATAATAATGTTTTAATTTTTGTTTTGTTTTTACCATGTATATTTAATAAGTTTCCCCATCGTGGATGACGGTATGTCAATATTTTACGGTAATTTAAATAAAAAAGCTAATAGTCACTGTCGTGTATACTGTAGACAAATATAATATACGTACTATATGTGTCAATGGAGTTTTAATAAAACTGAATAGTGCCAATAGCCAATAGGTATATATTGTAATCTTTGAATCATTCCAGCCGATAAGGAACGAACGTAGAAATCGAAAAGCGTGGTGTACCATTGTACAACTCACGAGTTAACAGTGCCGTTCTAAATTATGTTAGAGAGCAGAGTACGAAGGTAAAGCGCGTATAGTAGGTTTAATTGTGTGTCACTCTATAGCAGGGGTCGACATGTTATTTCTATCCGAGTCCAATAGATTAAAATAATAAATCAATATTCTAGTTATTACAATCAATTTAAATTAAACAATTACAATATTAGGTAAAATGTAAATAATAATAGTTTACCCAGTAATTTAATGCGAAAAGTTGCATTTCTTTTCCAGCGCTAGTTTTTTGAAATCGGGAAATCGCGGAGAATAGCTTATGCGCAATGTGTCCTCGAGATGAAAATCGGATAATTTTGTCCGATATTTGTTTTTCAAAAAATTAATTTTATATGCTATATACCTAGTATATCACAGTAAATAATCAAGTATATTTGACGAGGTTCAGAATTTTTTGCCTTCCGCGGTCTGCCAGTTGTCGACCCCTGCTCTCTATAGGGTGATACCACAGCTCTAGAGTTATATTATTTTGTTTATTATATTGCCAGTGGAATAGACGTGTACAAATAAATAAATAATATCGTTATATTAATATCACCGGCAGTATATTATGGGTAAATCGCGTCATGTAGCATCGCGATAACGCGGTTTACGGAAAAATTCATTTTGAAATTTATAGTAATTTTTTACTGTAAATTACATAAGTGTGTGTGTGTGTGTGTGTGTGTGAGTGTTTTTTTTAATGGAAATAAATATTTTATTAAATGACACAAGTGGTGAACTGGTGACTGATAGTGTGTGGAGTGTGAAGTCGCCTTTAGAGTTTAGACACGCGGTAAACGGTTGAAACTTGAATACGGCCCGGGGTTTCTTTCACGTGACACTACAACGCGCGGTTAACTAACACGAAATTATATTATCGCCGTCGTCGAACCGGAATAATCGTATTTCCGCGATGCCGCCGCCCGTAATAATTACCTACCTACCTACGACGGTGCTCTTATGATACGATATCAACACGAGCGACTGCCGAGAGTTTCGGCCCATATGATATGATATTATTATGATATTGTCTGGAGCGCGACTGTAAGACTGTCTTAAAAGGGTCGCGCGCGAAACGTACGTAGTTTGGTTATGCGGATAATAATAATAACGTGTCGGCGGCGTAGACAGCAGTCGCCACACACGCGCACGGCGAACAGCCGCGGCGGGTGCAAACAAGACGTGCTTAATTTCACCCTCCGTCGCTCGTCGTACGCGTGCGTGCGGTAACGCGATTATCGCCAAAACCTTTATGCCGCCGCCGTTTAAAAATAATAATATATTATATTATACAGATTACAGGGTCCGGCAAAAAAAACAAAACCTCCCTTATTTAGAAATAGCGCTGTGCGAGTTGTGGTGGTGGTAGTACAACGGTGCAGAGGGTATCGATGGATAGTGGTATACGTGCCATTTTTATAGGATGTTTAGTAATGGCAAGGAAATAAAAACCAACAAAAATAACGAAAATAAAACGTGATTTTAAAAAAATATCTAAATTTAAATTTTTTAACGTGATCACTCTGTAATCACCAGTCATTGGCCTCCATTACACCAGCAATGACACGAAAAGTTATGGAAAACTATCAAGAAACTTAACCGATATAATGTTTAAAAATGGCATAAATATTAATTAGTAAAAAATTGAAGAATTTTTTCTATTCCGTTGTTTATTTGCAACTGCCTCTTATTGAAATATGGGAGGTATTTTGCCGGACTCTGTATGATCGTCGTTAGGCGACCCACCACCGGTCAGTGGGTGTAAGAGGGTGGTGGGTGTCGAACGGGGCCGGCTGTACCCCGCCGGTAAACGGCACCTCGGGGACAAACGAACGATTTGTGCGCCCTCCCATCATATATTATAAAAATTGTATTACACAAATATCGACGGTTCGTTTTTTCCGCCGTCGTTGTTGTTATATCCGTTTCGATAATATTATATAATAAATATCGATCACGAACGACCGCTGACCGACGGCCAAAAACGTCGTCGTGTGTGCGATTTATAGATCAATCGGCGTACTGGACAGAATATTATATGTCTTATTTTAAATTATTATAATGTCGTCGAGACGCCGCCGCCGGCTGGCTCTACCTGTTATTCGGTAATACGCCCGCCGTCGCCGTTGTTTTTGTCACGGCGATTTGAATGATTTTAATATAAATATTTCGTTTTTAAATATCCGTGCCGTTTCTTTGAATTTATATTCAACTCGTACGCGTTCTAGATAATATTATTTATGTTCAAAACGTATAACGCGGTGTGGTGGTGTATAAATTGTGCCAAGAACGCGACGATTATTATTATTGTTATTAAAAATCTAAACGCGCCTAATCGACTTATCTTTGAAGTCTTTAAGACTTGAAAACCGTGGTAAATTCACTAACGCGTCCGACCGTAAAACGAAATGGATATATATATATATATATACTTTTGTACTTGCACTCGATAATTTAGAGCAACGAGTGAGATGTAGAACTTTTACAAAAAAAAAAAAAAAAAATTAAATAATAATAAAACAACATAAATTATTGCATACTGTTATATTATACTTTGGTCAGCCCTGCCCGTACGACGTATACGAATTATAATAATTAAATCCGTTTGGTATTGTCTTTAAAAAAAAAAACCTTAATTGTAGGTTTTCATAGATAATAAACACTGGCACACGTACAAAAAAAAAAAAAAAGAACGCCTAGT
Source organism: Rhopalosiphum padi (assembly GCF_020882245.1). Classification (NCBI taxonomy): domain Eukaryota; kingdom Metazoa; phylum Arthropoda; class Insecta; order Hemiptera; family Aphididae; genus Rhopalosiphum; species Rhopalosiphum padi. The sequence continues at coordinate 3,680,876 of NC_083599.1, read as the reverse complement.
CTGTTGTCCATGAATCATAAAATATATTTTATGAATATGAATGGTACGGACAACGTGAATGGATTTTGACAACATATTGTAGGTCAAATCATAAATACTAAAACTCGATTTCTCTGTTGATTGTACATTCTTATACAAACAAACCCGAGGCAAAAAACGTTCGACGGAATTCACAAGTTTGACTTTTAATCACTAGTTTTACATTTACAATATTTTAATATAGCAAAATACAATATATATAAATGTTGTGTGCTGCATAATATTATAATATGTTGGATGTTGTCCGCGATGGCGTACGACGTCGGATTAAAATATTAAAAATTACTGTGCCGTACGTTTTGGTTAACGAATTATTTTCTCTCATTTTAATTATGATTTACAGATAATAGTTTAAGTACATCTGGCCATTAATTGTTTATCGATTAAAAACTATATACGTATACTGACTATACGATATTATATTACATATGTGCAATGGTAACGCAAATAATTAATTATTCCTCTGGCAGTTTTAAACTTTTTACGTCTAATATTTTCTTTGTTAGTCGCTTATGTATTGTGTAATTTGAACTATGAAAATATCATTTATTTCAAATAGAACGTAACAATCTGATAATAATATTATGTCTGCCGCACCAAGTTACACGTCTTTGAAGTCTTTGAACTCGGGTTCTTCGTCGAATAAAAATAAAAAACCATTTGTACCCTCAAAGAAGGCCGTTTTAAAAGATCAAATTGTTTCTTCGAAGTTTGTGGATGTTAAACAGTTTGTTCCTTCGTACATGAAAACTGAACCTAAACCTGACATCTACTCTCTCATGACGATGACTTACGGAAAAATTTGGCACGAGGAACACGAGTCGTACGAAAAGAGCGTAATTGAACAAAAACTAACAAAGAAAAAACCATTGAAACGGCCAACATTTCCATCCAAGTGCCCGCCTAAGGTGACGAAATTGGTGGACGTAGCAGGAGGAGGAGATGTGTTTGTGCCCACATTAGACAAGACAAAATACCAAGCAGAGGCCAAAAATCCTAAACATTTAAAATCAAAACCAAAAACATATTGGAAATAATATATTTTAGACTTTAATACTGTATACCAATTCTTTGGTTACTATATTAAACACCATTATGTAATTTGAAATATTATAAAATAATGTGTTTTAAATACGATATTATTATTTATGTAAAAACGATAATTATACTATGCTGTAAGATATAGTGTTCTAACTATGACAAACGTTTCAATTACTCTCCTAAAACATATTTTTTTACAGATCGGTATGATTAAAATAAGTGGTTTAATTACTAATAAACTTCGTACGAGAGCATCCTGACATTATAATATTATCTTAAATAATAACATAATATAAATAAATGATTTAAATGTATGCATATAAAGACTAATAATATACACAATGTTAAAAAACATAAAAACCATCGAATTATTTAGAAAAATTTAGATATAATTTTTTAAAATCTGACAATCTAAACAATTATGTGTTTTCAATGAAATTAATTAACATTTTTTTTTTTCAGGTATTAAATTTAAAAAATCAAAAACAGAAAGCTGCTATTAGTAATGCAAGTCGCAAACAGCAGTATTTAAGTACACAATTATCTCAAGAGTTGATTGCAGAGAACCAAAGTATGAGTAAGTTGATAGTATTTATTATTTTTATAGATGACACTACGCGTGGTTTCACATATTATATAAGTCTTTTTAAACTTTATATAAAACATAATAATATTAATTAGTCATTTTCATTCGGCAAGTATGTTTTGAAACGATATCGACACTATAATTGTATTTTCAAGCGTAGATTTAAAATAATATTGCCATCTTGTGACCATAGTCAATATCACATAAATCAATTCAAACATTAAAATTTGTATTGTTTATTCTAAATTATTTAAACAAAATTATGAATGGTTCGGTAAACATAATAAAATATTTACAATATTTAGCGATGCATTATACACTTAAAAAACGTATTTTGTAACTTGTAACTACAGATATTAAAATATGTTTAATATTTTGAGCTAGCAACACTACGGGTCCATGTATTTAGAAACCTGTAGGAATACATGCAAATACTAATATAATAGGTACCGTGATTTCCTGTTTTATATTCCGAGTAATGAATGTATATTAATATTTCAACGATCTATGTTTTATTTATATATCTGTAATCCCGTTTTGTAGATGGAACTTCCTTTTGTCGTATAGAGCAAATTGGATATTATTGACACGCTGGGAGGCTAAAATTAAAAAAAAACTAAAAAAATAGTAACCTTAGAGTTTAATTGGAAGTAATAATATGTATTTAAATAATTGAACAATTATTTATGAATAAAAAAAATCAGCAATTGTTTTTTGTGCTTTTTTATTAAAAAAAAAAAAAAAATTATAACAATTTTGAACAATAATATAGATACATTATAATCTCATAATATTTATTTATCTTTTTACAACAATAATTATTTATTTTTTTAAAACAACTAGTATACTAATAATATTAACATCGATTAATCAAAAATACAGTGACTAATGATTTGTTTTATTTTATTACTTTTTATAGATTCTTCCGGTTGCTCGTGTCTTCCTTATTATTGCGTTTGCAACAATAATAACCGCCTGGCTCCCGGGCCAGAACCAGCGACGGCCATCCTCCAGCATCAGCAAGCCGCTTATCCCTCTCACCACCACCACCACCACCACCATCATCGCCATCACCATAACAACAACAACAACAACAATAGTAGCAGCAGTAGCAGTAGCGATGACGATATACACCACCATAACCACCAAGACTGGTCGTCGGGACTGCAAAACAACTACCACGTCCTGCAACAGTTGCAGTCGGCCGAACTGCCGCCGTCGTCGTGTTCCTCGTCCGCGATCGTCCAAAACATGTCCGCCGTGGACTTCGGGTTCGTGACGGGGCCGCAACCCGCGTCGGCGGTCTACTGTCAACCGATGCAGCCTACGTCCGACGACGACGACGTGTTCCAGTTGCAGCACGCGGACGGGCGTTCGTCGGACGCGGCCGTCGCTACTTCCGGTTACCACAACAAGTGTTCGCCGACGACCGTGTTGGACTTGGGCAGCGGTACCATCCACAAGAGTCCCGGGCAGTGCGGCGACAGCGGCGGCGGCGGATGGCAACACTACCAGTCGGCCGCCGACTACCACCATCACCAGCCGGCCGCCGCGGCGGCGGTGCTGCACCATAACAACCACCACAACGACCAGCAACAGCAGTGCTACCAGCAGCAGCAGCAAATGCTGCAGCAGCAGAGTTGCGGTGACGGCGTCGTCGGCTACCATCATCACGCCGCCGGCCAGCAGTTGCAGCACTACACCGCCATCAAGACCGAGGACTGTCCGGACTCGTTGGATCTGATGGCGTACTCGTCGATGGCACCGCACGACGCGGTGGATTACTACGGACAGCTGTCTTCGTCTTCGGCCGACGCGGCGGTTTGCCTGAAGGGCGGCGTCGGCGGCGGCGGCGGCGGCATGCACGGCGACGGGTCCTCCACCGCCGTCGCGGCGGACTTTATCGGCGCGGACGCGTCCGCTTCTCACGCGGTCGACTACATGGTCCTCGATCCCGGCAAACTGTTGTTGGCCAACAACAATTTCTACGTGGACTCGGCGTACTGCGGCGGCGCGGAGGCCAACAACAACGTCGACGAAACCGCCGCGTTCGGCGAGTTCCAGTTGAACGCCGCCGACATGCATTCCTGGTCGCAGGCCATCAATCAATGAACGAGCGGACCGCCGCCAAAACTGTATACATGAATACTGTGCGCGGGGGCGATCCGAAAAGCGTGTCCGGCTGGGATACTCGTGTGAAGAGGCGCCACTTCACACGATACGGTTTTTTTTTTTTCTCAAACTCTCGCCGCGCGTCATGTGTACTGCTGCTCCGCCTGCGAACAAAACAGTACGCGTGTGTGTGTATGTGTGTGAAATATATATATATTTATATATATACGTGAGTGCGTGTTAAAAAAGGTGTAATTAAAAATTGTTTGCGAGCGTGAAATTTTTTTTTTTTTTTATTCGAAACGTTTACATATATGTGCATATAGATAATATTAGAAATTTGATCAGTAGCGTATTTTTTATTTTGTTTCTTAAATTTTTTTTTATTCCCCCCCGATTTATTCGATATTGTACTTTACGTTTTTTTTTTTAAATTTAATTTTTTTTTCTTATATATATATATTTATTTATTTATTTATATTGTATTTAATCCACGGGTGATGGATTGTACTACTCGGTTGATAAATTTTTTTTTTGAACGTCACCAATCTTACCACCGGTGTACAACCTTGTTTTGTCATACGTGTGTTACGACTGCGAGACGCAATATTATTATGCGCCGCGTCTTCGCTCCATACGGTCGGCGGTTAGTCGGTCGACTTCTGCGACGAAATTAATTTAAAACGACTATATTATTATTATTATTATTATCCGTTACTATATTTTATAAAGTATTCACTTTTTGTCTCTTCTTTTTTTTCACTTGTCAAAATGTGCTTACACGTAAGGTTTTTATCATTCATAATATGCATACAGATTATTGTTAATTGAAAGTTTAATTATAATACGTACATGACTTGACTGGCGTTTTTTTCGATTCTTTGACTACGTGTACTTGTTGGTTGGTGGTTTTTTTTTTTCATTTTTACTCCACCGCACGTTGGCCATTCGTGCGATATTGAAATAAGTACGAACAGTACGGTTGAACTCTGTTAAATAAAAAGTGGATACTTTTATAATTATACCAATTACAATTATTAAATTATAAAAAAAGAAAACCCGTTACCTTCAGATTTTTTTTCTAAATTTTTCTAAAAAAATGTTTGTATAAGCGACCACCCAGATTTGTTTTTAAAATTACACGTTTAGTAGGCTTTAAAATTTTAAAATTAAGTTAATTAGACGAGTCTTGAAAACTTAATTCTTTCTAAGTAGGTAATATGTTTCCATAACTTGATAACCTAAAAATGATAAACAAAACTGCACATGTAATTTAATATATTTAGTACTTATAAATATCTTATGTATTGTAATAATATTGTTTTTATGTTTTGATTATCTATTTTATAATATTGTTATATGACTGGTTAGTTTTAAAAGTGTAACTCGCGAGAAGCATACTACTAACTTTTATAGAAATACACATCATGCTCGTCAAACTCGAGTTACTTATAAATTTATAGTTAAACTCAAAACCATTGTTCTACGTTTTAAATTTTATAATTACGCTTGTACTAAAATCAGAGAATTTTAAATTGTATTATTATGGTCATAAAGTACCTATTAAGTAGTAAACATATTTAAAAACTATTTTATTTGGTAATTTATTTCGTAACTAGACTCCTTTAAAAAATGAATTACTTACCAGGTTGGCATGTAGGTATAACATTTGTGTATGTCGGTGAAGTTAAAATAACTAACGTTTAAATTACTGTGATAAATATAAATGTACTCCCGAATAAAAAAATATTTAATTTAATATTTATTAAATATTAAAATAATAATATATTATATTTTGACAACATTTATATATTCTATAAAAACATACGTTACTATTATAGTAAAATTTTCCACTGTAATAATTTATGTTTATTTTCGAAAAATCTAAACAAAACTTACTGATTGATCATCGTGTGACGTAGTCCAGTATCTAATTGGTTATTTTTCAATTGTTGATGTTTTTGAACTGGGGTGCTAAATTAGAGCCTTGGAATGCCCCAGCATCCTCCTAATAGCACATGTGTATCTCATATTGGTTGGTTGGCTTTTGATTTTTAAGCTAACCCATGAAAACTATCTGTGCGATATTGAAATAAGTACCAATTAGTACGGTTGGCATCTGTAAATTTAAAAATCGAATACGTTAAAAAAAACATCAATTTTATAAAAAAAAGAAAACTAAACTAACTTTTGAACAAAACCGCGGTACCTTTATACATTTGGGTCGCTGTTAATTGTGTCCCATTTTTAATTTTTTATGTAAATTGCGGCCCGGATATATTTTGTACATACGTAAATTGCGGCCTGGGTATAAATTAATATTTTTTATTCATACGTAAATTACATCCAAGCATTTTTTAATTCAGAATGGATAATTTTAGATGGTCTGGTAAACATATCATCAACGGAATCTTTTTAAATTGTTGTCAAGTTTCTGCCGATTTATTATTTGTTCCGAAATTTTAAAAATGATTGTGATCTTGAAAACTATACACATATTATTATCATTAAATTTCAAAAAACAGATTTTAATTGTGCAACGCCAAAGTTAAATACTATTTTTTAGCAATTTGTGAAAACGAAACTTGAAACCGTTAACTACTTTCAAAATTTTATTCCTTTCGCTTTTCATAACGCGTACATTTTTATTACGTTTAAAAATGATTCGTAAGCTGTAAAGCAACGTAAAACCTCGTGCGTAAGATCTTAGATCACATGCACACTGGCCGATAGTAATTAGTAATATTATATTAGTGTATATTATCAATCAAAAATTAATACTTATAATTGAATTGTACAGCCGACTGGAAATCGGAATATCCATAGCCGCAGTTTACGTACATTCCAAATATGCCCGGGACGCAATTTACGTATGTTTTAATAGTACATGGGCCGCAATTCACATAGCATATGAATATACCTTTATTTGGGGAACGCAATTTACCAACTCCGATACATTTTGATCACAAACTATTTATAATAACCAATTTGTTCATAACACATGTTTAAGCTCACAAATTTTTTAGTTGACTAGTCTTGAGATTTAATTCTCTATAGTAAACAATGTATGTTTCCACGACCAAACTTGAATATGATAAACAAAACTGCATCTGTAATTAAAATATGCTTAGTACTTATAAATACTTGTATTTTAATAATATTGTTTTTTTATTTTTAGTTACGGTTATTGTTATTGTAGGATATCGTCTTACGACTGATTAGTTAAAAACTAAAAATTGACTCGCTAGAAACATTTTTATATAGAAATGCACACACACTATAATATTCGTCAAACTTAAGTTACTTATAATTGTTTTGTTAAAAGCAAAACTTATCGTTCCAAGTTTTAAATTTAATAAAAAAAAAAAGAAAGCGTCTTCGGCATTTTAATGAGTTTAATTGTAGTATCTATATAATTTATTTTCCTATTATCCGTGCACTATTGTACGATAAATTGAAAAAAAATTTACAGAAAATCTTTTATTTATGTAAAATATGAAAAATATAAAAATTGTGGATTTTGATGATAAAAAAAGGGTGGGCAAGGGCAAATGAGTATCGCTCTGCTGTATAGTAGAAATGGAGAGTGTGTCACTATAATGAATGTGTTAAATTTGAATGCAATGACAGGTATTGTATACGAAAAACGATTCTGAACGAGATGATTTGTCAGTCTAGGAAAATTAGTAGGATATATTATATTATTACCTAAATTTAAATTGTAATATATCGTTATTTTATGCGATTTCGTAAAAAATTAAATTTCATACGCTCATACATTTATTTTTTACCTATTGACGCTAGACATTTTTCAGTTATTTGAAGAACAAGTTATGGTAAATCTTGTATTGGGTACTTATTATAAATCACAAAAATGTTAGGAATTTTCAAATTCCAAATTTTTTCGATTTTTGACATATCGTAAACATTTGAACTTTAAATGCTTATAAACAACAATTGTGACTAGGTAACGATTTTTTTTTGCATTTATAATAAATTGTAATAACCGATCTGGAACAAACAATAGCGTTTATTAACAAAAAAAAAAAAGTCAGTACCTAGTTATAAGGATAAAAATTGTATTGAAACTCAAGTCTTAGCGGTGGGGGGAGGGTATTAAAAAATATTCAAAGGTCTAGTTACACTTATCACATGACAAAGGTTTCGCAATTGCAACTATCGTATGTTCGTGTTATATTATCATCGAGTGAAAAATATAGGCCAACGACATAACATGTTTAACTTTACATAAAATCAAAATTAGTAGTTAACACCATATTTTATTTTAAATTTCATTATGTTATCTAGGCAATTGGTGTATACGACATATTAATACATGTTTAAGTCCATTTTATCACTATTTATTTTTCTGAATTAGTTGTTTTAAGAATTTAAGATTTTATTTTGTGTACTTATATTTTATAACTTACTGTTATCTACCTATAAATTGTAAAATATTTTTAACGTATAATATTTAAATTATGTTAAACGGTATGTGTGCTTAGTCATTATATTCTTGAAAGAAATCCAAAGCTGAGTGATATGAAAGTTTTAAAGATTTTACATAGAAATTAAATATTTTTTTGATAGCCATTTTTTGATCTATTCTAAAATTTATAAGAACAAGCAAAAATTGGATACAACATACCTGCTTTTATCAATATATTTGTTTTTTATTTATTTTATTATTTTTAATTTTAAAAAATAAATTATTATTACAAATTTAAAATGACAAAGGCTTTACACCATTAGATTTAACACCAAATTACAGTCGGAATTATTATATTTTCAAATCATTATGAAACATGATTTTCGTATAAAAAATTGACCTGAATTTCGGGGGGTGCCTACAATTTTTTCGGGCCCTCTCTTAACAAGATATGTACATATTTTAATAAATTATAATGCCTGAATAAACATTATTTAAATTATATCACATATTAATCAGTAGTATTACTAGTACCAATAGTTATATAATAGTTCATTAGATATAGTTGGATCTAAAATCTATTTTCAAGATAATCGTAATATATTTTATTTATTATTTATACTTTTGTAGTCAATAACATCTAGCTGTTATAATCATAATAAGTTTTACCACGCAAATTTAAAATATTTTAAGTTGTATTATTTTTTTTATCCCAAAACATAATTTTTTACAACATATTTTAGAAAAAATATTATATTTATTCTAGTAACATTAGTTAAAATACGGACCCATATAAATGCTATAGGACTTAAATTTTAGGGCCCCAATTACATGTTGGGGGGGTGCACAGGCACACCCGGAACCCACCGTGCGCACGCCTATGAGTACCACTGATTGACGCTGTAAGGAAATCGCACTTTAAAGCTTCATTCCCAAGTCTTGGCCACGGTAACGCAGTGCTTAATAGTTGCAAGTACAGTGTGCAAGCACTGTAGCGAATGCCGAATCGTCTACTAATTACCTACCTACAATACGACAACACAATAAGATGGAACGGAAGATCGCGTCGCATACGATGTACTGTCTGCGGCAAAGGTCTTGTATATTTTTATATTTGTACAATTATTGACGCGCATCCCAATAAATGTCGGTAAACGTAACACAAATCGAAGAAACTAAGATTATATGCTGACATAATATATATTGACAAATAGGTATACCTACAGTTGTCGGAACGCTTTGTAAACAAGTTAATTGCCCATTTGGTATTATTGGAGTACTGGTTAACAAGTAAACTAGTCGTGGGAATCCGACTCGACTCGATCGATCGAAATTGTTTAAAAATAGACAAATTTACTTTAATTTTCTTATACCGTTTTATATATTGTCACGATTGGTACTACACTACTACTTAATACTTAGCAGTAGGCAATAGCATAGTCATAAGGAGACCTGAATAGGCCGCACCCTCCCCGCTAAATTTAAAGTAAATTTAAAAATGATATATGATAGTAAGTTATCTATACGACTTTAATATAAAGTCTAATATAGACTATGGAAACTGCGGCTGTAAAAGTCATCAACCGTACTTATTTAATTAATAGGTTTTTGTTTATTTTTTTTTTCAAATGTTATATTGTATTTAATTTAAAAAAAATCATAAATATTTTTTCTCAAAAACAATTATTTTAAGTACATCAATTATAAGTATAAAACTTGATAAACTTCTGAGAGACCATAGCCAGTTATAACCTCCTCCCCTCCACAAAGAAAAATCTCGGCTACGCCACTACTTCTTAATGAACGTTGAGTGATAATTAATTTAAAAATATATTAACACCCGATGATGTATTTGACGTCCGACGCCCTTTAAAACAGATTTTAGTATAATATAATAGCCATATATCATCGTAAACACTTATTGTAATTTGTGAGTATATTTGTATACATATATAGGTGTTTCAACCTTATTTAATGAGGTAGAAAATTTTTTCTTTTAATATTACTCCTCTACAACAACCTATCAGTGTCTCAGATAATGATGTGTAATTCAGTGATATGATACTATTATTGGTTGGATCATTGTATGCGACTCGTACCCGTCTTTAATATAATCCTAAGTCCTAACTGGTATGATGTGACGAAAATATATTTTTTATAACGCAGATAATATTCTTACCTTCAAGTTTTATAATAGCTGAGTTCACTCTAATATTTGAGCTTACAACATAAAGTTGAAAATACTAAATAAGTTTTGGTATGTCAAGCGTTAGTATAAGACGAAGACAACACATGCGGGTACTACGACCGTCTCTGGATCGTTCATCTGAAAAAAAAATTTTAATGAAGTCCTCGATTGTGGTTCATCGTGTAGGTATAATAGTCTTAGATTGGAAAATTTGATGCACAAATCGACTAATAATTTAAATACAGCGTTTAATCTCTTTAAGTTTTAAAAAACTCATTCTCAAAAAGGGGCAAAGTAAACTGCTCTGCTGTATAATATAGGTGTCTATATAGTATACCACTGTATATAATGTATGTATTTAATTTAAATTAAATGATAAATTATTGTATTTGAAAAACCATGCTAAATGAAAATTGTCTGTCAGCTTATATTACCAAGTTTATTTTATGATGTATTTAATATTTATATTACCTATACTATAAAAGTATTTAATTTTACTGTTATAGCAATACAGCTGTATATGTATATAGGTTGAACTAATTTTTACCAAAAACATTGTATTTAAAAATTTAACTGTGTATTTAAAGTATAATAATACACGTTAAAAGTTTCAAGTACTCATTAATAAAATACACTAACATTTGTATTCTTCGATTAACAATCTAATTTTGTCCAAATTTGTCATTTGAACTTAAAATGTGTATAAAAAAAAATACCGAGCTTAAATATTTTTAAGATTTTTTAGTTACTCTAATAATGTACACAATTTATTGTTATTACTTTTTTTTCATAAGGTAAAACTGCGTGAATAGGTTCATAATATAATATAATTATAATTAATTAATATATTTTGATAATTTCATTGCTTATAAGCATATAAAAATAAATAGATAATAGATATATGTAATAGTGTTAAGCTCCCCTAAATAATTTTGTTTTAATTATAATAAAATGTGTAACATCATTCTTTGATTAAATAAATAATCTTATCAAAATTTGATCTTCAAACGTTTAAAAGAAAAACCTATGATAATATATTTTTAGATTTTTTTGGTTTCAATTTAAATTATTTATGAAAAACAAAACAACATTTAAAAAAAGTATTTATATTTATATCTTTATAATTTTGTAAGTTTTTAATTTTTTTGAACGACAACATACATTTTTAAATTCATATTCTGGGGCAGAGAATTTTTCGAACTATTTTGATACTTCCAAATCTAAATTCGGTTGAGTATAGTTTATGAGTTATAAGTATATTTAAAGTTTAGACGAGATAATGCTTATAGTTTTAGCTGCTAATTTTAAAATTTTAAATATTTTAGCTCTTTCCACTAACGTTCATTAATGCACTGCATGTATAAGTATAAACATTCAATTTATTATAAATTATTAATATTCCAAATAATAATAACCTTCTTCAGAGTTAAAGGAAAAAAAATTGAGGGCGGATTCGGATCTGGTTGATGCACGGGCAGTTAAAAAATAAAAACAAACAAATATAGGTACATATTTTAAATGCATATAGATATTTATAATATCGTGTCGAATTATGTTCTACAAAATAACAACTTCGTTGATAGTACCACGTAGTATACCTACGTGTTATAATTTCCTCGCTCGACTTAATTATATTATTATAAAGCGCATGGCACCTAAGTCGAAATTAACGCAATGGCAAACACGCATAATAAAATATAATAGTGTCATCACTGTCATTGTTCAATAATTATTTCTACGTCGATAACAATGTCGTAACAAATAATATAATATGTGGATAATGTGTAACGTATAATTTATTGGTATAAATACCTACCATTACAATAATATGTTACTCACTTTAGTATTGTGCGTAGAAACGCGTAGGCATGATTATAATGTCCATCCGGCTTGGTGCGCATTTAACATTATGCCTTATATGTATGCGATTGGTGTTTTCTGGAGAAATTCTCTTTAGAGATGTTTCCGGGACCGTCGAACGACGAAAAACGAAATTGTCGTAGAAAATTTGAAACATATGCCGGGTTGCCGGTGGTCTAGGGCCGGAGCGGCGTGGCGACCGGACGTTCGTCTTGGAAACATTAAACAAAACTAGGATGTTTAATCAGTAAACGGAATGGAAATTCAATTTTTTTTTCGACAACAACTCGCGAACACCAATGAAAATGTATATTATTACTAATAGGTATGATGTTATCAATAATATTGTCGATCGAACGAGCACTGATCACACTATATTGGTACGGTTCAGCAACAGCTATTTAGATAAAATGTACAAATGTATAGGTATCTAATATCTATGAGTATTGCGATGTCTAATATATAAAATTACTAATTGGTCGTATATTGTAGGTATTTCTATCTATTTTTACAATACTTTCCAACGGGATACGTTTAGGTACAATTTATTGTTCGTACCTATATAATATAACTTAAATACTTCGTATTTTAAACAGTGAATATTCTTCTCACTTTCCAGTTTCCAGAATATATTCTCATGGAGATTATTGCTGGAGAGAATAATATATTCTTATGATGAGATTGATTTTTATCAAATGATTATCACCAAAGAATATAGGTATATAAGGTAAAATAATTGTATATTAACTGTAGTTTAGCTGTAATAATAGTTAATACAAAACTAAAATATTTTCTATTAAAGTATATTAAAAAAAAAATTAATACAATTTTATATGTACTTGAAATCGATAAAAAAAAAGAAATTTACTGTTGGTAAATGATACGTAATTTTTATATTTTTAGGAGTGGATTTATGAGTATGTAAATTTAAGCTTTTACAAATTATAATGGTCACAAATCAAAAAGATTACTTGAAAATTTATTTTAGTAATACCTATATACTCAATTACTTTTTAGTTTTTACAAATATTTCAAATAATTAAATAAATCAATTTCAATTTGTATTTATATAATATATTTTTATAAAATAAGTCATTAATCATTGTTACACTGTAAGTCTGTAAATATTAATTATTTGAAGTGTTCATTAGTCATACATATCTATAATGTATCTAATAATTATTTAGTAATTATATATCGACACGATCCTATTGGTATTTGAAACCACGATTGACTGAATCATCAAAATAGTAAAATGACCAGTTGAAATTAAAAATAAATCAATACGAGTAAACGAATATAATATGGAGTGATATACTGTAATAAACTTAATTTCGGTCTATTATTTTCAAATTAAAATCCAGAACTGGATACTTTATTTGATGTATTACTATTTACTATATATCTATAGGTGTTTTTTGAGGTAATGATCGAATTAATATAATATATATCTATTTCCTAAGAATCTTTCAAGCCATTCATTTAAAAGTTTAGTTTAATAATATGTTACAATATTAATGATTAATTACTCGTTTTATGAATTAAGGACAACTGAATTGACTAGTATAACTAATATAGTAATATATATAAGCACATATACTTACCAATAATATAATCTTAATCTTATCTTTTCAAGATATGGAAATTATTATAATTTAATTGCAATTTGTAGTATCTAAATTTATATATATATATATATATACATTATATTATGTTCTATAGAGTTTCTGAGTGTCTCACAACGAGCTGCTGACACATTCAAATGTAATTCTAATGGAAAATTGTCATATCTCTATGTGATACACAATGTATATTATATATTATATATAGTACATACGTTATAGAAAACATTTTCTAAAGGTAGGTACCTAATTGGGATATTATTAAACTGATACAAATCTATAATATGCACGATATGATACCTATTAATTACAACGAGTCTTGTCATAATAATAAAAAGTATGAGTTTAAACAAAAAATTATTTTATTTTATCGGGAAAAAGTGAAAATTTAATATAAGGTTACTACTTTCTCATAAGTTGTTAATAAAAAAATCTAACTTAAAATAACGAAAATCTACGATAACTTTATGATTGCTTGATGTTGAAATATCAAAATCGAATAAATTCATAAAATTTTAGATTTCGAGAAGAACAATGAAGATATGGATTTTACAACAATGAGTGTTCTTTTTTCTGCGCATTATCATTCATAGCCTTTTAAACTTTTAAAGTATTTAAAATGGTTCAATCTTCAACTTTGAAGGGGATTTCTGGTAAGAAATTCACTGAATTTAATTTTAACTCACATAACACTGACTTACTCAATGCTAAGGTACACTCGAAGACTTAAATACTGTAGGTACAATAGTGCTCTAGATCCTATAGTATATTTTCTTCTTTTTAATATTTATAATTAAAGTTTGAAAATTCAATAAAACTTATTAATTATAAGAATTATAAAAAAAAATTGAGCATAATTATATTATTATTATAATTTTATGAGTAACTGAATTTTAAATTTTTTACGAAATTGGATAATCCCTCGCACAATAACGGGTTGTCATTAAACGATTATATGGGTAATTCAAAAAGTAATAATCGCATAGTAACTTGAAACATCCACTAAAAATTAAATAACTGTTTCCTAATGCTCAGTGAAATTTCTAAGATATTTATACCTGAAATATATAGCATTTTAAGCTATTTATTGGCATTTCAAATATATGTTAATATAATTTTTTTAGTCTTGGTCAATAGCTTAAAATGTTTGATTGTATTTGTTTTTAAATTCGTCTTCATGGAAATAAACAATTATTTTGTAATTAATTAAAACTTAGATTTAAATATCTAAGGCTTGAACATTTTATAATATAATCTTCCTCACTTTAAAGAAATTATAAAAAAATTTAAATTAAAGCCATAGCCGTTTATATTATTAGCATATCTTGACAAAAATAAATATTTAAACGTATAAAACAACAGGTCTTCGTTTAACGATGTTATAATATTTTTCTAAAAAAGTAAAAAATATAAGGATAAAAATATTTAAAAATATAATTTTTTAATAAAAACTTTGTTTTTTTAACAGCTTGAAACTATGTAAAAAAATGTTTTCAAAAACATGAATACTTTTTGAAATAATGAATGTAGTTTCTACAATGATAAAAGAATCACCTTGTGTATACATATATTATATCATATTATAATTACTAATTACTTTGGTATAGTTCCTAGTAAAAAAATATATTTGAAATATAACGATTATTATTATTATTGTTATAGTCAAGCAAACGATGGTAATATTGTCGAATAGCGGCGTGTCCTCGTGTAGTGGAATCCTCAATCCTCATACAAGGGTTGAGGAACCTATGAACAACATACACACAGGTATTTTTATTGACGCATTAACTTTGCACGCCTCGATAAGCGGGCTACGTTGTTTCGTTAGACCTGAAGTGAATCAAGGTTCACAAATAAATATGTTCTGTATGGAAGCGTATTTAAGGTTGGCGGTGAAGCCCCCCTCCAAAGATTCAATGAATATTTTTATAAATCGAATTAGTATTTTATATCATTGAAGTTAAAATATTTTATTTCTATTATTAATACAAATAATATAATTTATTATTATGTAAATAAATAGTATATTTTGTTAACACTTTTTTTCGTAGAAAAAATGACCAAAACTATGACCGATACATTGTAGTGCATTACCTAATATTATATTCCTACATACATATTATATATTTTATCAGGAAATCTGATTTAACAAATAATAATAATAAACAACAAGTAATTTCAAGTATAATAATTGACTATTAATAATACGAATTGGTAATATAAGAGGTCGGAGACCAACATTTCTATAGGTTTAATAATAATAATAATAATAATAAAGTAAAAATTAGGAAATTAATTTAAGATAAGATTATTCACTCATCACGTAGTAGGCAGTAGTGTAGTACTATTTATTGCGGTTTTTTTTTTTATATTCAGTTTTAAGTTTGAAAATATTAATTAAAAAAAAATGGAATTTTTTTTACTACACTTTTGTATGACAAATCCATAATCAAAATTATTTAATTTATTAGTCGTATAAAGTTTATTACGAGACAAATACTTAAAATGTACTATGAACTCATTATTAATGTTCAAAAGTTCAAAACTATTTTCTATCTATGTATTAAAGACTATATATACAATATACTAATATATTATAATATGTCTAATACAAGTACAGTAAATTAAAATATAAAAATGATTTCTATTGATACTGAGTCAAATGCACTGATGGAAATTATAGTGCTAAAATGAGCATCATAACGAGCAACAAGTAAACAAATAAGTAAATACCTAATGTTATTATAAAAATAAAAATGGGTAGGTAACTAATACGATTATCTACATGGCTATTAGCTACATCTAAGATTTTTCTTGAGCATTTACTGGCATTATAAGTACCTATAGTGACCAGATATAAAAATTTTTAAAAAAGTACATTTTAAAACTTAGCTCCTTCTCTGTCGTAATTGCCCAATGCGTATACTATTCTATCCGTTTTACCCATATTTCTATAGGTCATCTCCAGTGGCGTATTTGAGGGGGGCGATGGGGGCAATCGCCCCTCCCGAGAGTTTTTAGACCAAGAAAATTTGTGTACAAGTAATAGGTATTTTATTAAGAAACAAAAATAAAATTATGATTTATGAAAAATGTTATCAGTGATAACAAAAGATAAAAATGTACATACATTTTTCTTTGGGGTACAAATGTCGTCGTGCTCACTCGCCACACTACGTCACGTAGATCACTGGCCAACTAGGTCCCCTGGGGTCATATTATATCATCATATTGTTCTGTGATATCCTAGTCCCCGGCTTAGATAATACATACTTAGATTAATAATAAATTAATCAATTAATATGTATTATCTAAGGTCCCCGGTAACTTAGTTGACCGTTTATCAAAGTGTGTGATCGCCTGACAACAGCTGTTATTATCTATGATATTGATAACTGATACATAATATAATTTTGTTTAATATGTGGTTTTGTTCTTAATAGTTATATAAATATATATTAATAGTTATAATAGTTGATGTGTTGTGTTATATTATAAATTTATAATAATTAAATAATACATTACCTAGTGTCTCAGTGCGATAATATGTCTAATTTAATGAACCAGTGGTTAAAACGCAAAAATGAAGACTGCACTGATAATACTGATAGTACAAATAAAAAGAAAATAAATGAGACAATTGTTACTCCGTCTGCAACTTCTGGTTCATCTACATTAAATAGCTTGGTAACTATTAATAATATTGCTAGTCCCTCTTTTGAACTAGATGTTGCACATTTTATAAAAGACTCTAATGTAATTTGTTCTGACCATGATCGTGCAAAATTAATAACCATGGATAATTTGCCCGAAAATGATTTTATTCTTCCTTTTTCTGTGCATATAAAAAAAGGTAAAGAAGAAAAAAGATACCTAAACAAAAGTTATTTTGAAAAATATAAATGGTTAACTTTTTCTAAAACAATGTCAGGACTATATTGTAAATTTTGTGTTTTATTCGGTCATAAAGGAGGGAGATACAAAACGATTACATTAAGTAAATTTGTTTCTAAACCATTAAAAAAGTACTCTAAACTCTTAGGAAAAGATGGGGATCTAGAAGTACACAGCAAAAATATTTATCACATAAATTGTGTTCAAGTTGCAGATGATTTTATGAAAACCTTTAATAATCCCCAAAAAGAAGTGATAAATTTAATAAACAGTGAAAGAATGAAACAAATTACAGAAAATAGAAATCGTCTAAAACCCATTGTAGAATCTATCATATTCCTAGGTCGTCAAAATATTCCATTACGGGGTCATCGAGACCATGGAGACTTTTTTGAAAATTATAATGAAGGACATTCTATTGTAAATCAAGGTAATTTTCGTGAACTTCTCAACTACAGAATAAAGGCTGGGGATTTAGCTTTAGAAAATCATTTGAAGACAACACACTCTAAAGCAACCTATATAAGTCCTGTCATTCAAAATGAACTCATTGATTGCTGCAAATCAGTAATTATAGAAAACATTTTAGGGGAAGTAAAAATATCAAAATATTATTGTGTTATTTTTGATGAGACCACCGACATCAGTCATACATCTCAAATGAGTTTGGTGCTCAGATATTTATGTAAAGGAGTTGTGAAAGAAAATTTTGTTTGTTTTATTGATTGTCATGCTTATGCATACAATGAAAAATGTACCACCTTAATCGGAGACGATGAGGATAAAAATGATAATATTAATGAAAAAGATATTAATTTTGAACCAAAACTAAATGGTGACACTTTGGGTGAAATAGTAATTTCTTTATTAAAAAATTATGGCCTTGACCTACAATATTGTGTTGGAGTTGGAACTGACGGCTGTTCTGTGATGGTATCAGAAGTGCGAGGTGCAGTTAAAAAAATTCAGTCATATGCAAAAAATGCTGTCCATAGCCCCTGTTCAAATCACAGTCTGAATTTATCTATATCTAAATCATCTACAGTTCAGTCTATTAGAAACAGTGTCGGACTAATGAAAGAAATATTACAGTTCTTTAACTGTTCATCAAAAAGAAATTTTGTTTTGAAAACAATTTTGAATGGTCAGCAACGCTTACTAAGCTTATGTGAGACCCGTTGGACTGAGCGCCATGATAGTGTCATGGTATTCAAAACATCTATACCGTATATAATAAAAAGTTTAACAAAAATTTCTGAATGGCAAGAATCTGATTCATCTTCTAAGGCTAGAACTTTATTAACAGCTTTATGTAGTTGTGAATTCATAATTGCAATTCATTCTTTAGCAAATATTTTATGTGTGACAGCACCTGTTAGCCGTATTCTCCAAGGTTTGAACTATGATATATTAAATGCTAAAAACTGTATTGATGATATAATATTTAATTTAGAAAATAAACGTACCAATTGTCTTGTAATATTTGGAGATATATATCAAGAGTGTGTATTGTTAATGAACGAAATGGATATCGAAGTAAAAATCCCTAGATTATCGAAATATCAAACAAAACGCTCTAACCATCCAGTAAATAATATAGAAGAGTATTATAGAGTATCACTATTTATACCATTACTGGAAAATATCCTAGAAGACTTAAGATCAAGATTCATAAGAAAAGAAAATAAGATGTTATTAGATTTATGTTTGTTAATTCCACGCTACATTACTGACATTTCTAATGACGATTTTAAAAAAATAACAGAAGCTGCCACAGAATTATTTGTATTTAATGAAGGAGAATCTGTTGACCAAATCGAGCTAAAAACAGAACTAGATCTATGGAAAACTAAATGGCAACGAATAAAAACTGATGGTAAAAAATGTTTGTAATTATACTTTTCTTAAAACTGTATTAATTGATTGTTTTATAATTTTGTTTAAGGTCATGAAATTTGTCAAGATGCTTTGTCATCAATGGAAAATTGTAATAGTATCATTTATCCAACTTTGCATAAATTAATAAGTATTATTGCTTGTCTGCCTATTAGTGTAGCATCCGCAGAACGCAGCTTTTCAACGCTTAGAAGGTTTGGTGCATGTGTTAATTATTAGAATAAAAATTAGCTAGCTTCTATAAAATACTTTAACTATATACCTACAACCTAATACTATATATATTCTATATATATAATAGTATATATATATATATATTTACAATGCTTAAAATTAAAGATCTGTTTTTCTTCTTAAATTGCATTAAAAAAAACTTTTGTTAGATTGAAAACCTGGTTAAGATCTAGAATGGGACAAGAACGCTTGACTGGTTTGGCTTTGCTAAACATACACCATACTTTAACCATATCAGTAGATGATGTTATAAATAGATTTGCTAATACAAAAAAAAGAAATATAGATTTTGTTTTGTAAATATGTTGTTTTTTTATCATATTAGTAACTTATTACTTTATAGGTTATATTATACAGGTACAATATAAAATTAATTATGTCTAGGTAAGTTTATGTAAATGGTTGCCGGTTTGGAATATTCTTTTTAAAATCGCCCCCCCCTCAGATGAACTCTCAAATACGCCACTGGTCATCTCCTTCCATAAAAAGGACACTAAATTAGTTGACATTTTAATTTCAAATAATTGTTTTTTTTTCATCTGATTACTCTATTTATTTTATTATTATTATCAATTAAAAAAAACCAATTATTTGAAATTATAATGTCAACTAATTTATTGTGTGTCTTTATGATGAAAATACTTTGATATTGAAGAATTTAAAGTAAACTTAAACTAAAGTATAAATTATTTTTTAAAGGTAAAAATACCGAGTGTAAAATTTAAATATATTATACGATTTAGTATATCTTAAATCGTGCTACCAACCAATAAGAATGCTTTAGGTCGAACCATAAAATATAAATTAATAATCAAATTATAAAAAACAGTAAAAACACATAAACACGTATTAGCCCAAAATCATTTTAAAAAAGAATACAATATCATATGTACTTAACACTATTGTTAAGGATATTAGGACCCACGTCAAAAAAGAGTACTGTCCTACGAAAAAGAGTACGTCTGGTCACCATAATTATAACTTATAAGGCGCACATTTTGTGGCAGTGATTAGTATCAGAGTGATAACTGATAACAAATGTCTACGTCTGATATTCTGATAATAGTGATGGTTCATAATAATACTGTATAATATTTAATCAATGATAATATTATTACTCTGTAGTTAACTTTTTTTTTAATTTAAATTAACTATTTAAGTTTAATGGACGTTTTGATCTCAAATTCTTGTATAAGATTTATCTTTTTTTGTTTACTCTTTGTGTAGTCAACAATCAGAATAATGTAAACCAGTAGGCATACAATATTAATGAGTACTTAACTACTTAAGTAATCTTAATTTTCCTTTTTTTCTTGTAGGTATTGACTTACAAAGCTATCAATTACATCAAGTGTTTATTCAGTTTTGATGGATATAAAATGAATTTGATGCTTTGCCCCCAGTGATTGATATCAAATTTATCAATTTTGAATACGAGTAAGATTTATACCACATTATTAATTGTAAAATAATATATCTGAATATTGTAAATAATGCCATGTTTCTCTGGAATTTTACATTTACAGTGATCCAGATAGAATAATTGTTATAAGTTAAAACTAGGGCTAGGATTTAAGTGCAATAAAAAATGGTAAAAATATGCATTTGATTTAATAAAAACATGCAAAAATATGACGTTTGAGAAACAAAAACTAAATTTTAAGTTTTGTTGAGTGACTTGAAATTGCTGATTGTCTCAGACTAGTTGGTCACAAATTCTACATAATTGTGTTTTTTTTTATCAGTTTATTTATATAGAAAATTCTTCTATATTATATTGCCAAAGTTTTGTATTGGTGTTAAGTATATTTGGCGTTTATAATGATAAAAGTCAAAATTAATTCGATTCACAAACAACACACAATACACTTATAAAGCGCATGGCACCTAAGCCAAAATGAACGCAATGGCTAACAGGCATAATTTAAATATAATAGTTTCATCACTGTCTTTGTTCAATAATTATTTCTACGTTGATAACAATGTCGTAATAATAATTTAATTTGTGGATAATGTATAACGTATAATTTATTAGTATAAATTCCTCTACTACAATAATATATTACTCACTTTAGTATTGTGAGTAGAAACGCGTAGGCATGATTATAATGTCCATCCAGCTTGGTGCGCTTTTAATATGCCGTATATGTATGCAATTGGTGTTTTCTCAAGAAATTCTCTTGTTTCCGGGACCGTCGAACAACAAAAAACGAAATTGTCGTAGAAAATTTAAAACAAATTCCTGATTGCCGGTGGTCTATAGTGTTTAAATAAATTTGGCATTTATAATGAAGTCAAAATTAATTCAATTCACATTATTCACAAATAACACACAACACACTTATAATACACAATGATGATTGTGTCAAAACAAAAATGGCTATAGTTGTAGAATAATCTGTTGCAGTTATACAAATTTATGATAATTAAGATAAGATATAATAGTATTTTTCGGTTACTGTTGGATAATGTTCTATTTTTTTCTCTTACCAATAACCACTGCTTAAATTAATATAGAACATGCATTTTACACGTTAATAGTTAAAATATGCAATATTATGCATTTTATTCATAATATTATGTAGAATAAAATAACCACTGTCATAATGTCTATGTGGACATAAATTAATTAATAAAAGCAGTAATCAAAAGTTGCAAAAAACAAAAATTCCAATGCATATAAATCTTTGCCCTAGTTATAACTTATAATTATTTAAACTCTAATAAAAAGTCAAATACAGCATTTAAGAATAAAATTTAAAAATTATGAATAACATTTTGTTATGTATTTTATTTTCACAGTTTACCTGGAAAAAATATAGTAATACAATAACTGTATTTTTTAAGAAACGCAACAGTATAAAATGTATATTAATGTCGTTTATGAACTATGAAACAAGTGATTTTGAACTCAAGTAAGATTTAGTTAATGTCTAATAAATTATCTGAATAATGCCATGATACCTTAATTTGTATTTTTTCTTCATAGTTACTTTTAAGGCAATCAATTATGCTCAGATTTTGATAAAGAAAAAATGAATTGACTTTAATTGAATTGATTTTTTATGTATTTTTAAATTCTCTGTAATCCAGAAAAAAACAACATTAATTTCAATTAAGAGGATGTCATACCCATGTGTTGTCTCTAACGTAAGACATAGTATCAACACAAATATGATAAGATTCAATTTTATGCTGTTAGCTTTAATATTAGAGTCAATTTACCTATTACCAACTTAAAGGTAATAATATTATCTGGATTCTAGGGCATCTCATAGGCTTTTATTGATATTTTAATATATAAGTGAGTTACGGGCATTTTAAAGTTTTAATATTTTACATAACTATAACTCACTTAAAAATTAAAATTTCATTAAGAGCCTATGAGATGTCCAGATAATATTATTGCCTTTAAGTTTGATAATAGGTAAATTGACTCTAATATTAAAGCTAACAGCATAAAATTGATTCTGTTGAAAGACGGAGATAATTTATGTGGGCATAACGTCCTCTTAATATTCTGATTTACCACAAAAGATAATAATTGTGTTTATTAAGCCTGTTCAAATTGTTATGAAATTGGCAGATTGAGTCACAATTGTTTTATTATTACATTAATAAATTATTTTTACATTGTAAATGAAATAACTGTAATAGAACATTGTGTTTGTAAGAAAGAAGCAGGACCTACATTATAGGTATAATGTTTTCTTAATCTTGACAATTTTTTTCCATATCTGGAGGACGTTAAATTAATATATTATTGTAAATAAATATTTTTTTTTATTGTATTTTGAGTTTTGATTTGAATTATCTTAAAGTTTTTAAATGTTATAATATATGTTACAGTTAAAAGTCAAAATCTGCCAAAACTATTTTTAATTAGTCAGCATTAGTTTAATTTTTAAAGTAAATGCTTTAGTTGGAATTTTAAACAAACTTAATTGCAGGTGCGTTCATTATCATCTTCTATTTCCTTAAATAAAATATAACAAATTATTAGTTAATAATCAGCAAAAATTGTTTCAGGTCTCAATTTATTTCACAGAAGTATTCATTACTGTAAATCAAGTTCCTGACAATAATCTTTACCTCTGCACAGTCACAACAAAAGTATTGACGGGGACAGCAAAACACTTTGTGAGATGTGCTTGCAAAAAATCATATGCAGAAAATCACTTTTTATGTGAAAAAAAAACATTAGATACTTTATAACTTTAAATACTATGATAGTTTTTCCCTACTGAAACAAATAACAAAATTAGATTATTCATTTCTATACTTATTTTAATATGTATATATTTCTACTTTTCCTTAGTACTAATTTTCACCGATGTATTTCAGATAAAATTTATTCTAACTTAAAGAAGTAAGTTAAAACTAGTTCATATCTCGAGGGTCTTAATTATTTCTAAAAGGGGGTTGTGAAAACTAGTATTGACTAATTATTAAAAATAGTTATAACTGATTATAGGTTTTAATTGTAACATACAATTAAAACTTTTTAATATTTAATTTAACTTAAAAATATTAATTTTTTATTTTTATCATTGATATTATATAAAACAAGGTATATGATAGGTTGCGAATAGTAGTAGTTAGTTTACTTTATCAATGTCACTTTATTTTTTATGAAGAAAAATGTACAATTTATATTTATTTAACACAAAAAGTAAATGATATCGTTGTACAATTATCAGTATACCTAATAAATAACACATGATCACATGATGAGAAATCCATCCCTTAGATGTGTATTGTTTTGGACTTGTTGATTTCATCAAATTTAATCATGTAGACTTCAATAATAGACTTCAATATGTTTGTTTCACATTAAGATGTATTATGTTTAGTATAATTTCTAATCTTTATTTTTTTAAGTATATGTATCATAATTAACTTAACCATAAGAGACTTTATTAAAGACTTCTGACTGATCCAATATAATGAATACTGGAAAGGTTATTTTATTATTAATTAGATTGTATGATTTAATTATGTGTTAACACAAAAACAAAATTGTATGATTTGGGAATAGGGGTACCGTAGGGACACCATGTATAAGAGAGCTCAAAGTATAGATTTTTCAGATGTACTATTATTATAGTTACTGAGTTTCCAAGAATTTTCACTCGAGAGTTATTGAACATTATTATTATATTTAGAAGTTTTTATATCATAACAATATATTATGAAAATGTGTTTATTTAAATATACAGTGGATTCCATCTAATGTGGGCACCGGTTAATATGAGCATCCGCTTAATATGGGCAAAATCGCAAAATGATCTGGTGCCATTACAAATGTATATTAACAAGGTTAAAAAAAATCATGTAATGTGTGCAATTTTTATTTTATTACAACATTCACAACGTTAGAATATGCGAGTGATAAGCACTTGTCCGAAAAATAAGAGTGGTAGGTAATATGCATGGTTATACGGTGGTTACCCAGTGATCCACTTGAGCTGATGTTGCAAGCAAGTTAAGGGATATTATCGTTTTTTGTGTCCGAGCGAGCGAGTAGCGATGTAATCATTGTAATAACTTTTTATTTCACATTGGTGTCACTATTGGATCACTGGTAACTGTGGTATCAGATGTGTTATCGTTTTTCTGACAGATGCGTGGTCTAACGCGTCAATACCCGCATTTCAGTTTTAACGTGATTTTCAATGTGACAATATGTTTCGAAACGATCTCTCCCTGAAGGAAAAAATCGCGATTTTGGACAAAGTGCAATTGTTACCTCTAGGCACTTCACTACGTAAAATCGCTGAAGAATTATGCGTTCCGAAATCAACGATGACAAAACTGCTCAAAGACGAAGTCATTTTACGCAAAAACTTCAATTCAACTCAAACTAGTAATCGAAAACGTGCACGGAAAGGGAAATGTCCTGAAGTTGACGAGGCCTTAAGTGAATGGTATTCACTGATGACAAGTCACGGTGATCCCGTTTCTGGGCCAATGTTGAAATTAAAAGCCGAAGAATTATCCCAGAAATTAGGTAACAATCAGTTTATTGCTTCTAATGGTTGGTTAAGCAGGTGGAAGAATAGACACGAGATCAAATTAAATCGTGTGCATGACGAAAAAGCAAGTGCTGATGCATCCACCTCTAATGATTGGAAAGTGGACAGGCTAAAAATAATTTTGAACGACTTTTCCCCAGATAACATTTTTAATGCAGATGAAACTGGACTGTATTATCGAGCGACACCTGACGGTTCTTTATGTTTCAAAAAGGAAGTGCTATCCGATTCAAAAAAAGCAATGGAGAGGATTACAGTTTTATTATGTGTCAATATGACCGGGAGTGATAAAAGAAAGCTGCTAGTAGTGGGGAAAAGCTTAAAACCTCGATGCTTTAAAAATATGTCTATAAATAAAATTCCAGTGCATTATCGTGCGAATAAAAATGCATGGATGACTTCATCTATATTTTTAAACTGGCTGTTTGAATGGGATAAGGAATTGCAAGCAAAATCTAGGTCCATAGTTCTTCTCATTGATAACTGTGCTGCACATCCAAAAAACGTTCAACTCAAAAACATCACTTTAGAATTCTTGTCACCAAATACGACATCCTTAATCCAACCCTTAAATATGGGTGTTATCAAAAACCTCAAGATGAGGTATAGAATGAAGTTAGTTAATTTTATTCTAGAAAAGATTGAAGAAAAACTGTTTGACTCATCTGCAACTGCTAGCCAAATAAGTAGAAAAATAAACATATTGCAAGCCATACAATTTATATCAGAGAGCTGGCGAGAAATTAGCTGCACAACTGTTATGAATTGTTTCGCTTATTGTGGATTTTCTAATGTTGTTGTTCCACAATCTGAGTTTATTGAATTGAACGAACAATTTTTAGTTATTCAAAACCATAAAGAGTTTGAAAAAATTGATGAAAATGTTCTTTGTTTTGATAATAATGAAGACATTTGTGATGTTGTAGTAGAAAATGTACTTAAAAAAAGGAAATTGAAAAAAGGAGAAGAAGAAGAAGACGACTACAACGACGATACCGAACCACCAATTACAACCAGAGAGGCTAAAAAATGCATTGATTTGTTGCAGAGGTTCTTTATGCAAGAGGGTAACGAAAATAGTCCGTCTGATAAGCTTGAAGCGTGTGCCCACTTTGTCAACCAGATTCACACTAAACAGCTTAGACAACAAACAATTACAACGTTTTGTTTACCTTCAACATCCAAATAGTAATTTTATTTAGTTTTATTTGTATAGTAATTATTTAACATTTTTTTCAATTGTATGATTCACGTGTGCAAAATAACAACTTCTTTGATATTATAATTTTTTTTTTTTTTTTAAACTAATTTCGGTTTTTATGGACAACTGCCTTATGCGGAAAACTGGGCTGGTCCCAACGTGCCCACATTAAGCGGAATCCACTATATTATTATTTAAACTCTATTCTAAGTATTTATGGTCTATTATTATTTAATCTTTACATCATATGTTTGTGGTTTGTCTGTTGAGCATTCAGTACACAATAGTACAACATAGTTTAACTTACTGTATAATAAATTAGTTTGTAATTTACATGTAAATATGTATATTTTTAAAGATAACTGGATCAAAAGTTTTTGAATATTTATAAAATTGGTAATTTTATTCTTAAGTATTTTTTTACATAAATTTATTTCCTATACAATTACCTGAATAATAATAATAATAATGTCATTTTGTGAAATAATCGATTTAATCTTATATTCAGTTTTTGTTAGAGATAAAATAAGATTGATTTCTCTAATGGCATAAATATTGGCCGGAGAAGAGAAATTTCACAGAAAAATAATAATAACTATTAAAATGACAAAAATGAAATATAGATACATCATGAAAATTGTAAGAGTAGTTTAATAAAATGTAATATTTATAAAATGTGATATAATCATGAAATAAATAAATAATAATTATTATTATTATAAATTTATTTATTCGATATCTAACAAATTATCTGAATAATATAATATAGGTATGGCATATTAAGTTTTTTCCTAAATAATGTACTGGCTAATATAGTTATAACTAAATAATCTTCAACTTATTGAATGATGATGGTATCAAATGTTTGTGAATTGTTACAAAATTTGAATTTGCTTAAAATCATATTATATATAATTGTATAATAAATTTACTTATTAAATTAGTAACATTAATGAAAATATTAGATACCTATATTTGTATTTTTCTTTAACACTGAACATAAAAAGTAAACAATAATATCAAACTATTATCAAGTTACTAGTTTAAATCTTAAGTGAGATAATTTTACATTTATTATAAATTCATTGTAAAAAAAATTCACGAGCATTGCAAATGGAATTTTAATATATATTCTTACCTTTCAGTGACTAGTGACCAGGACTCAGAACTTTGTGCACATGCATATTTTTTAGGAAGCTGCATATTAAAAATCTGATTTGATACAAATTTGTTTCATAGTATGTACAATTTAAATACAAAAATAGATGTTGCATATTTTTGCATATTTGGCAAAATTTACATGATTTTGCATATTTAAAGATTTTAAGCGTATTAATGCATATTATATTAATAAATCATTGATTTAAAGAATTTTAAAATAAAGAGTTGTCACACATCGTCGCATTGTCTATATTTTGAATTATTCTATACCAATAATTGATTGCGATTTGTCGGCCCAGTAAAAAAGTTTATTTTTATATAGTAAAAATTTGTTCGTTGTTTATACAGTTTTTGATAAAAATAAACCTTTTACTGGGTCGAAAAATTGCAAAATTGCAATCAATTATTGGTATAGTATAATTTAAAATATTGACAATGTGACAATGTGTGTGGCGGCTCTTTATTTTAAAACTGTGTATACGACAAACGGTTGTATGACTGAATAATCAAAACAATTTTCAAGATCTCCAAACCAAAAATAAAAAATTATACCTTAATTTGTTTAATTTTTTTTTTTTTTTAAATAATTAGACATTTTTTTTAGTTAATTTGTATATAAATAAACATGTTTTTTTTATAAAAAGTAACTGCACATTGTACTGCATAATATTGCATATTTAAGCTTTTTTTAGTGCATGTGTATGTACATATTATTGTATTATTTTTTACCGCATTAAGTTCTTAGCCTTGCTAGTGACTAACAAATACTTTAAATTCACAATAGCTTCAAATAATATACAATATCAGCTTTTCTATAACGTATATGCTATGATTATTTGACAATTATTGTTCTTATTTCATCAATGAAATTTGAAATGTATAAACTTATATCTCAATATTGTTAGTGGCTAGTTAAAACTTTTTTTTACTTTCTCACTTACTCAGTGTACTTGCAGTGTAATTCTAAGCCTGATTCTATTATGTCTAAATTTATATATATATATATATATATATATATATATATATATAAACGTTAATTAATATTCTACATTTTTTTTAATATAATAGACTATCTACATTCTTATATTTGCTTCATACTTCATTGTTTTTACTGTATATATATATTATATAACACAATAGACATTATGTTGTCTATGGTTGAATGTGTGTATATTAATATGTATATTAAGCACTTACAAATATTTATCTAAAAGGGTTTAACATTTTTTTTTTTAAATAAAACGATGCACGTTTAATTATTCAAATATTTATAAATAAGTTGATGTATAGAATTTTGGTATCTTCATTCAAACATTAAATGTACATAATATACAAAAATGTATGACTACATTTTATGTTGGAATTTTTTATAATCATATTATATTTTAAAAATTTGAAATATTCAGAAATTGATAATATTATTTTATTCATATAAACAATTCTAGAAATTAGCTTAACATTTATTTCCTGCCATTAATAATTTTTTGAAAACTTACTAACAAAAATCCACTCATTTCATTATTTTATATTTTAAGATCCAATTTAAATTGACATTTGAACTTAAAATGACTGTAAAAAAATGTGTGTATTTGTATTTTTGAGTTTTTGTTTTTCAAGGAACAACTTTGGAGAAAGTCTGTATCTAATTTTCAAGCATTTATAGCTACTTGGAACTGAAAATATTTTCTGCTATAAAATGTACACAAATAAAACCATATTGTAAAATCACTATATTTATTATTCCACTCAAAATTTAAAATGTTATTAATAATGAAATCAAAATTGTTTTAAAATCTGCAACAAATTGAGTGGTTAAGTCAACTGATATACTATTTTTTTTTATACATCTCTTATATCATCTTTTAAAATAGAACAAACAATTTTAATATACTTAATCAGCTTGATTTAATTTGTTTGTAATAATCTATTACTCCATTAAATGTAAATGTAAATACACTTGTAATAACATTCAATATGCTGAAACATTTTAAAATGTAATAATAATAAAAATAATAACTCCATTTAAATGTAAATCAGGGTAAATACATGATTTATTATTGTTTAGCTTACAACTGCTTGTGTTCATAAATACAAGTTTTTTTAGTAATCACAACATAATATTATATACATTAATTATTTTACATACAGATTTTATTAACAATAATGAATAACATAGGCAAATTTTAAACTTTTTGGTAAATTAACAATATTTTTTTTTTTATTGAAATAGAACAACATTTTTAATTTTTAACTTATATAATCTATTATATTTACTAAATGGCTTAATTTAATTGTAAATTTATAGTAAAAAAAAAAAAAAAATAATAATACTAATTAAAGTAAGTGCACAACAATAATTTTACATAGGTAAAAGACTTTTAAATTTTAAATAATTAATAATAATCATTACCTAGAACAATATAAGGTGCCTATTTATGCATATTATGTATAAGAGTTTATTTCTTATTGATCAAATGTCTCAAATTATGTATTTGAAATACTTTAAAATTGTATTAGCAATAATTTGATAGGTAGGTATATTTGTTATGTATAATGATGTTTTTTTTTTACATTTTCCTGTATAATTATTACCTAGGTAATTAAAATGTAGGTAAGTAACCACTAAGAGTAGTGTTGACTTTATTGCATATAATGTATTGATATTTTTTCATAATATATCATAATATTTTTAAGTCAGTGTTTCCCAACTGGTGTTCCGCGGAACCTGAGGGTTCCGTCAGCCGGTGCTAAGGGTTCCATGAGAAATTTGGAAAAATATAATTTAATTAATAATATTTTTGATTTGAATTATGATTCTAACATAGAATAGCTCCGAAAATTATATGGGGGTTCCACAACGTTTCCTGCAAAGGTTCCGCGAGTAAAAAAAAGTTGGGAAACATTGTTTTAAGTTATAAGTATTGGACATTTATACATATTATGCAAATGCATGTACATGGATTTAATATAATATGTGTATACTTATGTAGGTATTGAATTAATGGCTCTTGTTTTATTAGTTGATGTGAATCCTTTATGTCCAACATTAGCAATGTCGATACCGGCATTTATTTTGTATAATACTTGCTTACCTATAAGTACCTTATTGTTGTAGTATAGGTACCATCCAATTTAAATTGAGGATAGTCGTTTGATAATTTGAGTTCAAAACAAATTATAACCTTTACTTTTTTTTGCATTTATTGTTTTCTTAAACTTTTCAACATTTTTATATTTTCAATCAAACCAACCATTATTATAATGCTATCAAACAAGCATAAGGTACATATACCTTATTTAAATGTATATAATTGTCCAAACTTATATTACCTATATATGATATGCATATACAAACTATATTACAGTATATACTTTTCGTATAGGTACAACACATATATTCTATCGCCCCACTCAAATATTTTCAGTGAGGCACATTATGTTGTTTTTTTAAAAAACACATACATATTATTTATTTATTTTTGCCTATATATAATATGTGTAGATACTAAATATGTTTTATTTATATACCTACCTATCAAACATTGCATAATATTTAACACAGCTGAATTCAGTTAAAATGCTTAAAATTTAACATAAAAACAAATTTATAATATTTACAATAATGTCTATAGGCACCTATAATAATACTTAAAACTAATTTGGTACATAATATATTAATTATTAATCCAAGTTTGTATCATATACAATTATGATTTAAAACAATTAAATTTTATCGATTTACATTTAAAAAAATATATAATTCATACAATATACAAATAAACTATTTCCAACAATTTATTATAAGTTAAAATTTATAAAATGTATAACTATAGTATCCACCAATTGAAGTTTTTTCTTTAAAATGGAGAACATGATTTTTCTTCGTATAGGTAAATTACATTTATAGGCAATAAACCAAAATAAATACGAATTACGTACTTATTGTTTTATTATTTTAATACAGAGATCTTATGATTTTTTTTTTTTTTAATTTTAGCTTGGTCTCTAAAAGAATAGGGATTCTGTTCGGGTATTGGAAATTAAAAATATAAGTTTCTGTAATAATATCGAAGTATAAGGTATTCGTTTTATTGCTTGATGATTCCATTGCCAGTAAAAGCACTGTTTAGATATTAAAATACCTATATAAGATATTTTGTTAGAACTGTATCTACAATGTAAAGCATTCAAAGCTACATTTAAAATGATGACAGCAGTTGAAGTTTTTGGATGTAGCAGTTTGTGAAACGAAATTTTCCTGCTTAAATCAAGTTTTTTAAAACAAAATTCCTATTGCATGTTCCCATTCAAAATTTAGTTATATTGAGTTATGATGAGATTGTTATTAATGGATTTCAGCATTAACGGCATAAATAAATTAAAAATAGTATTAATATTGTTTTTTTCTAATATCTCCCCTAAAATTTGGTTTGTCCCACCCAGTGGCGGTGGGACATTTTGTTTAGAACGTTTGCTTAAAACATCAGAAAAAACATATTGATTTTGTTTTAAAACAATATTTTTTAGTAAATTTTAAATTAAAATAATCTATGGATTTTTTCTACTCTGCAGGATAATATTTTTAAAGACTTTTTTTTGTTGAAAATCAACAATTTTAACGATTTCAAAATTAAAAATAATGGCATCCAAAAAATTGGGCCAATTGTTGTATGCAGACAAAACTGCATAACTGTAAATAAGCATTTTTTTTAATACCTGATGATTTGGTTTGGCTACGGGCCTGGTTTAATTTATTCAGGTAAATTCTGTATCATGTATTTAGTTTTTAATTAATGTAACAAGTACAAGTGCCACAACATTTTTTTTTCGATACTTCAACTACGTGTACCTATTGGTTGAGGTAACGTAGTAAAAATATAGGTATTTTTCATGTCACCAAACGATCAAACTCAAGTTACTTATAAATTTATAGAAAAAATCATTCCTTAATATAGGAAAGTTCAAAGTAAGTCATATTTTATGTGTAGATATAATATGTATTCATATTGAAATTATTTTTAAATTAAAATCTGATAATCGTTGGTATCCACAATATCACTTTTAATAGATATCTAGGTGGTTAAGTATATGTGTACATCTCAAGTGAATTACACACGGGCAATTGTAAATTCCAACGATTTTTAGGTAGTGGAGTTTAGGGTAAGATTTATAAATACAAATTTCATCAGTACTTACGTTTTTTTAAAAAAATTTAATCCTCAGATGGTAAATTCCACCGATTACAACTTTTTGGACCCACGTGTTATGTTTCCTTGGAACATTTTACGGCATCCAATAGACTTTAAGTTGAAAATCAAATTATTTTTATTGTTCCAAAAGGCGATGTCAGACAAAAAAAATAAAATTTAAAAAAAAACATCATTGTAAAATCAATAGATTCGTCGCTCTGCTCAGAAACATGGTTTTGCATACTTATGCATAGATGTGACGAGGAGAAGCTGGTATATTCCACTTCTAAGTTTTGGTTATTAGTGTGATATCGAAATAAGTACGAACAGCGCGAATGAACCTATAATCTCGAAAATACGAACATTAGCCTCTTTGATATTTGAATTCTAGTAATGTCAAGACTTGACATACACGTTTCCAAATTTTTCAAATCCGTTGATATTAGTGGGATACTGAAATAAGTACGAACAGTGCGGAAGAATCGATAATCCCGAAAATAAGGAAAATCATTTTTAAACGAAAAGAAATGAATAATAAGGAATTGTATCTCCTGTATGAAAAAACTCAATATTCTCACATATGTAAGATGTAAAAGATTGGAATTGTTGAGACATAAATAGATAATTAATATCAATTTTGTAAAGAGGGCTTTAAGTTTTTAACAAAAAAATAAATGAGAGACGGCCATTAGGTAAACAAACGGCCACATAAACCAAGAAAAAACGCAGTAGAAAAATATTCCTATGCGTCATGAAAACAAGAATACAATAATCGGACATTACTAGAGAAAAATGGAAAAGCTTACTTGTAGCAGCTGCGAATGTATTCCATGCAGGAGAAAAGTTCAGGCCCGGGAGGAAAATGCACCCTCCTCCCACAATCCAACATACCGTCAGCTAAAATTTGTAAATAAACAAAAAAAAAAATTGTTCGAATTATATAATTAATTACGGTGCTTCTTTTTTCGGGCCCCTTAAAACGTCCGGGCCCGTGAGGAATCCTACCTCCCCCCCCTATCGACGTGCCTGATTCTATGGACTACTGATGAAAAAAAAAAAAAAATTCAAAACACGGAATATTCATATTTTTTGTTATTTGGGTAAATATATATCAGAATAATCTAGTGATAAAAATATAGTCAAAATGATGTTGGGAGCCCTAGAAAAAAAAGTTATATTGAATCGATACAATCATTATAATATATTTTTCCAAATGAAAATAATTTGCAAAATTTTATGAATTTGACGAATTTCGTCAACATTTGATAGGTATTAAAAAAATTGTGTATATATATTTTAATATTTTTAAATAGCTACAATAACAACTTATAACGAACTAGCTGTCCCTGTACACTTAGTCGCCCGAATAAAAGGGTGGCGAAGGTAATAATTTTGACCAAAAAAATAATAGTCCGTTTGGACGAGTGAAATTATTTTTACCTATATGCGAGGTAAAAACCTGGTGACAGATACAGATAATATTATTAATCATTATTATCGAAAATTTAAATAATTCATTGTTGAATATATATCATGAGCATTTTCATACAAAGCCATACAAATTTTGTATTAGAATTTCAAGCTTTTTTACTTTACGAAAAATGTTTTATTTACAATAATTGAAATAAAAAAATCGAAAATTTCTTATGCCTAAATAACTTAAAAGGGAGTCAAAATATTTTAAAAACCATGTATAAAAAATTACCATATAAATACTTAGTAATAATTTAGTCTACATTTATTTGTTCTTGAATTAGGTATAACAAAATATCGAAAATCGTTTGAGGAGAATATTAGTTATTTTATAATGAACATTCAATATATACAATTAATTTGACTTTCTGGTTAACTGTTTTTTATATACAGGTAGAAAAACTTATGAAAAGTTTTGTATTAAATTTTCAAATCTTAGACATAAAAAAGAAAAAAAATGTAAAAATATCAAACTATAAAATAATTTGCAAATTTTTCAGATTTTACGAATTTTGTCAAAATTTAAAATTTAAGCGCTTATAAAAATATATTGTAAATACGAATTTTTACTATTTTATAATCAGTTGTTTTACAACTTATAACGAGCATTGTATTACATCTTTAAGTAATAGTACGAATTAGCGAAAATGTTTTATCGACAATTAAAGAAAAAAAAACTTGAAATTTTCGAATGTCTATAAATAGCTTGAAGAGTCAAAATATTTTGAAAAGTTTGTATTATATAAAAAATGTAAATTTAAACATTTAGAAAAAATGTTAAGTAACTATTGTTATTTTCTTTTTGAGTTACGCCAAATTGATTTTATTGAATACTAGTTTTACGTTTTACTTATAATCTCCACTTCCTCAAAAGTACCCGACTAGATTTAATTTGCTACCAGAAACAATCTCAAAATTTGAATAACGAATTATTTTTGTTGTCTCAGAAGTCGATGACAGACAGAGAATAAAGCACATGTTTTTTTATTAAATTAATACATTTCTCACTCCGCCGAGAATCTAAAACAATACGCTGTCAAAAACCACGATTTTGCGTAAATATTTCAGTTTTTTTGGTTTTTGTTTGTTGTTCTTAATTCTTAAGAAAATTATTGATACCATTTTTTTGAGGGGGCAGAAAATATGGTTGTGAAAAAAAAGCAATTCGACGAGTCTTAAAATAATGTCCGGGACATCTCGCGACGACTTTAGGAAATATTATTATTGTTGTTGTTGCACTGTTATAATCTAGTAGATATTGTGGTGATGCAGTCATTACTTAAACACGTGTTCTCGTGGACATTACACAGCACCGTAATTATTATACTTTGACGATAATATTATATACAGAATATAGCTAACTATCAAGTAATAAAATCGTCGAGTGACATTGAAATAAACATTATATAGACGTTTGATATAGGCTATATAGCTGTGGACAATCACGAGAAAGATACCTGTGTCGAAAAACATATTGGTGAACCCTTAATAATATACCGATAGCTAATTAGTTTTATTATACGAATTATCTATATAATACCTGTATTGCGACTTATACGACGTGTTATGAACATTGAACACAAATACATAATAATGTATTATGAATATATTTATACAAGAGAATCCAATGACGAATTTGTCTGTCTCTGTCTAATAATACACGCACTTCATAGAAATGCAGACGTGTTCTCTGCCAAATGTACCGATTGATCTATGTAGTGAAGTGATAATAAACCTGCAAACATTGACTATTCCAAATTTTCGAAACCCCCCTTAATGGTTATAATATAAAAACGGCTCGTGACAACGATTACCGTCATGACACGGACACGTGTAATAAAACTAAATGTTAATTCTCATATAATATGAACTAGCCACTGTAGGAGACTTGTGAATATTATGTTTTGTATATTTTAGTGATTAAATTTTATAATTCGTATCCATTGAATCCGTAGTGTAAACGATTTTAATAATAATAATTTAATCTACTTTATATACCCACTTATTCATAAAATAAAATATTTTTTTTTTTCAATAACAATGTATCAATATTGAGTAAATGATTTTTAAAATTATACTATTTAACATATTAATTGGTTTATTTCTAAGTCTATATATATATTATGTACGATTTACCTAATACGATATAAAATTAATTTAAATGTTTATAAAAATACAAAAAGTACACGAATATTCATTGAGAAATACATTTAACATTAAATAATTAATATTAAATAACACAAATATTACATTAAAATAAAATTAATTTATAGCTTTATTAATATATATTTATTAACATGTTACTTGTTTTGTCGAACGAATATTTTGACTAGAGTTCATTTTATGATTATGGCTTTGAATATTGTATCCACACAACTATTTAGTCCATAATTATTGACATGAATGACTGTAGAGTGTATGACACAAATACAATTCTCGAAGTCTATAAATTTCAATCTTAATCGTATTTTGCGTGCAATTCTATACTCAAAAATGTTGACCATACACAATACACAGATAATTTATAATTTTTATATTAGAAAAGATTGTTTGTATTTTGTATATAAATTGAAGAAAAACTAAATAAATGTTATTTAAAATACGTACAATTTTTTACCCAAAGAAGTGGACCGACAATATTTGCATTATTTTTGATTACCTACGTACATTTATATTTCAATGTATACTCTTTGATTTATATTTTGTGCATACAATTATAAATTCTGATGTACCTACCTATCCGAATCTATATTTTAATGTATTTTTGCTAATTATATGTGTGATTTATAATAATATTTTGATAAAGGACAAATACGGATAGACAAAAATATAGAGTCATATTAACGAAATTAATTGTTGTCACCAACATAAAATCCTAAATATTGTGCTTACAAAATTATACATATCATATATAATAATATGAACAATTTTAGACCTCACTCCCAAAAAAACTCTTGATCCGCCACTGATTGGTGACCTTTTAAGATTATATGTTGTATGGGGTAAAAGTAAATTAATAATCATTCACAGGGTATCTACACATAGAAATGTGGATCATTGAATTCAACTTGTGTTAGAATTTATTTTTTTATGAATACATTTTTACGTTTATAACGGGTTTAAAGCTCTTTAATTTATAGATAAATATTTTATAAGTTTTAAAGTTGTTAATTTTTATTAAAAAAATAAAATAATTTGAAGTTAAGTATTTAATTTTAATTACTGTTAAATGCGTATAATAATATCAAACAAATATCAACACAGAATACATAATTTTTTCAGGAACGTACTCCAGCTACAAACACATAATTTGTATTTCATTAATACGTGTAGTTGTGACTATTTATATGTGTATTTGTGTATGTATCACTAGTGATTAGTAATTCAACGATTTGAATACAAATGAAATATACGCGCGATAAAATGGGTTTGATTGTAAATTCTCCCGGGTCTTCTTTTTTTTTCAACTAATATGATAGTTCAGGGGCGGCCAAACGG
This sequence comes from Rhopalosiphum padi, assembly GCF_020882245.1. Taxonomy (NCBI): domain Eukaryota; kingdom Metazoa; phylum Arthropoda; class Insecta; order Hemiptera; family Aphididae; genus Rhopalosiphum; species Rhopalosiphum padi. The sequence goes on along the minus strand of NC_083599.1, from coordinate 3,642,418 downwards.
TCGATCGCAAACGATTTCAAAGTCGATCGTGTTAGAATTCATTTTTAGGCTACGCACAAAGTTTGTTTCTTAATAATTATGTATACTTAATAATAACAAAAAACTTTTTTATGGAAGTCGATCCTCAAAGGTGAAGTACATTTTTAGTAGATCGCGACCAAAAAAAGTTTGGCCGCCCCAGCTATAGTTATACATTTTATAATAATTTTTATACACATATTATAGCAAGGCGTGTGCTGAATTTTTTTACAGAGTATGATATACAGTATACACACATATGTATTATTTTTCAAGGGGGTTTACATAACCAAACGCTTTTAATTTGCGTATTGAATGTCAATTTAGTATTGGTGTTTTTTGATTAAATAATAATTTACTTTATAACTCCGATAGTTAAGAAAATATAAACATGCATAAAAAAGTTGTTCAACAGAAAAAAAAAATAATAACAATGTAAACCGTAAGTGTATACAAACCATAGGGGTCATCAATTTGTGGGCCGCCGTCTTCTTTATCTGGCTCTGACATTTATTTTTAAATTATTAATTTTGACGGTGAATTAAATGACGATTTTGAAATGAGTTATAATTTTATTTATTTTTCTAAGCAGTTTTGGATGTGGTTTCACAACTCCCACGTTTCTCGAGCACACGCTTTTATATTATATTAATTTTTTATGCCATGCATTACAATACAAATATAAACAATAACGTATATATTATTATCGTTAAATTATTGTTTGATATAAGTATTTTTTCACAGTTGTTTGTGCTCGGTTTTGTACACTTATAGAATTAAATGGTTAATTTACCTCCGACCAACAGCTGATAATTTCTTTTCGCATAGTTTCATATTTTTCATTGACAGAAATCGATGGCCGGAAAAATGATTCTTGACAACGGTGGAAAAAAAAAATATCTAAATAAATTAAAATAAATCAAAATACACACCAGAAATTTTAAAACAGTGTTTAATAATGTATTGTTATTTTATTCGTCGAAAATTTACAATGGAACGTCTTATAAGTTTATATATATATATATTTTTTTTTAATCTCGATTTCGCTGGTTAATATTAATAAAACAACGACTTACTTCGCCGCCACTGGAGAGTAGACGAAACGCGTCTTACGAGGCTGCGTTTCGGCGCAGGGTACTGGGCGAATAATTATTTTGACGATGAAAACAATTTTCTCGTTTTTGCAAAAACATCACGAACTGACGGACCGACTGTGTAACGAGTGAATCCGCTTGCAATGCTGTGCGGCGTCGATAGGTGCCGACGAATGATTTTCTGCACGTGGTCGACCGACCGTCCAGGTCTGCATCGCGTTCATCTGTGTGCGGCAGCGGAGTATGCCTCCTATACTGAGCGTCGTGCCGCGCCGCGCTGTCGCACGATGGCGGATCGCAGAATATTATTTTTTTTTTTACCGCACATCGTTCACACCCATAGCAGATAAATATAAACACTGGCCAAAATCCCAGTCGTTTGAGAATATCAGATTATAAGTCGCCGCCTGACAGAAATCATAAATATCGGGGCTGTTACAATATTATATATCTCGTGCGCGTCCGATGTCCGTGTAATCTGATGTGCATGTACCTACGTGTTCTGTATATATAGGTATACAATAAGCATATTATATGCCGATAATTGGAAAATAACTTCTCGCGTGATATTATATCACGTATTATATCAATACAATTACGAAACGTAATATTATGTTTTTCTCTGCGATTGCTATATATAATATATATATTATGATATTACCTGCAGTTAAATATAAGAATTTCACAATACATCATTATATATTGTTATTGAAAATTCTAAAAAACCACTATGAATATTTCCAATGTCGTAAATAATTAATTTACATGATTCCGCCGTAGTCGATACCTCAGTGTTTGTAAAAAATTGTTTTAGTTGCGAGAGAAGTTATCGATTATTTATAGATTATTTACAACGCGTGTGACTTTTTCTGTCCAATCGTTGTGTTTTGGAGCACATAAAACGCTTCAATCCTCAACTTTTTGGTGGTTTATGCGGTAAAAATGTACCTATGTTCGTTTAGCTAGTTCGTCAATTAAATGCAAAAAATAATCACAGCAATTTTTAAATAATAAATAAAAACTAACAAAATAACGGGACTTTATGTACATTGTATAACATCAGCAGTTGATAAAACCGATTTTGTTATTTGGTATTAATTTAAAAATTAATGACCGTAGAGATTTTTTAAATATTTATATATGAATATTTTCTAAACATGATGAAAGTATGTTTTTTCGAGCTATTTAGTATTTATATACATAATTTTAAATTTTGAATTTAGGTTGATCAAATTGTTATTGTTGATGATATAATACAAGATATCAAAAGACATTTTTTAAATAAGTTTGCTTAAGCTATAATATGCATGAAAACTTATAATCATAACCATGAAACAAAAACAAAAACTTTTTACAGGTACTTATTTTAAACACCTGTTGGAAATTAGTTTTATACATAAGTTCCAATAATTAATTTTATTTTTCCTAAACAGTAAGGTCTTAATTTTCCGGCACTGCGTCAGTTCGGTACCTTTAGTGATCCGCTATATTTTTTCTACATCAAACTATAATTTTATTTTTGGATTATTGCTTTAATAATTCAATGTATTTGAATCTTTCAATAATATTTTTGGCATTTCGACAACATTTATTAGCTTTTCGGTGATATTAATTACATTTTCATACACAAATTGATAAAAGTGCAATGAAAATAAATTAATTTAAATTTTTACCCGATTTATGTTTTAATATCTAGTTTTTACTACGGTTCTATTAGTATCGGATATTATTTGTATTTTGGTAGATAGCACTTACATAATCCGTGTCTTATGCATGTAAGTCACTTTAATATCATCACTAAAGGATTTTTGAGCAGCCTACACTCGAAAAATGTTCTAGTAAAATTCCAAAAAGTGCCGAAAAGTGTAAAAACATGCAAAATAATATTTTTGTTATATAAGGTATTATAGTCTATAGAAAATAAGATTTTTTTTCAATTAAATGTATCATTATTTTTTATTTATTTAATTTTATATTTAATAGTTATATATACTATAATAATATATTTATGGTTTTATTATATAATTTAAAGGCATAAACCCACAAACTGCCGCATTTAGTCTAGCATATCACCGCGTACATAAGAAGAAATGATAAATTAATTAAGTTCATCAATAAATCAATGTCATTGATTATTTCCTAATCAATAAAAATAAGAGTTAGTTTCAATTATAGAAAAAAAAAATGTTTTTATTCATTTGGCAATAGTTTGAAATATGTTTAAATTAAGTAATTGTATTTTCTTATTTTATTAGCTATTTATTTTATTGATTAAACTTTAAAAAAAAATTGATATGTATATTTTTAGAGCATATCGTATTGTTTTAAATGGATACGTGTTTGGACATTAAGTATTTTTTTGGGGGGCGTCATTAGTTCTCTGCTTTAAAGCATATATAATTTACTATCATGTACATTTCTAAGTATCTTTCCTACAGCTGTGGGCTTGTGGCGGTAGACTGTACTTTGATAGCCGCCTGTATATCATCGGACGTATTATCATGGTTGTCACGTCTTCGTTATCTTTATTTATATTGTATCAGATTAAATTGAAAGTCAAGTTCAAGGATAATGATTATATGTGATTGTAACACAAATTACAAATAATACCTAATAACAGTAATGATACAAAAACGTACATTTTAATGAAATGCAAATTGAAATTGAGTATGAGTAGAACTGTAGGTGTTTTAATGCAAGGACTCTAAAATGTACAATTTTGTGCAAAATAAATCTTCGTTTAAATTTTTCTACTTCACATGATTCGAATTTATAACTTGTTTTTATAGGATTTTTAACATGCGATATGAAAACTGCAATTTGCAATGGTATTAGAAAGCAGTTTAGTCTACACTGTCTATGTATCTATCGTTAATTTTGTAGATTTAATTAGGTTTAGTAATTTTTATTAAGTACCTATTAACTGTGTGATATACAAATTAATTCGATGAGACTAAAATTATTATTTAAATAAAGTGTTTGGTGTTTTGAAGTTTTAATCAAATTAAGTAGGTAGAGGTACCGAACTACCGAATATATTTGATATGGTTTTAAAAAACTAAATAAAACCTAAATCAGAGAATATTTAGTATAATAATATGTTTTATCCGTGAATGCACATCTATTATTATAAAGCGAAATACAATGTTTCGTTTTACTGCTTAAAAAAATAAAATAAAAAATAATCAATAATAATTAATATAATACTACTAATAATAATAATAATAATAATAATAATAATAATAACAATGATAAAAATAATGTAATCAGTAACATTCATACATCAAGATTAATATGTTCAAAAGACTCAAGTCTTAGTGGTTTTTTTTCAATAAGATGAAATTATAAAAAAAATATTTAAATAAAATATCGAAAATAATCGTGAGACAATAAAATTAAAAAGTATAAAAAGTATAATAATTAGTAAGCACAAATACAAATATGTATATGATTAAGACTTCTTTTTTAAGTGATTACAGTTTTTTTTTTTTTTATTTACATATATTTTCATTTTGCATTTTGACTAAAACGAAAACAGAAAAGCAAATCGTGTGATAGTAAAATAATAATATAATAGTATAAACGGCATTATTTACATAATAATAGATTCTTATAATATGACCTTGTCAGTATATATGTATATGAAATTATTATATCTGACAGTGTATTCAGTTGTATGGTTTTTTGTGCTTGGGCATGCTGGATATGACGTCCTTCCGTCTCCAGACGTTTCTTGTTGGTGACGGAGACCGGTAAGACGAACATCCGGCCAGCCTCTCGCCTACGTTCGGATCGGGTTCTATCCTCAGCGGATGTCTAGTGGCTTCAGCCGATGTTTTCCGTTTGGGTTTCTCGTGGCCCGCCGACGGTTCTGATGTCTGACTGACTTTTCTAGGCTTCAAAGCCGCCTGTTTCCGCAATATGTGTTCAATGTCGGCGGTCTTGGACCGCAAAACCGCACCGCCTATGTTTGTTATACTAGAGCATATTTTCACTGGTTCCTGTAAAAAATACAAACACACAGTATTTTAATTTTTGACCCAGGACTTTTGCAGGTGTAAATTAGGATTAAAAGTTATGCTTTATATTTAATAACTGATTTTTTTTCAAACGAACATCATCCGTTTTCTGTAAATTGTTAAGTAGATGGCTTTTTTGAAACTTTAATATACTATCTTGATCAAAATTCAATTGAGTAGTTTTAGATTCTGAACGGAGTAATGAATGTATTGATTTTACAATGATGTGTGTTTTTTTTAAATTTATTTTTTATTTTTGTGTCTGTCATGAAATGAAAACACTTGTTTTACACTTTATACAATGTTTTAAATTAATCACATCATATAGATTACTTTTTGTGAAACCTAAATAATACCAAACATTTTCACGATTACAAGAATATAATATTTTTAAATTTTAGGTAATACTCCAAGTAATTAATTTAATACTATTTTGATATTATATTGTATGTTGTACACCTGTTATCGATCACATCATAATCGTATCGATTTTATGAGCGAGATACGGTCACGGTAATCTAGAAAAATTCTAAATTATTTTTATTTTTGTATAATGCCAGTACGTCCAAAGTACGCGTCCATTATTATAAAATGGTTCAATAATTATTATTTTATATAAAATGTAATTAGTTTCTTTTTTTAAGATAAACCTGGAAAAATCTACTCAAAATAAGATTCAATTGATGATTGAAAATATTTGAGTAGCCAAAGCGAAAAATGTAAATAATAGTTAAAATATACAAAATATTAGTAAATAAAATATACATAAGACTATTAAAATGCAATTATTCCAATTATGTTTTGTACTTGAAAAATAATGTTGTTTTATGTTATTTAAAATTAAAACGTAATTCAATGTATGGTTTTAGTGTTAATTAGAATCAAAATACTACTATTACATTTCAGTTTAATATTAGTAATAATTAAAAAATAGATGTAATATAAAGATAGCGTATATTATATAACGATCACCGTATGAAGCAACAATACAAAGAATATTAATAATATCACTAAATATATATGATTGTTAAATATTTAATTTTAAGTAGTCATATTCATTATGCTGGTGTACAATATATATAATTTAATATCATAGTAGCATTAAAGTCATTACTAAGAGCTTTCAGTGTTAACTTTAATTTAAAAATATTTAAATATTAGATTCATGTTATGTATGTAATATATAACATAACTCAAAAAATATTCGTCCGAATTTGGATTAAAAACATAAATATTTTAAAAAAATTAGTCTGTTTCACAACAGATGTAGAATTCATATTACTATGCGTTTTATTGCGCTTTTAACTAACTTAGTAAGGAGTTCATACGTCAGGAATCACTTTTGAACACTTCCGACGAATAATTGATTTATGTATTTACTTTTAAAATGGTATATTGAATATTCATAAATTGTTTAGACTAAATTTCGTGGTTTGGTTCATTTATAGTATATGTTCTACTGTCAAATGTGAAATTCGTATTGATTTCGATCGCCATTATTAAAAAAAATTAATTTTAAACCAATAATAGCTATTGAATTCGGGAACTACAATGTATAAATAACACAAAATTTTAATACTTACTGGAGATAAAGTCATGTCGTCGGGTCCGTGTTTTAACTTTTCTTTGTACACAGTAGGCTTAGTAACACCAGTAGAACTAGCACTTTTTGACAATCTATCCAGACCTGTACTGGATAATATTTTTTGATAAAATTTTATATCCTTCTCTTTTCCTTTTTTTTCAGCTTTATAGTGATCGGAATCCGCATCTTTCGATAAGTCTTTAATGGATTGCATATTTCTCTGGTCAGGTTTTATAGATTTTTTATTATAATAATCTGGAGTATAATTTGTTGTTCCAGAGACATTATCAGGTGATGTCGGTGGACTGGATATGGAACTACTATCTGAAGATACCGTAGCTAACATACGATGATAATTTGCTGTAGAACCTACAATTTTACAATCTCAATAATCAAAAGTATATAATAATAGTTGCATAAAATTAAAATAATACATATTAAATGTAGATATTTTGAACAGTTGGTAGTTATAATTTTAAAATTAATGAATGATGATATTGATTATGAATTAATTATTAATATTAATACAGTGAATGTCATTAATTTTATGTTTTAAGATTTGTATAATTTAAAATAAACCGTAAAAATATATATTTTTTTAAACGACATTGTTATCCAATAGCTTCTTAGTCTATTTTTATTTAACGTCAGCTGTTTAAGTTAAATATAAAAAAAGGTATATATATGTATATTGTATGTATATATAAATATTTATCTGTGGCATGAAATTATTATTTTAAAAGATTAGTTACTCGATGTTGGCAGTATATTTTGTATTAAATAAATACAACAATGCAATATTATATAACAAAAATATAAATAACTTACTATTAGTTTGTCTGCTCTCATCCTCAATAAACGGTATATCGGTGTCCTCTACATTCAATGGATATGAAGAATTAGGTAGTTGTTTAATAGGCACTGGTATCATTAAACTGGCAGTTATAACGCCGTCATAATCATTTACCTAAATTAAAATCGATAATTGAAAAAATATTTAAATTTTTTGACGAACAAAAATTTATTCAATTACCGTTCCTCATTCAATCTGAATGTCTTATTTTAGCTATGTAAGTATATATATGTTACGGGAAAAGTAGACTATCGAGTAACGTGTACACTGTACATTTCCTAGACATTATAGCAAAATAGGAAAAATTATACATTACCCGGTGTCCTGGACTTTATAGTATCGACCTGCCTTACTTTTACTCGTGTAATGTAATATGTACTTCTTGTACAACAGTATTTTACTTTATTTAAATCTTATGTATTATATTAAATTTTAGTCAAATATGTAGATTGTAGGTAATAAGTAAATATATATAAATATAATATATTTTGTATATTAAATATTGCTCTTTAATTTCAATTTAATTTAAATACTGCGCAATTAATACAGAACACTAAATTATACATGACTGCACTGCACAACACAAATAATGTTGCACAATAATATTTGAATTATATTTTGTTTAAAAATATTGAGGAAAGTATGCTAAGTATGATCGGGTAATGTAATACATTGCTTGGTCTATTTAGGTACAATGTTGAATGTAAATATAAATAAATAATTATCAATTACTATGTATTTTATAGTGCTTTTAAAATATTTTTTTCGGGGCAGAATTAGTGCTGAAAAAGCATCTTTGTAGATACAATATTGTCAATTTCTGATACGAGTGGCCGAGCTCTGCAGTATTCGACCTTATTTTTTAGTTTAGTTTCGCGTTTCGTTATACTATTCTGTTTGAATTAGTTAAACCTATTCTTAAGTAATAAAGTAGCCCAATGATTTATTTATAGCTACCTAAAAATACGGACGACTGTTGAGTTAATTAATCAAAATACTAAACAATACGTTTTATCAGTGGTTATAAATAATCCTAATACATAAATATTTTTATTAATTTTATCACAACTTACTTGGTTTCCGTTGGCATGCATTTGATTACTCGACATTTTGTCAGGCTTTTTACTCATTTGCATGCGTTCAAATACTGGGTAAGTAAATGCTTCAACATCGTCTGGGAAAAAAGCTGTCGCTCCTTTGCTCCGGCTTCTTCTGGTTTCTCGATCTCTAGGCCTAAAATAACGTGTAAAATAATAATAATAATAAAATATGACATGTTATATTAAACAATTAAACTACAAAAAACAGAAATATTAAAAAAGGTACCTATAGACTTTTTTGAAATACATAATATCGGTGAATTAATTATAATTTTGTTTTTGATAATGCTTACTTATATCTATAATCTTCATTATCATCCGATCCACCTATTCCAGAATTTTGGTGTGTGAATTCTCCTCTTGTCCAAATTTTTTTTTCCTGATTTTCCAAATTTTTAGTTGACTCAAATTCTGGGGAAACATTTGCTCCAATTTTATCTTGTACGTTTAACAAAGTTTCTTTTGACTCTTGAGTGGATCCATTTCTAACAAGAAAAATAAATGCAAATGATATGTGATTAAACGTCATAACTACATATGTTTAACACAAAATTTAAAGACATACATTCCACGGTGTTTTAAAATTTAACGTTGTAGTAAAAGTAATAAAAAAAAAAAAAATCATAACTTTACCGCTTAAAATAATTCAGATCACCGTGAAACGGTTGGTCTATTTTTAAATGAATGCTAAATGTTAGTATTAAATGTTAATGAAAGTTAATTAAAGTAGCAAACTTTATGTTTAAATTCCACTTATTGTGGCACTGTAGCTACATCATTATTACTTATTGTAATAAAGATTATATTTATGCTTCTGCTAATTATAAAGACTAGAAATTATTTTATTATTTTTTTAACGTAATATTATGTTAATATCGTAATGAATCGTTAATTAAAAAAAAATCACTACCTAGTCTGGTGTTTCTTTTTTTTTTTTTTTATTATTATTATTAATTTCGAAACGAATGTTACTTTACTTCTTTAATTATAAGTCAATTAATCTGAAAGAATACACGACTTTTAGTGGTGCATAATGTAGAAATACACTACTCAATCGTTACGCGATATTATTTAAACGTCTAACACTGGTTCGAGTAATTTATTGAAATTAGTAATAAAACCGTTTTACGTAATACTTGTACTATTAGAGTACAGTGGCACCAAACCGCGTTAATCTGTGTCGGCGAGTAATAAGCGTGTACGTGTACGTGTTAGTCTCTGTACAAACAGTATACAATATTGTTAATATTTATATTCACTATAAATTTATAGTGATCTATAAATCATCAAATGATCAATTATCAATGATAGTTATTACTTTTATTCGTATTAGTTATCAGTAAAATTAGTTGTCTTGATGCTATGGAAAATAAAACTGTCTCGCGTGTTAAATGATTGACGAAAAATGTATAGCTTGGTACCACTGACTGAAATGTGATCGATTTCCTATAATACAAACTATTCAAAAACAGCTGATTGTTAGATTTTAAAAATTTGCTCTACTTCACATTTGTTTAAGTTTTTCTCAATCGTATTTTTGATTGATCGTCAAATCAGATTAGTATCGGTGTCAGTATTTATATACCTACATGAAACATAATAATATGCACGTTTAATGAACGCATCAACTAATGAGCAATGTAAATGTGTAACTTAATACAAATAAAATATTTTAATAATAAACAAAAATTAAATTTTACTGTTCAAATTACTTATTTTTTTTTTTTTTTTTTTTTTAGTATCTTAAACAATAACGCACACAACAGTATTAAAATTACTGGATAGTTTTCTCGACGTTCGAAAATCGTAATCTCATCACATTGTCTAGACCTTCAGGGTTTGTATCTAGCATATGGACATATACTTCATCTAGGAGGTCAGCTGGTACCTTAAAAAACATTTTATTCAAGTAAATAATGTGTGTCAATAATACCCAATACTAGCTAGGATTTGTCATTTAAATTTAAATGTTTTAAACACCCTTTATAAATATATGTGTTTTCTTTATAATTCACATATAAATTTATTTATATATTATATATTCAAATTTATAGAAAATAGTTTTTAATATTTTTCAATGGCCAATTTATTTTTAATTTTTTAATGTGTTTGATATAAATATTTATGATTATTAACTAATAATTATATTATAATGACAAAATCATATTAACAATGTATAGCAAAATGATAACTTAAGATTTTTGAAATCTAATAAATTATTATTATATTGTTTTTCCAAATTCTAATATTAACTATTTGTTTACTTATAATGAGTATTATGTAGTACTGAGTCCTCGCTCGTTAAATATTAAAGTAAATAAATAAATAATATTCATTGTTAATGTAATTTTTAATATTTTTAAATTTGAATTAAGAATTTATTTCATTATAAACTGAGAAAGTATCGATTAAATAGGCGTCTAAAAGTGAAGTAATAGGAAATTTATTACCCAATATTTGGTCATATCTACTACTAAATTTTTATATCGAATATTTGAATAAATATTCAATGACATAGTTATTTCATTCAATAATAAATATTTAAGATGTTATTTATACTATTACAGTACCTATTAGTAATGCAATTACGTTTATAAATGTATATTATTTGTAATATACATATTATATAACTGAGTTAGTATTGAAATTCAATTGTTTAATAGTGAATGTATTTTAACTAAATGTAGACAACTAAATTGATATTTATATTCTTTACAAAATATTGGAATTCAGCTAATTTTCTCAGTAAATTATCATAGAAAATTGGATTATAATTATTATATATATTTCACTGTACCTTAAATAAATATTCGTAATTTACAATTAGAGCTGTAACTACGTCAATTGCTAATCTTCTTTCCATCGTCATTTCTTCGCTTAAATCATTGGGACTAAGTTCTTTAATAGGCTTATGAAGGATGTTTGGTGCAAATAGCGTAGCTAAGTTACTTGCATCCATTTTATTACCTTCTACTAAATGACCTAAAACAAAGTCAATTTCGTTAAAATTAATAAACAATTTTCATTTTTATCCAAAACTTTAAATAAATAATTGGATGAGTTTCAAGCTGAGTAAATAAGAGTTAAAATTTCTATGTAAATAATTTAAACTGAACAATTTGCAAGATTCGTAATTATAAGATAACAGTTTAAAAGCATTTCTTTTTAGTTGTAGCCTTCATTGAATTTATCATTTTATTGTTTAGTCTCGATATTTTCTATTTCTAAAAATAAGTAATCAATAATTTAAACATTTTGAATAAGAAGTATTGATTTTAAATTATAACCATATATTATTTTGATGGACACATTTATAGTTTAGCTGAAACTCCAGTTAATGTATTTTTGATTTTTAAAAATATCTTTATTGAATACCTTTTATAAATATATCTAAAATACTTAAATATATTAGCTGCACTATGGAATATTGTTGTTAAAAATTATAACTTAGTATAAGTTATATAAAACGTAAATATTATTATAGTAAAACAAAATTTGTACCTATTAAGCAATCTATAATCTATATATTATTATGTGTTAGTGTTTTGGTTTGATAATAATTAAAGACAATAATACCTAATTCTTACCATTTGAATTTTTTGAATCTTCTGAAAATTTTGCCATATTACTCAAAAACATAAGTAGTGCGTGGAGTGTATTACGATTTACTACAGGCAACAATTGTATTAGATGTTTGATTGCATCTAATTGCAAATGCCTGTTACGTATTTCTAAAAAAAAAAATTCCAAATTATGATATTATTTGTTAAAATATATAATTATTAATTGTTTATACGATTATGCGTACTCTGAGTTTGTATGAAACATTGATAAAGATCATTACAAAGTAATGCATCCGGTAATGCCCTAAAATATTCTTTTAATAAAGTAGCTACATCGTGTACGTGATCTTCATTTTTTGATAATGTTTCTTCTAACGTTTTTCCGTGATCGAAATCTTCTCGAAGCTTTAAGAACATTTTATATTATATATATTTATTTTATATTATATGTATACCTTCAAAAAAGTTAAATAGTAGGTATTCAATTGTTTTTACATAATACGTTAATAATAATTGATAAATCGGCCTAGAGCCCTAGACCATCATTTTAAAAGTAAAATATTTTATATTAATACCTGTCTTAAACGTTTTTTTTGAACTACTTATCCGGAATACTCCAACTTTGTGTAGTCCATATGTTTCTAAGTAGTTTAGACATGAAGTGACAAAACTAGGAACTCCATTTTTGTGTGATTTAATGTCACTATCATTATCATCAGATAAAATATCTGAACTAGAACTTGTGAAAGTCTTAATCAACTCACTGACAGGTGTGCTTGATGTAGAGTCACAGGAATGTGATCGCTAGAAAGAAAATATATAATGTGTAAAATACAATTTCGTATAATCATTTATGAACTAAAATATTAAAATAAAAAAATTAATATATTCAATCTATATTTTTAAATTCCAAATAAGGTTAAGTTAATCATAGAAGTTTACTTCACTAGAATCTTTGGGAACTTCAATATAACTTGAGAAACTGCTTCTTCCACGTGGGGATTTCGGCACATACTGAGCCTCAGTTGGAACCTTTAAGTGAGATCTTGATGATCGCTCTTGTTCTAAGCAATCGTTTAACGATACTCCAAATATTGTATGCGGATAAAGACTTTCTAAAAATAATATAGAAATTTAACTTATTAGGATGCGTAAATTTATTTTTACAAATTTATTTTTCAGTTTTAAATGAAATCGAGTTTCAAAATGATATAATTTTTACTTTATTAATAGATTTTTACGCTATACTTATATGACTATACGTTGTGTGCTAGAAACTTTCTTTTGTGATGAAATAATATAAAGTTTTAACACCCTATACTCTTGTAAAAATTACAGTAGGGCACATATGACATGTTTTACTTATACTCTATAATTAGTGCTTTATAAAAATCAAGTCTTTCTTAATTTTATGTGTAGTAGGTATAGTTAAGTACATTCCTTTTTTTGTTATTAAACCTAGACAATTAGTTCTAAATTTGATTCTAAATTGGATGATATTTTTAATTTAATTAATCACAAAATAAAATAAGAAAAATAATTTAAGGGTAAAGGCTTACAACCTAGCTATAATTTAATTTATCAATCATAATTCATGAGTTACTTTTAACTAAATAGTATTTAAGTCTAAAAACTAAAATAATAAATTGTGTTAAAATGTTTATGTCTAATTATAAATATATTGTATTAAGTACACAATTAAACATAACAATAATTTCGTAGTACTTTGTAACTGTAAGAAAATTATTTATGTAAAACATTTTTATTTAAAAATTTCGAGGTAAATTATAATTTTTATGCAACTATAATGTAGTAGGTACTTATTTATATATACATTTGGTATTTAAAATTACCGGTCTTAAAATAACACATTTATTTAAAAATAAAGTTATTTATTCATGAAATTAATACATATTATTTTTACCATAGTGCCATAGAAAATATAAGAATTTGTTAAAGTTATAATTAAAAATAATAATTAATTTTTATACCTACGTATTATACTATACCTACTATACGTTTTGCGATAAGTTAACAAAATTGTGGAACTAATTTTTACTTTTTCGCCTACTACAATATTTCCATACAAACTACAAACACTTAACGTCAAATGTTCCATTATTAAAATTAATATTATACATTTCTAGTGATAAAAAAAAATACATGCAAGGTTAACCAGAAAATACATATTTGACGCAAATAAAAATAGAAGAACATATTGTATCAAAATAGTAAAATGACAATACATATTTTTCATCACCTATAATCCTAATATGATGTTTCAGAACTTTATTTAATATTTATTTAGGTAGATTGTAGATTATATAAACAACCATCTTCTAAGTTTTGAAAAAAATATATTGTTTATATTCAGTGTATTCTAAATTTTCTTATTTTTTATGCCATGTTTAATTAAATATTTTACTTATTGATATTTTTAAAACTATTTACCTATTGCTATAATTATATTTTCAATGTAAATAACGGTATTATAATATGGGAATTAAAAAAACTTTCTAAAAATAGATAGGTGTAATAGTACAAATTATTTAGTGTTAAATACCAATTAAGTAGAGAACAGAAAAATATAAATACCTATATAATTATATATACACCGTACAACAGCCAACTTTTAATTATTTAACACCTCATTAAATATTATCATAATTATGTTCGTAAAAATTTGATTTAAAAAAAGTTATTCGGGACTTCAGAAAATCTTTAGCCGTGAACAATGTTAAAAATTAAATTTGGAACTTTTTGTTTTTGTTTACAAACAAAAAATCATAAAAAGTATTTATACATTGTGAACAAATAATGTATATAAAACTAAACGATTATAATGTATATAAAACTAAACGATTAAAAAATAATAATTTTAATGTACGTTCATCACAACACATGTGTAAACATTTGAAAAAATTGTAATTATTCATTTTCCGATTAAAAGATTTATGTATAGAAATATATTATAATATAATATATTAAAAACAAATTTAATTTATATGTTTTTGATTTTTACGATTTTTAATTATTTACATAAAACATAATATTCATTAAGCATTCTACAGGTGCACGCAAAGAAAAAATATATTTAATAAGGCAATATCGCAGAACAAATAACCTGGCAGTATCCAAATGTTTTGAAATTGTCCACACATTATAGTCGGATACCGTGATACCTAGTGACGTTTCTATACTCTAAGCATGTCAATACATAAGTCAAAACGTCAAAATAGTCAAATATGACTGGCGCACACCGTGTCGTCATTTTTTTCCATTTCATATAGCTAAGACCGTTTTATTCTTATGCTTAGTATTTAGAGTAATAGGAATTTGGAGCTGTTTGTTTGGTTTGTGTTTCTCTAACAATAACACATTATTTTATTTTTATAAATGGATATGAAACCGAAATGGTAATTATTGTTAAATGTAAGGTAACTTGTGTCTCTCACGTCGGTTGATGAATTTACGTCAGTCTTTTTTACATTCAAAACATCATTGAAATACGCAAATCGTTTGTAAAAATTAAAATATTAAAAAACAAATATTGTTATTTGCAGCAAAATGAAAAAAAAAGCACATGGTTGTTTTATGTTTATAATCTAACTTAACCCCAAACATAAAAAATATAAAACAAATGCCATTAAATATATTACTGTTAACTGTTGGTATAATAAATTAATATTACGGAGTATACCAGTATATTAAAATATATAGGAAACGATGACCACACAAGCACGCTAACGACATTATACACACAACAGACAGAAATAAAATGATGTAGAATAAAAAAAAATAGTTTATTAATAGGTATAATCACTAGCAGAAAAACAAACAAAATAAAATAACAACGGCAATGATATATTTGTCGAGCATTATTCACTAATACATATTATGTTCCTACTGTTCGCAGGAATTATCACGATTTACGAAAACAACAAAAATAATATAAAATGTATGGTTTTCTACAACAATATTTGCCCTCTAATATAAGTAATAAATTGTTTGCTAAACATGCTTTGCATAAAAAAAAAAATGTTTGAATGTCGTAAAAAGCATTTTTGAGATGATTAAACGAAAATGTGTTGTACAATAAATATACCTACCAACCTACAAATAGTTTTGTTTTCAATGTAATGATCAAATTATCTGATAGATCAATCATAAAATATGTCGATAGGTGTACTAACTGTATTAGATGTATATGATGATTTTAAGTGTATGATTATATTTTATTTTGTTTGGGTGTAAGGTTTTCTTCAATAAGTATATTATATAACAGCATTACGCCAATTTATTAAGTTAGGCAACTTTAATAAGTAATAACCTGTATACTTTTCCCTCTTTTTATGACGGAATCATTATATAATATGCTTATTAGCGATGCAAACGTAATTTCGTGTAATTATTGTCTTATAATCAATTGAGACTTTATAATATAAAAATATCCTTTAAGGAAAAACTATAATATACGGATACCTTAAATATGATTTTATTAATTATACTTCTGATTCAAATAAGAATAAAATATGATACTTTAAAATTCTTTTGTTATGTTTGTTAAGATTGTTATTTGTTGCATATTTTTTAGTAGTATAACTGTGTGGGTGGGCGTTTGGAGATGTTTATATGTCATAAATCATTTTGATGTTTATAAAATTTGGTATCGTTTAAGAACATATACAAACATACTTTAGTATATTACGATGATAACTTACATGTAAAAATAATTTCTGACGTAAAACAAATTTTATTTTTCAATGTTCGAATATTTTAAAAGGTGTTAGATATTACTAATTTTGCAATTAGGTACCTAATAACATACATAAGGTATTATAGGTGGGCAAATAGTAGTTGAATATAAGTACACATTTTAATTTCAAACATTTCAATGACATGATTTATTTTAATGTATTGATTGAAGAATCAGAGTATAGTGATGCTTACATATATTTTAATATCATCGAGGGTAATTAAAATAATATTTTTCAAAAAATTTAGTAGTTAAGTTAACAAAATGTTAAGTTTTTATTGAAATTTTTATGTTATATATGATTTTATATTATACATAAATATAAATACATTTAGTTAAAATCAAAATATATAAGGTGATTCTAATAACATAACTAAATAAAAATTATTCCAATAGTCCAAAGTTTAAATTAATTCAATTCGGACAATATATGTATGATAATAATTATAGTTTACTTTTTATTCGTTTAGCAGGCAATATTTAAGGAATTGGGAAAGTATGCAGGGAGGGACTAGAATAAAATTTCAGGCTGGCAAAATTTTTAGGCAGCAGCCAGCAGGCCAGAGAAATTTAACTTTTAAAAAAATGGATACCCAATAGTTGCTCCGCTATAAAGTAAGTTTCAATTCTACATCGTAATTGAGAAGCTAACTAGGTCATTGTAATAGTTATGTCAAATTTTATTTGAATAATAAATCATAGAAAACCGATTCGAAGTGGAAAGTAACCACTATTTCAAAAAAGATATTTTATAATTTTTTTATTAGTTTGGCTGATCTAATTTTTTCCAAAAATATCGTATAATTTATAAAATAATTATTAAAACATTAAATCATTATACATTTACAATATAGTAGTCAGTATGTGCTATGTACCATTTTACGGCTTGAATAGATTTGTGTTAAAAATAATTTAATTTAATTTATTTTGCAAAATTCAATAGGTATATTTCGAAAATAAAAATTATAAATCATGATGTAAAGTTTCAAGTATGGCTAATGTTTAATTTTAATTTTAATACAACAAAATCTTTAAAATTGTTATTTTTAAATTAAAAATATTCAATTTTGTCAAAATTAAATCTTCAGATGTTTATTAAAAAAATTGTGAGTACCTATGTATTTTTTATATTTATTTAGTTACGTCTTTTGGATATTTCAATTACCTACATATATTTAATTGTTGAGTTACAACGAAATGAATGCTGTGATTTTATTAAAAACTGGTATTGGGCAAATATTTCTATTTGGTAATTTTTTTTTTTAATTTTTCTTGATTTTTTTGAAAAGTACAGGGAATTTTTACTTTTACTAATATAAATGTGTGTATTTGTTCACTAGGTATTTATCCCATGAAATTAAATCATCGAACAAACAATGAAAATATTAGTAGTTATTAAGTAAACACAATTTTATCAAAGTTCAGTTTAAAAAATCTGTAAGTATACCCAGAATTTAAATTAATTTATATAGAAATACTATTTTTGTTATCCTTATCCGTAGTTCATAATCATAGTAAATTTATTATATTTATTTTGAGTGTTAATGTTTTCATTGTCATGGTTATATTGTTTTTTTTTTTTTTGTAAATAACGTAAACTAGGCCGAGAGGAAATTTTTAAAAATAAACAACCTAGATTTTCGTAAGATTTTTATGCTCTCCTGGATACAAAACCGTGGGATTGACAGAAGTCCGAAGAAACGTCACAGTATGCACAAGTGTACATAATGTAATGACGATTTAATATCTTGTCACAACCTATGCCAAAAAAATAGAGTTAAATTTAACTTATTTGCCTGAAAAAACACCCAGACTACGCGTGGATTTCACTGTATATATAACAAATACATTTTTTTTTTCAAACGTTTTTCTATTTTATTACCATCTTTGACTAAATTTAAACTTCAATAAGATATTGAGTTTTACGAGAAGAATAAACTATCTTTCTAGTTGTTGAAAATTAATCTTTAAATTAATGACGAAAAATGCAATTATACTGTAACAGCTTAATATAATAATCATTCTAGTCACTTATGACTTATGTAATTATTTTTATTATAGTTTATTATAATATCTACTATCACACGGAACGTTTAGGTTTTATGTTTTATACTTTATATCAAATTTAATATTGAATTATTTTATAGTATAATAGTTAACCAAGTAAAAACGACTAATTGTTTTTTTGGATTTATTTGGTTGATAAAATAAAACAAGTTTCTAAGTATTTATCAAAACGCATTAAATTAAAAAAATAATTGAAGAAATAATACATTTTTAACTTAATTTTATTTTACTGGGTATAATTACTTTTTTAATTCTAGAAACGTTTCGATGAAGTAGTTTTCGTATTGGAACTTTTTTTCATGCTGTCGGGTCAACGTTTTCTGTATTGGTCATCTCAATTCGCAGTACATAATAATATAAAAGTTCGAGTAAATTAGTTATTAATAACAAAGACATCTGACCTTGGCCTCGCTTTCTTCTGGAGACATTAGGTTTAAGCTGTTTAGATCACTTTATTTTTTATAATTTAACATTTATTATCATGTTTGGTCCCGTGTACATATGGACAGAATAGCTCCATTACTGATCCGACTACGGATTAAAACTACAATAATGTTATTATTCCTCGTCAAATAAATGTTATGGGGTCGCCAAACGGAAATTAAATTAATTAATGGTCACAATAATATGACGACGATTGCTGTTGATGCATGGATTATATTGTACTATTTGTGCCACATTTCGATTCAAATTCAAACTTATGCGGTATCCACACAAATACTTGTTAAATATTATATTTCATAGTTTTTTCACCAATATATATATATATATATTTAAAGAGTAATGACCTAATCAATTCCCTCATTAAGTTCTTCAAAAATAAATCTATCCTTGGCTACAAAATATCGTTAAACGGCCCTGAAAGTATTTTTGTTCAAAATGCAACAAATCTCATTCAAAACACGATTCTGAGTGGCGTTATTCAATATTAACATAGGTATTCAGACAATATGAATTAATTTTAATGTAATTGAAACGCTTAAAGAAAAAATAATATATTTAGATGTAATTAGAATAAACACATTGGTAAAATAGATAGATATATAAACCATTAAACGTGTTCAATTAATAGGTGATTGAAATCTAAATTGGGATTTATACGTGTTTAAAAAATATAAGTGAAAGATAAAACAAATTTTTCAAAATTCAAAATCTATATTATATACCTTAAGAAATAATAATTATATTTATAAATAGCATATGTAATATGTATACAATTTTCAAATGTTGAAAGCTTTAAAAGAATACTACATTACGATACCAATAGTTATAGTATTTTTATTTATTGTTTTTATAATATATTATATACTATACAGCAGTTCACGTTCGCAATTCCAAGAAACCTACTACAAAATTGATTTTAGACAAAATATATATCATATACGAATGAAATTAACAAATAATAAATATTTTATACCCGACAGTCACTATATTTTTGACAACTTAATAAATAAGCTCAATAAACTTATTTGAACATAACCATTTTTATAAATTCTGTTGATTGTTTAATAATACTATAATATCAAGGTTATCTAGATTCTAGACGGTCAGCCATGAAACATTTTGTTTTCTTTAATTTTTGTTTAATGTTTTTTTTTTCTTAGACCAAATTTAAATGATTATTTTTGGAATTACTAACGTAAAGATATACAAATATATTAATATATATTAGTATAAACTTTTTTATTGCATAACAAAATTTAAAAAATTAAACACAATGAAAGGTATTTTTAAATGTAATTGTTTATTATAAACCTTAATAATATTATTGTACCTTGGGCTAAGGCAAAGAGTTTTTAAAGTTAGGCTTAACTTAGGTAGGTAAGCATACGCGTATTATTAAATATTACGTAATAAATCCACAAAGATATTTAGATATATCTAGTAGTATACCAAGAAGTAATTTCAGAGACTTAATAAATAATTTATGAATAGTAGTAACAGGTAACTTGGGGATCTATCGACTATCGTTCATTTATATTGTGTAAATTACTAACTAGTATAGTAGTATACTTAAATTTAATTTACACAGGAAATATTATGCATAATCTTGGGGGGTGCAATACACTGCAAACATTTTTCAATTGGGGTTGATAGTTAGCCAATGTCTAAATTTTAAATTTAAGTACATATGATATATGTATATTTATACATTTTTAAAAAAAACATAGGTATTCTGGTAGGTATATCAATTATTGATAATCTATCTTGGTATAAGTTCAAAGATTCTCGCGAATAAATAATTGTATACGATAATTTTGAGCATAGTGAGTGGTTAATTTATAGATACTTTCTGGATAATTTTAAAGCTAACAAATTAGTTACAGCTAAAATTTCTAATGAAATTACATTTATGAATTTATTACAAATTACTTAAAATAAAATGTACCTTTATT
Source organism: Rhopalosiphum padi (assembly GCF_020882245.1). Lineage (NCBI taxonomy): Eukaryota > Metazoa > Arthropoda > Insecta > Hemiptera > Aphididae > Rhopalosiphum > Rhopalosiphum padi. Next base: position 3,620,967 of record NC_083599.1, on the reverse strand, counting down.
CTCTATCTGGCTTTTAGCAAAAAAGAATAGCTAGATTACTTGAAACATAAAGTTAACGGGGATAGTAAATAGCACAAGGTACCGTGTATACGCCACAGAACGCTATGATAAATCCGTAATTTTAATGACGATTATTTAACGATTATAATTACGGATTTATAATATTTAATTTTTAATGTGCTAATTTTAATTACTTAAAAAGTATAGACGAAATTATATTTATAAATCTTACCGTTATCATCCTTATCTTTCAAGTTGCCTGTGGTATTTGCTCTTCGTTTTAAAAGATATGGTCTTCGTTTTTTTGGACCGGCTGATAACACATTTCCTGTAAACAAACCAAATGTTATTATTTTTGCGATCGAATATTCGATGAAGATTTAAATAATATGAATTTTTTTTTTTATCACTGTATGTATAAGTAATGTACAACCATGAGATGATTTAACAGATTAAAAATAAATCAAATAAATCAGATAGAAAGTAACAATGGTTTAAGTCGTTTAAGATAATACGAAGAAGCTATAAATTGAAAAGAAAACCACATTGATACTTCTTTAATGCATATAATGCATATAGAATATAATGACGTAAATTTTGTTTTATATATGGAGTTTTGCCAAATAAAAAGTAAACAATTTTTTTTCGTTTCTGAAATTTTAGTCTTTGCATACCTATTTATTATTGAAATATTTCATAATTCATATTGCTAACCCCGTAGAGCGCATAGAACAGAAAGCATTATATTAAAATATTTTCAGTAGTAAAATTTTTTATAAATACATTATTATTATAAGTAATTGTTTTGGCAGTTAAATAATTATTATACAAATAATTTTTATTAATATAATTTTTATTTTTTTGTAAAATTCAATAAAATATTTAATTATTATTATTAGGAACAATAATAATTAAATATTATTTAATAATGTATAACAAATTGTAAATCAGAAAACTAACATAAATGTATTTGTATAACATTTAACATACGATATATGAAATGGCATGAAATATTTCATATTGTAAAATCTGTAAGTCATTATTCATTATCCACTAAATTAAAATAAATTTAGATTTTTAGTCAAGCGAAGAATATGTTGCTTTTACAATGATGATGTTATTTTTTTGTACAGTAGATATTTTTCTAATTGTAAACATATTTCATATTTTTTTTTTTTTTGCTGAAAAGCAAAAACTACTAAAAGATAAAAATATCGAAAAAATATCTAACAACTGCAATTTTGACGCTATGATTTCATGCTAATTTTAACTATTTTGCTAATTCTTAGAGTTAAATTATTGTTTCTGCTATTCCTTACCTGCTTTTTACCAACCTATTATAAATATCCCTATATTTGAATCACTGAATTAATATCTAAATCTAAATCCTTCATAAAAATATTTTTTTTAATTTTTAAATATTTACATGATTTAAACTTGAATGTTATTCTAAAGCTTGATTTTGACTTTTCGTTCAGCAAAACATACTATACATTATGGCTTTATATTCAGCGCCTAATCATTTTAAAATTCAAAGTTCAAAAATATTTGTTAAGAAAAAATTTACTAATAGAACACCCGTTGTGTGAATGATGCGCTTGTCTATTAAACCTATAATTTTTTTTTAACTACCTATATTTATATTGAATTATTATTGTTTCTCTAAATAAAAATTTTAATTATTATTATTAAACAAATTATCATGCAATAACATAATAATATTATGTATAAACATTAAACGTACATTTAACGTATACATTTATGAGGACGTCATACCCGCATGTGTTATCTCCGTCTTACGAACGTAAAACATAGCGAATTTGCATTCAGCAGAGTCAATTTTATGCTGTTAGCTTTAAAATTAGAGTCAATTTACCTATTATCAATCTTAAAGGTAATAATATTACCTAGAGCATCTCACAGGATTTTATTGATATTTTAATTTTTAAGTGAGTAATAGTTATGTAAAATATTAAAACTTTGAAATGCTCATAACGCGCTTAAAAATTAAAATATCAATAAAAGTTTATGAGATGCCCCAGATAATATTATTATCTTTAAGTTTGATGATATATAAATTGACTTTAATATTAAAGGTAACAGCATAAAATTGATTCTGCTGAACGCAAATTTGCTATATTTTACGTTCGTAAGACAGAGACAACACACGCGGGTATGACCTCCTCTTAATTCTTAATATTTTTAAAACTATTTTGATGATTATTTACCTGTTGGTATTCGTACTGGAACTCCAAGACTTATTTCTTGAAGTTTATTTAGGGAGACAAGCGATAGTACTTCTTTTTCAAGATCGGTTAAGTCCAGAAGACTCAAATCCTATAAATAATGGCATTTGTATTTTAATTATTGCATCAATTTATAAAAAAAATATAATAAGTTTCATATTTACCTTTAAAAGAATTGATTTTCCACTTGCATGCAGCCATAGACAATTACCCTAAAAATTGTGAATGTTAAGTAATAATAATTGTTATTTATGTATTATTTATTTTTGTTTAGTATTATATATTTAACGTATTTATTGATCAATTTAATTTTTATACTTTTTAAATAATTACATTTTTAAAGACGCTTTAACTACCTATGGAAAATCTATTAGGTATATAAGGTGTGTTATTGTTAAATATTGTGATGCTATTGTTGAGTTGGCACATGAGCTCAATAAATTAAGCAAATAATACATTTTTAACAATGTCTAACAAGTACTTAATATTGTTAAAAAAAATTGTAGTTATTAAAATATATTATAGGTAGGAAAAGTATTCGAGTATGCTTTAACCACAGTGAGATATTTAAAAAAAATTAAATCTATTACACTTATTAAATTATTTTAGACTTAAATTTAATTAATTTAATATTATTATTAAGCATGATTATTAATTCAAAATTAATTACAATATTTAGTTTATGTTCTAATTTATTTTCCTTTTAATACTTAATGCAGGTAATGGTATCATGGCAACAAGTGGCAACTCGTTTAAATTATTATTTTAAAATGCTTAGCCAATTATAAATATTGCCAAAAAGTTGTTACAGCTCTTGAGATAGTATAATATTCACCTAGACAGTTTATACGAAACATCTAATTAGTATTATTCGAGTATTGTTTGACAAATTTTTTTTACGGCGAGAGGGGGTCAAAATTAACCTATGAGTGATTTGTGCCAAGAATAATATTAATTTTGGCTAAAGAAACTTCCTACTTGATTTTTAAAAAAAAATGTTTTTAAATAAATACCCCCACATTTTTCGATATTTTCATATTTTTTTTTTTACAATCAAGTATTGTATATTTTTAATGTTACAATATTTAATTGATTTAGATTATAAATAAAACATTTTAAAATCATAAATTCTCCTTAAAAATACAATTTAGATTAGTTTTAAATCATGTTACCCAGTGGCATAATTAATTGTTGTAGAGATGGAAAGGAGACACTTGTACTTCATGAAATATCTGTGGGGGGTAAAAGTATAATTTTACCTTCCCTACCAGATGTGCTAACAGTAGAAATCTTTAGATAAGGAAACAATTCTATACATCAACATATTATATTTACAAGATAACAATAAGCTAACTATAGCAAAATTGTAACTTAAATTAAAAATCGATAAAATCGTTCACATTAAGAAGCTTTTCGACGTATAAAATCACCTTAGAATCTAAAAAACTTAATAGACAATATTCAATTTGTATACGTAGAGTTTTTCCAAAAACTGTTGATGTATACGTGTAGGTCTCAAATTTAATGAATTTTTAATTATTTTTTGGAACTTCTATCAGACGAAATGTTTTCCTAGTTGAAAATATGTTTTAATAATATATTATAAAAATCATAATGTACTTTGAATTTTTCGATATTTTGAGGCCATTTTGTAATACATTTATACAATTAAAATAAATATAATTTGAAGACTATATTTATTTGACAAAATATTTCTATTTTTTAAACATCGTACAAATAAATAATAATTATGTTTTTTTTTTATGAAAATAGAATTATATTATAATTTTTTTATTTAACTTTTAAATGTTCAACTTATATAATATAAACCTGAAAAATATTCCACATAATATTATTTGTCGAATTGCGGCCACGTGTTTCATTAACATTGTAGTGACTAACACTGTTACAACAAATTGCTGTTTGTATTTTTAATTTACTTGGTTTGCAAGTAAGATTAGAAGTTTGTTGAATAGGTGTTAGGTAGGGGAAGCTAGTCCAAATCCTGGACGGTGGTTTTGATATTTAAAAACTGTATCATTAGAGCTGTTCGATTTTTTTTTGCGGATATTTTGGGTTGTAAAATTACAGCAAGAGATACAAGATACTAATATCTTCTAAGATCGTAATTTGAATTTATTAAATATGTTGATTTATAGTTCAATATTGGTTATTAGGAATTTAAATTGTATTACGCATATTATGTTTAAAAAAAACTTATGTTGTGTGATAAATGCATGAGCTGTTTCATAAATAATTTTTATAATTTTGTCTTTCGGAGACCGAAGTATAAGTATAAAAACCAATCACAAATTCGTTGGTTTTTTTATATTCTAAAGTCTATAGATCATGGTTAGTATAACAATCATAATATAATTGAATTAGGTATGGACAATGACTTTGGTGCCTAGTACTAGTTTTGTACTCGAGACTATTGACAATGTATTGTATTGTTACATGAAATTGCCTCTATATGCTTAACACGGACCACGATATAATAAAATTGATAAAATTTAAACTGTTATAACTTTAAACTTAAATACGACCATCAAATGTCGATTTAATCTTAGTAAATAATTGAATAATATAGATTGATCAAATATTTTTTTATTTTGTATAATATTATGAATAAGTATAACTAGAGATGTACATTTAATTCAATAGAAACATTATGAGATATGCAATTATTTAAATCAAATTTCGAAGTATCAATATTCAATATGTATTCAAAAATACACAAAATATGAGAAAACATGCTAAATTAACAAAAAAAAACTCAATGTGTAATTAAAATGTCGATTTTTAAAATAAATAAATGGATGATAAGCTAAAAACATGTATATTTGTTGAAAATAAAACAAATTTTATTTAATAATATTATGTATACGTATATAATTTAGTTGAAAATATCACTTCCCTCAAATATGCAATAAAACATAAAAATAAAGAATTGAATGCAATTATATGCACCAACGTCTAAATGTGCAAAATATATTTTTTTATTTAGAATAGCGATGTCATATATTAAGTTTATATTACATTTATTATTTTGATTTCAGACTGAAATTTGTGGATATGTAAAATCATTAAATTTACAGCTATGTTAATAACTAATGGTCCTCGGATTAAAAGTAATAATAAATTTAAAAATGAAAACAAAATATATAAATATTAATATTTTGAAAGATCTTGTAATGTCTGCCAGTAATTAACTAACATTATAAAACTGAGGAACCGATGAAACAAATTCATAACAGTGTAATATATTTATTTTATGTTATATTTGGATCTTGTCCGCGTTTATTCAAATTTAAATGTCTACAAATGTTTTGATAACATATGCTATCCATTAATAATATTTTAATTTTGATTTAGTTACATTATTTTATTCGAAAAAAAGTTAAAATATAATTAATAAGAAATTAAAATCTGTTTATTTAGTTTAATGTTTATTGTACACTTAGCTGTTTAATGCGTATATTATTATTCAAACAACAAAACACTTAAATATTATTACCTTTTTATATATTTTACATGACATACATTATATTCATATATCATTCTTACTTTTTAATGTATTTAATATTTAATTAACGATATTAAAAAATTAATCTGTTCGAGGTTGGTTTTTAATAGATTAGTAAATATGACTAAAAAATAAATTTAACTATTTTTACTTCTAGTTTATTTGCGACAATTTCAGTGATTTGTTTATGTATAATAAAATGAAATTCAGGGTATTGTCATCATTTAATTTTTTAGGGGCTAAATTCATTAAAATCATATATTATGCATTCAATTATAACTATTACGTCATAAAAACATTTCTTTGTTCATTTTTGACGTATTTTGTATTTAAAAATTCAAAATATTTTGTAACAAATGTTTTTCTAATACGTTGTTAAATATTATGATTTTTTTTTTATCCTAGACTGACAATTGTAGTCTTTTGTAATGATATAGAACAAGTTGTTTTTAGTCTTTATGGTTAGGTAAAAATTCATAATATGTCATATTTATGTTGCTAAAATTCACCGTACGTAATAACTAATAACCTTGATTTCTGTTATAGATCATTTTGGGACTGCCAACAACCAGTGTATTTCTTGACTTGGTGACAAGTGAGATTTTTGTCTAAAATATGTATTTAGTCAATAATACAGTTTTGAAATGTGTGAGAATGAAATCTGCAGCTGATTTTAATATTTTTACATATGTAGGTATGAAAACTATAATGATGTATGTAATACATGCACATTGTACATAATATTTAGTTTAAAAAACTAAATATTGTGTTTTGACTATATACGTATATTTTTTTTAAAAACGACTGTTATTATTTTGATGTGAAATTAACAACCATAACTTTAAAATAGCTTATAGAACTTGTTTTGTCTTATTTTTATGTGTAGTGTCTGATATATTTTATTACTGTGAAATTTATTTAATTGAGAAAAATATTATTGTCTTAATAGAATAAATGCTTACCAATGGTGTCCAAGGAGATGCAACCGCATTTGTTCTAGTTTGACTTTTTGAACGTCCTTTCCATATGCGCTTGGACATAAACCCTTGCTGAACATTTGTTGAAGATCTTGACTTCTGCATTCCGGGGGCTAAAAAAAGAATACATTTATTATTTACAATAAACCTATATACGATTTAATAATAATTATAAAAAAAATAGGTATAATACACGCACATAATATATATTTATATAGTTGTTGGTTATAATAAATTAGTGAATTAATTATATATGAATAGAATATTCTAGGCCATAATAAATTACTAACTCCAGAATATAAATCATTAAAAAATATTTCATTTTTATTTATATTTGTAAATATTATTTATATAAGTTACATGATATTTCATAGAACTGTCTTATTACCGTTAAGAGACTTCGGTGGGGATAAAGGAGGTGATAACAGTTCTTCTCCGCTAAAGGTCGTGCCAGTATCAATACTGCTTCTAGAACTTGTTATTCTTGAGTTAGAATTGTCATCAATATTTTTTAAAATCGAAAGCCATGAATCGTCTGTTTGTATTGATTTATTAGTATCATCACCCTCGCATATATCCGGTTCTCCTTTACCTTTAATATTTCTTATATTACGGTCATAGTTTACTCGTTTAAACCTATCTATTTTATCGGATTCAACGCTTTTTTTTCTTGCCATTCTCAAATATCTTTTTATTGTGTCACTTACAGATGGTGATATATCGTCATTTTCTATGCTAGCTTTGCGTTGTAAAGCTTTCGAAGGAACTTTTGATAAACTATCGGGCATTTCGGTTGAATCGAGTTTTCTTCTATTCTCATCTTCGATCAATCCTAACATAGCTGGTTCTAAGGGCACAGTTTGAATACCAACATCAATGTACTTTGATTCCATGTCTTCAATTTCTATAACAGGTGGCGGAGACGATAAATTATACGATTTGTCATTTGATAAAAACAATTTATTTTTTTTATCATTGAAAATATTTAAATATTCTGATGATGTATTTACTCTATCATATTTTCTTTGATTATCATTCCACGCGGAATTAAAATAATTCATAGAAGAAAGTCCTAAATTTGACGATGAACCAATTACTCTTCGACCCAAAAATCCTCTCGTTTTCCTTAGTTCAAAGTACAAGTTTTCTAACAGTTTTCTATCCATTAAAATATCTCCTATTACTTTTTCTCTATTTGTTGACCTTGCATAGTACCTCCTTAAAGTTTCCAATAGATTTTTTTGTGTGTTATCACTTTCCAATATACTCGTTCTCAAAGGTTTTTTATTATCTAACGTTTGTGTATCATTTGTTTTTGATATATAATCTTCTAGTTTTTCCAAAAGTTGTTCATGATCGAACGAAGATTCTTCAACGCGCGTTGTTTCTTCGGGATTACCAATATAATCATTAATAAATTGAACTAAGTCAGATTTGGAATCAGGATATTGATAATTTGATAACAGTGTATTATTTTCAGTTGAACCAAATAAAAAGTCTTTTCTGAGTTGTTGAAGTTCATATCTTCCAGCTGGTCTAGGATGTGCTAAAAATGATACACTAGGTACCTTAACTATATTTTCAGCTTCGTCCGCACTACTAGCGTTTTCTCGGACACTTCCTAATTTAAACCTGTTTCCTCTTGGTCTACCTCGACTTCTAAATCCTAAGGCTCCAGGGTATGATTGTTTTCTCCATAGTAAAAATCTAGGTTCCTTTTGGCATACGTCTTGAAAGTATGCTTCGATCTTTGGTACATCTTCGGGTCGATTTCCAACATTTTCAGGTATCAATTTTCTACCAGCATCTGCCATATATCTCCACGTTTTTCGTGTTAACAGCCATCGTTCTCGTTTGGAACCTCTATTTTTTCTATCTTTAAACGATTCTTTTTCCCAAGTTTTACCCATTGCTTCATTACATTCTCCAATACTGATTCGAGAGCTTTTTTTTGTTATTTTTTTCTTTCTTGTAATTAATTTAAAACTACATTTTCGTGGCTTATCCTCATTTTCGTCACGTGAACTGCTTGGTTCAGACATTATTTTATTCAAGCACAACAAATACACACGTGCATTAAGCTATATAAACACTTAGTATAAAATGCATTTATTTTTATTATTTAAAAAACAACATTATCAGTATAGATCGACGAATAATTAAAAAAAAAATTGATACATTATCTTAAAAAACAAACTCTACTTGCATACGAGATTTAAATATTTAAATTACACATACACACTGGAATGAAAAATAAACCGTCGACGAATGGAAATTAAACATATTTTTATATACAATAAAAATGTCTTGTCGTAACCGCGACTCGCACTAGACTCGAAAATAGCCGCGGGCATTTTCTTAGTGAGGTAAATTCATGATAGGAAGAGTTGTGTAGGGAAATAGTGGGAGTGGGAAGGAGAAGATAACGATCGAATGTTGGAGTAGTAGTGTGCCAAAATATATAACACCCACACGTATGTCTTATATAGTTTTGCATCACCTTATATAATAGTAGTTACTAGTTTAGATACAGGGTGATCAGGGCAACTTGCCCGGATTTTTTTTTATGAAGATGGTAAACAGGAATAATATCATTTGCCAAAAATTGTCTGTCTTAAAAAAATTATATCGATAGGGATATTAATATTTTCCACTCCAAAAACTATTGAGTATAAAACACGTGTAGGAAATTAATTGTAAATTGAAACCATAATCTAAGAAATTAGTTCACTGTATGTAAGCCACTATTTTTAAAGCAATTTTTTTTACGATATCTTACACTGAACATTTTTCCGTTTATTTAAAATAAATTGACAAAACAATAAAAAGTGATTTAAAATGTTTTTAAATATTAACAGTATGTATTTAATAATTGCATTCACATGTTTTAAGAATTACTGATAAAAAATATACCTACTTAGTTTTGAGCTCTTATAAATCGCTTAAATATAAATAATTTAACAATACCTATGTATGTAATGGAAATATAATACGAGTATGTTTCGTATAAAATATTCTTATGTATGTGTGTAATTAAAAATGAAACGTTTGTAAGGATTTAATATTAGAAATCTATAAAAAAAAAAAATAGTTGAGATAAAAATAATCAAGTCGTTCTATAAATAATAAAATAAAATCGAACACAATAGAGAAAAAAAATAAATGCGTTTTTATGAACTTTGATTGGTATAAATCAGTAGAAGGGAGAGAATATTGGCAAGTTTTATCGTTCTGTGAATAGGCTGTTATTGGCGTAGTTTAAATATTGAGGACATAAAATGCAACTACGAACCTCGAAAAATGAGCCGTAACTCTATAAAATACAAACGAAGCTACAAATAATAATTTTATGTGAAATACTTATAACGTAATAAAAAATATATATTATATGCGTATTTAATAGTAAACGTATGTCAATTTCAATTTTTTTATTGTAAACAAATTATTTAAACAAATTAACTATTTAAAGATACTTAATTTGACTGCTATAAAGATTAGTTTAATTATCTATCAAATTAATTTATATTATAAAAATATGATTAATAGTCATAAAATAACTATAACAAAACTATTCTTAGGTATTGAAACAATCAAGATTTTGATCTCTGAGCTGAACGGTGAATTTATTAATTTTACAATGTTTTTTTTTATATCTGTTATCACGTTTTATGTTGATTTAGTAAAAATGACTTTTAACTTTGGGGGTGTTTACTGGTTGTAAATTTAAAATTAATTTTTTTAATTAATAGATGGTAATTTTGATAAGTTTTCTTTTTATAAATGTCGATAAAAAAATTTTCACTCAGTCAAAAAGCTTAAAAATGTAATATAAAGTTCTTAATGAGTTGTTATTGTATATATCTATTCGAAAATATTAAAGATACATATATATATGATTTTATTTAAAGGTATTTGAAGTTTAAATTCGTCAACATCATGAAAATGTTGTAATTAAATAGTAATAAAATTGTCGATATTATAGTTAAATGTGGTAAATTTAATACAACTAATACAAGATTTATCATAAGTAGTTCATTCTGTAACCAGATAATTTTAAACATTTATAAATATAGTGTTTTATTTTTTTTTAGATACTTAGGTATATAGACATTTTAAATTAATATGTGTACAAAATAAGATATTTAAACAACGATTTTAGATATTTTATTATAGGTATTTTAAAAATATTATTTGTGTGTAGGTACTTGGAACTTTTAACGTATATTATTATTTATGTTATATACGCACAATTATAATTTCAAATGTAATGTTTTTGGCCAACAATTAATCGAGCCTATTGCAGTATTAATCCTGATAATAGCAATATACATAATATGTATAATATAATATTATTATATCATAAAATAAACTTAGCAATAGAGGCTGACATACCGTCTTTGCTCAGAATTATTTTTTAGATTTAACACATACATTACAATATTACAGTGACTTACTCGATGACAAGTTACACTTGACAACTACAACTATAATACTACAGCACAGCAGTTATCTATATTTTCCGCTTTGTTAACTTGTCGTTTGTTTATTAATTTAGTAAAATATATTACTAAATCTTCATACAATCTAAATAATATGTATGTATATATTATGTATAGGTGCATAATACTTAACAACGAAAAAAATATTATTCTAATTTATAAACGAGACCTCTTAAAAATATTGTCTCCAAATGTTTTCTTAAAGACCCGAATATTATTTTTTGTTACGTGACATTTGCAATTACTGTTCATATTTTGATTTGTTACACTTAGGTAAACATTTGCAATCGTAACGTTTGTTTTTATTTCGCGTAAAATGTTTTTATAAACATTATACTTATTAATTATTATATTTTTTCAGATGTACCTCACATCTCACTCACTGCAGTACATTCGTCTTCGCAGTATAACACAGCATAATACAATACTCGACGCTCGTCATAATATTTAGGTAAGTGTAATTGGATATTATATTAGTGATGTTACTATAACGCATAGTGCTACGCGATTACCGCCAGTGCGGCGAGACCGCGCGATTTCTATTCTGACCAGGCACGTGTACGGGAAATTAATAGTTGTGCAATTTATTTATATCAATCGGTGATAGCTACAATAATGTAGGTCTAATAATCTAAGTGTACATTTTATATGCGTATAATTATTATTAATTTTCGGACTATTTTTCATTTTTTTTCTTATGTACAAGCAATAAAATATAATGTGTGGTATTGATTATTGTACATTTTTTATGACCCCCCCCCACCGATTTTTTTTTGTGTGCGTTCCTGATTCAATGATCATTTTGTCAGAGCCGTACTTCGATGCGGTGAAATACAAGATGTTTTGATTTTCGCCACGATACGATTCGCGTGGGACAAGGCGTAAACACGAGTAATAAGACTATAACATATAGTAGATTATATAGATATCTAGTTTAGGTTCTTTTTTTACTATTATATTTATTGCGCTTCGATTCGTGTGTATAATATTGTCATCGTGTACAAAATCAAAACACCTGTGTGCGTGTAAACTATAAAATGGGAATTCTCTCAGTAATATTGTTAATAGTCAACACTATAACCAATCTGATAAAATTGTAGGTAATTTTTTCAGAAACGTATCATTAGTACTTAGTAGGTATAGGTACAGCACTACAGTCCCACGGGCCAGAGCTATCGCTTACATAAGACATATAGTTACATCGGTTTGATTTTAATCGCACCGAACATTATAAAACTTATAGCATAGTCGGTATACCTTATAACAGTGTCGGTGCCGTGTACGAAATATTAATAGATATGTATTTGTGTGTACGATTATGCGGACGCGTGTTTTCGTAGCGCTACACATGCCATTAGTAGATACGATAAGAAAAGTTTATTTCAATTATTATTATTATTATTTCGTAGGTAGGTACTATACGTCATTATGTGCATTCGCAGAGTTTCGCATGGTTAACACAATAATAATATGATGGTTATTCACCCATTTTCTCGTCGAAATTGGAAATAATGGTTATGCAAAAAACTATGAATTAATTATAATTCTGAAAAAAAGTTATTGAACTTATCGACTCATTTCAATAAATTATACGAAGCAATTTTTTTTTTTTAATTTATATTTTATACCTCTAAAGTAAAAAAAAATTGTATTTATTAAATATTTTATTATATTTAATAATAAATAAATATTAAAATCAAATGTTTATTATATTATAGTGCTTGTATTTATACACGATAAGTACTCGTCTCTGTAGTATCTGGTTACTGAATTCGAATATTTCACAGTTAAAATCAGCTCACATAATAACTTTAATCTTGTCAACAGTTTCATATTTAGGTCATCATAATATTTTGGAGTTAATGTTGAAAGTTCAAAAGGATTTACTTGTTCATATTGTACTCCATTACTGTACTTATATTTATACAGAGTGATTCTTTTATCATGAATTCATGAACCACTCATTATTTAAAAAAGTATTCATGTTTTTGAAAACATTTTTTTTACATAGTTTGAAGTTGTTAAAAAATCAAAGTTTTTAACAACTTGAAACTATGTAAGAAAATGTTTTCAAAAACATGAATACTTTTTGAAATGATGAGTGGTTTATGATAAAAGAATCAACCGGTATAAGGCATATTATAAAATACAATTTCTACACAAATTATTGAATTATTGAGTACCTATTTATCATTGAATTTAATTCTGATATTTTTTCTGTAAATAGATTTGAAAATATTCTTCAAATAAAAATTATTTTTATATAATTTACGTAAATTTACACAAATTTTATTAATTTTCAAATTCCATAACTATGAATTAAATGTTATTAATTTAAAGAAAAACAACTTTAAATTTAGCGTATAAATTTAATAATTTTACCATAATGTATACATTTACATTATTATCTTATTTACACATTATAAATGTAACGCACTAACACACTGAGCATTATGATTAATTCTTTAACGTTTATAAATAAAAATAAATGTTAAATGTACCTACATAAACGTTTTCAATAAATTAAGAACTTACTGTACATTTAATTTATATTATCCCATTATGAATCATTATTCATTTTTAATTTGCAAATTGTTTATGTATATTTAGCACCTATATTATACATATGTGTTACCGTTACTGTAGATTGTAAAATACCAATGTGCAATTCGAACCGTGAATATAAACAAATTATTTCACGTGCAATATTTCTTTATTAATAAAAACGAAATAAAATGAAAACGACATAACTAATCACAAATCTTTCCACTTACCAAGAAGTTCAGAAATTATTGTACCACAAATTCACGTCTGTTCTCACTTTATAGAATAGCGATTGCCCCAAAAGAACAATATAAACAGGTATATGAGGTATATTATGACATTATGTTTCCCTTGTTATATATTTTTAAATTTTTATTTAAATTGTATTATTCGTATTCCATGCGATTTCTTCTCCCGAAAGTGGTAAAATGTTTCTTACAGTGTTTTAATTTTTTTAAATATAATTTTTTATTATCAAAATTATTAGTGATAGAAAATTAATAAAAATATTGCACAAAAATAATTAGTGTGTATCTGCGATTCAAATAGAATGCAATTATTCTGCACGTATCTTCGGTTCAATTTTTATTTTTATTTCTTGTTCGGATGTCCGTAACTTAATGTACCTTATATACCTACATTGGCTACATTATACAATATTGTGTATGTGTGATAATGTGATGGGCATTGAAAATTTATTTCGCATTAGAACATTTAGTCGTTGTATGAATTCGAGTAATATGGGCACGTGGCAACTAAACGAACTACGAACTTTAGGTATATGCACACTACAAGTGTTATACATTGTACAATAAAAATAATATGAAACATGTACCGGAAATTAATATCTATAAATAATAAAAGTTAATTAGAACATTTTGCAATAATTGCGCTGTGGAGATCCTTATCGACACGTTAGATAGTATAACTACCTATACCCGATATAGTGCGCTCAAGCCTCAAATTGGTAATTGAATTCGCGCTCACATAATCTACGATGAAATCTAAACGCAATTAAACATCCGACTGCCATATAAATGGGAGTGGACAAAATAAAATTAATTTTATCTTTGTGACATACCGGCTGCTCGACGTGGTTTTGCATAACAAATCGAGGGGGCTTAAAACTGTCCGAACACACTGAGTGTAGCAGGCAAAACGTGACTCTGCAGCCACCGGGTCTCGAGATGTTCACGAATCAAATCGGCTTTTATATATGATATATCCGAAGTGATAGATTTTTTTTCAATTATTTTTCGGACTAAATAAAGCTTGGGTACTAAATTTGTTTGGATGCCTAGAAAAATTCACCGTATCCTCGATGATTAAATATTTAAATGCATGGCAGCAATAAATGTTCTTTTTTTCAAATACATGAGAATTTGTAATTTATTTCAAAATAAAGTTAAAATGCCATTTGCAATTATTAAGAAATAGAGTGTGTACTAAAGCGAGTATCCATGTAATAATACACATTATTCAGTTATTACTTAATCCATTATTTCGTCGGTATCCTCGTTGACGTAAACACTAGGCGGACTCAAATGACAATAATAATTTTTCGGGATTTCTATAACTATTAACTACTCTCCTCCTTATCTGGTAATCATTACAAAGTTTGAAGTCCGATTCATCGTAATTGCATTACTACACATTACACAATATCAGACATAATATTTGCGGTTTCGATACCGACCGTTTTCGTCTTTGTCCAGCACGCGCGAGACATAAAATTTAGACGTGATTTTTGCCAAACGTACTGATTGATATAGCAAAGCGATAAGAAATCTGGAAACAGATTTAAATTTTTCGTTAAGTCTACTCGAGATCGTTTTTCCTACTTTTTTTATTGTATCTCCTTAATCCAAAAAATGCATCTAATATTAAAAAAGTAAAAATTAACGAAAATTGTAATATTTAAATTTTTGGAGAAGTTATAAGTAAAAAAAAAAAATGTGAGAAAGCCAATCTCAAGTAAACTTAATAACAAATTCAAATCTGTTAACGGATTTCTTATAGTTTCACTAGATTCCGCGTGTGTTAGACAAAGATAAAAATGGTCGGTATCGAATCCCTTTAATTGTTGACAAAAATAATAGTTATTATACTACGTAATGATTAATTATTATACAATAGGTACTATTAAATTATTATAATATTATATTATTATGTACATTAATTATAATATTGTTATTTGTTATATTTAGATAGCTTTAAAGTTAATACCTACTAACGTACCGTATAACAGTGTGAATACTTATTCATATCTCAATAGTTTATGCTATAGTATCGTTGATTTGAATTTTCATGAAAATTCATATTTTTTGTTATACCTGAGATGGTGTTAATATTACAAATCTTTATTTTTGTTAAAACACAAACATACTTCCAAAAATATTGGCGTAAATTATAGGCACTTGCATTATACTTATATATTGTGGATCAATTTTTGTGAAAATTGATTACAACTGTATATATTTAAGTCTAAAATCGCCGGTTGTCATTTGCGCATCGCTATTGTTAATTTTGACCTTTTTTTTTAAGACAGTTGCGCATCGTTCGATTTTTGGGTTATATATCATTTGCGCATCAGCCGTTTAAAAGGTCTTACATCATTTGCGCATCAATATAATTTAAAAAATAGGTGTACCTATACTCAAAAGTTAATATAAAATGTATACATCAACTTTCAAATATTGTACAGATATTCAGTATTCATCATGTACAACAGGCACCAGAACGTCAAAAATTAGACTACATTAATAAACATTGGCTTAAGTATACTTCCGGTGAAATAAACAGTTTTCATTTTATTAAAATAATGGGATATTATAATATACCCAATATTGATTTATATATTATTTATTTTAAAGCTTAATTTATTTATTTTTATTCATACAATTTATTTCTAATCAAATTATATTTATATTTTAACTAAGACTGTAATGTGCCAACAAAATTGTTCATTTCAATATGTGTATTTGTATAATTATTATGACTACAATTCAATTTATTTTAATTATTTGGATTTATTTATTACATATGATTTATGAAAATCATTACATTTTCAATTATAAACTATTTTTTATACAATTCTATTGTTCAGCATGTTGATGCGCAAATGATGTGCGATATTTTGGTACAGGTAAATAGACGATGCGCAAATGATATACGGCCGTCTAAAATATATTATATAATATTTGAGTTATCATAAAATTGGGAATTTAATTCACGTAAGATATAATATAGTAATGGTAACCTATACACATTGGTGCTTGTTAAGCATTTAAATGTTTTTTTGTATTTAATATACATTTCATATACCTACTTAGTTTTGTATTTTGCATTTAAAAAAAAATTAAAATATCAACTATTGAGTATTTTAGTAAAATATTAAACCCTCGAAGATTTAATGTATTTAGCATTATAATGCTACATATTATCTATAACACTAAAAAGGCGAACAACTATATTTTAAAAGTTGAAATAGTTAATGTTTCTTATTATAAATTATATTAAATAAAATAATTATGTGTACTAAATATAATAAAGTAAAAATAAGTAGATATTAATTAATAAGTCTTAATGTTTTTTAAACATAAATTGAATTTACATCTTTCATGAATACAGATACGGAATAACTATACCTACTTCAATGACATTTAGCATAGGGTTTTTACCTTAAAAATACTTTCATTTAATATTATATGACATATAACTATATTGGATTATAACAGATGAAGTATCATATTTGTGGTTTATTTTGAATATTTTTATATTCATTACATACTTATTAATGTAAAAATCCATAGCCATAGCCGCCCATAGGTAAAAAAAAATATTATTTAAATAAATAACGAACATATTTTAAAGTATTGAAGTATAGCGGGCGCTGAATACAAGATCAATATTGGGAACTCCATAATTTTTTTTTCACAAGTAATATCGATTAAATAAATAGCTTGACCTATTCAAAATTTAAGAATAAAAATTCTAACATCGCCGCTATAGCTAATATAAAATAATTTTTAAGTTTTTGAAAATATTTTAAGTACCTATAACCTATTTTTCAAATATATCTATATTAAAATACACAATGGAAAATATATTTAAATAATTTAGCATTCAAGCACTTAAATACCTATTAAAAATACTTTAAAAATGTATTTTTAACAAGTATATATTATTATATATGTTTTATACTAATAGTACGTAATGCGTATAGAACATATTTTACTCATTTTACTAGACCATCTGTACATGACGTAGGTACATATTATATAGATTGAAATTATTTATACATTTTAATTTTTAGTTATACAAAAAACCTATATATGTAGTATATTGGCTATGCTCGTACGAATTTTATTTAACGATCAATATAAATTATTTTAAATTAACGGATTAAAAATAATTTTTGTTAAAGATTAAAAAATGTATTTTAGTTGATATTTGTGGGTCTTAAAATTATTTTTTAAACCTAGGTATATTATCGTAAAATTCGGAATGCGTAGGTTTGTCACTTTTGGCTAACATATTACTCGATTGCGTTCGCGTATGTTTATTGATGAATCAAAGAGGTTTTATTATTAGCTTAGAATTTTTTTTCAAAAGCCAATTCAGATTTAAAATGTGTCTGAAAACTTTATATAGTAAATGTAGGTACAAAAATATATATGTTTATATTATTTATTTTGTTTATGAAAAAATACAATTTTTATTTAAAACGTTCTACTGTTTACGAATATTACGAGTGATTCGTAGCTTCACATAATATTATATTTTTTCATCATACGTGTTTAAATATGCGATAATTATTATACTTTTGATTAATATTTCTATAGTCAAAATACTTAAAACACATATGTTTATTTACAATATACGGTTGTGATGTCGTACGAGATCTATCAAAATACCTATAGGTGATCTACCGCTATTGACAATCCTGAAATCGAAAATTGTATATAATTATATTTATGTACTTTTATTTCCAATCGACAAACATGTAAAAAATATTGTTGATTTCCTTGCTTTTACTTTTATGATCCAATTAATACGATAAGATAAAATTAATTAAATAGAGAACTGGGGATATACGTCCAATTGCAATTTGTATTTAGTATTTTATTTATCATTTCGACGTACCGTCATTAGTCATTACAATATCATTTTAACGTTTTCCAATTTTTCATGTAACTCATTTAATATGATTGTACTATTTATTATTTTATAAATTTTTATCAGAGCATTATTTATGACGAAGTACCAAAAATATTTAAAAAAACAAATAGCTGTTACCCCAAAATGAAACCAATTTGACTTGCAATGAAGTGAAAGACAATACCTAACCAGACGATTTCCTTACACACATGAATATGACATATATTTTAACTTTTTTTTTAAATAAAAATAATATATGAATTCATTAAGCCTTATAATGATTATATAAAAATAAATATAAGTATAATATTATAAATAAATACGGTAATTCAATAGGTACTATTTTCAGGTAGATCACGTACTGCTTAAAAGTGAGTTTGGTAGACCCTGCGTACGACACACAACCCAATATACATAATATTATTACTAACACCTATTTATTTGTTTAAAGAGCAAAATGCTGTTAAAATGAAAAGCACACACAATGCGCAATGTATGCTTTCACCTTATTTTTTTCCCAGTAAAACGACCGATGGACATATGCAGGATCATAAAAATTAATCCAGTACTAAGATACAGCTTCGATAGGTAGACTTTAGCCTTTAACAAGTGCCCCATGAGCTGAATTTGTGCTTTTGCTTTTGTTCTGAAACAAATAACGCAGGGTCTTCTTAGTAATATGCTTTTCTACTTTTATTGATTGGACATCGTATTTTTATAATTGACATACATCGGCAAACATTATTTTGGATATCTTATTAAAATACAACTCATAATTCGTTTAAACATCATTAACTTACTATATTTTAAATTGCATTCATTAGGTACGTCTTAATACTCTTAATAATATACAGCTATTCATGAAATATTATCACAACATTTGGTAACTACGTGTAAATGTATAAAAAAAAAAATAATATATAATTAATAGTATAATAACTGATTAAAAAATCGATTTAGAAGAATCACGAGTTTTTAAAATAAATTTGATAATTTTATTTTAGTATAATATGTTGCAAATTTATTTTTAAAATGTGGAATACTGAATTAATTATGATATAATTAAAATATGATATTTTATTCTCTTTAAATTAGTATGATTTTTTAACAGTTGATGACTTTAAAGATTGTTGAAGATTCATTTTCTTCAACCTATTTATATTTTTATTAAATACACGAGAATACTAGGTATTTAATTATAAAATATGTATATAATATTAATTTGAGCTGTACACTTATTTATTTTATTTATTAGCTATAGGTATAGTATAGGTTCTACAACAATGAAATTATAAATATTTGATTATTATTGTTATGATCGAATAGTTATTAAATAGTATATTAAAGAGTAGTATTAAATTTTTACCATAATATTCAAAAAGTATGAGAAATAGCGAAGTATTGAAAAACATATAAATTAGTAATATATGTAAGTAGGAATATGGTATTGTTTATTACAAAAATAATTTTATAATTCGTGCATATTATTCGATAAACTGATATTTGTTAAAGGATATGCCTACACGCAAATACTATTTTTTGTTATCTATATTTTTTATTTTATTATACACTGTTTTACTTAATTAGGTGTATACAAAAGATAAATTTGTTTTTGGAATATTTTTTTTGGCAATAAAAAAATTATTATTATTAATATACGTTATAAATCACATTTAATTGTGTATATTAAATAATAAAATACGTAGTGGTGAAATATTAAAAGTCCCAACGAACAATATTTTTTAATTATAACGAAATATTACAGAATATAGTAATATATTAATATTATTATAATTAGGGCTCGGATGTTTATGCACTTAAAACTACTGTAATATGCATGCATTTATGCACTAAAAAATTACGAAATATGCAAACAAAATATGCGCTAAAAATTATAAAATATGCATTTTTAGTCAATAAAAACACCAAAATATGCACAAAAAAATGTATTACAATTCATAAAACAAAAATTAGTTAGTTCATTTTATTACATTATTAAATTATCAGCGTTACACTGTGATACAATAGTTTTTTTAATTTGATCAAACTTGTAGCTGCGTCTGTTATCGGAAAGTAAATTTTTGTAACGTGAAAAACTTCGTTCTACATCTACCGACGTTATTGGAGCATACTTGAAGAATGCAAGATCCTCAACCTTCAAATCTTGTTCTATTCCTTCCATAGTATCAACTTCACCAGAATGTATTTTAGAAATCTGTACCAAAGTTTTAAACCCAGCATTCTTTTCAATTACGTTCTGAAATTTGTCGTAAATTTCTTTTCCCACTTTTCCATTAGCCATTTTGAGGGTTTCTCTAGTATTATTGACAACATTAATTGATTCAAACAAAGTTAATCCAGATGATTCTAATTTAGTTATATTGACTGGTAAACATCTAAAGTTGGACTGAATGAATGTTAAGTTTGGGCCTAAATTTGGCTCAGCCATAATGCTAATACTTTTTTCGATTGAAACTGCGTCATCTGGGTTTAATTTTGAAAATACATTTTGTATAGTTGTAAAATTATCAGAATAGTAAAATGCCGCCTCTAACCATGTTCCCCAACGTGTTATTATAGGCACCGGAGGTAGAGGAATACCAGAAGCTTCTGTTTTAAAAATCTCTAAACGTGATGGTGCTTTCAAAAATACTTTTTTAACGTTTGACACAAGTCCGTCTACATTATTGAATTTTCCACGAATTGTTTCCGCTACTCTATGATGTGCATGTGCAAGACAGGTGACGTGCACCATTTTTGAATAAAGCGCTTTTAACGAATTTGCAGCTTTAATCATATAGGGGGCGGCATCAGTAACAAATAAAAGAACATCATCGTGACGAATACCTTCTGGCCATAACAGAAACATCGATTGATCAAAAACTTTACTAATTGTGAAGTAATTTGCTTTATCTAACTCTTCAGAGTTCAATAAATACAATTTACCCGGCGTATTTTTATCAAGAATACCAATAATCACGTTTGCTACGTAGCGGCCTTCGCAATCTGTTGTTTCGTCTATAGAAACAAATATTTTTTTGCCAACGACATCATTCCTAATTTTTTTAATTGTTTCTTCATAACAATCAGTTAAATAATTTTTGCGTAAAGTTGACTCTTCTGGTATTTCTTTACCTGTATATTTTGTTAAAAAATTACGAAATATTTTATTATTCACCTTGTGGAAAGGGATATTGGCTCCAAGAAACGCTCTACACATATCCATGTAAAATGATGATTTTTTACCGACCACATTGGAAATTAGTTGTTGTGACTGAGTTTGTTTCTGTTGATCAGCTGTGCGAATATGTTTGGCTGTCTTCAAGTGTTGTTCGACGGTAAAGCGACGTTCAGATCCAACTTTAATTTCACACACTTTACAATACAAAACTGTTCCATCCGTAGAAAAAACATCGTTTCCAAACTCGTCTACAAAACTTTTAAGACGAATTGAACAAGACGACTTACATTTCGGCATTTTTAAATAAAAGTACAACTGACCGCGGAAAAATATAAATAATAATAGGTACTCTTAACGACCGACCGGGAAACACGGCGATTAAAATCGTACTAATACGTGGCCTGGTCGTCGCCACATACTCATGGCATGAAGTGTATACAAAATTCTATTATTAAATCGTTATCTAATAAATATTCCAGACAAGCACGATATAAAAATACCTAATAAGGAACATTATTAATACGTAAATTTAATATTTACGTTAAATTGTCTTGAAATATGCATTTATATTCTTAAAATCAAAAATTATGCATTTAAAATACAAAACCACTAAATATGCATAAATATGCAAAATAAAAATAGCATTATTTTATTCAGTAGAACATGAATCAAATTTGTATCCAGGTTAGCAATAAATTGGATAAATAGAAAAAAATATGCAATTTCATAAACATCCGAGCCCTAATTATAATAGTGTAATTTGTATACAAACTAAAACGCCGCGAGTTGTGCAGATAGGCTACACGAGAGTATATGTTGTGTACTTATTATTCATGTACACTGAAACACCGTGAATGGCGAAGATAGGCTACATGAGTAATCATTACATTAAAAATAATATGATAATTATTTTGGGCTTACTGAAACGCCGTGGTTGTTTAGTATAGGCAACATAAGTACCGCGTGTTCCAAGTAGTTCTGTTAGGTACAACACTATAATTGTATTTCATAATCGAAAACCGTAACGCCGCGAATGACGCAGTTAGACTACACAGTTATCTTCACGTTAAATATCAAAGCGCTAAAAAAATAAAACGCCGTGTCTTTTATGTATAGTATGGTAAACATCTTAGAGAACTGAGCCGTATCTGCCAGAAAGTGTTTTTTTTTCCGTTGTCATATTGCGTTGAAAAAGCATAAAATTATATCGAAAAATAAAACATTTACGAATTAAATAGATTTTTCACTACTTTTGCCGTAGTTGATAACAATATTACGTGACGGTAAATTGATAACTTAAATGGTGATCGTAAAATACAGTAAAAATATCGAATAGTATGCAAATTATTAAAAAGTCTTCCCGTTCGGACATTATAATAATATGTGAAATACAATCGTTCCACATAGAGCGTATCGAATTGTTGAGTTCAGAACACACGTCAACGTCAATCAATTATTATACGTCGTATAATGCGAATAAGTAAGTATATTAATTTAATTTATTTTTATACACTGCGTGTAGTATAATATTATACACTACTTAAATTAATTATCATAATAATATATCATACAATCGTTTAACGGCAGATGCCTATTACTTAAATACGTATAATCGAACATTTTAAACCATATCTTGCTCTGTAAATAATAAAATAATACGTATTTATTTATAGCGATTCCGGACGGTTTTGGATCACGGTACTTCTCATATTATAAACGATGGCGTTTAAACGTACAAAATGTAAAATTGTAAAATTTAGTGAGTATCTGTGAAACGTTAAGTAGCGAGATGAAACAACTTTATAAAACATTTTTTTTAGATCACATATAAAATTTAAAAAAAAAATTCGTATAAAATACGATCCCCTGATACAAATTGAATAACATTTAAAAGTTACAAAAATGATAAATAAGTTCCTAAAAAAAAGATTATTTTCTAAGATAAAAACTTAATCAAACTTAATAAAACATAATTAAATTGTCACATATTATTTTTTCCTTATTTGCATAACACTTAGGTACATAAACATATCAAATAAATATTATATATTTTGAAAAAATAACTCGTGGATTTGAAAATACCATAACAAATTTTTAAAATAATATTCTTTATAATAATAACACTTTGAAATTAATGTCAAAAATAAATTAAGTACATACCATATTATCATATGATAAAATAAGCAAAACTGTATTTGGTTAAAGATTATTAAATATAGTAATAACATAATTTTTTTTGAAGAAAACATTGACATCTACTACAAAAGTTTTACTAAAAATTAAAATATTTACTCTGTTTTAAATATAGAGTAAACTTTTCATGTATTATTATATCATTGAATTTTGGTCGTGGCCAGTTTTATACTATTTTTATTAGATTGTAAATAATTATATTTAGATTAAAATTATTCGAAAATATAGCATAATAATATTTATATTTTAATAATTATTTATATGAATAAAATATTAAAAAGTGATTATCATTATTAACGAGGCAAATCAAAAATCAAATATTAAAATACACTATACAGTTACATTTTGAAAGTCGTCCGTTAATCACGTCTATCACAATATCACCTTCGTTAACCATATTAGTTGTGTACGCTGTACCTATTCAATAGTCATTACAGCGTTACAGGTAATAAGGTTTTGACTATCGCCTAAAATTACACCCATAAAATAGAAAATTTAAGATAATTATCAAACAATAATCATGATGGGCGACAATCCCAATTAAACAATATGAACAATAGTTGTTATTAGAATTATTCTAAACATCATAAATATAATGATAATATTCTCGCCTAAATAACTTTGAATATCGCCCTACCAAAAATTAACCCAAACATTTTATTCAATGCAATTAACATTCAACTGAATAAAATAAAATATGTAAATTTAATAAAAAAAAAAAAAACATTTTCGTAACAAATCTATAATTTTACGATTTGCATCACAATTTTTAATAATAGATTCTGTTTTTTTTTATTTAAACAAGCTCCCGTGGGAAATTTATTAAAAGCACATACTTCTGAACAATAATATTATGTTTGTCGATGAAATATAAATTCCATTGTTTGGAGATTGGTAAACTCATTTAAGTGAATTATTTTATCCAATTATTACCAGATTACCCTACTGGCTACTATTACCATTTTTCAATCGACTTAATATATTAAAAGCACTCGGTGAACAAGGAATTTAAATAACATTTCCAGTATGGATTAAGAATGGTTTTTCAAGAGAAAAATTATAGCATATCTTAAGTTTTAGTATATAAATAGAGGCTAAAAAAAATATGTTATAAAGAAATTTTAAACGCGACAAATATAATATGAAAACAAATATAAGACTCAATAATTTGGTAAGTCTATGTAGGAATATGTCCGTATAACGTATACAATTCATAATGATTAAAGATAATTATTGCGAAATGTCATGTAAAAATAAATGAGTTATAACTATTATATTTTAAATCTTAAGATTGTTTAAATTAAATTTTTGCAAATAACAAGTATACGAATCATTTACGGTTTAGCTTATATACTTATTTAGATACGACGGCTATCGCGTTAAACCTGTTGAAACATAGTCGACGCTTT
The DNA here is from genome assembly GCF_020882245.1 of Rhopalosiphum padi. Classification (NCBI taxonomy): domain Eukaryota; kingdom Metazoa; phylum Arthropoda; class Insecta; order Hemiptera; family Aphididae; genus Rhopalosiphum; species Rhopalosiphum padi. The sequence continues at coordinate 3,595,232 of NC_083599.1, read as the reverse complement.
CGATCGAAATAAGTATAACAACATAGTATATGATGCCAACGTCGTTTTTTGATATCAAAAAAAACCAAATATATTATATAACAGTAGTTTTAACGCGGCATAACGACACGGTGTTGCTGGATATGGTGTTCAGAAAACGTATCACTGTGTATCGGTATCGGTTTTCACTTGTTGCTCGTAAGGCGAAACAGTAGAGCATAATAATTATTAATAATTTCACATTTTTCGATGGCACAAACCTATAATTATTTATACCCATTCGTTTGGTCTGAAGCTACGAAATAAGAGCCTTCGCAAATTTAAACGGTTTTTGTAGATAAAATTGTTTGTGTGGGACTTAGCATTCAAAAAATTACGCTTCTGGCGAGTGGTGCGAAATACGTAAGCAAAAGAATACGAATATGAATGGATTTATTCATAGAATAATTTATAGATAAACATTGCAAAAAAACATATTGAGTTATATAAATGTTTATTTGAATGTGGTTTCAAGTAGAAAATAGACCTAGTTGAGATTTAGGAAAAGAAAATAGAAATTCCAAGTAAATTTCAAAGTAATCCATAACACCCCCCCCCCATCCCATAAAAAAACGAAATTGTGAAAAATGGAAAATATGATTTTATTTTTTGTTATACTTTAAAAATAAATAACTGTACAAATTTGACATTTTCATGATGTAAATTTAAAAATATAGCTTATTTTTGTGTTTTATATATTATATGTGTATTGAATAGTGTTCTTTAAAATGTTAAGGCTTGGTTAAAATCCTTGAAAATTTAATAAAAGATTAGTAAGTTATTCTTATAGCAATTCAAAAATATAATAATTTAAAGACAAGATTTTTTTTTTATAAGTGTTTGAAGTGTTTGAAGTTTAAATTCTAACGAAATTTTATATAAATGTTATTTTCTTGTAAATCCATTATTTTATTTACATGAACTTGAAACTTTTCACCACTGCGTATATTATATTATTTACTTTATACAATGAAAAATACAAAATATTTAGATTAATTTTAAGCTATTTATACCAAGAAACTCATTCCTATTCACACTGGTCTACGTTATATCGGTATTATAACTTATAAATTATAAGCTATCAAAAACTAGTAATATTGTATAAAATAATCTTTTATTATCTAATTATTACTATATTTTATGATACATGCGATATGTTTTTTACAAAAATTAGTTCTTCTTACTATATCACTAATAATGTATAATAATTTATATTACTATTATCTTATTATATTGCTAGTAAAATATTTTTTTTTGTCTATCTATTGAAGGAGTATAAACGTTTAAATTTTCAACTCTGAGGGTGGTTTCTAGTAGATAATTTAAACTAGTTAGTGTTCCGATGAAAGGTAAAAATTATAATATTTCAAAACATTGTTATATTAATTGAGTAGAATTAGAATAAAACCAAAGGAATTAAAAGTGAACATGAATTCGTTATACAACGCTCTTATAAGACGGACTTGCGACTGTGTTAATATTATTGTATTCTCATAATTATTATTATTTTTTGATTTGTTATCACTTATCAGATGATATGACATTAGTTAGGTATAAACGACTGTGAATATAGTATCATACTATTAACAATAAATGTTATGTTCATAAATAGTATATAAATTATAAATATATTATATATTATCAATTATAAGTCAGGGCTCGGGACTTATAGCACTTAAAATCATTAAAATAAGCGCTTCAAAACATCATTATAAGCATTTAAATAAGCATTTAAAAAACTTAAATTTGGGCAAAAATATTTAATCAAAAAAAGGGTACTAGACATAATTTGTAACTCTGCTAAAATTAATATAATTAAAGATTATAAATAATATTGAAATAAAATGATTATGAAAAGTTTCTAACTAAAAAAATCAAAAAAATCTTTATATTATAAAAAATCAAACTTCACTTTCGAGACATTTTGCTTTATTGTTTATAGATTTTTCGAGGGGTTTTCTGAAAAAATCTATAAAAAGTAGAAAAACTGGTCAAAAAAGCAAAAATAATCAGAATATTTGAAAATAAGCATCTTTTTAAAAAATCGATGAAAAAAGCACTGTCAAATTTCATAATTGAACGTGTTGTAATATGACATACATTTTAAGTCAATCCATAAAAATAAGCAAATGCTTTAAGTCCCGAGCCTTGATTATGACACATAGGTTCCTTTAGGATAAATCTATTTTTATTAGAAATGTTGACATGACATCATTATATCTATTGAATTTCAAAAAAAAATAACTATTTTTCATTTAAATATCCAATTTTGTCAAAATTTAGACTTTAAACTATATTATAAACAAAGAAATAATGTATTTTTAATTACTAATACTTATGAGAAATCGTATTTTAAATGTTCAAGCATTTTGACCCACCATACATTTTTCATCAAAACTTACAGTAAACAAATCTAAATTTCATATAATGATAGATTGTTTTAAGTTTTTTTTTTGTAAAATAACAAAAATAATTTGGAGAAAAATCGTTATAATAAACATTAAAATAACAAATTTCGTCATAATTATCCCATCACAACATAAAATTACTTTACTTAAAACCGTGTGGAGGCTGTCTTACCTCAAATGACTATAATATTGTTTTTATATCAGTAACTAGTTTAATTGAACTACATACGTATAAAGAAATATAATATAATATTACATTAAAAATAATATTTTCAAAGCACTAAGTTGTCGTTTTTTATGTTTATTATATCTTATATAATATGATCCATCTAACCCTACACCATGTCCCATCTTACTGCAACTATGTTGAATGTTAGGTGTTAAATACGAACACCAATTTACTGCAGTTTAATATAAAAATTAACGTCTCTTTAAAAAGTATTGATGAATAATGAAATACAACATAAATTATTCATTTTGATCTTATATGAGATAAAAATAATATACTCATAGATTGTGATATTTACACAAAATCGCGTAGTAAGAAATCAAATTATATATTTTATACACCATCAATATTGTATAAAGACGATATGGTGACTAGAGTGGCACGGCTCATTTTTTTTCTAATTAAAATTAATCACATGAATACCTATTTAATGTAATTATGTTTATTTCCGGGCCCCCGGAGAGCCAGGTCCCCGGGACCGCGGTATTCACTGACTCACCCCCCCATTTTTCGGGGGCCCTGGGTATCGCAGTTCACACCCCGTACTCGGACGACACGACGACGACGGCGACGGCGACGCCCAAGTGGACCCGCGAAAACCGACTTCAGGAACTTACCTACTGGTCGACGGTCGGGCGACGTTGAAGGTTGACGCGGTGGCGAGCGGACGGCGGCGGCGGCGTTCGGTGGTGCAGCGGCTGTGTGTCGTATCCATGAAATGTGCGGTCAGCGGTTTCGGACGTTTCATGGTCGTCCAAACAGGCGGGTTCAACAACAGTCGGTGGCCTGCCGTCTGTTCATGATGGTGGTTGCGCGGCGGCGGCGGCGGCGGCAAAGTCGTGTCAAACCAAAGGCGGTGGGTTATAATAAAACGCGGGCGGCGGCGGCGGCGGGGCGGGAGATGAAAAAATAAAAAAGATGTACGCTCGTGCGGCGTGTGGCATGTGTTTTTCTTGCACTCTTTAGTAGTGGTTTGCAATGGTTTCTTACATTTCGCGCGCGTATATCGCACGGAGACGGGTCAGATTCGTATTTAATTTTAGATATTATATTATATACCAACTGTGTGCGTGTGCCGCACAGCCGCCTTAATGAACCGCTTTCAACGCGTACAGTTTAACACGTCAACCATATCTGCGGGCAAAAAAAAAAAAAAAAAAAATCGTACACAAAAATATTACTTTTAGTGAAATAATATCAAACACACATAGTATATCACACGCACTGACTGAGTATTTTATACGACAAATCGTATCGCCTGCATAATAATATAACGTATATTATATCGGCCGTCGGAGACGACGACGACGAGGGGACCGTGGTGGTTTTGTATTTTATTTTTACAACCGTATGTAAAATATAATTATAATTTCGTTGTTGGACGCTCGACAGTTTTTATTTCTCCCGAAATCAAAACGGATTTTTTAGTAGAATTCTTCGAATTAGGTGGATATATATACATTATAACCCCATCTGGGTTCCTTTTAACATCGACGCTCTTGCGTGACGTCCGTTGGAAACGCTAAAACGGGTCGCGACATTCTAGTGGAATACGATTTGTTTTGATTGGAACAATACTGATGGAAAACAAGTCTCTACTTATTTAATACTACTTTTATTTAATAAACCGAAATATTCGAATATTATATAAAAACGCGTTTGCATGTCGTGAAACTCTATAGGATATTACGTACATTATTTTGTTTTTATCTTTTTCAACTTGGTAATAACTCAACGTGTGTCTTATACTCGTACTTATACATAAGTTATTAAATACGAAACATTAATAATTAAAATGGGACCTATTATACAGATATTCATATAATCATTTATACCGAATTATTAATGAACATAGATAATCGTAATTCGTGAGACGTAGTGGATCAATTTTAATTACATTTATATCTCTGTTAATAATAGTTGCTATTATATCGTTACTATTAAATTAATTCAATAGACTACCGAATTCCCTGATGTTCGATGATGTCTATTGGGCACATTTTATGAACATTATATTTGTTGATAAGTAGTGTACTGTTGAAAATATACTTGAAGTTTTTGACAGTAAACTAAATATTATGATTAAAAAACTAATAATAATATACATTTAAAAACCGTATTATGTTCTACCTAGTTTTTTTAACTGGGTACTTACTGGAAAACAAAAATATGCAAACGCATATCAATTCTGCTACTTAGTTATGAGTTATAACAAATTGAACCAAGCAAGTCTATGTATTATAATTTAAATATAAAAATTAAGACTATTAATTATATTAATATATAACCAAACTTTATGCACATGATATTTACAATTTTGATAAATATACTAATACTCATTACTACAGATTTATAATTATTTTAGCAGTTTTGAAAATAATTATTTTGACAAAGCATATCGGGATATTCATTGCGTATGGACGTTTTTTTAAATGGTTCATACCACTATGCGATTGCCTTTAGTTTATTATAAATAATAAATGTATATAAAACAAAATCGAAAATGTGATTTACAATTTAATTTAAACACAAGACACAACCCTTATAACAGTTATAACACGATATATTTGACTTGTGAATGAGCAATTGCGTAAAATTTAATAGTTTTATCAAATGTTGTTACTTATATTATAAAACCATGTTAATATAATTATACAAGAAACTATTTTATATTTAAAAATAATGTGTTTATGACTACAATTGAAAGGAGATTGAATACATTCATATAAATTTTCGTGAAAACCTAAACTATAGATTTAATTTTAATACTCATATTTTGAATGGATATTTTTTTTTTCAAAAATATAATAAGTATATTAAGTATTAGTTAATAAGTATATTATGTATGTGTAATGTGTATTGTATTTATAATATACAATATTAAGTTCTTAATGTTACGCACTATAGTATTAAACATTTGATTGCATTCAACATAATATACTCTATTTTCAATGAGGAAAATAGAGTATAGTATGTTAATAGAGTATAGATATATTATTATATTATAATAATTATGAGTATATAATTAATCTAAATTTAGTCAATTATAAATTATTTGTTAAATTGGAAATTTATAGTTATATAGACTTTTGAATTACATTTTTAAGCATAAGTAGTTAGTGATTAAAGACAACAAATGACAAATAAACAATTCAACCATATTTACAAATCGAGTTGGCCTTGTTGTTAGGTGAATAATCTAGTTTATATGTTATAACTTATAATTGAATACAAGGGTGCACTTAGCACCAAATAATAAAATTGAAATATATATAATGTAATATGAGTATGAATATTAATATATTATCTTGTTTCAAAAATAACTCTAAGCGGGTAAAACAAATTTTAAGTAGAGTTTTGAAAAAAAATAATACAAAATAGGTCCCTTCTATTATAACAATTAAATACCTACAAGTTTTTAATTTGAATTTTATACTACTTATAGATTTATAGGTACATATCCCTTAATAAATTTAATAATAGTTATGACAAGCAATGACTTAATTACAATTTTACCATTCATTATTTTTAAGATTTATCTTAAAAATCTTAATATGTGTTAATCTTAATATAAATTTTAAATTTTAAAACAATAGATCAATATACGTAACTTATTATTAATTTTGTTCATAACTTTTTAAACAGCGTTTTCAAATAAGATAATTGTCACTTTTTTGTCTTACTATGTGATATTTTAAAATTTTTTAACAATTTACAAATCTTAATATACACAAAAATCTATATCTAATGACTAATTTCTAAAAAAAATGTTATTCTATTTAAAACTTATGAATAACTTTGATCTCTAAAATATGTATTCCATAAATAAAAGACATCAGTGTACAAAAGAAACAGTTTCTTTGTTTCCAAACACCACTAGGAATTTAAATTATATTTTAAACTGCCATTTCGTTTCATTATTATTTCATAATGTATAAGTATAAATCTACTAGCGAGCACACAAAAACATTTTATAAGAAGCACTATTTTTTTTATTTTGTTATGTTTATTTATTATAAATAAACATGACTGTTAAATTGTGAATTAAATTCCTTTAATAATAATAAGAAAAAAAAAATAAGTTGTTGATCGTTGATAAGAATAAAATTAGCATAAGTCATCCAAAAATTATTACATATATGTTACGCTTAGCTAATTGCTATTATTTATAATTTAAAATGATAATTTAAGAACTAAATAATAAATCAACAGTTTTACTACGGTAACAAAGTTATATTATGTTATAGATACTGTTGAATTCAATGTGTTGTATATACATCACAATATAGTTTTAATCGATAGTTTAAAATACAATAAATTTAATATAAAATATACATTATACATATTTTTAATAATGATATAGTCGTTATTGGTTATTAAACGACATCAAAAACGTGTAAAACCTTTTAAATTGAAATAATAACGTCAGGGACTGACTGTTATTTCTTTTGATCATTCATTAATTAGTTCAAAGACAATATGCAAGACTATTATAAATGTTCGATTGACAAGTTGATGGCCGTCCAAATGAAGGATGTTCTAAAAAAAAATATCGCTGTTTAAATTAACCATACAATTTGCGATCAAACCACGTGATTGAATTTAAAAATATAATGGTAGGTACAGTATAATTGTAAGCCCAGAAAAACAATTTTCTATTTAGATGTGTTATATAATTTATGTGTTTAAAAATAGGTAATTTATGATCGTATAATTTTATATTTTATTTATTCTGTTTAAAATAATTTAACCTAATCTATTGCAAAGACAGTATTAGTATGACTTTTATATTTAACATACAAGAAGGTATTTTAAATGTTTACAAATCACTAGAATAAATTAAAAAAACGTATACGATGGATACGATGGTCTGACGTCATTGTTAGATATCTAAATACTGTCTATATATATTATACACGCATTAGAATAGTAAAACAATTTGCTAGTCTTTCTATAAATATGTCTAAATGTTACTAAAGTTAACTCTTATAAAGTCAACAGAAAGAAACAGCCGCGTGTATTGTATAATATGATTTTAGTAAAAAAAAAAAAAAACAAATAATGCTATTCATATCCTAAAAAGATTTCTTTTTAGTGTTTCTACTTTATAAATATTAATGATATTATAAAAACGTCAAACCTTCTATCGTGTATTTTTACGAACTACTTTTAATCTTTAATGAACCATTTCTCAACATTTTATTTATTACGACCATTACCTCAGAGTTCAGAGTTTCATAAAATAATACTATATAGTTCTAAGAATATTAATAATAGTAAATATATTTTAGAAAACAATGTTTAAATACCTACATTAAATTATTTGATTACAAATATGTATTTTATTATGTATTTTATCATTGACGATGGATCGTAAAAAATATTTATTAGTCATACTTACTATAAATTTAAATGTAATAAAAACCTATTTAGAAATATATAGTGAAGTTCCAAAACTATTGAAATATTAATTGTACGTTGGTATATTCTATTAAATGGATTTAAATTAACAAGCAGAATATTCTATATTTATGGACATTTCAATTGAAATAATAATTAATTATATAAAAAAAGGTACTTAAAAATATATATTGATTTGATGAATATGAATTGTAAAAAAATATACAAAATTAATTTAAAAATTGTGTATAGTAATTATATTTGTTATTTGCATACTTTATTTTGTATTAACAAGTTTTTTTAAACTTACTTTATATTTTTTAAGGTTATATAAAGCTCATTAGTTTTGTAGTATTGTATTTTTTAAACTAAATAAAATGTTGGTATATAACTGATAATGATTTAAAATATATAACATTTTATTTTTAATGTCCTTGTCGTTGATAATGGTTGCACAAAAGTAATTGCATAGTTGCGTATGTTATAATATGTTTTATCCAAATTTAATTTTGATGAACTTTTAGTTTGATCTTTTTCACTATTATACTCGTTAGTGTGTTCGATACTACAATCAGTACGATTACACAATATCATTGTGTGCATACATATCTATAGTCAGAATATCACTGAACATTGTATTTCTATAGTTTAAAGAACAATAATAACATACATTTTATGATTTTCATAATTAACTCGAATTAACTTATGAATCTATAAATCACTTTGATTCAATTTGTTGTAAAATATATGACTTTTCTTTCAATTTATTATAATTTATTAGTACAAAATAATGATATTTTCCGTAAGTTTACGATTCACCGTCATGTTAATAATTGTCCATATACTAATTAATTTTATAGATATTAGTTTTTATCACTATTTAATTTGTTTTAATATGTTTTTATATTGCAATAAATTAACACTATAAATAATAATTAAATACAAATTTAAAAAAAATATAAATTAATATGTATTTACCTAAAATAAATAATAATATGAAATATAAATTTCATAGTTTAATACCAATACAATTTTGAATCTGTTAAAATTACTTATTAGTTATTACGGAGAAAGAGTTTATGTAAAATTATCAAAATGAAAAATAGATAATCCTAAAATGTATTATATAAAATTATTTTATTATTTGTTGAAAGAAGTTAGTTATTCAAAAAAGTTTATAGATACCTACATAATAACCACTCTCCCGTTAGTTCCATTATATTGGTACAATTATAGTGGTTACAATAATTTAAGATCATTTATATTATGCAATGTAAACCGCATAATTTAATGAAGAATCCTTAGAAAAGGGGCTCTCATTTAAAATAGTTAGTAGAAACTTTGTCTCAAGGCCAATTATAATCAAAACAGGGAGCAACGACCTGAATTAGTTTGAAACATGTCTTAAAAAAGCAAAACTGTCAAATGATATACATATAAACGGTTAATTAAGTTTAATAAATAGAATAAGGGAGTTGTGCTATACTACTATTATTATAATACGTACTAGACGCGTGTTTTATTCTTGGTATTTTTTAAGTGCTATTATATAGTATAATACTTTCTATAAATTTAATATTTATTTAGTATATTATAATAGGTAGGTACCGGTAAAGTTTTTGTACAGATATTTACATTCAGGTCATTGTACAGATGTTGTTTTTTTTTTTTTTAAATCCGATTTGAATGTTTTATAAATAATAAAAATTAATCCAATCGACTGTAAAATTAATTTAAACTGTGGTGAGTCCACGAAAACTTCATTCGGTTTTCGGGTTTGCATGTACAGTGTTTGTACGCTGATTAGGCAGAGGCTAGATACCATAAATGTTTTTTTTTATAAACGTTTAGACTATACACATTATTGTTACATTAATATTATGCTATGAACTCATTTCGAGGTCTTCAAGTCATGTTTGATATTGATTATATTTTTAGAACAGTCCGTTGTTGTCGTTGTTAAAAAAAAATAAAGCTACTATTAAACAACCAAAAAGACTATGGCGTACTCAAGCCATTATCATTTACCATGATTGAACATAAAATGTACCTATGGATGATATTCACACGTAAATAATGATGTACGTCATCCGTATATCATATTATTATACCGCACATGCAGAATTTCCGAGCATTAACGACTGTTGCGATTGAAAGCAATAATCTTATATTAATATACGGTATTTACAAATCACATTTACAATTGTACAAATGTTTAAGATTTGGAATATTTCGTAAAAAGATTTGAAAAAAAAAAAAAATGCACAATAATATTGTATGACAAACGTCGATGTATTTGACACCGGTAAAGCGATGCATTCTGGTCGCTACACACACACACACACACCAAACGAATGCATAATAATAATAATGTATTATTGAAATGCACACTCACAAAACGACGGCACACCTTATTATAAACAACGAAGCTCTAAAACGTTTTCAAATATCGTTATTCGACAAGATCGGTTTTGCGTTACAAAATGTTTTCAAAATTATTCTCACCGGTTTCACTTTGTCCCGTACACCGGACTTATTATCGGGACGAATACACGAGAACAATAATAATTATATTATTATATAACGACAGCAGTGATAATAATAAAAATTTAAACTAAAACGATTATGACATACAATCGCAGGTATACACGAGTGATGTATTATGATTTTTATGATATGTACACTACGACGTACAGAGAACGATGCTGGAACACGTTGACGTCACAATCACGCGCACACTAGACACATTACGCGACGACGTTAAAACGTGCACACACTTCTACTAACAATCCGCCAGCCGAACCGTCATCTCGACGCATACCATTATATTTATAGATACACTGGCCACTATTTTGCGTACCACCATCTGTCTTCTTCTTTTATCCTTTTTTTCCTCTTCCACACTACGACTACTACGACTACTACTACTACTACTACGACTACTACGACTACTACGACTACTACGACTACTACTACGACTACTACGACTACTACGACTACTACTACTACTACTACGACTACTCACTACTATTATATAAACGTTTGATTAGTCAATTTCGGACAAATTTATAAGGGCTAAAATCATCGGGTGATTTTTAATCGAGAAAACGGCTCGTTTAAACGTTTTTCTATACATATTAATAATATCGTAATACATTATATATATATATATATATATACGATATTTTAACGTCCCGTTCGTGACGCGTGTAATATATACGCAGCGACTACAGTCACGTCGGATACACGACTATTCCTCGTCTACGCGGATATGTAGACACCTCCGAGTAATTCAATGATATATAACAATATACATTTTATATACGCGCATAAGTCCATAGGCGCCATGTACATGGGTGCCCGGGGGCTACGGCACTCATTTAAATTATTATGGGGGGGCTGGGCACCCATCATTAGAATATTATAGGTGTTTATAACGCGTATTTATATCCAAATATACGAGTTTCAACAATTTTCAAAGAATATCTTTAGGTTTTCAAGAAGCACAATTAAAAATTGAAAACTTTATCATATATCTTCTTTTTTATTTAATTTATATTATTATTTATATAAAGAAGCTATCAATTTGGTATACATTTATTTTGTTTATGACTATTGATTAATATAATATTTTATAATCAATGATGAAATTGCATTTTTCAGTGTACAACATGGTTAATATTATTATATTGTATTATTTAATAATTGTATATATACTAATAAAATACATAAGAAAATGTAAACGTTTTTAGTTAAGTAGTAAAATCATAACACCAATCACCAATAGGCGCAATTTGGAGAGCCAAAATTAAAATTTTAGAAAATTAAATTGTAACTATAACCCCCAAGACGATTTCAAGGGATTTTTTAAATTTTACGGGGACATTGTTATTGACCAGGGGCTAAGCCCCATCTCCCAAATTGTGCATTTATGTCTATTATACCAAGGCAGGGCAAGGCACCCATTATGGTTTCAAAACCTGGCCATAAGCGCAATTTGAGTTTTAAATTTGAGGGGCTATTATAATTTGCATGTATGTACTGTGTGTATGTTCCCTGAGAAATATAAAGGTGGAAGGGAATATATACAAACCATTTTGGGGGGCTATGATTTATTTTGAGGGGCTTAGCCTCCCCCCCAAGCTCACCTCAAATTGCGCTTATGAACCTGGTGCTTATGCGTATTATAATAGTAGCACTTTATTAGTATTGTGCTATTATATGTGTAGCGCGTGATTAATAACAACTTACTACAACTACAATAATAATAATAATAATAATATATGTGTAGGTAATAAATTATCGTAACAATATAATATATCATGTATACCTAATATATACGGCGATATAGTTTTTTATTACCGTGGCACACTGTCAACACGTCATTGATTCGGACGTCAAATCGAAATATTATTAAGCCGTAGGCATATATTATATTATCATCATCGTCTTCATCGACGATAAATGTGTCAGTGATGATGCTGTGTGCGTGCTAAGCGTGCGCGCGCGCGCGTCTGACAGAGAGAAGATACGCCGCCGCCGCCGCGTCCGACGACGTGTCAAACAACAATGGACCGACTAATAAATACGTTCCAATTAAATAACAGCGTTCAGCGTACTCGAATGACGTACACGTCATAATACACGGATCTGTGTTTTTTTTTTTTTTAATGATACCATAAGGCACGAGTGACTCGCGCGCGCGGTATCGTTACGATATTATAACACTATAATATTATGCTGTACAGCTCGGAACACAGAGCGACACGGCCGCAGTGACTAGATTATGCGTGTAAAACACGAACACCACCCGACTCGTATTATTAAAATTTAAAACTGTTTTTTAAATTGTATTCGTAAACCGTTTTTGAAACCGCGTCGACTGATTTATTTTTTACTGACTAGGTACGGTTTATTATACGTATACATATATATACGTTATATGCAAACGAAAATTCGAGATATTAAAATAGGCACAATATCGTCCGAGTTGAGGTTTTTATATTTTTTATTTATAAAAAGAACTCAAATTCAATTTTACTATCTGACAAAACAATATTATAAATTGTGAGATTTAAATGATAAATATATATTTTAAAAATGTAAAAAGAATATATAACCAAGTTACTACATTTTATTTTTTTATATCAGCTGTAATTTATTTTATAGCATTTTTATTTATTTATTTAGAATTTCTCGTAAGAACACGAGACTTGTTTTAAATTGTATTAATAGATACATTTATATATATTTAATTATTATTATATAATTGTTCTTGTTCTAGTAGTTCATTGTCATTTGTAATTAAATCTAATAATATTAAATAACCTATTTGGAGAAGGATAACTACAAAAAAAATGTCAACTAGTTTCACCAATGGTATTATAAAATTGGAATATTATAATATTAACAATAATAGGTTTCGTAATTTATGTTATTGCTTAAGAATAAAGCATAAATTATTAATTAAACATGGTGAACGACGGGCTGGGGATACGGACTTCCCTTGCTCTGCCATTAAATGCACTACTGGTTATAATATATTTCGAATGTTATTTAAAGACATTTTTTAAAAAAAAAAAACGTTTTACTAGAAATTTTTATATCTCCGCTACTGCGACTGTTTTAGCTTTTAATTTTCTCCCTCCCGTCAGTTAACACGGAAATTCTACAATTATTATATTTATTGCACATACTACTATTCTTATTATCATTAATATTAATGGCTAAGCTTTTTAAGTTAATATTATTTACTTTTTATATATTAATTCGACATATCTACCTAATACCTATAATCTATATATACAGATGCGATACATGTAATTTTATTTTGATTAATTTTTTTTTCTTCGTGTGTGAACCATTATTAATCAATAACATTAATGTATAATACGTAAATGTACAATGTAGTATAAGTAATTATATACCTAGTTAAATTATACATTATGTTTTTTATTCCAGTTCATGTTATTATGATAACGTTCATAATATTGTATAATTATTGTATGCTGCTACAACAAAAGAAAAGCTAATCGTTTGAGTTATAAGAGGAAGAAAGTACCTAACTATATGAAAAGGAGACATTAAACAGATGGAACAAAGCCAAGAAGTGAAAAGATCCTTCACTCGATCTGCAGATAAGTATCAAACGTCATAACCGTAATATATACCTATGTTTTACTGTACCGCATATACTTATGGTTTAAAAATTATTTTTTTTTTTGAAAATTTGATGATATATTAAGTAAATTTAATAATTAATTTTTTAGGGAACGACTCCAGTTTTTGCATCTCAATTTTTGAAAATACCGTAAAAGGATAAATCTTACATTTTTAATTCATTTTTTGTCCTGCAAAATACGGGTTAAATACTTACTTAAATACATTTTTTGATTGTGTGAATCGATGAATTCAAGATAAATTGAAAAACTCTAATTTTGAATTTCTTTAACTGGTTTAGATTTTTTTTTATCATCGTTTCACCGTTTGCAATAACTAATCTAAATGTATATATCATATTATTTTGAATACCTTTTCATTATAATATTTAATATTCAGTTGAAAATGTATAATAATATGAAACATAAAGCATATAATGATTAGGTAAAATTGTTTTTTGTACTTTTTGGGCGATAAAAATTTGCTGGAGTCCTTCCTTTCATTCATAATATAATAGAAAATATATTGGACATTTATCTAAAATCTAATTCATGAACCTGTGGTTTATTTTTAAGATTAATATATTATTGTTGGTAAGTATACGAAAATTCATAACCTTTATTAGGTAGGCTTAAATTTTAAATATGTTATAAGTACTACTTATAGTTATAAGAAAAATATATTATAATGTGTATGACTAATTAGTAAATCGTTTTATTATTTTAAAAAAATAATGAAAACCATCTGAATAACAAAAATAAATAAGATAATATTATATACTAAATACTTATGTATACATAAAAAATTCATAAAAATCAAACGGTTATAAAATATTTATCTATATAATACAAAAATCTAGATGTTCGCGCGTTTTCGTATGTCTCAATACCATCATTTAGTATCTTGACTACAATGATGACTGTAAAAATACTTTTAACAAAAGTTTTTTTTATATAAATAAACACGAATCATTTAATAATAGTCCATAGAAACAAAAAGAAATGAATAGCCTCATGGCCGATATTAGCCTCATCATTATACATTATAATACAGTGTCCACTGTCTACACTCGTAATGTGCCAAGAAACGCGAAGCTTTCAATCCATCGGTTATTTACCTATTAGTGGCGTTAAACAATATTATTTAATATTTATATAATTTTTGTATTTTGTGGTATCGAAAATTTTAAAACAAGATATCTTTAATTATTCTTATTCCTATTACAGATGCCTGTATATTCTATTTTGCCTATATGACTAATATTGCAACACTGAATAATAAGTAAGCATTATAAATTAAACAATATAATATCCAATTAATGAAAAAATAAAATAAAATACTATTAAGTGAAAAATATACAAGTATAAAATGAATATAACGAATAAAAAATAAAAATAAAAACCGAGAAATGAAAATAAATACGTTAGTTGCTAAATTTAAGTATTTTGATCTATCATAGCACAAAATAATAAATATACTTACCGTATAATAATTATACTGTTGGCTTCGGATCAATAATTAATATTAAAGTTTATTGACCTAAAACCAAATTTAAATATGAAAATATGATCTATGATAATTTATAGCAAAGTCTATTTTTCTATATTTTAATCTTGAAAATCATTTATAACTTTCTTTACTATTTCAATGTAATAATATTATATCAATTACTTATTTCAGTTATTTCTCTCCATAAATACCATAAAATTAATGACATTTCAATATTTCATCCATATTTACATGGTTTTCTCCTTGTCATTTTACATTGAAACCTTTTTATGTTTATGCGTAAAATATTCACAAAAGTAAAAAATACATAACTAAAATCCTTAAAAAAAAGTTATGGTATAGGTACTTGCTTAATATTATTGCAAAATAATCTCAGGATTATTGTGATAGTGGAGTACTACTATAATTGGTGTCTTTTTCGTTCAAGTAGTACTGACTTGATACTACCAGGGACTTGATTTAATTATTGTAAAATTATTATTTATGTTTAAAATAAATTGAGATTTGGATACAGTATTTTAAAATCCATAAACCTATGTTTAAACTTCAAAGGAGTTTATTACAAAGAAAAATATCATAATTTCCTAGTTAGTTATCAATATTCTTACATTTAAGAATAATTAGTAGGTTAACTTTTTTATATTGATCCAAAGCCAGCAGTGGTTCGTAATCCTCTTAAAGTGAATTATGCTATGTTATATCTATGATATACGGATATCAAATATAATAAATCAATGTGTGGATATTTTCATGATGTGGTTTTAATCTTATAATAATTTAAGTAGAATCGCTTGAGTTGTAGATTTTCGCTTAAATTTTAAGTATAATTATTATGAATAATCGTTAAAAATTTGGTAGGTTAGGTACTATGTTTGTAATCTAAATTAGTGAGAATTTACTCATGTGTAAGACTTGTTTTTGTAAAAATCAATATTGTTTTTTTTTTTTATTGTAATTCAAAAAATAATAGCCGCAGGAACTTGATATTTTTATCAAATATTTATTTTAACATTTTCAGTATATTATAAAATAACAAAATCAAACAAAAAGGTCTGAGTTTTTATATACAAATAGGTATATTTGAAATTTTCTACTTTTCTAGTTTTTTTTTCAATATATGTTGATAGAATTGATTGAAAATTCAATACAAAGTACCTCATACATTGTTCTTACGCTATCAGATTTACAAATATTGAAATATATGGTTACTATTTTTATAAGTTAAAGTTGACATTTCACAAGCTCGTTAAAATCACAAAAATTTCTAATTTTTTGATTAGGTATTTTTAGATATAATTCATAAAATTTTACATTTTAATGCATTAGGCTTGAAGATTCAATATAAGGTTCTTCTTTTATTATAGAACTTTAATAATATCAAAAATTCTTACAATTTTTTTTTATGTGTTAGCTACATTCTAAGTTGGATATTTAAACAAAAAATAACAATTCCTCAAATTATTTTAGTTAGGTATTTGAAACTAGTTTGGATATGAAACATTTTGATGTTATGTTAAGCTTTTTATACCCTGAACATGTTATTTAGGTGTATCTTAAACCTATAGGTTCTGTGCTAATTCGGTGGGTATGAAATTAAATAAGTTACAAGTTATTTACAATATTATATGATTTAATATTTTAATGATTATTAATATAATATAGGTACATGATGATTTCGTCAAAAATAAGTTCAAGTTCAACCTATAGTGTAATACAAATAGAAAAATAAATTGTGGTGATACACCGTCACCGCTCAGAATGGTTTTTGTATATATAATAGTTTATCATCAAATTAAAATTCAGCACATCCATTACAAAAACGAGTAACACTCGACATTTACTATATAATAGATAGAGTAGTGAGTAGTACGAATATTTTTTAATTAAGTTTAATATTGCCTTAAAATATTCAAGGTCAAAATATGTTTTTAGGTTTAATTTAATTTTAGTTGATTGATTTACGGGAAAATGTGTAAACAATATTAATAGTTGTCAGTAGTATTATATCGTAAATTTAGTCTTATTAAGTTTTATAAATGACAAAATTTCAAAATGTATTAATATAACGAAGAGATTTACTTTGTTAATTTCATAGTTTCGTTGGAATAATTCAAATAATAATAAATGAGTGAATATTATAAATAATGTATTAATCATTCTTACTGTTTTATTAATTTTTTATAATTATTTATATTTGTTGTAAGCATTACGATTTTTATATTTAATAAATGTACGCTGAGTACTTAATGTTTAAATTTATAAGAAATTTACTCTGATCAGACAGTTTTAGTCATTTTTAATCCAATTTCATTAGTAAGGGTCATTTGGGCGAGGCCATTTCGACATTGGAAATTTTGGCATAAAGCCATTTTGGCGTCGAATGAAAAAAAAAAAGGAATATTATCAAATGGGCAATTTACTAAAGGTATATAAAATATAATTTTAACAATAATAATAATAAAGAAAAAAAAAACAATGTTCTATTTATTTATTACAATTGATAAATTTAGATTGCATTAGGCAAATTGTATACATAATGGAATAAATAAAGTATAAACAATGATTATATTGTCTAGATGTGTTTATTGTATACGTTACTGTAAAATTGTGTTACACTGCACAACTTTTAAACACACAAATATTATGTACTAATTGATTTGTCAAATTGATTTTATGTTTGTCATGATTGTATAAGGTGAATAACTTACTGACTGTGTGTAAACATAAATGAAAGTTCTGTATTTATTTACACATAACGACAAGTGTATTGGTCATATTAATCGAACGTACAAATTACATCATTTAAATAATAGGCTTACTGTAATGCGAGTCAAAATTATAGATAAATCTCAGTTTTCAATAAATTCATTCCATATAATAAATCAAAAACGTATTCGTTAAAATTGTGTTTGTGATACACGGATTTTATGAAAACAGTTTAAACACATATTATACCTATAGGTTTTTATTATTATTATTATTAATAACTTACCAGTACATACGATACATCTATCAATTATATAGCTAGAGCATTTAAAATATAGTACCATAAACATATGGTTTCTATTAAAAATGTACTTAGATTCACATTTTCAACAGAATATATTTAATTCCAAAATATTATGTATTATTATAATTTTTAAGGCAAATTATTAATATAAAATCGCAAAACGTATTTTTTTTTTATATATATTAGAGTATTAAATTTCTTGTAATTTAATAAGTAGTTTACATTAAAAAAATTGTGTAATAGTTTTAAATATTTTTTGAAAATGATTATTAAAAAATATAGTACAAAATTAATTAAAAGTTACTGTATTAAATCGATTAAAATATATTTTATATAATAAGTATAAGCTCAATTTATTCTATACATGAATTGTTTAGGATTAAATTAGAAAAATAAATAGCTTATAAGAATCATCATTTCTTACGTTGTGTTGGTACAAGCCTTAAATTTTCATAAATCTTAAAATAGCAACATAATTTATTAAGGTTCATGTATAGCTAGCATCATAACATAGTAGGGGACGGTTCGTGACTTTATTCTCATATTTTTTAACATTAATCATTCCAATTTTTTTTTTTGAATTAACAGCATTTAAAGTTTAATTTTTATCGCAAAATATATTAAGTATATATTATTTTTTTATTGTTTAATATGACTATACTTTTTAAAAATTTGTTTCGTTACCAAATATATATAAAAAAAAAACTTAATGTAATTAAACATATAATGCAAAATTAATTGAATAAGTTTAGTTACAAATGTATTCGACTCAGTAACGTAAATATGCCAAAACTGAAAATTTAAAATTATAAGTCTTTATAAAAATTTTACTTTATTTGTATACTTTAATATGTTTTTATATTTTAATATTTGAAATGCCGTAATAAATATTATGATTAAGAATGAATATTTAGAACTTAACATTGAGGTCAAAATGTTCCAGATGTTCTTTCTATTTTGTCTAAATCCTAATTTATTTTTAATTTATAAAAATAATATTAATAAAAGATAAGCACGTGTTTCATAAAAAAAATAATACTTAAAAAAATAATATATATATAATACTATACTATATTCATGTAATGAATCATAAGATTTAACATGAATTTTATAATTACTTCAATTTGTGAAGTATTTCCGGTGCCTTAATTCTTTATTATAGGTTTTCTATGGCAAACAGTATTCAATGTACGTTTTTTTTTTTTTTACTCATTTTTAATAGGAATTTTCTTTTCGAAAGTAAGGTAATTTTATTGACCACTCGTTGTTGTTGCATGCCACCTAACTATGGTCTATTCGGTCAAGTGATTAAATGTATTGCGTTTTTCTATTCATTACGTTCGAATGTTCTATAGGAAACATATTATTTATTTTAATTTATCTGTTCGAAAATAGATTCGTATTCAATACGAAAGTCCATCTAATTAAAATAATATTTCAACTAAAGTAGTAATTAATTTTTAAAAGATTTTTTTCTTACAGAACCGCCTGTATAGTAAAAAAACTTTACTGCCTATGTCATTGAATTTAACGATATTTATATTCTTTACTCCCGTAATCATATTATTGTGACATTGTGTTATTATATTTTTACAGAGTAACATTTTCTAACTTGCGTCGTATTTGAAGCGTATTTTTGGCACATATTACGAAATAAATCACATTTGTCCGAATTAAACTGTAAACGGTACTTGCTTGCCTATACCTTGTACAGGTTGTCTAGACGGATTTAAACCTATAATTTCTGGTTTTAAAATGCATATTGTAAACGTAACTTGATATATATATAAAAAAAACATTGTATTATTATTGATTGAAAAAAATATCTAAACTCCGTGATAACCTGGTGGAATGGATAATAATCCGGTATTCTGGTTATTACATATCCATTATAACTTTCCCTTGAATTAAGAAATGCTCCAGGATGTACACACGTGACTCGTGTATCGGGATAATCATAATAATATTATTATAAATATTTTGTAACATTCTAAAGTTTGACCTTCAGATGAGTGGAGAGTTCCGTGTACCGACTTAGAAAGTAGCGAAGCATGCCTATTAGGTATAACACACTTTTTTAATAGATATTTCACGCCTAAAATGTTCAACAATATTGTATAGCGCATAATATAAAGGTAGACAGGTACCTCCATTGATGTTCGATGAGTATTTCATGACCAAATATTATTATGTATAAAATATGACTATTGTACGTGTTAACAATAAAGCATGTTATCCACTCGATTAGTCGATTATACCAGCGTATTATTATTATTATTGTTGACAGCGTTATATTATATTTATATAACACTGACATGCGTTTTAGTGTCATGGTAACATATAAATATAGAATATTTGTAAGGGTTGTTAGGTATATAAAATCAACGATATAATATTATAGTTGCATTTGAAAAAATTATATTTTCAAAATTGCATGACGTCATACTAATTACCTATATCAATAATAATTATAAATATAAAATACATTTTTCAACTATAATTATTAATTAGATACACGTTCAAATAATAAAAAAAAAAAACATATATTAAAATTCAAAATAAATGACGTGATTGTCGCGTTTCGTCAATATTGTATATAATATATGTATTAATTTTAATTTAGATAATTACAATAAAAAAATCGTTTTTTATGATATAATATAGCCATATAATTATTTTGTGTCATGGCTCATGGTATGTTTATGTATACTTATATATACATAATTTTGTTTTTAATATTTAAATTTAAACCTGAATAATATATATGTACAGTTTATATGAATTCACCATTTCTCCTCGTTAAAATACATACCTATAGTGTATTATAGAATTTTTTTTTTAGTAATATTTCCGGTTATATCATAATTTGTTTTGTTTATTTTTCATTCAGTGCAATTTGTGGTTTTCTTAGATATTAATAAATTTTTAGATTTGCTATCATTATACAATCTCTCATTAATATAAATATATGTATCACTGCAGCGGTTTCCAATGAGTTTTAGACTATTAAAAATTAAAATATGTAGGTATGTAGTATACCTAATATATTTATAGTTTTTTTAGCGACGAGTTTATTTTATTGATCTTGTTATATAACAAATAGTTAACAATACCTTTTTTCAAAAAACCAAAACACTCATTGATCCTTTCAAAATCTGAAACAAAATCAATAATATATGTATTATATGAAGTTGTATGTCCGTGAAATAGCTATGATACAGGTACCTATTGAAATGGTTAGGTCTAATTTTGTAAAATGAGAATTCTATTTGATTTATTTTTTATATTTAAAATATCAAAGGGGGAGAATATACGCGGGTTATACACGAGCTTACCTATAACCTATAACACTGACATTCTAAAATGAGCATAGAAAATAAAATAAGACTATTCACCAGTATACCATTGTATTAATTGTGGTTTTTTAAATACATTTTTTAATAATTTTAATAATTAAATTACAAAACGTTATAGTATAAAAAAATAATATTAATAATATTATTCTAAACAATAAATGAAAACAGGAAACTCTAGGAGCCGTTGAATAATAAATGAAAAGGAAAGTCTTATCCTCAAAATGTCAACATGTTTTATTATAAACATTATTAAATAATATGCTATATAAACACATAATACGTATTTTTGAATAACTATTGTATGTATAGTATATTTTACTGCTTATGTGCCAATCGGACAATATACATTTACATATATTTACATATCATTTACGTACTATCTTAAGTCTTATAAGTTTTTGTATTTTAAAATATAATAATGTTTATCATATATATTTAGATATTTCAAATCATTTTAGTGTATAGCCGTATACACCGTATAGGTATAAGCAGTGGCTAAAATGAAAAAAAACCCTAAGGGATTGAGGGAGTATTATATTTTTATTTAAACTTTAAATACTATTTATATAGACTAAAATAATGTGTAGTTATAAACTTATAATTTTCTGGATGAAAAAATCTTAACTTTTTTCAATACATTAGACATAAAAATGATTTAAATGTATTAATATAGGTATGTATTTTAACAATCAAACAAATATAATATTATTATATGGCATTATAAAAGTAAATTATTTTTACAATTTTCAAACTAAAACTATAATAAAACTGTATAAAATAAAACACCACAACATACTTTATTTTTAATATTTCTCAATAAATTACTTTTAGAACTATATCCATCTATGTGGTTATATATAAAAATATATTATACCTGTAAAATAATTATAAATACACAAATCAAACAAATTTATTAAAATACATTTTTTGATGAGTGGAATGACTAACTGCAACATTTAATCTATAGCAGCAATCTTTTTATAGAAACGTGTGCATATGGTAGAAGCTCGGTAAGTTTTTATGTGGTATCACTGATTCATCAATCACCATAGCAATACGATCGTTCGTGGTGAGTACCAGTTATCATTTTCACAAAGTCTTTTCTGTAGATCACTACCTGATGAATAAATCCATAAAAAAAAAATGTCTTCCACTAATCTCAATGAATTGTCGATCCTATTTTCACTTCTTTATAGTGAATCAGTCAAAGTGTTTGTCAGTCTTATTTTAAAATAATTTAATCAAAGTGTGTAGAAAAACGTCAAATAATAACTGAAATACATTGATCGAATAATTCAAATTTTCTAGTAAAGAATAAACTGTACGTGAAACACGTAAGCATTCGATTAATTTATGGAATAATAATAAAAAAAATGAATACAATTTTAGTAATTAGAAATAATTTGTTTATTATAAAATTGTTCATGAAATATAATATATTATATTTATGTGGGGCCGAGCCACAGCTGAAAAAAACTACATTTGAACACGTGGACCTATATATTATTAATTATTAGATGACAATGAATTTACGGTTTGACCGGAGTTTCGCCAGAGATACGTTTTGATTCTACAGCGAAGGGATTGGCCACTCATTGTATTTTTGAAAAAGGAACTAATGACCATACATGAAAAAAAACGAGGAAAACGAGGAAAAATGGCAAAAAAAGCAAATAGACTTCGACTATAAACGTGATAATATTTGAAATTATCACTTATATTGTTATATCATATGCCTACCTATATGTTTTGTAGACGGACCACACGTCATAGTCGTAGATATTATTATATCGTGTGTATTTCGCGGAGCCATTGAAACCGCATGCCCTACAGCACGAATAGTGGCGTAACTATTAACTATTGGCTACATGCGATAATTATACCTATTTAATGAAATTAAAATTCGCCAAGATTTAAATAATAATAAAGTATAAACAATAAAGAAAGTTAGAATCAAAGAGAAACCTTTTAGGTTTGTATGGTTTTGTTTTTAAAAAAATATTTGACGTATTTTCTCATATAAAATATAACATATAACTATTATATGATTAACTATTTTAATGATATATTAAATACCTATTATTTTAATAACAACCTAACTTAAACAATACCACGTATAGTAGAACAACGTGAATAAGTTCATGGTATAATAATAGATTAAAATTGGTCTAAATATTTTAAAAATTTCATTATATATAAAAAAATAATAGTATACGTAAAGGTATTGGGAAAAGTTTCAAACTTTTATAATCAAGAGTTTTCGAAGTAAAAATTCTTTAATTATAAAATTTTGTCAAAATTACAAATGTCTAGGTTTTTTAAAATTGTGTCGGTGTATTATAAATTTATTATATTGGCATATTGTTATAAATATACAATTATTATGAGGAACCTCACTACAGTGTATTATACACTATACACTATACAGTATACATGTATTATAATTTTAAGCTTTCAGAACAACATCAATATATTTATCATGATTTATAAAAAAAAAAACTATAAATTCCTATAAATAGCTTAAAACTAAATTTTTTTTAAAATTATTTACTAATAGACATTGGAAATTTAAAGTGTTTACAATCACATTGTTTTGAATCATAAAAAAAATCGTTTGAGAATAAATCGTAGGCATATACGTTTAAATATCCAATACCTTTAACATTTGAACTTCAGACGTTTAGAACTAAACTATTGATATGTTTTTGCAATATTATTAAATTTTTTAATAATAATTTATAGATAGTAGTACTTATACTTACAAACATAAAATGTCATCATATTTATTGAAAAAAAAAATAACTTAAAAAAGTAGAAAATTTCAAATATCTTTAACATACAAAGAATCAAAATATTTTAAAATTATATAGAAAATTAAATTGTGAAGAGTTTGTGAAATGTTCAAGTATTTGTAGTAATTTATTTTTTAATTACAACAAAAAATAAAATCTATTTTATCAAAAATCAGTTTTGCGTAAACAAGGATTCGTAATTTTTTTCGTAGTATTTAAAAAAAAGATTTTTTCATTTTTTATCTCTTTAAATTCCAAATTAATTAAATTTTATACTAGAAACCACCCTAAACAAATAACGAATATTGAAGTATATTTACTTTTCCAAAAGGTGATGACAACTTAAAAAAGCACACATCAATGTGAAACCAATACATCCATCACTCCGTTCAGAAAACTATAATTATACCAATTTAACCTCTCTCTACGATGATGTATATGAGTATGATATATTATTATACTTTTATTTAATGTTTAGGTGTTGTATACAATAAACAAATTTAAATTTACTCGTATTTTAAAATTGTTTAGTAAACGATTTGTTTTAATGACAAATTAAGGTGCCGAAGTCCCTCCTTATAATATAAATTAATTATAATATTGTACTCATAGTAGCAAAGTTGTTTTGTAATTCGTAGAATTAGTTTATTTCTGCTCACTTTATTAGTAAAATTTCTTAGAATAATTGTGAGGAGATATGTTTTAATTTAATACAATAATTATAAATAGCGCTGTGCATTAAACGCAATACATGATACAAATTACTATCGATAGTTTTCATTAAACACATATTGAGTTATTTTCATATACCTTATTGGAGGTAGATTTGATACTTAGTATGTATAAGTAAAATTTAAGATTTTAAAATTTTTGAATTATGAACTATGATTTATGTATGATAGGTTCAATCCTAACATTTGGGATCCCAGTATGATATACGCACATCGCACATGCCACTATTGTAACGCCACCAAGTGCACTACGCTTAGCCGTAAACGGTAAATTTCGTCTATAATAAGTCGTTGTTTCAAAACCTATTAGCCATTAGATATTTCACAGTATTATTACAAATTATGGTTAAAAAGATATGTAGGTACCTACAATAGTATGACCTACGAGCTTTCCAGTCAAAAAACACAAAACATCTCGAAAAATTTGGAACAAAACCACATAAAATCTTGTGTTTTGTGATCCGTGGGTGTTGTAACTAGTATAACTAAATCATTATTCAAAATTTGAAATAGTAGTTCCTCAGATATCCATCCTCCATTGATCTTTATGCACTAGATATACATATTTATGATAATTGGTTTGGGAGTTGTGAGAATATGGACAATCTGGCATTCTGGAGATTTCAACAGTTAAATAATTAATATCAATCTATCAGTATGTTTAATAATTTGTAAAAAAAATCAAGTTTAATGAATACTTAATTCAGTAATACATTTTAGTTTAAATTTTTATAAAATCATTTATAATAAGGACTAAATTATTTGTAGTAATAACTGAGAAATAACTGCAGGTTTAATTTATGAAAATTAGATGATCAAAAATCTTAAAAAAAAATATAGCCATTAGAAATATTTTACAGTAAAACCGAAGAGATCAGTTTGAAAACCGGAAGATTTTATCACCACACCACACCACACTCATTAAGTGGTCTAAAAAATCACAAGAATTTGAAAATATGTTATTCAAGTATATTAGGTATATGTATATCTAAAAATTCCAAAAATAAAAATTTAAGTAAGTATATCGTCACGGGAAACAAAGGCTTGGTGAATCACCCAACAATATTGGTATTGCACATAGATGAAGAATATTAATATTATGGTAGGTTGTTGTAGCGGCTATATAATATTATCCCCACCGACCGTGTTCTTGTTAGTTTTTATTTGCGCAGTGATCGCAGTGCTGCGGCGTAGATAATATAGCTAGGTAGGCGTACACGACGATTTTCTAACTATTATTTTCTGTTATTTCGACCGCCGGCTTATTGGCATATTATTATAGGACGTCATTCGCGGCAGTTATTTCCACGATTCCGAGACTCTTCCTCGTTTTCGCGAGTTTCGTCACGCGAGACGCACACACATCGCCGTCTAAATACGCACCGCCGCCGCCGCCGCCGCCGCCGTCCCGGTGGTTACCGGTTTACGTAACCGCCGTGCTGCGAGATACGTATTATAATAATATAAGCACACACAAATAGCACGCACACATAGGCCATGTGTATAATAACATCCATTATTATTATTATTATTATTATATGAGTGTGCAACTGTGCAAGACGAACGCATTACGTGTTTGGTTCTATTGCGCGGGTTCGGTGGCGGAAGGTTATACCGCAGTCGGAGACGGAGAAAACAGAGAGAGAGAGAGAGAAAGAGAGAGATAGAATGATCGAGTGAGAGTGCGACGACGGTAGACGGAGAGAGACGAGCGACGATCGCGTACAGGTACGTACAACTACAGACGCGCGACCTCTTGTCTTACCGCCGACACACACACACACACACACACACAGTAACAATAATGACCTAATCGACGACGACGACGACCAAGTTATGTAGGTAGGTATATACCGCGCGCTTACGAATGTTTAATCATATTATTATTATTATTACAGGTAACCTACCTATCAACACCACCCCATTCCGAGCGGGGACTCCCCTCCTCGACGGCGTTTCCTCTTCCGCCACCCGCCACGTCTAGCGGTTCCCCCCCGATCGCCGCGGCGTTATACGCACCGCAATAATAATAATAATAATATTATACAGTAATTATATACGTCGCACCGCCGCCGCCGCCGCTCGGCGTTTCAACTTTCTTTTG
Organism: Rhopalosiphum padi; assembly: GCF_020882245.1. Lineage (NCBI taxonomy): Eukaryota > Metazoa > Arthropoda > Insecta > Hemiptera > Aphididae > Rhopalosiphum > Rhopalosiphum padi. The sequence goes on along the minus strand of NC_083599.1, from coordinate 3,567,516 downwards.
GAAACGTCCAAAGAGTCTGCGGCGTCCTATGCGCGAGCACCAGACCTCCACAGTGATCCGCACGCACCACATAGGCACACGCACACGGCGCACACACACACACACACGTAATATTTTGTCACGCTCAATCGGTCTTTTATAGACGCGCGCGCGATCCACAGCACGTCGCGGCATAACCGTCGACCATCGACCAAACACGACTTCGCGTCCGTCGCGACATCCATTTCGACGGTTCGAAGAGAGGCGTATACGCAGCTGTAGCCGACGCGGTCCCGCGATGCCCAAGTACACAGCCTCAGGTAAGTTTCGACAATGTACCTATAATCTATGTATATATATATATGACTTTAGCGGCACATACTTACACTGCACACACCGCGCCAAACCGCATCTGTCGATATCATTAGTATTATTATTGCGATTTAAACACACACCGGCTTTTGGTCCCACATCTGCCTGTATACGAATCCCTTCGGTTCGGTTCGGTCAGTCGTCCACTACATATCACACGGACGTTTCGTAAAGCTTATAGTTTTTATCTATATAGTACAATATTTTTGTTCGTGTAGGCTCCGTTCGATAATTGGGAATCGACGATAACTCCAGCTGCTGCTAATGAGATAAATTACGTGTACGAACTCGTAATGTCGGTCGTACACTATTAATTATTGCACGCGAGACTTTTCTTTTCGCTCATTAGAACACGACCGCCAATCCAATATGATAATGTTATTTTTGTACGATGCGTGACATCTGTTTTCAACGGAGTTATATCAAACAAATATATTGTAACAGAACGAACTATTGAAGTCTTTACACTATATCGGTGTAGAACAGAACATTAGCGTGTATTTATTGTCCTAAAAAAATATAAAACCATATTGATATTATTAAATTGTAGTAGGTAGGTGCTGTTTATTGGTTGCGATTGTCAAATATTTATAGATATTTCAGATGTATGATTTAAACATGTTTTTAGATTTACCCATATAATTTGAAAAATAAGGCGAAATACCAGGTCGAGTTTGTCATTGTGTTTATTGCAATTTGATTTTCTGAAATGTACCTGTGTTGTCAATAGTCTAAATTATATGTCGAGAGGAGAAAAACTATATTTAAACTCGTATAAAATAAATTGTTATATATATATATATTAATGTCTTAATAATAAATAATTTAATGTATATTATAATTATTTTATGAAAAAAATATCACATAATGAAAGGGAATAAGTGGGTAACTATAACAAGTTAGTTGCAAAACATCAAGTAAACTGGAAAAATTTTTTTCTAACCAAAAAACTGCATTTTAATTTTTTTCCTAAAATGTATCGTATAGGTATTAATTAAGTATTCATTATTTAGGTAACAAGAGTAATATAAGTACGTAAATAATACACTTTATGTCTGTTTTATTCAATTTTGTTGTTGTGAAAGCTACTTACATTATGAATAAAAGTTACATTATGAAAGAAATAAGTAGGAAACTAACAATAGTTAGTTGCAAATCATCAAGTAAACCGGAAAATTTTTTTTTAACCAAAAAACTGCATTTCAATTTTTTCCTAAAATGTATGGTGGGTATTACATCATTAAATAGTCTTTATTTAGGTACCAAGAGTAATACAAGTACGTAAATGATACGCTTTATGTCTGTTTTATTCATTTTTTTGTTGTAAAAGCTTCTTACATTATATCAAGTTATACCGTAATTCGCGATGATTAAATTTTAAACAAGTTTTATTAGTACCTCTATAAGTAGCGGAAAAAAATTGAAATCGGGTAGGTTTGTGCTTATATTCGATCATAAAAAAAGTATTCAAAACTCAAGTTATTGTTTCCAAGATTTTTGTAAAAATGTGTAACATTTTTTTTGAAAATGCATATATTTTAAAACAATGTAAGATCATTTAATATAACTCAGAAGCTTAAAGCTTAATATATATATATATTTAGCGAAAAATGTAGTTGGGAAAAATCGTTATGATTTTAGAAAAACTGTAAATTTTATATTAAATTACAAACCTACACAGAGTTAATTAGAAATTTGATTTTAAAGTTTAATATCTTCTAACTTCTAACATAACAATTGATAACTTAATAATATAATAAGCCAACATTTTGTATCAATAACTTTTAAATAATAACTATTGGGCATTGATAATCACCAAATATAACTTACTATGAAAGGAATATATCCACATAATATATTTAGATAATTAGTATTGCTTCATTAAATAATTAAAAATAATTTTTAATATTAAATCGTTTATTACGTGAAGATAAGTAATTATGTTTTGAAATAGATTGTCAAAACGCTACCAAACAAGCTACTTTAGGCGATTACGTAAACGGGCTTAATAAAGTTATAATTGATCGGTGATAGTGATTGAACCTGTTATTTAATATAATGAATTTATTTTACTTTTTAAATGATTTTTTTAAAATCATTGCCAATTTATAAATTATTAAAAGATATAATATATTAAATTACAAATATATATTGATATAAAATAAAAATTATCATTCGATTGTGGGTTTAGACTGGACTTTTTTCTTCTAATATGATCAATAGTAGCCAATGGTCATAATAAACTACAATTTTAGTCGTACTCGTATATTATAACTTAGCATAATTTCACATTCACACATAATATAATTTGAGCTTATTAAAAGTTATCTAAAATGAAGTAAAACCTATCCTATTTTTTTTTAAAACTAAATTATATAATTATTATATAGGTGTATTAGTAAATGATTACAAATATCTAAAAAAAAAAGGAACCTTGCCAATTGTTAACAAAAATAATTAATAGATTTTTTTTTTTTATATTGTTCAATGTCAGAAGATATAATTGAATAAATAAATAAAAATCGTAGTATTAAATATGATTTATCTTATATTTATTTTATTGACACAACTGATCTCTAATGGTTAGTTTTAAAATCTTTAGTACTTGTAATTTTATACCTAGAAATGTTTAAGGAAGTTATAAAATGTAATGGAAGAGTAACAAACCATTAAATAATCCAAATAATAAACAAGTACTACAATTTCACTTAATCTTACACAACATTATAATTTATAATGTAATGCGGTCCATTAAAATTAATTCATATTTCGAACATATTATATAGTTTTTGATTTTAACACGGATATATCTTAATAAGAAAACTTAATAATTTTTTATTCTAAAACGTTTTATACATGGCCAATTTGTATAGCTTTATCTAAAATGTTATATTGATCATGTAAATAAGTAAATTTAATAAACGTATATGACATTTGAATTAGATATTATAATTAATTTGTGTTTTATTTTTTTTAATTGGTACCTGACGTTTATTTATTTTATATAGAATAATAATCATAAAATAAACATCCCAAGTTTGAATAAATACGTATCAATTTTTTTTTTATTGCTCATTGCTAATAAATAATAACCGATGTTTAATTTTTTTTTTAAACAAGTATCATACATTATTCTAAAGTTGCGTATTTATACTATTATAAGACATTCATTTTATAATTTATAAATATTATTCATGACGTCGACATTTCAAAGACGATTAATTAGAGTTGTCATCGATTATGTAATATAAGTAGCTTGCATATGAAGTCGTGTCTTATTGACTTGTACAGATGATTATTAAATTAATGGCATGGCAATTATATCTAATTAAACTTATAACTTTATTTGTGTTTAAAAAACGATTTAATTATGTATTTAAGAAAATAAATTATTTCGATATAACTAGGTAGGAAGTTAAAAAAATCTCAGCAGCGATAGCCATCATAAAAGATATAAACATGATTTATATATCAAACAACTACCTAATTTAAATGTAAGCTTTTGACTTAACGACCACTCCAATTATTTTAAAATATAAATAATGTGATTACTCAAGAGGACTTCATAACAATACATATCTGTTATGACTATCATAACTTAACGCAACAGCGACATCACGTTTTGTAGATTGAAATCAGTACACTGAAATCTACTCACGGAATCCAAAGAGAGAAAGGAGACCATTGTATGCGATGATGAATAACTGAAGCGCCTATCGTTATTTATTAGTATTATTAAAGTAATTGAAACTCAATAATTATAAAACAAAACATATTACTCAATATGTGACAGATTTATAAAACAAAGATTGTAGAAGATTCGGTCATAATATTAGTAGGTAAACATACTCTCGACTCATTTTTATAGTATGGATACTATTATAGGATACTATACCTTATGTTTTCTGAGTTGAAACTCAAAACTAACTGAGTGTAATTATTGGTGATGTTATACAGATTGTAAAGACATACAATATAGATATCAACACAAAGTTTATTTAATTTTAGAAAGTGTAATTACGCGAAAATCAAAACAAATTTTCAAAATATTAAGGCGTACACGCATTTTGTTTTAGCTAAACAATAATTAACACATATTTTATATGATTATTGTGCGTGAAATCTCCCTAACGTTACAAGATAGCCATTAGCCATAGGTTGTTTTATACTTACCACATTATACAATTGTATGCCGTGCCTACTGTTGTAAAGGAACCATAAAAATATTTGTAAATTGAATTATATAACTATATTGTAAAATGAGCAAAATTAGAAAGCAAAAAGTTACATTATTGTTTGAGAAAAATAATATGAAAAACAAATATATTATGTTTTGAATTATAAGTTACCAACCTATAATGTTATGACAAGTAATAGACAGTGAGCAGTGAATAAAAAAGAACATAAAAATGTATTCATAATATATAATAGACACAAACGTTTGATTCATGTTTATACATAGGCGTGCGCAGACCTGAATTTCGGGGGGTGCCTACAATTTTTTCGGGCCCTTTTCTTAATTTGGGCCCTCTCTGAACAAGACATATGTACATATGTTATAATAAATTATAATACACGAATAAATATTACTTACATTATATCACATATTAATCGAATATAATATTTCATTAAATAGTTGGATCTAAAATCTATTTTCAAGATAATTGCAATATTTATTTATTATTTTTACTTTTGCAGTCAATAACATAATCATAGTAAGTTTTATCACGCAAATTTAAAATATTTTACGTTGTATTATTTTTTTTATCCCGAAACATAATTTTTTTTACGACATATTTTAGAAAAAATACCATTTTTATTCTAGTAATAACATTAGTTAAAATAGAGACCCATATATATTATATGCTATATGACTTCAATTTTAGGGCTTCAATAAAATGTCGGGAGGTGTCCAGGCATAGTTGGAACCCCCGTGCGCACGCCATGTGTTTATAATAGTATTCTTATTGATTAGGATTTACATTTATATTCAAAATTTGAACTAGAACATAATATCATTTTCTACGTAAGTTTACTTTACAAGTGAAAATTGAATAGAAATTTCTTCTAAAAACTTTGATATCTAATAAAATTACATAACTGACGGCAATATTCTAAGCATCTGGCGTCAATATAACAGGTAATATCTGATGAGTTTCTAAAATATCTTCCGTTGTTGGACAATAATTCCTATTAAAATATGTAAAATATGGATATACATCTACCCGTCATATCGATAATTACTAGCTTCAGTTTTACTATCGCTACGAATGTACATGGTTTCAAGATAAATCTCTTTCTAAATTTCATAATCAATATTATGTCATATTAGAATATCCTCATAACTATTAAGAAAATCTTTCATACTCGCTACATAATGATATGTATATGCTATTAAATATTTGTTAGTTATTTTTGACTACAAATTACTACAACTTAAAATACATTTTCCAATACGATATTTTCGTATTCATTTATGATACTATGACAGTTTATTGGTTGTTGTAACAAAGAAATTATTTTTTATGTCTAATATAGTATACGATTAAGGATAGAGACTATATTTAATATATTTTGATTGTGCAGATGAAATTTCAAGACTAGGTATTAAAAAATACAAACTTATTTATAATAAGTAATTAATTAATTAAATAATATAATTAAAATCATTATTTTATTTTATGGATATTAATCAAAATATTTATTTATAATATTAGTAAATATTTTAAATATTTATACCATGTATTTTATCATTTTTTATACATATATTAAAAAATAATACGATATATTATTGTATATCTTAACCGTGAAAATTTATAATTTTTTTACTTTTTAAAATGACACAACATCTAACCTTTCGGGTCATATGATTCATTTATTCACATTATAGAATAATATACTCCTAGATATGAGTTAGGCATATATAATGAATAGGCAATTTCTGTTTTACATCGATAATAAATCAAAGTTGCCGAATTTAAAAGACCGATTAAGTACCAATCTAGGTGTCTATATACATGTAGGTACTCGTTTGTAACAATATTGTGTTCGTGCCCTCTAGTGTTATATTTCGGAATGATGAATGATAAATTAGGATAGTCGGCGGTGTAATAATGTTGCGTATCAGTGTGTGATTCCATTGTTGTTGTATCAATACATTGTAGATTCATCACACATCAAAACTAACAGTAACATACATTTAGAAATACAAGAAATACAAGTATGGTTGTAAATAATTACGATCAAATTTTGAAAACGATTACTAGACAAAAATAAGTGACAATCAATATCATTAGTTGGGTTCTTGTACTTACATAATAATGCGAAGAAGGACTTGTGATGTACTAATACGATATTTAAGCACTCTCATCTCCTCGAAAAAAAATAAAATAAAAATACGGACAAATCATAAACGCTGATGGCTGATCAGTAATTCCTGACACATACGCAACATTAATATACATGTTATTATTTAACTAATTGCTGTGTAGTGTGTATACGTAGTTGGCAGTTGCGGATATCTGGTGGGGTTGTGTGCACTTTTAAAATCTATTTACTCTAATATCTATAGTAGAGACCGCGCCTCCTAATTCCAGCTCTATTCGTATGCCTCGTGTTGCAGGTGCATATTTATTTCGTGTTTAACTAACTCGTATTTTTTATTTATAAATGCGCCTAACCTTTGATAGAAAGTTCGTACGAGTGAACATTTTTAAGTGGCTTTAGTACCGATGTCACGATGGTTACGTATATTATAATTCTTACGTTATTCAAGTCTTTTATAATATAATTCATGGGAAATAAAGAAAGTTTCACGATTTATTTTTATTTTATACGAGAGCTCAATTTATATAGTAGTAAAGTTCCGGATATTTGTATCATTTAAAACAATAGGCGTAATACAGTAGGCACGGCAATATATGTATACACATTTTTCAAATTAATTGTTATCAACTTTATTACTTTTTTTTATCATCATACTATTTTAATTAATTAAGTCTTTGTTCTAGATAAATACAATTGGATTAATTATAATGTATTAAGATAGATTATAAATTATTCAACTGTATATATTAAAAAAAGAAAACAATTTTGCTATAAGACGTGTAGATATTATCAATATAGGTAGCAAAATAAAGTTGACTGTAAATCTGGTATGAACATAAATTAAAATAACCAGAAAAAAAAATAAGATCATAACGTTCTAGAAAATATGTGTTATGAGTACTGTTTATAGCCTAGAACGTTTTGATACCTTTTTAAAACGAATATATTGTATCATTAAAATCGAGTGTAAGTATATACTCGTTATACTCGTATCGAATGATTTATATTTGCATGCGATACGCTATGATAAATATTATATAATTTATATAACGTAAACACACTAATGATTTGCAAAAGTTTATTATTATTGAATTCCTATAAATAGGTCAGTATGAATATGGTTTTTAGTGTTTTTACTTATTGTACAACATAACGACAAGTAGGCAGCAGACAGGCTGTTTTTATAAACATAAACTAAAACGCTTTTAACTAGGATGATATACCGATAAAAGGACATACCATATTATATATAATGTTTTGTAACTTATATATGGTATAGAATGTAATATTGCGAAATTGTCTATCGCGCAAGTGCGAGAGACTCGAGGGATCGAAACGTCACGATAATGATAATAATAACAACTCAACGGTATTCCTATGGCGACAATTTTCAAACACAAGACTCACTACTATACGTAAGGCACACTACTCGTCGTATACAAACCGACCCGCCGCAAATCGCATTGGACAGGAGCTCGACCAAAATCGTATGCCCATAATTATTGACGGCGGCGGCGGCGGCGGAGAAACGTCCTCGATTGCCGGCACCGCGACAGGATCGTTTCCGTAACCGCGTAACGCAGCAACATGATTATCTACCGTCGGTACTCGCGGTATGTTTATATTTCGAAACACGGCCGTGTGCGTTATGCAGTTATTATTATATCGTTATTGCCGATATAGGTTGCTGTCGACAAACCCGTGTGTTTTACCCGGTTTCCGGTAACGTGCCTACGAGGAGCCCGGTAAGGATTTCGTCGAACGACGCGCGTGACTCGCGTCACCCCGACAGACTTTCTCTTGCCGCCGACGAACGCGCACAATGATAAAAACATATTTTATAATACTACAAAATCGTACCTACGCGCGTGTGTACTATTCTCTAGTGTGTGTATAATAGGTAGATATTATAATATATACGGTGTAGGTCAGGCATGTCAAACTCAAAGTATCAAGTGGGCCAAATATATTGAAAAGTTTACTATTTGGGCCGCACATAAAAATTTAGCGAAAAAATAAATATTTTGTACACATTTTTCAATTTTGTTCTTTATGTTTACGAATACAGCAATTACAACTAAATTAAAAAATTAAAAAACAAATGAACATAAATTTAAATAAAATATAAATCATACTAATTATTTATGAAAATATATATAAGTGTTGTATAAATTACAAAAAAAACATATTAATAATTTTTTTTAGACGATATTTGACACCTCTTTTCTCCCACCAACTTTTCAATTTCGGGAGAAATATTATTTGACGAAGCCACTTTTAATACTGCATTTAAATGTGTGTCGGTAAATATAAATATATATAAAACCATCATTAATCCAGACCTTATTCGATTATAGTTTATCAGAAGATAAGACAGTATAATAATGTATACCAAATAAACCATTCTCTAAGAATCTAAAATAGTCATTACACGACATTAATATTTTCTTTTTTGCAAATTAATATTGATAGTCGCGGGCCATAAAAAAATGAGCCGCGGGCCGCGTGTTTGACATGCCTGGTGTAGGTTGTACGAGCGGTGCAACAAACATTGTCCGGATCAGGCGATGCGTATACGTATTATCGTGCTGCAGGTCGTCGTCGTCGTCGTCGTCTCGGGGGCCGTTAACCGAGCCCTTTGCGAATTCCGTTTGCGGTACTTCTGCCGTTTTCTTTTTTCGTTATCCCGGCCGCGATCTCTGCGGGCCACGTCGGCTGCTGCTTTTGCATTTCTAATTCGTGTGCGAGTCAGTGACGGCATAACATCATAATGCTAAGCATTAGCCCGTGCGTCCCGGTCCGTTGCACTAAGTCTGCGCCGTACGAGTACCTATAATACCCAGTAGGTGTATTATTGTGTGTATGTATATCATTATTCTCTCGTGTTTCCATTCGACGAATCCGACAATGGGTGAAAGCGAGTAGGAAACACGATCGACCGTTTTATATTATATACATATTATACGCGGTGTTCTACGCGTGTGTTCTACGCATAGTAGGTAGACCTAATGGAGATCAGTACAACGACCGAATAACTACGTTTGGTCGTCATGACGTTATATAATATTATTATATTTGGTCGGTCGTGTAGAAGAATATATTGTGCCTACCCGACAACTATAACGCGACTATTGCGACCGTACAGACGTTTCGTCGTAAAATTATTCGCGATTAATAACTGTTTCGTTATCCAAACGGTACGGCTAAAATTAAAAATATAATTCTGCCGATAACGTATTATCAATATCGTGTCATTTCGGTCGACGAAGTACGGTAGATATTCATATTTTGTCGTTACCGCGGTGGTATAATGTTTTTAACTCATCACGAGTTTAAATTGTAACAAAATAATAAGTAGTGAAAGCTGGGCACTAAGGCAGAACCACTTTCATGATTTTATTGTAACTATATGTAATAATTATTATTCGCTAATTTATACAATTAATATGGATACCCAATTGAAATGGTATCGAGTCATTATGGTCAACGAAACCGTGTAGAAAACATGTTTATAATATCGACTTAAATTTATCGATTTATATAATTCAACAATATTCTGAGAAAGGTGAGGAATTTATTTCGTTTTTTTAACTCGTCCCACGAGTACTGTGATTTTTTTTTTTTTTCTAAAGTAGTAGTCAACTGTTTTGTACAAATGTCAATTGTATTTTGTTTTTTGGAAACTTTCTAATGAGTAATGACACATAATGGTTTATTTTTAACTTATAGAAAAATCACACATAAATATTACAGATTAACAGATTAGGTATTATTCATAGTTGATAGTTCATTTGATTAACATATTATACGACCTGTAGATTTATACGGCTTGTGTCAGAGATAGGGAGTTATGACTAGGTATATATTATTATAAAATTAATATAAACATATATAATCGGTAATATTACAATTACTACATTATAAATAATAACTCAAATTGTTATTATTACTATATATTATATACATTTTTTTTATGTAACGAATTAAAATATTATGTTTAGTTATAAGCATTATAATTACCTTGCACTATTGAGCGGTATAATGATCTTTTAAATAATATAATTTAAGTAGCTAAATTAAGACGCGTAAAATAAGTTACTTTGCACAGAAATATTTTTATCTCCACGAAATGAATGATAAAATTTTAAAATATTATCACAAGTGCAATAAATCGCCTAAAACTATTATATATATTTTAATTTATCATGCTGATGATTTACGTCGAACTACAAGCAGTGTAGTTAATACAACGATTAATATGAACATATGAAGCAGAATTAAAACTGTGCCTCCAAGTAAAAAGTTATTTTATAATTTTATTATTATACTATAATAATATTATGTATTGTATAATTCAGTGTATATAAAAATGTTCAAAAAAAATTGTTTTATTTGTATTTTGAACGAAAACCACTTCTTAGCGCCAAAATTATTTGGAAAAGTATGAGAAATTTTTAATAAAATACAATTGGATAAGTGGTATTGAGGCGAGACAAAATGCTGGCAAAACACGTTATAATAATATATTGTATCATGTCCGTATTAACTACCAGTATTAATTCGTGCATAATATTTGAATGAAAATAATTTAACAATGTATAGATAAAAACAATGTGGTTATTCGGATATTACAAAGTTAATACATTCAAATCGTTATTAAAACAGTTTTATATGAGTTAAGAACTGTATAAATATTGGTTTTTATATAAGTGATTAATTATTATGTTCTACACGAGTGTATGTCTCATGAGTTATAAGTATTTAGACGTACCTATGTATGGGTAAAGAGGTATGCTATTTTAATTAGCATAATAACACTATTAGTTACCTTATTATTTTTATAATATCATTTTTTTTTTTTTTTTTTTTTGTAATTATGATCATTAAAAACTTAACCTTCTATTTAAATCAAATTAATTAATTGTATAGTAACTTATTACATTATAACACTCATAATTTGATTGAGTGTTAATAAATATATCAAAGTAGGAACCATTGTCTTAGTGTTTGAAGAGACTTTTTCTTGTGAAAAAAATGCTCCAATCACCAACTTTGATAGTGGTATCTGTTAGAAAATTTCAGAGACACTTTAAGGTTTTTTAAATCTTCATGTTAAATGTTCATGATACAATAAATTATGGTGTAAAAACGAAGTTATTATAAACGCAGGAGAGTTTACATGTACCATCCAGACGATACTGAACTCGACCATGAAAAGTTTACAATCTAAAATAGAATTTACAATCGTTCAAATTTTAACTGTTTAGTACTTTAGGATTTTGGGGTCTCAAAAGTAAATGATTTCAATAATTAACAAAATAAATAACGAAAAAACGAAATTTCTTACACAAAACCAGTTTTTGAGAATGTCGACGTTTAAGTCACTTCTAAAACATATTACATTTTTAAAATTATTTTGGATATTTTTAAGCTATTTATTATCATTTGGAATTATTGGCTTTATTTAATTTTCATTCCAATTTATAGTAAAAAAAGCTTTAATAGGTACATTGTAACGTATTTAGGTAATTTGTTCTACAGCAATTAAAAAATATCAAAAACATAAGTAAATTATATATGTGCTTGAATTTAAAATTTTTATAAAATCCACCATATTTTGAATTATTTTTTGTTGGTTCAGAATCGTTTTTCATTGGATACATTGATTTATTGTTGAATTCAAATTTAACACTGTATTATTACAGTAACCTAATCAATGACAAGGTACACACTTGACATCTACTTATATTGCAAAGCGCGCGATTACATATTTGTGATTTGTCCGCCTTTTTTTACTTGTGTTAAACGATTTAATCAATTAAGTAGTGACATTTTAAAGCAGTGTGGGTAACACACATTTCGAGTTTACATATTATATTATATTTATACAAAATGTTTTTATTTATCTCAATGCAAGTCAATAACGCTAAGAACTCGATTAATGTTTATACTTTTTTTTGTTGATATAATTAAAATTTAAAAACTTGAAACATAATATTTTCTAATTAATTTACAAAATTCATATCATTAAATTCTATTAAAATATTGTTTTCAACTTTATATAAATGTCATCATTTATGAAAATATTATATTTCGGGGGTATCTAAAATGAATTTAGGCTTATAATTCAATAATTGACAGTTGTTGTGGTATTCCAGTAAAGTTTCTGGTGAACGCATATAATATGTTATACTCGTATTACATATATAAAATGATTTTAGTCTTATTATTCCGTTAAAACTAAGTTTCTTTATCAATTCCACGCGGAAATTTACATACTATTAATTTAGTACCTATCTAACAATATCAAATATTAGTATATTACAATATACCTACGTCCTACATGACTAACACAAGAATGTTATTAACTTTTAATACGAATAATAATTGTTTGCAACAATTACACATCGGTGTAGATTAAAGTATTCTTTAGTTTATGGTTGTCCATTGTCATGTGTCTCGTTTCGTGAATAATTGCGGTTATTCGACTATTATTCTTCTTATATGACTTACAAAATATAATTATAATGATAGGTCTAAAACTATGGGAAATATACTGGTTGGTGACTATATATATATATATATACAATTTAAAACCTTGAAGCTAAAAACCTTGATAATGAGTTTTAAGAGAGTGTAGAGTGTGAAGAGTCCTTCTATCTTTGCCATCTACCGCAAAACATTAAAGATGACAAATAAAATACTCACTTATCACTCAATCATTTTGTTATTAAAAAAAACAAATGTTATACATATATTTATATATCACTCAAAAGATTATTAATAATTTATTTGTTGTTTCAGAAATGGCTTCGTTCGAAGAAGGTTTCTTAAATTATAAGCCACCCGTACTTCCAGATGAATTTAGTCATCTTCCCGATCGAGTGTCTAAGAGTTTTGTCGGTAAAACTATTTTTATTACCGGAGGATCTGGATTTCTCGGAAAGGTTTTAGTCGAAAAGCTTCTGAGGAAATGTCCAGACATCGAAAGAATTTATTTGCTACTTCGAACAAAAAAAGGTAGCAATCCCAAGCAAAGAGTGGAAACTATTTTCTCATCAGTGGTAAGTTTATAAAAACAATATTATTTATTTATTATCATTATTATTTTCACATTTTTCCAAGAACTGCATACTTATAAAATATTTTTCAATTCCATAGCTGTGAGTCATTAAGTTTTTCAAATTGTCCATTAGTATTTTTCTTTCAAAATTATAAATAGCTTTTGTAGGTGTCTAATTAATTTATAAAATATAAATTATACTTCATTACCATTTACTTCTAATGAATGCAATAATTTTCAAATAATAATTTGATAACATTTTATATAGAAATATAGATTTTTTTTTTGTAATATTATCCAACTACAACACTATATTTACAAAAATTAAAAATATTATAAAAATGTCGAATTACACTATCCGTTTAATAAATTGTTATAGTCTACAGATATAGTATATTAATATGAAATATATCTTTATAAACATTAGGATTTTATTGCCAAAAGCCAATACGATAATTTACTTTCTATATTTCTATTCATTGATTCATATATTCATTCGAAGAACAATAATGATATTGTATAATGTCTTAAAATCTATTAAAAGTTATACCGTTAACAGCTACAAACTTCGTTTGAATGACGAAAACAGCACATATCCCTTAGGTTATCATACAAATGTAACTTGTAGTATAATAAAAATACATATACCCATTGATAGTTTTACTTGCTATAAAAAAGTAATATAATATAAAAATGTATAATAAAATAATACCTTTATAGCTCGAAATAATAACACTATAATAGCCTACAAACTGTACGCATTCGATTTCTCTTGTATGGTATTGTCTCTCAAAACATCATATAAATTGAGATATTTAATTCAATAACTACAAATGATTTTATTAGCTATAATAATATTATTATGTACCTATAGTAATAATACCAACGAGTTTCCCGAATAAAAATAAAATGTATATAATCAAAATATAAAAAGTAGATGGGTATCTATAATAAAGAACAATTACCTTTTATTTAACTATTAATATTCTCTTAAAATATTTTACTACAGTATAAAAATAAAATCAGAAGTAAGAATACAAGGTGAAATCATTAAGTTTTAGATTCTATTATATTTCTTTTTTATTTGTTGTCTATAATTAATTATCTATAAGTTCATAATTTTTCTCTAGAAAAGTGAAACTAATTTGTATTACGAAGGGGTCAAAAATAAAAAATTGTTTGAAAAACCGTCAGGAAAAACAATAAAACTATGAAAAATGGGAAATTTAATAACGGTAGATAATTGAAATTTCGCTAAATATTATAAGTTTTTACCATTTTAAATAAATTATAACATTTTAGTAAAATTATGTATCTTTTTAATACAATATTATATGAATCAGACATTTTCAGTTATTTGTTTAGTTTTTATTTAAAATTATTGTCAATAAAAAAAAAATCATTCTGTCAAAAAACTTTAAAAATTCATAAAAATTTCTCATAAATTGTTATTAGTGAAATAAGAAACTAAGATTGAGTATAATTCCGTAAATATTTCTTATAAGCGTCCAAAGTTTAAATGTTGACTAATTTCTTTAATATTGTTGTAATTCAAATACGAATAACCGTAGATTTTTGATATTTTTATCAAATGTTTGTATAATCATTATTATAATCATAATACACATATTATGGTATAGTTTTCAAAACACTTATTTTGAATCTTTTTTAGTTATTTAATATTCAAAGGTATTAAATTTTCCTTTTTTTCTCTAAAATTATCGATAAACATATTTTCGTTCGGTCAAGAAGTTTGCAAATTTTGATAATTTATAAGTTGTTCTTATAAAGGTATAAATAGCTTTTTTTTATTTTTAGATATTTTAACTTCAAATTGTTTGAAATTTTTCAAAATCAGCTAATTATTTTTGTAGTTAGTAATTTATAAATTGTTCAATTTTTATTGTATTGACTTGAAAATTTAATACACGGTTATCATGATGTGTTAATATTGAAATAAAAAAATCATATAATATAATTTTTTTTATAGATATTTGAAACTTAAAATTGGACAAAATTAGAAATTTAAATGAATTTTAACGGTTTTAGTTATTTTGTTGAATTATAAAAACATTATTTGTAGAAACTTTAAACTTTTTGATAGTATATGTTATTTTAGTTTTACTAAACTTAATATTATTTCTCAAAATATTAAAAATAATTGAATGCTATTTATTCTACAAACCACAAACTTGTTCACATTAAAAAAAATTGGACTAGACTACTACTGAATCAAATAAATAAATATTTTTTTAATTGTCTAACAATAAACAATTTCTTTCTTATATTTTTTGAAAAAAAAACTATAACTTTTAATACCTATATTTTTCCAAGAAAAGGTATTAATAGATTTGTTGTTATTTAGAAATAAAATGCAAATAGTAGAAAATAATATAGTTTTTAGAACATAAAATATAATTACCGTTTTTTTTTTTTAGTTTAAACAGAAAAAATTACCATCTTATTTAATATTCTTGTGAATTTTAAGTTTTTTATTTATCCAATTTAAATTTAGGAATGAAACCGAATATTTCTGTTGCTCAAAATAGTTAACATCATATTTATATATTTATACATACAACATACTACATACATACATTTCAATCAATATTTATGTATATGTTTATTGTTAAATATTTTTACAAAGTTGTTTGATATAATATATTATAGTTTAAGTGTAAATGGCACAGAGGCCATGTTAATCGTCAAAACCCATTTTTTTAAACGAATATAATATAAATATTAAATCCTAAGAAAAAGTAACATTTGAAGTAGTTTCAATGAACCCTTCAATCAAGCTATCCTGTCTTTGTATATTTTTTATTTCTACATATTACTTATCGTATTGAGTGAACACAAATTGTAAATTTTTGTTTTAATAACAACAAAAAAAAAAAAAAAAAATTATTTAATAAGAAATATTTAACTAATTTTGTAGATAAAATATAAAATTTAAAAATAGTTAAATCATTTTAAAACAAACTATTATGAACTCATTGTTATTTCGATAATCTATTGGTTAAAATAATAAAAATAAATCGATATCTAACAAATAATGTAAATACGTGTATTTTGGTATCTACATAGTGTATTAAATTACACTGCGCTATTGAAGTTAAAATATCAAATAGATAGGTATTCAAAAAGTCTAAAATATAATTAATAGTATTACTAAATATTATTTTCAAAAATATTCGCACAATCATTCTACCATAATTATGTTTTAAACAATTTTAACGAATCATGCTAGTAGTACGCGTAATGATATAGACATAACAATATAGTCTAATACATATTATTATGATTGCTGTAAGTCGCACGTTATAGTAACACAATTTATTACTTTATTTTTACCTAATTAGTTATTAGCTGACATTGTTTAACGGTTAATTTTACCAATCTGCCACTTTCATTATTACGATGATTAAGTTCAACCGTTTTGTGTTAAAAACATTATTATATTATTTGATATTTTTACAGTAGATAGATACTATCTGACTACGTCAGTAAACCGTCTCTAACTATTAAAAATTTGGAAAAAATTAATATCATAATAGACAAATTAAGTTTCTAGATTAAAGCAGTATCGTATAAACAACTGCAGGATAAAAACTATTTCGAAATATTTTTATAAGCATATAGATTCAACACCAATTAGTCATTCAGAGAATCTAATAAAAATCCAAATGAGACTATCTTTTATAAATAGGTATTGGTCCACTTAAAACAATTTTGGCACCAGAAGTCCAGAGTTTCTATTGTGACAATCAATGACGCATGTGTATGTACATACATACATACATACATACCTATATTTATACATAAAACAGTCACAAATATATTTTATTATTATCTATTAGAAGAACAAGACAAATAGATTATAATTATCGAAATAAAACACGAGGACAAATCTTAACTCTTTAATTTAGTTTAATTAAGAAATAAAAATGATAATTTCAAGCACAGTTATAATATGGTAATCGATCACTTAACAGTATAACAATAATTTATTAAAAAAAAAAAAATAAATATGCATTTACTTATAAGATGTTTAGAATCTTTAAATATTCAAAATTTCTTAAATTGTGTAAAACATACAAAAATACACAAATTAATATGTTGTAGCATATATTTAAGATTTGAGTTGTAATATCTATTAGGAAATGAATCTGCGTCATATTAGTTTTGGGATAATACACAATTCCTTAAGAAATATACAAATTACAAATATATATTCTAAGTCCTGCCAGTCCTGGTGTTAACATCTATAACTATAAATATATTTTGTTTTTATGTAGGTAAATAATGTTATGTAGTTATGATTTTTTAATTTATGCAGATAGTTTTTTAATGTCTTGTTAAATTTTAATTACACGTTCAGTAATAAAATATTTATTTCAAACAAATTATAATTTTGGTATGTGTCATATTTGTTGTAAAAAATTCAGTTATTTTTAATTATACGCTTGATAAAATAAAAATATTGATAATACATTATCGACTTGCGTTGAACTGTAATATTTGCTTTTTAATCATCATAATAATAACAATATAACACAATATTGGCCAAGTTATGGTTATACATTATTTAAGTTGATATTGTAAAAATATTGTGAAATTCAACGTAATAATGTATAATATTATGATAATATTTCAAATTGCGACTATAGATTAAGCTTTAAAGTCGTAACACTCGTAACTAAAGTGGACAACCAGTTCATATATCGGCCTACTATTATATAGAGCTATACTCTATAATGAAATTAATTTCGATTTTAAGTTCAAACGAATTGCACGTGACGTGAACGTATTACGAATAATGATCTACACGTGTTACGTAAAATCTCATTTTTTACAGCCACTTGTACGTCTGTTTTAGTTATTCGACCATCTGAAGGAACTACGGGGTGTGGAAGTACTGAATAAAGTGTACCCAATAGCCGGTGACGTGAGTGAACCAGATTTAGCCATCAGCGAGTCGGACCGTCGTTTGTTGGCGGACACCGTGCAGATCGTTTATCATGCGGCGGCTACCATTCGATTCGACGAGGCATTAAAGAAAGCCGTCTTGCTCAACACCAGAGGCACGAAACTGGTATTGGCACTGGCCAAGGAAATGAAAAATTTGCAGGTACGATTTTTTACAAGTCTATAATACGTTTGCCTACAACTACACGGTCGTAGTGCCTTCGTTACGACGAATTGAATTGGAACTATACGAGAGTAGGTATATATTTTATGAATTTTACAAAAATTGATTTGTTTACCGTGTACACATATTGTACATTTTACTAGAGAAGTGAGAAAACCTGTGTAAATTATATACATTAAAAATAACTAATGATAATTGTAAATTGTAATTGTAATTGAATATTGTAAACTAATTAGTTTACAATAGTAAACAGTTAACTTTAAAGTTTACAATATTCAATTACACCGTGTAAAAACTTGGATAGAACATACAAAATACACCTACTTACGAGTTTAATGTCTGTACAGGTATTTGTGCACGTGTCGACTTCGTACTGTCATTTGGACGAAAAAGTGTTATTCGAAAAGGCGTATCCGCCGCCAACCGATCCGCATAAATTAATCCAAAACATGGAAATGTTGGACGAACATTCTGCAGAAAATATGACTAAAGAGTGGGTTTCGCGTTAAAAATATAATGATCGCACACCGTGTCGATCGCCATTAATATGCGCTTTTTTTTTTTATTTCCTTACAGGATTCTCGGCAGTTTCCCAAACTCGTATGCGTTTACGAAATGTCTTTCTGAACATTTAGTGGTGGAACAGAGCGAAGCTGGAATGCCTTGTATAATCGCTCGCCCATCCATTGGTTAGTATTTTTTTATTTATTAGCAACGCGCAGTGGCGTACGCAGGATTGTACAATGGGGGGGGGGGGCTTGAAAATAAAAATTACTCAACTGAGTAACAAGCGCATTGGCTTAAAAATTAAAATAGTTGCTTTTTTATTTCTTACTTAAATTAAACATAGAATAAACAAAAAATATATGAACAAACTAAATATAAATTGATATTATAATTATATAAGATTATTGATACCCATCTATGGATTTTGGTCGTAATCACAGACTAAGATAATATAATACCTATATAATATTTATTAATAACTTAGTCCGTGGTTCTAATAAATGGGTAAATTGGTATACGCTGTATTAACTCGTTGGTAGATTTAAAAACAAAAATAATAATACGGGCAATGGGGGGGCTTCAGCCCGTTATCCCCCCCTCCTCCTGCGTACGCCACTGGCAACGCACTTACGATTTCCGTGTACCCCCGTCGGTATGATTTACATTTTACACTGTTACGTTTTTGTTACCGTTACAGTCATACCGATATGGAAAGAGCCTCTCCCCGGATGGACAGACAACATCAACGGTCCGACGGGCCTGCTGATAGGTGCCGGAAAAGGAGTCATCCGTACAATGTTCTGCAACAATCAAGGTTACGCCGATTATCTACCGGTCGATATTACCGTTAATGGCATATTGCTGTTTACGTGGAATTATATAGACAACAAGTAAGCAAACGAATATGTATTTGACACTTACCACTTTGTACTTACATACTTATTTAAATATATTTCGAAATCTATTTAAAATAGAGAATGATAAGTAGGTATTCGTTCAAATATTTATGCAAATTTATTTATTTATGCATAAATAATTTAGTACTCGAATACTTATAATATAAATATAATAATACTTCTGCACTTCTTATTTCTTTATCGATATCAGTCGTGGATAGTCACCACATATTCGTAGAAATAATTCAATACAATAAATTAATAAAAATACATCGGTTTCCCAAAAAGACTACCTAAAATATATTTTTAAATCACCTCTTGCTATATCCGTAATCCACCTACATTCTGTATACTAGATTACCGACACAAAAATTATAGCATTAATGCGTCGATCAATCGTATGCCGATTTCTTGTGATAAATTAAAAATTATGATTTCGATAGACTATTTATCCCTTCTATACGTATGCAAATCAAATTTATAAATGTATGAATAGATTTCAGGGTTTTATTTCCAAATAAATAAACACATATTAGGTCTTATTTTTAATTTTGTATTTATTTTAAGTTATAAATGTAATCGTTGTTTTCAATTTTAACAATAATCAGGTGCGTTGTGTAAAATAAACTTATTTAAAATACATTTTTTTTCTCTCAGAGGACATCGGCAGAACGATTTGCCATTTAACTTCCAGCCAAGAATGGAGAGTAACATGGCAAGAGATTATTGACATCGGAAAAAGTATTGTCACTACTGAAGTACCGTTGAACGGCGCAGTATGGTATCCTGGTGGTAGTATGAAGAGCAGTAAGCTGGTACATAATATATGTGTATTTTTTTTGCACACTATTCCAGCTTACTTTTTAGATGCTATTATTTACATGTCTGGCAATAAACCATGGTAAGGATAACGGTCGATGAAAATATATAATCCATTACGTCTTATATTTTATTGAAAATATAAATTGCGTTCATGAAACGTGTTTTATAATATTGATACTGAAAAGTGTAGAAGAAATAGATTTCTATCGAGCACATTCATTTCTTAAATATTTGTTGTCCTTAATGAATGCATGCACGAGAGATATTCAGTATACTTATTTTATTTCTCTTGAATATCACAAAATGTCAAACACAAATGGATATTATACAACGGTAGATTAATATTAGCAATTCGTTTTTTCTTTCAAAGCCTGGTACGCATTCAAGACAGAATAAACAAAGGATTTGAGGTGTTTGAATACTACGCAAACAACCAATGGGAGTTCAGAAACGAACACGTCCATTATATGAGAAGAATTATGAATCAACGAGAGAAGTTTGAGTACAAGATTGATGGAAACGATATGGACATTAGAAATTACTTCAGAGATTGTATTATGGCTGCTCGAATTTATATTTTAAAAGAAACTCCAGACACACTGCCTAGAGCTAGAATTCATATGAAAATGTAAGTTTTAAACATAAATTAATTTGTCTATTTTCCATTCACACAAATTAATAAAAATACTTACTTTAACGATGCTATACAGAATACTGAGTTCGTAAATACCCAATATTTAACCGTTTGGTTTTAATGTTAAATGTTATATTCGTACCTATTAACTATAGTTTAATATTTTTTGTTTCAGAATGTACTTTGTCGATATAATCGCCAAAATATTATTTTTCGGTTTACTGTTATGGACTTTATTCAAATGGTCTGATACAATTATAGCAATTGGACTATTATTATTCAACCTAATACGGTTATTCTTCAAGTCAATATTTTCAACAATCAAAAGTGACACTACCGTTGGACCGATATTGAATAAAGAGCTTTAATCATTTATCATACGTTATTATTATTTTGTTTTAACGATAATAAACGATCCTAACTTACAACATTTTAGTATTAAAAAAACATATAAAATCAAAACAATGCATGTACATTTACCATTTTTAAAACTGACAAATCTATCAAATCTCTGTTTATTTTTATAATTATATTTTAAATCTTTTAAAGTGTATAGATTACACTACAATTCAAAAATGGTTTATTCGAGAATCATTATATTGTTTTAGTTATATTTTTAAGTTACAAAGTATTTTATTATATTTTATATTTAAAAGAAAAATATACACAGATTTTTATTTTATTGCATTATTGCATTATTGATGGTTCTAACAGTATTATTAGAAATATAACATAATAAACTCCTTTATATATTTGTTTAATAAAAGTACCGACCACTTAAGTTTATAAGTCAATACGCGACTATATTTTGTTACTTTTTTTTTTTAGAAAACATATGAATAATATATAATTTATAATTTTAGTGAACAATATAATTATGGTATTATAAATATTATAAAATAAAAACATAAACAACATCTTCTATTTATACAAATGTATAATATGGATTTATTTATTCTTACAAACATTTATTTTAGATTATGATCTGAACAATACTTATATGTTAGTTTTAAAATGAGCTATTTATAGAAGTGTTTGAATTTTTTTTGATAAATGTTGTTGGTTTGAAATTTTTAGGTAGATTAAAAAGCACTTTAAAAATTATCATAAGTTGTTTCTACTGGAATTTAAAAAAAATGTAAGCAATTTTACAAATATTTTGTATGAGTTGATGAAATTGTAAATTCAAACAACGATCCATTATTAATGAATATTGTATTTTATTGTAATTACGAATAACCATAAACCCTTCAAATTTTCATCGAATGTGTATATTATAATTTTCTATTTATGGAATTATTTTACTGTTAGGTATTAATTTGTAAGTTAAAATGTTAACAACATTTGTCAAAAATTGTTCAATTATTTTTACTTGTTAAAAATGTATGAAATTTTTAAGTTTTATGGCTAAGGCTCTTCATCGTCATACAAAGTTCTTCATTAGCAGTTTATTCAACAAGATATTATACACTTATTAATTTCTAAAGGAAAGCTTTGATTGTATATGTATTTGTTTGATGGCTATGCTCGCGAATAATTTTTATGGTGGCAATAATATATTGCCTTATATATTAATATATTCCCTTTATTATTCGTGTGATAATTTCATATAAAAAATAAACAATAAATAGTATTCAAAATTAATCAGATAATACAATAATGATTTAAAATTGTATTAATAATTTATATTATTTAATCGCTATTAGGTATGTGTTTGATATATTTAATATTTCAAAAAAAAAAAAAAAAACTTTTTATAAATCAGACACAACAAACAATTTGGTAAAATAAGTTAGATAAAAAATCTATGTCAATAATGTATAGAATTATATAGGTAATAACTAATAAGTCCTCTTATTTTAGAAATATTTAATAATAATAATAATAATAATGAATTATAAGTTATAATTTATTTAGTTTACACAAACTTTTTTATTCTAGTTATAAGTTTAAACATTTTTTTTGTAAATAGACCAGTTTAATTTATGTTTCACGAAACTTCACCTTTTTGTTATGTATATCATAAGTAACATCGATAGAGTTAATCATCTTTGCTAGGTACCCGATTTATGGCGGTTGTAAATAATTGTTACCCTTATTAATACAGAAAAATATATTATATCATTTTTATTAGAATGTAGCAAAGAAATTAATTTTTTTTTAAGGCATTAGGAAAAAGTCTGTTGAAACTTAAAGGTCAAATTATTGAGGTACACATTTTCAAAATGATTGAATTTCATTTTGGTTTAGAACAATTAGTAATGGTTTCACATAGATTACTGTCAATAATTTTTATAATTATTTATTACATGGTTAAAAATAAGTTTTATTTTATCTATAATTACATCGATGTATACAAACATGATAAGTAGTTTTTTATATAAACATTAAATGTTATTAGCTATTTTTCAAAAACATAATATCTCTCATAATATTATCATTGTCCTGGCAAAAGTCACCTCAGGTGAAAACCGAGATTTTTTCACATTAAGAGTAGATCTAGCTGTTCCGTCACGGTGGTGCATGTGCATTAGATGTGTTTAATAATGTGTGAAGCTCACGTCGATCAAACGGTTTTCCAAGTGTAATCGAATAAATACGTGTTTAACAGTCGCAAGATGCGGTGGAAGTGAAATACGTCAGACGGCAGCGGAGTTATTATTTACAGTGTACTATTATATATAAAAATTCCAGTCGACCCTGTCCTATAATTACACGTATCTGTATGACTCCAAAAAGGAAAAACATATTATTCTCATTTCTCAGTATAACTTTATCAAAAATTTTGGCCACCCCTGGACTCTAAAGTAATCTATTTATTTATCTTTTTTTTTTTAGTTATCTGCGGGTATTTAGGAATTCACTCAATAACGCCCAGACCGAACCGTTGAGTCTAGAGATTTGAAATTTTGTACAGAGGCCCCTTAAGCAATGCATAGGGGCGCACTAAGAAAGGATTTTTCAAAACTCGACCTCTAAGGGGGTTAAAGCTATGGATATATATGTATTTTTAATTGTTTAATAATGTTTGTTATTTTCTCTAAGTGGTCGGTACTAGGATACTACTAGGATACTAAAAATATGTCTAATTACTTTGTTTTTAAAATTTATTTTGTTATAATATATATCAGCCCCTATTTCAACCCTTTACAGCCCTTTTTTAGTATTTCATTTAAATCGGTTCAGTAGTTTCGGAGCCTATGCAATACAAACAATCAAATCTTTCCTCTTTATAATATTATTAGTATAGATAATATGTAAGTATATATAAACTATATTATAATGTCAATGATTATATTTTAAGTGGGAAGGAACATTCGTATATTTAAAACTTTTAAATAAAGTTTATTTTTAAATTTTTTGTTTTGGAACATCGTTCTAGATCTAAGTACAGATAAATCATTACCTTGTTTTAATCCAAGTGCAATTCAACTAAAATAAGTGCAATTTGGTCTTACTTATATTTTTTTGCAAATTTAATTACGTTAAATTTTTTTTTTTAAATTGTATGACTTCCAGCCAAATTCTTCTTCCAAATCATCTGTGTAAATACTATTCACTAAATATAGTAACTATAACTTGAAGCTTCGTTATTTTTTTTAATAGGTGAATTGCTTTAATATTTCTTAATTCAGAAAAAATTAAAATTTGTCATACATTGCATTTGAATAGCACGTCATTTTTATTTATTTAGTTGAACAATTATAACGGTCATTATAAGAATAATTAATGATCCGTTTTTAATTTTAACCTTATTAGAAAATAATAAATTCTACAAATACGTTCTTCTTTAGAAAAAAATATTTCTATCTTTGATTTTGGTTTCTTTCCAAGAATATATATTTACAGCACTCGTTACTGTTTTGAGTTTTTTTAAAAAATATTTTGTAAACTTTTTAATTATACTGTTTTAGTATTTTTTAATTTTTTAAAGAAATACAAGGGATACCACACAAGACAAAACAATGTTAATTAGCTTTAAGACTTTTTTAGATTTTTGTCTATATAGATTGGTATATAGAAAATAAAATATTTTCTTATTTCCTACCTAAAATAAAAATGGTAAATATTTTTACTGAAAGAAAAATTCCATATTTTTATCGTGGATTGCTTGTGTGAACAACATTCGACTTCCATTAAATTACTTTTAACATAAAAATTAAGAATATTCAGAATATTTACTTCTGCTGCATAGTTAATTTGAATTCATCAAATTCAATAAATCATTTTAAGTAGGCACCTTTACAAAAAAAAAACAAATCTGAGCGGACTAGACGGATAATTTGAACTTAAAATTCGTGTCGAATAAAATTGCTCAGAATATGTCTTTTTGAAATTTTTTTTACGTAGGTAATATCAACTTCTGTAGGATACGGTATCATGTTGTCTAACCTTGGGAACCTATTTAAAATGAAAATGCTAAGTTTCAAAGACAAAATATTTTGTGAATTTTTCACATTTTTATAGATATATTTATCGAACTAAGATAATAACTAAGTTGTTTGGCACATTGTTTATGATACCATTTTATCAATGGTAGTTTGAAGTAAAACGATAAAATTATTTTATTACATTTTAAATCACATCCATCCCCTTACAACCCGCAATAACAGTAGCAGATTTCCTCCTATTGGTTGCAGCCTCCAAGAAAAACGTCTGGCCACTGAAAAACGGTATCTTGTTTTTGGAAGAAAATGGCTACGGATGATTATTTAATGTAATACATATTATAATAATATGTTTAGACAATTATTATTTTTATCTTTAAGTTTTGTATATTTTTTGGTATATAACGCTTACCTAGCTAATTATTATTATTAATATAGACAATTTTTTTAAATTAATAATAATAAATAATAATATAATAGTATACTGTTATAGGTAACTGATTTTCTTTTCTGGTGGAGTTTGTATGAACTCAATTTTTTCTGTTTTTTTTTCCTGGCGGATTCAGGAGTTTACATCCGCTGTCAGATTATCAAAATTTATACTTGTAATAAATTATACATTAGTTAGTAAATTAGTTTTTTTAGATAATATAATTTATAAAATATAAATAAAATATATGTGAATGTTATATGACGTTATATTGACATAACATTAAACATATTAATATAAAAGAAGTGGATGTACCACTATATTAATATAACGTTTTGATACTCCTTAATTTGTAGGCAATAGGCAAAGAGTAGTCAGGATTTCAATTGACGAATATCTAGCGTTATGAGTTTATGACCATACGGTAAGTCCTCGCCTATGTTTAATGTTGAGGCCCCTCCCGCCTGACTTCAGTCCCATGATATACTATACTTTATACAAATTACAAATATAACCTTTAGGTACTGTTAAATGTAACTACTATTTTAGTGGTGTATCTACGTTTTTACAACTTTTTTCATAAAAAGTTTGATGACAGAAATTTTAACCACATGCAAAGAATATGACAATATATTATGATCAATCACATTCTAAATCAGCTGAAAATCAATTGAATGAACTCAATAGTGGAACAATTATTCTAGAAAATAAACACCCTACTATAAACGGTAAGATATAAAACATTTTTACACAAATTAATGTATAATACATGGACAATTTTTAACTTTCAAAAGCATCTAAAAATCATATTTAATGATGATTTAATATTTGAATCTCAAATAATAATTAATCAAAGTGGTAAACATCGGTTAATTAGATTTTTGCTAAATCAAATAACAGTTATCCAATCTTCCTATTCTATTTTCTTAGATATTTTAACCACAGACAAAGAAAATGATGATTCACATTTTAAATGAGCTGAAAATCAATTGAATGAACTTAATAGTGGTACAATTTTTTTATACACAATAGCTTAATGATAATAATTAATATTGTAACAAATGTTATTGAGTTTCTTATTTTTTTTTTAGCATTGTCTGAAAACTATTTTTAAAAACCAACACTGACAAATTTTTCAAAATTTTGGTCATTCCATCATATTTAACCGAAGATCAATGTTTCTTT
Source organism: Rhopalosiphum padi (assembly GCF_020882245.1). Classification (NCBI taxonomy): domain Eukaryota; kingdom Metazoa; phylum Arthropoda; class Insecta; order Hemiptera; family Aphididae; genus Rhopalosiphum; species Rhopalosiphum padi. Next base: position 3,539,761 of record NC_083599.1, on the reverse strand, counting down.
TGCACCAACAAAAGCTTTTAATCGAAATGATGGTGAGGATCGTAAATGGGTGTCTTATAGTTTCAAACATAAAGCTTCATTTTGTTGTATTTTTATCTGTAATGGTGATGGAACCGGTCCATTTTCCGAAGGTTTTATCGATTGGAAACACGTTTATACTCGTATAAGTGAGCATGAAAATTGAAAAAAAAAACATAAGAATAAAGTGTTATTTGGACTACCTCAAGGCTTAGGTAAAAAATTGTACATTATAAATTCTGTAATATACCTAATATTTTAATAGATTTTTTGAAATGTATTTTCCAACAGAAGTAAGAAAGGATTGTTTGCTTAAAAATAATATATTTAAAAAAAATTCCTCTATATATATTTTTTTCATTATGTTTACTACGAGGCCCTTATAAATATTTCCCGGTAGGCCAAAACTTGCCTATCCGCCCATGGTTATGACTACGTAATGGTTGAATATAAGAAATGACTTAAAATAAGGAAACTATTACTATATAGCCTGTAAATATTATGTCTATGTAAATAATAAAAAAAAAAATTCAATATATTGGAAACAATAATAACGATAAAGAATTTATTGAAACATTGTAAGACATGTTAAAAAAAAATCATTACGTAATAACTAATAAGTTATTAATAAAATAAACCATTTTTTATGAATACATAACTGAATTCATTTAGCTGTTTTTTATTCCTTATCTACACCGATCCGGTATGGTCTAGTGGCTAGGATACCTGGCTTTCACCCAGGAGGCTCGGGTTCGATTCCCGGTACCGGAATAAATTTTTGTTTTTTTTCACTCCTTTACAAAGGATAAACGTATATAATTGTTATACTATAATAAGTTAATCAACAAAAACAAAATATATAATATATATTTATTATTCAAAAAATTCCCTGACTACTTGTCATCTAAACTTTTTTGAAAATATTTTTAAAATTACAATAAAATAACATTATCATCGTGTTTTTCTTCTGCACTGTGATATATAAAAATTGTGCAATGTATTTTTAATATTTTTTTACATTTAAAATAAAAATTTGCGAGGGGTATTGTATTAAATTTTCTAACTTAAATATGTTTATCGAGTAAAAAAAAGTGGGCAAGTGGGTATCGCTCTGCTGTATAGCAGAGATGGAAAGTAAAGTATAGGTCACTGGTCGTGTGGATGTGTTAAATTTGAATGCAATGACGGGTATCATTGTATACGAAAAACGATTCTGAACGGAGATGATTTGTCAGTCAATGATAATTAGTTGTATAATATATTATATTATTATTACTTATATTTAAATTGTAATATATCGTTATTTTACGCGATTTCGTAAAAAATTAAATTTCATACGCTCATAAAATGTTTTCTATATTGACGCTGGAATTTTTTTTTACAGTTACTTGAAGGAAAACTTATGGATAACCTAGTATTGGATTTTTGAACCTTAAGTATAAATCACAAAAAATTTATGAATTTTCAACTTCAAAATTCCTAGCAAATTTTCGCGATTTTCATATATTTCGTAAATATTTAAACTTTAAATGCTTATAAACAAAAATTGTGACTAACGATTTTTGATTTTTGTTTACTACGATAAGCACAACTTATAATAAATCTTGTATTCAATTTTAAAGATTTTTTGGACGGCCAAATTTTTTTTTATCGGCATTTTAAGAAAAAAAACTTAAAAAATTCGAAAATTTCAATTGTCTATAAGTAGCTTAAAAAAGATCAAAATATTTTGAAAATTTAATCGCAAATAGATAACCATAATATAAACATTTGGTGAAAATTTCAAGTATTTACAATGATTTGTTTTTGAGTTACAGCAAAATCAAAAAATCGATTTTGTCAAAAAGTGGTTATGCGTAAAAATTCCCGTTTTTCCGTAATTTTTTCAGGATTTTTCTCGACACTTTTGAAAACTATTGGATCTTTTTACTTTTAACCCCCCAAAGTACCAACTAGATGAATTTTACTTTGCAAAGAGGGGCTGAAGTCAAAAATCGAAGCATTATTACTACTCCAAAAAGTGATGTCAGACACACAAAAAAAAAAAAAAAACACACATCATTGTAAAATCAATACATTCATCATTCCGTTCAAAATCTAAAAAACTAAAAAAAAAACGAAAATTTCAAATGTATATGAAAAGCTTAAAATGAATTTAAATTGTATTAAGTATAGAAAATGATAATTTGAGTAATAGTAGAATATGTTTCAAATTTAATGTTTGAATGAAATACATTAAAAAACTTGAATCATGTGATGATTAACTGTAATTTTACTAGTTAATATTTAAATTTGTCAAATACGTTCATAAATTACAGCACAAAAAAACGGAGATTTTAAACATCTATAAATAAAATATAATGTTTATAAAATATTTTGAAAATGATACAATTACAATGTTATTACATAGGAGAATAAAAAAACTGACAATTTTAGGTAAGTATTATGTATGCTAATTATCTTTAAAAAAAAAAAAAAAAATTGATTTTAACAAAAACTGGTTTTGTATAAAAATTCTTGTTTGTTTCTAATTATTAATGAAAGTACTGTAACAATATGTGTATTCGCAATTAAAAAACGTTGTTTCTCAAACCTACAGCATATTACTTTTTATTGAATTATAACTAAATAATTTATTCTTTTAATTTGCATAAAATGTAGAACGTTTTAATATCTTAATAGTAAATTTGAACTATTTAATTTATAAATTAAAAATGTAAATAGGTAATATTTTTATTAAAAAAAAAAAAAAAAAACTAGGGAATACGTTTTACTATAATTATACAGTTCTATTAATAAGAAAGATTTCTTTCGACAAGGTTAAATAACATATACAAAATACAGTTTTAAATGAAAATTCCAAAAAACTTGATGTTGTGAAACACGCAGGTATAGCGTCTAGACATAACACTAAAAATTGCATTAATATCATGTATAAATGTATAATCAATGGTATAATTATTATACATATAGGTATGTTACAAAAGAATGACCCAGTGACGACGGTTTTGCCTTCTACGCTTGTTACGCACTAAAATATAATAATTTGTCACCTTAAATTTCAGATTGTTTGGGCATAGTGGGTATCGCCGTCATAGTGGACACGGTCACCAGTATAATATCATACTATTACATTGTTAGTGTGTGTATTATACTGCTATAATTATTATATTTCATCACTTACAAGAACAATATAAAATGTTTCCCGTAATTGAATGTTCCTACTACTATAACTGTATAGTGTATATAATTAGAGGATTGATAATAATTATTTTTATCACCAAAATGTGTCGAAATGTTTTTGTAACGGACAACATACGTCTTGATAATATATTGTTTATTAAAAATAATATGTTGATATCGTTGACTAGTATAATATATTGTATTTTGTTTCGTGGATAAGTGACATTGATGGAGTATTGAGTAATTTGGGTTATTAATTATTGGTGAAATATTTTAATAAAGTACTTATGATTTAAGTAAATAAGTAGGTACCCAAACACCAAAAATAACATGTAGCTTGTATTCAAATATTATTACCACACATATTATAATAGCTAGGTCAATGTCGGTTAGAAACACGCGTGTCTTTAATTTCTGCAGATCGCAACGAGGCAACTAACGAGAATTCTATAAATTATTATTATTTTTTAATCATAAATCGCTTTTTGAAACAGTGAAATCGTATTAAATGTTTCGTATAACACTTTTCATTGGCTATTATATATAGCTGTATCGTCGATTCGCTCTCCAGTTCTTACACTTCAAAATGATACAGGTACCTGTGCCGTGAGTTGTACGAGCTCATTTCAATAATTTTGAACGAGAAACGAGAGGGTAATTATGTTGATATTCTTAGGAGCTTAAGTGACTATAAAACTAGTGGATTTCCTGCGCACCGTCCTCGTCTGTAATTGCAGGAAGTAAAAACAAAACAAACACATGCGCTTAATCATTTAGCGCAGATACTGTTTTACGTATTAGCAGTTTAAGATAGTATTATATTATGCTCTTTATATACCACGAAGTTCAAAATAAGATTAAGGTTTTACTATAAATACCCTACACAATATGAAATTATAAATAGTTACGTCGTCGAAACAAAATCTAAAGATCATCGTGATACATGCAATCATGCTAATGATATTGCTAAAGAGTGCGTTTTTAGCGCTTATGACGTAAATGTAACTCTTGAGTCGGAAAAATCAACTTAGTGTTATGAAACTTGACGTAGAAATACCGCGCTAAGTTGAGATATAGTTTTTACGATGGCTACGTAAAATGGACTTTTGATGCCATACACAGATGCCGTATTAGACGCGCAGTAAAAGCAGATAGTATTCATAAGCTAATAACTATAGTAGTAGTCTGACAACGAATTCATAACGATAAACAATTTTAATAATGATTTCGGTCATCTGGTGTAGTACGCAATTTAACTGAAAACAATAAATTATTCAATTATGCAATAATAAAAGATCAAGAGGGGAATTTACCATACGGTTCAACATCTGGTATATACCTATTTATATATTATGGTATATCGTATTTGTACCCAATATAGTAATAATAATAATAATTAAAAAAAAATTTAAATAATACAATTTCTCCAAAAATATTGTATTTAAACAAGTTTTTTTTTTTACTATGTGGCAATACACGAGTTGTGTGTGCTGACCAGGCTCATCTCTGAAAATGAAAAAAAAAAACCGCAATACCGCGCACAAAGCATGTTTGTTGTTTAAATGGTAACTACTTACGTATGTACCTAAGTAGAATCCCATAATGGAAGACTTGTTAAGATTATGTGTATTTTAGGTCGTTTAAATGTCATTCGTAATTTTAGAATTCAAACTTTAGTTTTTCAATGAAATACAATAAAGAAATTAATTAATGATAAAAATTAGTTGAAAAAAAATGTTTACATCGTTAAACAGACTTATTTAAACTCGTGGGCGCCCCCACGAACATGTACAGTGGGGCCTAATTATCTTCTTGAAGAATAAATAAAAACAAAATAATACATCAGAACACTTATTTTTCAAAATTGAATTTGCTCACGTAAATTCCAAACAAAACAACATTGTTATTTAATTAATGTAGTATACCGGTTATTTTTGTACCAACTTGATTTATATCGATTACATTTTATATTGTGTGGTATACCTACCATAAGTCTGTATTTGCAATCATTTTTATAATTGAAAACATATGAATATTATAATAAAAATCGTTGTAATTATTGTATCTTTACGTTTATATTGACATTTCAATTAATTATTAAATCACAAATTACAATTTAATTAATTTCTAATACAGTTCCAGGACGTCGATTACCAATTAAATACTGTAGTGATTTTTTAATTTTATCACAATATAATATATAGGTACCATCATAGGATTAAAAGATCCCTTAACATATGCTTATATATATATATCATATTCTAACAGTTATCACATTATAATATTATATTTCAAAACAGTTAATTGTAACTATACGTGTTATACTGCCGTACTTGTATATGTAGTGATATAACCTTCACATATAACCGGTCATATCCAGACGAATTTGCCAACAACTGTAAAACGTATTAACTGTCATAAATATAACATTCACTGATTCGCAGATCAACTTTTGTACAAATGAGTGTATCTATACTTTAAAAATTACATTATATTATGATATAATAATATAATATGATGCTTATTATACGATGTATATATGGTTGTTAAACAGTAAACACATTAAAATAGCTTATTAATATCATACCCTAAATAGCACTTTTTAAATGTTTCTATATGTCTTGTACCATTTTACCGTGACAAAAAAAAATAACATAAATACATAATGATATTGGTATTAGTTACACTACGTACTTATAGTAATAAATTAATACAAAACTTCAATTTATTATGTGTTAACACTTATCTATTTTAATACGATTTTAAAGGATCACTGCAATCACACCGTTAGTATATAATAATAATATGTTCTTAGTTGTTATTATAAAATAATAAAACTTAAAAAAATCTACCAGATAAAAAAATCTACGTCTTGAACACTGACTTCTAAGGTCTTTAAATTTTAAATATATCGACTTAATCTGCAGTGACTAAGGATATAATTCCTAATATTATTAGCTCATTAACCAAATCGTAAACGTGAATAGCTGTTTAGCTCGTATATATATATATCAATGATTATGTTAATTATATTGTCAATACAATTAAAAGCTAAACTGAAACGACAAAAACAAATATTAGACCCAATAATATTATTTTTAAAATATGTAAATTACAGCATATTTTTTAAAAAAGATTAAAAAAATAAGATATTAGAGAACCTTCGAAACGCATCAAGGATATCATAGAAACGAAGTTAGTGATACTATAATATTATATTATCTGAGTCTCTTCATGAATTAAGAAAAGATTTTAGCCTTTTTGATTAGGTACTTAGATCCTATCGTAGCAGTATTTAGTTACGTATAATTTAATGAAAATAATATAGGAGATTATAAATATAAAATAATATCATCTAGGTGTTATGAGTTTACAGAAGGACATAAACCTATTAGTTTGTATGCTTAGACATTTAATATATTTGACCCAATTTATGAAAATATTTAACTCGTATAAAATGGTATTATCTCTCAAGGATGTGATAAGTAAATTTAATGAAATTCATGTTTAAGGAAATTAAATATGCGATATAATAGATAATTTATACGAATTAATTTATAAAGTATAATCAATCAATCAAGCAAATTCAATGAGATAATATTTCAATAGCTTTCGGGACCTTACAAAAGATCATCCATAAATGAAATTTATTATAAATGTTATCTTTAATAATATATTAGCTGAGTATAATTAAATTAATTAATATTTTAACAATTATTTCAATAACCTTCGACTTGTTAGTATTTTGGGTATCTTTTATTTTTCAAAAGATCTCATAAAACTGGTTGCGGATATACCTATGAATTATTAAAATCTAAAAATAATAAAACGAGTTTGTATTATAATACTATTGTAATAGAATAAACATTTGTAAATACAATTAAGTTCGTTTAGATAGAATTGTATTCACCTATAGTTGTAAGCCTAAATGTGTGTTCGATTATTGGTAAACAAAATTATTATAGATTAATTAAATTAGAAAGGTTAAATAAAAAAAAAAAAAAACTTCTCTTAGACGATGGCCATGAATATTATTGAGGATTAAGTAATATTATAATTATATAATAATACTATATAGTACAACACAACCATTGTGTATAATCAAATAATATAATACATGTTTATTCCGCCAAAAGATGGGTTCTATAATATAATATACGGTTATTCAGGGCCGTATTTAATATTTTCGCGCCCTTCGGCCACAAATATATTAGGCAACTCTCACCCTTTTTTATTTCTCGTCTTAAAATCACGACACTCGCATAGCATATATATTCAATAATAGTTATCATTAAAAAGATTAATCGGTTAAAACGTACTAGTATTTCCTCATAGAATTCTTACCATATCACATTTATGATAGTTGTTAAATTATATATATGGAAGACACAAATTCTAAATTAAAATACGTTTGCGACATAGTGTGTTTAAATGTATATACCTGGTGTGAGTTGTAATTATCTGTACTCAATTAAAATGTAGAGGTCTAATTTTAATTGAATCAAAGTTGGAGAACTGAAATTATAAAAATTATTTTCTCCCTTCACAATCAATCACGTAATATTTTTTCATACATAAAATTTACTTTTTTGGGACTGATACCGAAGTGTTGTTTCAGAAATTTTATAAATATATTGCAGCAAAACTTTATAATATACCTAAGTAATAATATTATTCGTTAATATATTTGTTAAAAAAAAGGGAGCATACTACTTGCGTCCGAAATTATTATCAGTCCCGCAAAAAAAAGATTCAAAAAGGCCATAGCCTATTTGCGTCCCGGTATACCTTTTTTTACGACCTAATTGCGTCCCGAAATATCGATATAATCGATATAAAAATGTACATTGATGATACAATTTTAATTTATAACAATAATAATATAAAAATTCATGTTATAATAAATTATCAGTTCAATTGAATCGGAATAATAATAATAATAATAATACAATTCAAATATATTATAATATAATAAAAAATAATAAAAAAAATCATATGTTATGATAATAACTTTTAATAATAATATGTAGTACCTAATAATAAATTGTCATGTCATGATTTACGTTATATTGGTTGAAATTTAAATGAAACGTTAATTATAAAACTTAATGGTGAAATTTCGTTTTTTTTTTAAACTTTCGATTTGTTTATTTAAGTATTCTAATTTAAAATTTTTTTTTTCTATAATCTTTCTTTTTAGTATTAACGCTATTAATTAAGACATATTATGTATTAATCTGGAATGGTTTTAAGACGTCAATGAATTGGAAAATATGTGGATGACTAGAGTAAAAATATGAATTAAATTTCGAGTGAAAAGCTTCACATGCATTTGTTGTTCTTTTTATACTATTTGAACATTCAGACCAAACATGAGGAGGGAATTTAGAATTTTCAGAAATATAGTTATCAAATATATAGTCTGTAAATTCGTCACAACCAGTTGGAGCAATGGCCATAAGCTCAAACACAAACACATCACTCACCATTTCAGGAGGTAAAAAAGGTAGTCCAAAAAAGCTGTTTAAAAATTTACCGATTTCTGTAGAAGTTCTGAGATCATTATAGTTGAACCTATAGCTTAAATTTTTCGCCACCTATAGAAATTACGTATTAATTAATTATTAAAGTAGAATTTTATTTACTATTACTAATTTCATATTATACTAGTTTATAGTATATAACTTATCATAGATAAATTGTATCTACATTGTATAAGTAAGTAACGCACGCACTCACACACATGTATATACAGTACAATTTATGAACTATCGATTTTAGTGACACGATACTATCAATTTTAACTATTTTAGAAGGGCCGTAACACGATTGCGGACTTTTTACCTTTTTACCTGAAAAAAACATAACACGATTGCGGACTTTTTACCTTTTAATATTTGAGAAAAAACAACACGATTGCGCACCTTAAATATTTTTTCTTTGAGCAAACACAAATATTTAAATAAATTTACCAACATTAATAATAACTTAATACGTATAGTAAAAAAATCTTATAATATATCACAGTAATTACGCGTCAAAAAAAGGAATAATATGCCGATATTTATTTATAAAAATAAAGAATTAAGATACACTCATAACGATGACAATAATAATAATTAATTACATAATTCGTATAGTAAAAAAAAAAGTATATGTATATACATTACAGTAACTTATTATTACGCGTCAAAATAAAAATATACATATATATATATAATAAAAATCAAGTTCTTATAACTTTTTAGCACAAAAACGTGGTCCTAATATCAGCAAATAATCATTTAAAGACATTTCATTATTTTTATATTTTTCCCAAGTGTTAATTATAAATGCAATATTCTCTTCTTGCTCTTTACGAGGCTTGTTAATATTTTGTTGTTTTATACTATATATTTTTAAATAAGTTTCACTTTGAATACCCAATAAAATATGTATAACTTGGTGAATAGATGGATGAGAAGTATAAAACTGAGCATTATAGTGGCTATGGAAAGATTCTGGCCCATTGGTCGTTCTTGCCTCTGTTGAAGGTTCAGTTGCCCATAAAATCGGTGGGAAAGCGGCATCAGATGATATATAATTGTTCAGTATATAATCAGTAAATTCAAAATTATCAGTAGGGCTATTTTCAATTAAATAAGTAAAAGCATCTTCTACATCTTCCGAAGGTAAAAATCCAAGTGCAAAAAATTGTTTCAACCATACACCTAGTTCAGATTTTGAATTATAGTTTTTTAATAAATTACTGTCACTTTGAATTTTCCTGAACCATGATTGGCCTAAATGAAATCTGCAGGCCATAATTTTGCAGTTTGGGAAAAAATGTCTAACAGCGTTGTGAGCACTCTTTTCAAAATCAAAATGAAAATTTGAACACTTTAATGAATTTTGTATATTTATGTCGAATCTTAAACATAAATTAATAATTGTGTGCCACATTTGTATATAAGTTTCAGTTGATTTTGAAATTAAAAAACAATAAATTATAGGAGCATAAAAACCATTTTGTAATATATGTATTGAATACAGTTGTTCAAAATATTTGGGTGCATATGAAAATGTACCGTCTGCAAAAATATGAGAAGATTGACTCAATAGTTCAAGATTAGTTTTGCAAGTGAATATAATTGGACTTGAAGTTTCTTCCATATGACAAAATAGTTCACCAGTATTAGTTATAATATTTTCACGACCATCTAACAACTGAGTTATCGCTTCCTCTAACGATTTTGGAATTTTTTGCATATTCTTTCTACGTTTATCATACATACACTTTCTCCATAACTTTATATCAGAATAAACCGGCTGGATATCGTTTTCGGTATTTATAAGTTCTTGCCTAATTATTTTATTTGGCCTAGTAAGAAGATCATTTTCACATTTTCTTTTTAAACGAGAACTCACAATTTGCCTATTAATAATATTTTTTGGAATCACCTCATGTGTATGCTCATTTAACATACTTAACACTTTGGTTACATCCTTGTCAACGAGTAAACTGGCAGAACAATTTTTATTCGTACAGTTATACCGAATGTTCCCACACTTTTTCAGAATTTTAAATTCACTATATTTATAATCTTCAACTAAAATACACGGCTTACCTTTTTCTGTTTCAAATTTTTTTTGTATTTGTTTCTCCATTTTCCCAAAACAAAATTGCACAAAAATAAAACGGAAATATATACGTTGCACAATTTAGACTGTCTCAATATAATATAACGTTTAGATAATATGACGTGAGAATGTGACCGACGGGCTACGACTATCACATTATAGATCTCTTTGACGTACAGTATTAGTTAATTATCAATAAAATAAAATTCGGTACAATAAATATTAACAGATGTGAATACTCGTACGTTGGAAAAGCACAGCAACTATAACACTTATCACTTTATCAGTTATTATCGGTTATTATAGTAATAAAATATTATTAGACGCCATATAATAGTATCCACTGGCCGTAACAATTGTGTATACGTAATACGTATACTATACTATTATAGGTGTGTTTCTTAAACTATAACCATTTATTTAAAATTATTTAAATATTTGTTTATCGTTATGAGTGTATTTTAATTCTTTATTTTTATAAATAAATATCGGCATATTATTCCTTTTTTTGACGCGTAATTACTGTGATATATTATAAGATTTTTTTACTATACGTATTAAGTTATTATTAATGTTGGTAAATTTATTTAAATATTTGTGTTTGCTCAAAGAAAAAATATTTAAGGTGCGCAATCGTGTTGTTTTTTCTCAAATATTAAAAGGTAAAAAGTCCGCAATCGTGTTATGTTTTTTTCAGGTAAAAAGGTAAAAAGTCCGCAATCGTGTTGCACCGTTTTAGAAGATAATATCGATAATAATTATATGGCTGCTTGCGTCCCCAAAACGGCACGCAATTTACCGGTCACATTTACTACCTAAAAAATATATCTTTTTTTGGGACGCAAGTAACATGCAGCCAAAAAAAAAAAAAATAAAATCAATTCAAAATTAATTTAAAAAAAAATAAGGTATAGGTAATAAGTTGTTTCCGCTGTGTTGTACATTAGGTGTCAAGTCACTGTTAATGTTATAAACTTATAACTTACATTGGTGTGTTAAATTTGAATTCAATTTCAATACAAAAAACGATTTTGAGCGGAGACGGTCTGTCAGCCTGTTACCAGATTTTATTTTCCCGGACATTTTAAATGTATATATAAATAAATAATATTTATTTTTGTGATCATTACGTTTTTTTTTTTTCATAATGAATTATGTACACGAGAAATATTATACAAAAACTTATTATTTATAATAAATTATAGTTTACATTTGTTTTCAATCAAATTTTACGGCTGTCAGCAAAAAAAAATCAAACAAAATATATAATTATAATTCATTGATCAGTCTTCGGAACTTTCGGAATTCAAGGTTTCTCCTGTGGATTTTATATTTGACTGATCCGCGAAATCGTTTTAATAAAAATTTGTTTTCTAAAATTTTGTCGAAGAATTCTTCACAAGATGTATTATTGGAGATTATTGAAGTACGTTTTTATAATAAGAAAAACTTCTACCGTTCTCGAATTTGTCCATGTACTGTTCATGAGTGAAAATACACGTTTCACAGCTGTATTTGAACCGGACAAAAAACTAAATTCCACAACTTTTTTTGTTATCACTATAATGTGTAGGACGATAATGTTTTCTCATAATTGAAAATCGGTATTTTATCGTGTAAAATTGTAAAACCGGGACAAATCACTATATCGAAGCACTTTTTCTCGGGACACCGGAACACTTGGTTAAAAACCGGTAGTGTTCCGGCAAAACCGGGACGTATGGCCACTCTAAGTATATTTCGTGATCTGTTTCTTTGATATAGCTATTATAGTAATTTATTTTACTCTTAGTATTACGATTAGGTCGATATAATTTTTACGGAAAATATTGCATTTATTATTTTATTATAATAATAATATGTTTATATTTATTAGTACATGGTGTGGTGTAATATATACGGCTGAAGTCGCTAAATAGTGCTGCGGTCAAACACTGTCTGGTGTTGTTAACTCTCGGACAGATAACCGCCCGGGCTCTTAATAGAAAAGCCATCTACTATACATACGAAAAACATGTGCTCCGAAAACTACAGTATTATACTCTACAGTAAAAAAAAGCACCAAAAATCCAATACCTAATGATCTAAGTTGTCGAAGCTTAAAATTTAGAGAGAAAAAAACTAGCTCTACTGTATAATAGAGGCGGTAGGTCATTTAATGGATGTGTTAAATTTAAATGCAATGATATAGGTATCATCATAATATTACCTATATTACCTATACCTAATTAAATTGTAATATATGTATATATTTTTTGATACAATTAATGTAGTTTTGTAAATTGAATTACATTTTCAGTTCTTAGCTTTTTATACAAAATTCTTAATACATTTTTAACTACAAAATAATCAGCAAGTATTTGTGATTTTCACTAAATTTGTCAATTTTTCAACTTCGAAAAACTTATAAAAAAAACTGTGTCTATGTATTTTGTAAGTTTTGAATGACTGTTAGATCAATTTTGTGAAATAGTTTATTACATTTTCAAGTATTTTGTCCCAGCGAAAACTTTTTTATCAATATTTATAAAAAAAATAACTTAAAAAATCGAATATTTCAAACGCCTATAATTAGCATAAAAATTAGTGAAATATTTTGAAAAGAAAATTATGTAAATAATATGTCAAACTACTGGCAAGTTTCTCCGACTTATACTTTTTGAATAACAACAATAATATCTTTAATTGTTTTAAATCGTTAATTATACGATTTCGTTAAAATTTAAATTTTTACGTTCTCGTCAAATTTTTTTAAATTGACGCTGGAGTTATTTTTACCAGTTAATATTTGATGGAAAACTTATGGAGAACCTTGTATTAAGTTTTTTTAACCTTAGGTATAAATCAAAAAAAATTTATGAATTTTTAACTTAAAAATTTCTTGAAAATTTAACTACAATAAGTACAACATATATTAAACCTTGTATTAAATTTTAAAGATTTTAAAAATCTCATTATCTATAAATAGCTTAAAAAGATTCAAAATATTTTATGAAAATTTGATCGTAAATAGAAAGTAATAATATAAATATTTGGTGATTACTTCAAGTATCTATTATGGCTATTTCATTATTTGTTCTTTAATTATATCAAAAAATAAACAACACTGATTTTTAAGAAATCGGATTTACGTAAAAATTTATGTTTTTCCTTATTTATTTTTGTTTTTCTGGTTTTAAAAAAAGTAAAAGGAATTTTGTAATTTTATGCAATGTTTATAGGAATTTTTTGAATAATATTAACTATAAACTGTACGAAAAAGCAAATTTTGTGAAAAAACATTTACATTGTAATAAGTATTATTACTAATAATTAATAAATATTAAATAATAATTTGTTTATGGTGTTTGTTTTGATATAAACACATGTCAGGTAACGAATATAAGATAAAGATTAGGAGTATCAAAGCTAATTATAATTTTTTAATTAAAACGCAAACTCGTGAATAAATATATTAACCGTTTAAAAAAAAAATCTCAACTATCTTCAGTTAATCCACTTGGAGACGTCTCTATAGACGATATTATAGGAAAAACGAAATTTTGCAATGTGATAATAATATGTCGTCCGCTCTTTCCTAGTTTCAGATACATATTGCGATATACTATAACTATATTATAATAATATTATATAAAGTGTACGTCAATCGGCCACAATCGCTACATGGCCCGTACGACTGTACGAATAATAGGTTTGTCGAATGCACAAAAAAAAAAAATCTCAGAGTCACGTGCGTTAAGATTTATGACGTACATTGTGTTTTGATATTTATTCTTACCCGAACACTGTATGTATGAATAAATTGAAGACGTCATATGCGAAAAACGATCTTTGAATATTTTTTTTAGATTGGCGGGTACAGAGCGTTTGCTATTCGCCTCTTCAAAACTAATAAATCCGACAGTATCAAAAATAATAAACATATACGTAAATAAATTAAATTCGTTTTTTCTGTATAATACATTTAAAATATCTTAAGATGTTACTCATCTGTATTTATTAAATTATTAAACGTTCAATTATTTCGTTCCACGACACCGACAAACGATCAAGTACAGAACATTGAAATAGGTAGGTATATGAGGACGTGGATGACATTGAATCGTACATGATGATTATTGTATAGCAATATCGATAATGCATAATAATATAAAACGTGAAAACATATTAAAATCGGACAACAAAAACTGATTTAAAAATTATTTTCCAGTTAAAAGTTTTACAACCGTTAAAAACCATTCGACGATACGTCGATATCGACTTGTAAGTCATAGGCGCAACTAGACCTCTAAAACGTGGTGTGCTAAAACTGCAGTTGACAGTTTACCAATTGATGGTATTTCACTTAAATAATAATTGTTAGGTATAAAAAAAACAAAGGGTGCTAAAGACCTTTTTGCACCCCCCTAGTTGCGCCACTGTTGTAAGTTATGTGTAATATTGTTAGCAACAAGTAGTTTAACATACCAAATTACAAAATAATATAATAATAATAATATGTACTTATATAATAACATATTAACTATCTTTAGAAATAAACAGGTGCTTTCTTTTCACTCAGAATCAAAACTCAAAACATTCATTGCGGTGACTTATCAACGACCCGGTATACTTGTAACGTAGATATACCAACAGCACAGCAAAAAACATTTGAACTATTTGGTAACTTATGAAAGTATAAATCGCGTATAAATCAGTAAAACAGCATTATTAATACACTAAAATATACTTGAATCATTTTTACATATTTGACTCCGCGGTGGCACGAATCGAGTTCGTATTTCATTTAGATTGTCTAAGGTTATAAGGGGCTCTGATAGTTTAGAATAAAATACAACGTACAAAATATATTATTATTGCGTGTAGTGGGTTAGCGGTATACTTAATAATTGCAAAATTGCAGTCACAGACAAAATATTATGTACACAATAAATTAATGCTGTTGACAATTTATAGTCGCATGTATAAAAGAATCTCACCCAAATTACAATTGAAAATTATTTCTTGTGATAACACATACATATACATAATATAAAATACACATATTATATATTATGTATATATACATATGTGTGTATCTTCTTTAACGTGTACATCATTTTTTTTTTTTTTATTACACGTTTATAATAATAATGTTGTGTTAAAACAATACACAGTGCGTTTTAATACAATTAACAACGGCAATTAATAAGACGCGCACCACAATATGTACAATATGTACTTTTTTATTAAAAAAAAAACTCCGTAAAGTTGCGAAATTTTTTGCTGTTAAGCCTTGCAGATGTCTGGAATACATCATCGATAAGTCCGAAATTAATTGAATTTCGACTCGACGATGTTTCACTGTACTACCTACTTCCTACCCGCGAAGTGCTCGGACGTGTCGTATTCAGGTGCGTAAAATGGCCAAACGAGTGTATATAACAGGGTGGCCAAACCGCGGTCCGCTTCATAGACTCTTTTGCAGCGGCTCGCGTCTTATCGTAACATTTTTAATACGAATTTATGTATATTTATATTTATGTATGGTCTTTTTTTGCTTTTAATTTTGGCTCTTCCATATTTATTAATATATTTCGAGACGTGCGGCCGCGGAAATCGCACGCGGCAGGTGCCGGACGAATTATATTATCGTCGTATAGTATTATTTCATATAAAACATCATATTATATATATATATATACGCACCTGCCCACGACATAAAAAATATAAATAAAATATATTGTATTGCACATGTCGACGTGCGATCGACCGCGGTCGTGTTCGTTTGTTCGCCGTACGATTTATAATATTATATCGAACGTGAGTCGCCGCCGTACCTTCCCATCGCGCGTATAACGTTACTATAATTATTATTATTATCGTACCCGCACACGGCTGTATATAATATAATATTACGTGCGTACGCCAGCGCGCGCGTGTAGGTCGAAATCGTTTCCTACTTTTTGTCTCGTATTTATTTATTATTATCATTATTATTATTATTTTTCATCTCGCCGCTGCGACAGCCGTGTGAATCCGTGATCACATTAAAATATATTACACTATCGTCATCGTCATCGTGTCATCGTCATCGACAGCCGCCGCCGCCGCCGCCGCTGCAGAAACACGACCGCGACGACGACGCGCGTTGCACGGGGACCAGCGTATGCAATTTGACTACAAACGCGAAGGGAAAGGGAGCTTCGGTGGCCGTGAGCGACGAGCGGATCCGCGTATAGTGCGGCACCCGGTAAACGAACCGATACTCCGACAGGCTGCAGTCATTGTTCGGTGCCCGTTGGCTCTATCTGTCCTGTTCTGGTCAAACACTAACTGCGATAATATAATAATAATAATATATCGATACACGTATAGTATTGTGTGTGTATATATATATATATACGATTTATATCACGTGTGTGTGTGTGCGTATATTTTTTTCATTAAATTTTAACGCGATACCGCACACGATATTATAGATTTTTTTTTATTTACAGACCGCGGGACCGGGCCGGGCACCTGCAGCAGACGACGGACGAAACGACGTTTTCTCGTGAAATTTCTCGTGCGTTTTTAATTTTTTGATTTTCCGTTTTGCTCGCGTATTATTGTCGATATCGAAGACCGCTGCAGTGCAGACTACGCGCGCGACACGCTAATAATAATATATCAGTATTATTGTCATATCCGCCGTTATTCGCCCGCTCGTTTTCGTCCGTATACACAGCACGACGTCGGAGTCCGGACAACAGCGTGAGTGTGCACACGCACAATATTATTATAATATTATACTATCGTCGTCGTCGTCGTAAGCGTACGACGATGTTATGCTTTTGCGTACGTAACAAACGATTAATTTTTATCCAGGAATAATATTTTTCTCTCGTCGCGCTCTCTGTGCACGCACAAACGCCGTGTTTGTGCTTAACCGCGGGGTTCGGCGCAAAATCGCGAACCGATGTCCTCCTGTTATATTATACACAGTCGTATTCCATTCATATTATACCGTCGTAATAATATAACATATTATGCTTAAACGCGTGATGTCCATTATTATATACGTTTTATTATTGTCCGTATACAAAAGTCGTCACAGTCACAATAATTATTATATTATAATATATTATACTCGTCTTCCTATATATATATTGAGTCATAAATTATGCGTCTAATCATTTGTGTGATTATATTATATACAGATACAGTGTACGTAAATCGGCTAAAGAATAAACCGAAAGTAAATATCAACGTCTATATTGATATTTTTTTTTTTTTTTATTACATAAACACTAAGTGCGTTATATTTGTAAAATAAAAAACAGCAATGTATAAAATATGTCAAATATTATGTTCGTTACCGAGTCGAATGACTTAATATTGGTAATTTAAAAATCAATCTATAATTATTTGTTCAACTTAATGACGTAGTCCACGTTTCAATTTTCAATCAAAACCATTTTAGAAAACTAGATTTCAGTAAATTATTGCATTTATTCGTATACATATATAGTGCTATATGTATTGATATTTTGTTTTATGGTATATTCCTTCGACGTTATATATCTATTTTTACACCTACGTAATCTTTATTAAAACCACTTAGTTTTTTTTTTATATATATTTTAGTACAGCGGTATATTCAGTAGGTAATCAACTTAAATTAATTATGCGTATGTCCTTATAATTAATCATAAATATTATACATTTTTACGTAATATATAACTTAGGTATTATGAACTTGATATTATATTTATACCTAATACGTATACAATATTTTAAAGTATTAAAAATAGGTTTATTAAAATTCGATAATATTTTAACAATTTTTAAATTTAAATCTTTAATTTGCTTTATAAAATCTGCTAATAAACGTATGATGTTACGTCTCGTGCAAATTTAAAAAAATCAGTAATTACGCTAACTATAGGTCTGATAGACCATATTTTATTGAAACTGATAATAATAATAATAATAATTAAAAAAAAATTATTAATACATATTTTTTTAATATGGTTGTCAACGAGATTTATTATTTCTCCTCTCTCTACGATCGCCGACGTAGGTAATGAACGAAAGTAGTATTCTTGCGGTTCGCCTTGTAATATAAAATGTATTTTACATTAAACCGTTCCGTTCGCAATACATAAACGACCAATTATTTAATCATAAAAAAAATGTATTATCAACATCACCCGTGAGCTTTATCGTCTGTGTCAATTTTTTTGTTACAGATCTTTGTGACAGCATATAGAAAATAATGGTACAAAGTTAGATTGTGCATCGGGATATCGGATATCTCTATTGACTCATTTACTGTTCATTCGTTATTATTTATTCGCCGCCACTGCACAAGCCAGACGGGGGCGGACGATATGGATCAAAATCAGCGGAATTATTACAAAACCAACATAGCTGCCCTGAATTTGACCGCAGCACTGGTGAAAAGTGAGCCGCTCAACGAAAAAGAGGATGACGCGAAATGGCCCTGTCTCGAAACGGCCAGCGGCAAAGGCTTGTCCACGGAGACGTCTTCCACAACTTCCAGAGGCGAAACGTCCAATACGTCTAATCATAAAAGGAAACCGCTGTGTACCATAGGTATGTGTTGTAATATATTGTTTTAAAAACATAAAATCGTATAGATAATAATATATATATTAAAATATGTTCGACGATCGCGAAAAGATTATTCCACTCAGCGATATCGACACGTAATAATCCGAAAAAAGATTTATTTTTTTGTCATATTTATGATTATGATGTTACTGTGGCAGACCATATTTTATAATAATATTATACATTGCTATAATTTAAACTTTTAAAACTTTGATGATTACGGTTTATTGTCATCCGATCAAAGTTCTCTTAAACCGTCCAAACTTTAATTTTCAGTTAATACTTGTATACGTCTTATCAATCATCAATTATTAAGTCAGGTAAATAAGTTAGTTGTAAATTTTGAAAAAAATTAATTGTAGATATATTATTGGCCGCAAAAATTGTATGCGATGTTATTTTTATTATTAGTTTTAAATATCAGATTTGTATAATATCTAAGTATCTATATTCTTTATATTTCGGAGCAGTATTCGTCGTTAGTTGATTTTATTTAAATCTCTAAACGTCACATTATTTTTATCTATAATGTGTTAGAGATTATTTTTTTTTCAAATTAAAAAAAATAATAAATAGTTTTATATTATTTACATAATAATACATTTTTTTTAAATATTTTATCATTCATAATGCACTTTAGCGATTTTTGTGGTAAAATAAGCCTTATATACTTTTAGTGACTAATACCTTATAATTTAAATAAATATCTGTGTACCTATGGTTAAAATAACCTAACCATCTTTTGTACCTTCAGTTTCACCATATATCAAGGTTGTATGGTGTTCTTTAAACCACGTCATATTTAAAAAGACCACAGAGGGTAAAATTATGGTTTAATAAAATTTCTATTTTAACCCAATTTCGAACTTACGTCATACAAACTTATTTAAAATAAACCTTGTTTGAATTGTATTTTAATTAGTATAGTAACAGAATAGGTCTGCAAATATTGGAAAATTCTAAAACTAATTATGTGTATTTATTATCTTTTTTAGGGTGTTATATATTATATAAAATATATACAATAAAATAGATAATAGTATCCACATAAACTAAAACTAATTTTTTACGCAATACTAATTCAAACATTATTTAACATTTGAATTCTGGTTATTAGATTAAATTAATTAGTTTTGACCTAGTCTACTAAAATAAAAATCAATTAAAAAATTAAATAAATTATTATTTTAACTAAATTTCTCTAGGGAAACAAACAACAAACTTATGTTAAAATACTATTTAACGACGTGATTATTTTCCACACCATCGTTTTGCACTTTTTATTTGGCTATTTGGAAACACAATAATTATAGTTGAGAAAGGTCAACACAGCAGATCGCATAAAAACATCGTTTACTATTAAGTAATACTTTAAAGTTATAATAATAATAATAATAATACGATTTTTATATATTATTTAGTCATATTATTTTGCATTACACATTTTGCAAAAAACCTACTACTATGGGTGATAGGAATTTTTCACCAATCTTTAAAAGAAGCGGTCAGCCTTGGTAATCGGTTTGTTTTTAGTATTGCGTATGCGATAGAAATTGAAACTAAATCAACCTTGCATCCCACCGGTTCCCAAACAAGCCGAATTAACAATTGCAACTTGTTTATTGGGTTAAATGAAATCGCTAACATATGGGAATTAAAATGATAGGTATATTAGACGACGAATAGAAATTATAGAGTTGACGATACTCTATAGAAAGCTATAACTGCAGCAATTATCCACCTGGTGATTTATTCACTGTACGCAATCGTAATTACTAATTGTTTAGAAATATACATATTTTAAATTGTATTTTTATAGTTGAGGACTCACACAAATATAACATAGTTATTTAAGCATTTAAATAATGCAACAATGTTTTATTGAATTATATAGTTAAATCTTCAGTTTCAGTTTCAGTTTACATAACTTAACTTCATAAACACGGCGTACCTAACCTCATTACCTCAATAACGAAAATTGATTAATTAAAAAATGTATCTATATTATGTGAATTGAAATAATGAAAAAGTTTTTAAAAGTAAAATTACGAATAAACTGTATTAAATTGTAGGAAGTTGCTATATATTTTCACTTTTCAGTTAAAAATTGAAATATTTAAATAATAACTATACTTTTAAAGATGCACGATAATTAAATAAAAATTTGAACATAAATTTAACACACATATATTACAAAAATTACAAAAATATAGCGCTTAAAATAGATTAAATATTTGATTTGTTACTTTGATTGACATTTTTAAATTGTTAATTTGTTTTTAATTTAGAATTGTTATCAACAATAAAATAATAAACACATTATTCGATATAGTACGTCAAAAAAATTGACAAGACAGGGTAAATATTGAAAATAATTTTAAAAAAAAATATCAGAAATTAATATAAAGTAATAAATATTATATCCCGATTATCGTATTTAAATACAAATATACAAAAAACGCGTAGTCGGTAAGTTACTTAAATATATATTTACGTTTAGAAAAACAAATTATTTTGAATGATTTTAAACTCATTAGACACAAAATAGAAAAATATAGCATTAAATGTAAACATTTCGTTAAATATTAATGAGATCCTACGAAAATACGATTCGAATGTAAATTTAATGTGTTTGCGTTTCTAAACGCGTACTTTCTGTTCAGGAAAATGCAAAAAAAGTTACATAATTATTATTTTGTAGTTTGATATACTTTGTTGTTACTTTTATCAATGTCAAGGTGAATGCAAACACGATTTCATCTTGCTAAAGACCAAAATAAAAATTAGGAGGTGTAATCATTGTATTAAATGTTTGTATAATATCACAGGTTCTATGCATTTTATTGAACTGTTGCTAACAAAATAGGTAATGCATTTCCTATAATAACCATGCGCGTATTGTTATTGTTATTACATATGAAAACGTTGCGTACTATTTAATTATTGTTACTTTAAACAATGAATCAAAAAAAACTACATTATTCGCAGTGTATAAATAGTTAAATTGCTAATGTTTTTTGTACTCATTAACAGTTATTATTATAGTTGGAGACGATAAAATGTTAATAATTATAGTCCGTCTCTGATTTTATTATGTGTTGTGTAAATACACGCCACTTACTGGTTTATTGAACTCAAATAAATGAACCGAATGGGTCGGCTCCTGTTGATATTTTTGGTGCGAAAGACCATCGTCACTGTTTGCTGTCTGAAGATTTTTCTATTTGAGTAAAAGAATCATTAAAATTAATTACCTGCGTTGAAAAATACAAATTAAAATACGCACATTTTGTTCTTATGCGCGTGTATAGTATACATTATAATACATACTATTATATAATAAATTAAAATATAGATATTTATTGCACAGATATATAGTAATTAAAAAATTCATAAGATATGCAATTATGAAATACCTAATCGATATTTAAAAAAAAAAAACAGTGATTTCACGTAAATTTATCAATATAGTGATGGTTTTCTTTAATATTATAAAATTATTTAAACATTTTTATATTGAAAAAAAACATGTACACATTATTAAGGTAAAAAACTAGTATTTTTTATAATCTATTGTCTTTAATCTATAATATAATGTCTACGTGTTAAAGAGGTACGGAATTTTAAAGACAATAATTCATAATATATTTAATGTAAAATTTAACTTGGAGTATTCGAGTTGGACGTGTTATACGGTTTTGGTGTTCCAAAGTCACATTTTTTCTTGCGCATAACAAATTAAAAATATAAAATAAGAACTAGGAAAGACGTTCTCGCTTATAATTGGTTTCGGTTTCGATTGTACCTAGCCGGTCGTCATTGATAATAGGTCATTGTAATGAATGTGTTCAATTCAATGATAAATTATTGCACACATAAAACGGTCCTGAGCAGAGACGGACACGCCGTATTTATATAACTACTTATTAGTAATTCGTTATTATATTAGTAATACAGTAGGTTTAATTAATTTCTGTTAATCATATCGTACAATCCTACTCATCCTATACAATGATAATATTGTAACGTTAAATATATTATTGTTCTTAGCTTATAAATTAATATATATATATATATATATATATATTTAGAACAGTGTGAGTAGGTTCGCAGTATAGATTGATTGTAATACGACTGAATATTAAATTACAACAAAACCACTCTAAAATTGTCGGAGGAAAAATGCCATATAAATTCGTCGACATTTTAACTTCAAATGTCTATAAAAATAAATGTTATGAATGTGTTTTTGAAATTTTGAAATTATTGAAAAACAGTATGAATAAAACTATATTTGATTTACATTTTCAGATTTAAGTTATAAAAATTAAGAACTTTATGGATTTACAGCTATTAAACGTTTCGCAAATTATATCATCATGATTTAGAAAGATTTCGTCAATATTTGAACTTCAATAATAACGCTCATCGCATTTTTTTTTTTTTTTTTTAATACCGATGAATGACTACTGCCGAATATACAGCTGCTAATGACGAGGAAAAACATTTTTACTGCTCCAAAAGCCGACGGCACACAAATAAAAAATAAAAAATCGTACGAATCATCGTGTAAGACCAACATCACGCGTTAATGGCTCGTTCGGTCCACTCAGAATCTTAAACGATGTGTTTTCATTGCCGTAACCGCCGTGTCTCGTCTCGGGAATTTCGGAGTGGGCACAGGTACAACACTGCGTTATTACACTCGCCGCCGTCCTCCACGCGGATATTGCGTAATCGCTCGCGTCTAACGTCCGCATAAAACATAACATCGCCCGGGTATTTCCAGATAACCGCATCCGAGTGGACGACGAGTGCGCGCGACACCGTCACCCACAACACATAAGACACACATGTCATCGTATCATATATGGTGCACGACCAGTGGCGTAACATGATGGGAATGGGCCCCGGGGCAATTAATAAATTAGGCTCCTTAATTCTTTATATAGGAAAAACCACATTATACGTTATATTGTTGTTTAAAATATAAATACCTCCATAAAACCATTAATGAAAATAATAAACAGATAATAAATTGATACTCAAAATAAAAAGGAAATCCATTTAATTACTAAAACAAATTTTAAATATCAACATTTTATCATTATTAATTTATTAATTCTATCTAATCAAATAAAATAAAATAAAGGCTATCAAATCAAATTTATAATCTTTTACGAGCACCGATTATTGCATATTCTGTGTATTTATAGGTATACAATGTTCATAATGTTCATAATGTTCGTATTAAACTTCTAATATTCAATTATCATATTAAAAATATCCAACCCTTTTTTCAATTTTATTTCAATTATTTTACGGATGTATTTTTAAAACTTACCAAGAGCTCTGAGGGCCCCTAAGATCTAGGGGCCCCAGGGCACTGCCCTGCTTTGCCCGATGATAGCTACGCCACTGTGCACGACCGCGATATTATAATATATACGTCATGACTGTAATAATAATATATACACGGATGCCCTGCAGGATGCGATGACGTCGGCGGTTTTCGAAGTTTTCACGATTATTTTTTTTATCGCGCGCCGCAGCCAATATATCCCGCCCGCGGCAGACTCGTCGCCGTATATATATATATATAATACAGCAGCGTTGTAGGTATATAATATATATATATAATCTCACTTGTCTGTCTCGTCACGTGTCCGCCGGGCCGACCCGAATTTCAATGGACTCTCCCGTGGCGTGCGGTTAGGCTGGCGCGCGGTGACTAAGTTCACGGATCTCGGACTCGAGTGCGTCAATGGGACCTTTTCTATATTATTATATTGTGTATTAGGTACGTTATTATTATTATTATTATATTGTATACATGTGCGCGGGACGGGCGTACGTTCGCCGAATGCTTAATGCGCCTCCTCCGCCTGCCGCCGCAGCCCGTTTTGTTTTAACGTTGACCAACTGTTGACCTTGCGGACGACGACGACGACGACGACGACGAACGACGTGTGTACTTAAACACTTTAACGCTACCGCGGATCCCGACCGGGGAAGTCAACATCGTTCCGACCGTCTGCTGCGGCGCGTGAGCGACCACCGCCGTCGTCGTCGTCGTCGGTTCGCCATATTATATAATATATATTACGTATATGTATATTATAATAAAATAGGTACACCCAGTGGCGTAGCCAGGATTTTTCAATGGGGGGGTTTACGGTTTGGGTCTATACAATAGGTAGGTATACATAAAACATATCATTTTAAATTTTATTGTCCATTATTTAAAACATTTAAAGTCAAAAAATATTTTAACTACATTACAATTTACATCAACCGCAGTCTTCTTGTTTTGGTCGCTAATTTATTTAGGACATCATCGGGGTCTATCATTATATCACTGTGTATATTCATCAATGCCAAACCATTCAACCTATTTTCACACGTAGTGTTTCGTAAATATGTTTTCAATCTTTTTAATGTTGAAAAAGATCGTTCACTGCTAGCAGTTGTGACTGGGAGAGTTGCTAAAATCTGTAGACGTTTGAAAGTAGAAGGGAAAATCGATATGTTACATTTTTGAAGAGCGTCGATAGCATTTTTTGGTAAATCTTCAGTTCCTGTAAATTTTTGTTTCCAAACTTTAATTTCACTCACAGCTGCTAACACACTGCAATCCAAATCACCTTGATACATCTCAACTAGCTGCTTAATTTTTTCTTCATTATGTACACTATTGGATGATGGTAAAATAAAGCTAAAATTTTCAATTACAGATCTATGAGATAAAAATCGATCATTTAATTGATTTAAAAAATGATCTACAAATGGAATGAATAAAGATATTCTGTAATAATCCTCAGGGAAATCAACCTGGACATTGCATCTGTTTTTTTGCTTGTTAGCTGTACGAGGAATAGATATTTCAATGTTTAAGGCATCACATTTAGAGTTTGACTTAGATAGTTCCATCTTGGTTTAATAATATTTATTAGGTACCTGCTTAGCACATTAACAGTATTAGGTATTTATAAAAAAAAATAAAGTTACACAAAAGTTTATAGTTACACTAAAGACATCAAACACCTTATTGTCAATTGAATAATACTGATGAGAGAAAAAACTGTTTTCGTACATGATAAATTGATAACTAATATATGTGATAAACTGATAATATAGAATATCGATAATCCAATAATCGATATGATGTTATGTACGATTTTAGTTGTTGTGTACCATTTTCAAAGTATAAAGTAATACTATATGGCATACAGGGAATTTAATAATTAAAAAAAATATTAAATAAAAACCAATGGGGGGGGGTTCAACACCCAAAACCCCCCCCTGGCTACGCCACTGGGTACACCGGATATATTATCTATATACGCCTACTACTGTAGCCGGAACACATATTATATAGATATTTTGACTATATATTATGACGCGACTCGACGGGACCGACGATTATGTCACGCGTTAACCTATTGAAGCTGTGTTAGAGTAAAAATCTTCAGTGCAGTTAAACCTCTCTTTCTAAAGGCTTTCGTTCGTTCGACGAATCCTGGAAATGTTAAGAAGACGTTATACCCCCGCATGTGTTGTCTCTGCTGTCTTACTATAATGTAGATCATAGCAAATTTTCGTTAAGCAGAACACATTTTGTGATGTTTAATATTAGAGTAAATATACCTATTATCAAATTTAAATGTAAGAATATTATCTAAGGCATACCATATATAGGCTTTTATTGGTATCTTGATTTTTGAGTGAGTTATGGTTGTGTAAAATATTAAAACTTTAAAATGCTCGTAACTCGCTTAAAAATTAAAATACCAATAAAAGCCTACGAGATGCCTTAGATAACATTATTGCCTTTAAGTTTGATAATAGGTAAATTGACTCTAATATTAAAACTAACATCACAAAATGTGTTCTGCAGAACGAAAATTTAATGGAGACAACACATGCGGATATAACGTCCTCTTAATGAAAATTACCCACCTATTATACTAGACTTTACAGTTCGTTCGACGTTTTAGACAGTTCGAAAACCGTTTTTTTTACTGGTTTCGAATT
This sequence comes from Rhopalosiphum padi, assembly GCF_020882245.1. NCBI lineage: Eukaryota > Metazoa > Arthropoda > Insecta > Hemiptera > Aphididae > Rhopalosiphum > Rhopalosiphum padi. The sequence continues at coordinate 3,512,308 of NC_083599.1, read as the reverse complement.
AAATGCAGCTTTTATAATCATTAGACAACGGTACATTAATCACCGTATGTATTGAAAACGCACCGAAAATAAGTTTTGAAAAAAATATTCCAAAATGTGTGTACGGGTTTCTGTTAGTCCCTCGGATAATTTGTTAAGTGATGACCCATTTTACCGGTACCCCTATCTTTCTACACGGTTGCACATCAGGAAATCAAAAACAAAACGCGAAGAGTCGTATTTAATTACCTACCTAGTTTACTTGTTGGCAGTAACTAAACATAATTTTAATTAGCTATTACGACGATGTTATCTTATTCGATGGAATTCAGGAAAAATTACCCGTGGAAATAACAATAATTATAATTATAGGTATACACTAAAAAAAAAATCGATAAATTTATACTTGATAGATTAATTATTTATTATATATTATATAATAAATATCTAATAAAAAAATGAGTAATTTTTGAAATATATATATATTGTTTTATAGTACACATCATCATTCATAATAAATTTAAACATACAAAACAAAAACATAAAACACAAGTAATTACTAGAAGTGTACATAAAAAATCCATTACAAAAATTTTTAATTGAATTTTTTTTTTAAAGATTTTTGACAGCTTCGATTACAGTCTTTTTAAAATCGACATTTATTTATAATTAATGTTTCAGTATTTAAATTACGCTTTTCATATTCAGTTATTTCAGTTTTATACAAAGCAGATTGGGTTTACCTCTCGAATAAACATTATGCCATACTTGTAAATACTGTTTTGATTTTACCTCTAATAACGTGTAGCTGTTGGAACTACGGAGGTGCAAGGGTGAAATTTCCAACCATATATCAAGTATCGACCAATCAACTTCAGTTAAATTTTGAAGACAAGCGTCAATAAAAAATATTATTATTCTTTCATTAGAATTAGGACCATTATTATTTATCATACAGTAAGAATCGATGCGATGACCGTCAAGCTCACTCTCTGCACGCCATTCGCCTATAATAACATAATATAAATATAATTTTAAAAATAAATCAATTTAAGTATCAAATAGATATTAAATTAAAAATACAAATACACGAGACTTATAAATCCGGGTTACACGAACGATTTTATTAAATTAATGGAATAATTTATGTATAATAATTTTCAAAACAAATACGCTAGAAACATTACTAAACCTTGAAATTAGTCGAAAAACCTATAAATACATAGTATATTATAGTAATTTAATCATTTAACTTAAATACCTTCTATTATTAATTCATTCAGTTGCGTGGGACTACATCGCAGATCGCAGATATAAAAACGACAGATAAATATCAGTCTGGCAGACGATTATATGCGAAGTACGTATAACTTAATAGGCCAACAGAGCTAAAATAATATAACTATAATAGATGATACCTACGCGTTGAAAAATATTTGGAAATATCAAGTTTGTAATTATAAAAGTACAATATATATATATATATATACAACGAAAAAAAGCTGTATTCTTTTTACTACAGTAGTAGATATTATGTAATTATTTATAATTGATGCGCATTCAGTATTATAAACATATTAACTTGTATAGTACTCATGTCCCAAAAATAGTTATTGTTTTTTCTGTTTGTTCTGTATTATTTCCGCTTTCCACGCGTATTTTTTATATTGTATATTTTTTATTGCCGATTACCTATTCGATGTGACGTCTTAATTTTAAAATTCCAAAGTTCAGCTTTTTGATAATTTCTACAGTCAAACGATGCTCGGACACACTTTACCAAGTTAAATTGCGTTCCGATTTACAATGGATCGGTAAAACGAAATACATAATAATATTCGAAAATAATTTAAGCAAGACATGCGTGTACTACTACATGGGTTTCAATAATGCGCAAGACATACAGCGGATGACTGTTTTATTGAGTGTTAACGTTTAAATGTTTAAAATATACGTTGCGATATTCATAAATCAGTTTTTGAACAATATCGTTTTATTTTTATTAATAATATTTTATTATAATTTGTTGGGTGTTGACATATTTTCATATTTACACGTTACCGTAAATACAATACATAATGTATAAAGTACCTATTTATCATCCGCACACCACATACAGGTATCACTACATTGACGCATCATATTAACATATTATTATTAAACACCACTAACCGCAAACCGTTGTTTTCATCTCACGTATTACCCGAACAAAAGCTAACAATCTTTAATGCCATCATCATATCTATAAAATAAACTTAATTATAAATTACAAAATTCTCATCGGTTAACGTCATACGTGCTTAGTGCTTAATATATAATATGTGTATATACTGCAGGTACCTATGTAGTCTTAAAATGTACATATACATTATGTACGTGTGTATTACCAAAGATGTTTTTTCTCTTAAATTATAATTTATATTATTGTTCGCTACCTGTGACGTATCTAAGGAAATATTGAAATTTATTGATGTTCGCGCAAATTGAAGGTCACGAGGACGAGAGTTATATGTCTATTATAGTATACAGGATATACGTTGTTTCCTTGATTAACACATTTTCAGAAAAACTTAATAATTAATACAAAACCGCGTTTTCAAAGTAAATGTATTTTTTTATATGTCTGTAATAATAAGGCTATAAAATACATAATCATTTATTTTTTTTATTTAAACACTATAGGTTAGTATACCCAATATATTTCATTTTTAACGTAATTTATATAGTATGATAATATAATAGCTTTTGTCTAATGGTTCAGTCACCGAGGCCGAGTTTGTGTTCATGATCAATAAAAAAAAAAATTAAATTAATTTCATGTCTTAAGAATATTGTAAATGGAGTGGATCGCACTATAGTTAGTTATAGAACGTCTATTTTTAGTGTTCTACTGCAGCTGTTGCTCATTATGATATATTATTATGCTTAAATTAAAAAAAAAAATCACTGACAAAATGTATTACACGATTTCCATTATTACAAGTCAAAGGTACTTTGAGCTACTTCATTACATAGTTTTTTTTATCGGTAAATTTATTTCTGATATTAATTGCTGTAAATTTTGATTTTTGAACCAATTCGAATATAGTTATACTTTAGTCGCTTAATATGCCGTAAGCGTCACTTTTTCTAGTTGTTCGAAATCGTTCCATATCATTTATAATAATACTCGTCATGACGTGTAATGCCGGAATAGAAAAAAAAAACGGCCCACCGGGATTTCAATTCGTCTATTGGTATTTCGTGAGTGGTGTGTGATAAAAATAAACGTTGGTCTTTAAATATCACTGCAAAAAAAAAAAAAAGTCTCATGCTGGCAGATCCGGTAACTTTGATGGTTAATTAATGTCACCATACATATTATAAAGCAGCAACGAAACTATAATTTTTTTTTTTTTTTTTCATGAAAAGCTTCTGTAAAAAAATATCTCGTTGTGCATCGTCGCAACTATTTGTGTGCTTAGTAGTAAATGACATATGGTTAAAAATACGATACCGAAACGCGAGGTGCACTAAACATACCTAGCACAATATCGTACGTAGATAATTCGACACGCCCGGCAAACGATTGGTAACGGAAAAAACTCTGCGTTTACGACCGCTTATACCAGCAACGAGCTCCGCCAATGCCGCGTACAACCATATGAGCCTGATAAGTCTTGGAGAATCGACACGGTATCGTTATACCGATAAGACATAATGTTATCTACTATAGGTTGGTAACATATAATATACTTGGATTATACCTCTACTCGTAGGTATAGGTACCATTCGTTCTCTACTGCGGTAGACACGTAGAATATTGATTATTCGAATCATTCCTATCCGACTAATTAAAGAGAAACAATAAGGACAAAGGTTTAATTGATATAAAATCGATTTTTTTTCTCACGGAAATACAATATAAATTAATATTTAACTATGATGTACGTAACACGGCCAGAAGGTTGAATTTTCCAGTGTGTGTATTGGAATATTTAATTAATTCAAACGTCGTTTTGAAGAACACGCGCACGCACGTCATAGGTTTTGGCCGGTATAATATATATACATATATATATATATATATATATAGGAAGGTTGAAACTGAACAAGTGCAATTAATTTCTAAAGTATCTATAGTTTAAAACGAACTTTTAAATTCGCAAAACGCAACACGTGGTTAACCATCGCATGTATAGATTTGAGAACCTATAAAAAAAAAAATAAATAAATAAAAAACAGTATTAATATTTACACGCACAGATCATGCGTTTTATGGTATTATCCATCATCCTCGTTTTATATATTATAATAATATATTTATGACGTGATTTTGCAATATATTTTCCAGTAGACGTTTTTTGTGTACGCGGTGTACCTACTACTGTTAAGGACAACGTTTTTACTATAAATGCAATATGCAAATAAATAAATACTACACCATTGCCAAAGTACGTGATTTTAATATTTTTCAGCGTGCCGATAATTTTTTTCCATAAATTGCATCCTAGAAACTTCTATCATACACAATATATTATATAGTTTACCTTCGTCTATATAGTCTATACCATCAAACTTAAGTCAAACGATTTTAGCTGGATTTTTTCCTACTTTGCATTCGAAACTGTTGAGCAATCTAACGTTTATTTTAAATAAATTCGATAGGAGTAAACACTATATGGACAATCTGGCTTGCATTCCTCTCCGAGTGTCAATGGACACGCTATATATCTATAAATCAGTAGATTCTCACACTTCGCCGCCGTCTGATTTATCGTTCTGTAAACGTATTGTAAACTCATCGTTTAAACATATACACTATTTTATTTACAAGAATAGACAGCAGTATATTCTATTATAAAGTAAATAAATAATAATTTCGTCGATAACACTATACTTAATATAGTTTCATCGTTACGAATATATACGTACATGTATTTGTATTATAGGTGTCTACATCGTATCGGATTACATTTTTAAATTAATTTATTTCGTTTAGCTTTAAAATATGTGCGTGCAATAAAAAAAATAAAATCTTCAAGCTCGTCGCGAACAGAGTTCTGTTGAGTATAGTGTTTCTGTTCTCGGAGCGGGTAAATAATTATACGTTTAATTAATTATAATATTTTATACCGCACGTGATGGGTATCTAATTGAAACGTAGGTATATAATATGTACTAGCAACTAAATATAATACGGCTAGAAAAATATACGGATATACTTATTAGACGATAAGTCCGTGATTCGGTGGAATATAATATACAACCATAATAATATGCGACTCTGAGAATAGGCAGTCGAGTACAATCCTATAGACATTCTAGTATACGTCCTAGACAAGGTTATAACACACACACACACACACACACACGCATACATATATATATATATATATTGCATTATATACACGCGGTGGTCTTACGATGTTTCCGATTAAGTGTTCGTTTTAACCAATTGAAACGGAATGGTACATATGGGTAAAAACATCACACACGCGCGCGCGAGACGGGCACGGATTACGAGTTAAGTTTACACATACACACAAGAGGCATCTAACACATCCTCAGCACGATTTTGCGTTCCCAGTTTTGGTCCGATAGTGATTCGTATTACAATAGTGCGTGCGCGACTATGAAATATAGGCACGTCCTTGCGCCATACATATTAGCAGGTGCCTATACATATACATATGTACCTATTGTACTTGTACACATACACACACATATATGTATATATATATATTATTCATATGAAATAAAATAAAATATTCGAATTCATCCTTTTTCCTATATATATATACGCGTGTACTTGCGCGGTTCAGTGTCTGCAGCGCGTGTTGTACTTACGATTATTATTATTATTATATTTATCTGCGCGACGAAAATATAATTAAAAACTATGACCGTTAGCCGAAAAATATTAAAAGTTCCTGTTCTTTTATCGCGTATGACTTATGATTTATGCTGTTATTATTGTTGTTGTGATTGTCGTTGTTGTCGTCGTTGTTGTTGTGGTTATTATACATATATGTAATCGTGCAGTGTATAAAAAAAGGTTAAGGCCGCGGAGGTCTCGCACATACATGGACAAGAGGTACCTTACACTCTATAATGTTCTATGGATCTTTTAAGATGTGTACGATTTGTTCGTGACCTTAACATTTTGACACTACGCGTTTGGGTTTTGGCGTTGGAAATTTGAGCGTATATGTATACACGTCGTCATTGACAACATGCGTATAAAATCGGTGGGGTCTAATGAAAAAAAATTAATATAATTTATTTTAATGCCCTTTAATTATGATTACACCTATTAGATTCGTGTTAATCGTATATGTGTATTTTCTTGTATTTAATCACGGTCAAGCGCAATAAACAGCCAAAATCTTTACGAAGACCGCATCACACTCAGACCGCGCAATCCTTATAATTTACACCATAATATTCACATTATAGTAGTATACCTAACACTAAACGACGACGACGACTGTACTATATAATATACAACTGTCGACGACCATAATATTATATATATTATATATAAATAAACTCTAAACGATACGCGAAGCTGCGATACGAATACGAATATAGTCGGCCCTTGACCGACTGATGGATCGATCGGCTAAAAGGCCACAAGTGCTTAATTAATTGCAGATGCACCGTATTATCGTATTATATCGCGCATACAAATATCGACGATGTCCGAAGTAAAATATCAGCCTTGGACGTAATAACGATATATTATTATTACTCCTCGAAATCACTGTACATCTGTATAGAAGTCAAGATCTCCGATCGGAACAAATAGTTTTGATTATAATATTACCTCTGACGTTGTGGCCGTGCATCTGTATTCAAATCACCAACAGGTTGTTGTTATCGTCGTCGTCTATTTGCAGATGTTATCGTCAAGAAAACCTAATATATATATATATATATATTGTATCATATTGTACAATAATAATTAATATTCAATTCATATTTCGACACCTATATATTGTACGACAATACGGCATTGTAATGGCGATGCCACTAATTTCCAATTCGCTGTTAAGTGATAATTAATACGATTTGAAAAAAAAGTCCGCGTGGGTACACAAATCAATAGTGGTTATTGAGTTTATTCAGATAAAATGCATTTGTTTTTCACATAGCAATCGTGTTCGTCGAATTTGCGGTATTCGGTACCTATTTAGGTGTTTACATACCATCTATACATATTATGTTATACTTGTATAAATAGTTACGATTTAAGTACAGAAAATAATACGAACAATGAAGACGTATATATGAGCGACTCCGCGAACTTTGTTATTCGACAAAGAAGACATTTTCTTAAATGTCCTCAATTGCAGCAAAACTCCTGCTCAAGTCTTGCATTGCAGCGGCTCATTGATTAATTAAAAATTAGGTATTATATATAGGTAATAATTACACGTACTTACACGTTATAACCAATAATTAGGATACCGTTCACTGCGTTACTCGGCACATTATCGTGATCGTAGTTAAATCTTTCGAATGCTTCGCGAAATAAGTAATTTGTTAAATTAAAAAAGGGGTTTTTTTTTTTTACTATATATTATTTATTGTGCGCACATATTATATAGGTACAATACGTACAATACATGGTTCGATGCGACCATTACGCCGAACGAGTCTATTTACTTTTCTAATATAATAAATCTCTGTGTATTAATTATCAAACAAATGATTTCAGTGATGATACATACACTTTTTTTTATTACACATTGTCGCATGAATATTGCAGGTGTCTTGTTGAGCAATTAGTCGTAATGCATATATAGGTACTAATGTTTATACGCTTAATGAACCCGATCAAAGTCGATCGTTTTCGACTATAAGGTCAATGCGATTTAAAAAATTACTCGGTGTAAAACTTCAGCCGAAATGTTTATCGTTTACCCCTCACTCTTTTCGTGTACAATATGTTCTGTTGCGCGCGATGGTTATTTCTTTTGTTGACTATGACTGTGTACATTCCATTCATAAAAAACGAATAAGCGCGTACACAGGTAGTATTATTGGTTGTCAAATAAAAATAATCTACCTAATGCATTTACGTATCCACAACGACTACGTTTTAAAAATCTATATTTCATTCGAACTTATTTCCTGAATTTTTATTCGAGTACCCAATAGGAACATCTGCAGATATCTATTATTAGATGAAGGTTTTTTTTAATATTACAATATTGACTATAAATCGTGATATTTCTTATAGCTTCATTTCGTATAATATAATTGGAGGTACAATAAATAAGTTGTTCTACAATTATACATACAATAATATCTTATAGTATGATTGATTTATAAAGTGCTATATCTAGTCATAATTCAAACAATTTCGGTACAATTATTATTTTCAAATACAATTATCCACGTACAGTATATATTATAACTACTATATTATAGGATTATGGGCAAATTAGATATTGGTAGACGATACGTACGTATATTATTTACTTAAACGTTTTTCTCGCATTTCAAAAACTCTAATTTAAAAACCTATTTAAGAATTAATACTATTTCTAATTTCTATTTCAGTCGCAATATATAATTTTATTTTTTACCTGCTGATTAAGTATTATGGTATTTCCTCTTTCGTTTTACAAAGTTTCAAATGTCAAGTTTAAACAAGTTTTTTAATCTCAGCCTAACCTCTTTATTTTCTAGAGTTTTGGAATGAATGAAATCTGGTTAGGCCTGCTATTTTAGAAATGCATGTGATGCAATAGCAAATATACATAAATTTAAAATATATCTTGAAAACGGATTCATAGCTATATCGCATTTCCCAGGACCACCCGGAGTTAACGAATTATAGGGCAATAAAAATAAATAATGCATTATATTATTATAATCATCGGTTAACCTTTCTACGTTTTACTAACCGAACGCGTTTTATTTCCCAACACACTTTTAGGATACGGAAATGATTATTTTTAGGCCTAAGGTCAACACGTAAATAATAATTACGTCAAGACGGTGCTTAATTTGTTATGCAAAGTTGCTGCGGCTATCAAAAGGGCTACAAAAATCCATTTAAATCCTAATCCCAAATAAGATAATTAGCTATATATATATATATATCATGAAAAAATATGTAAATTGAAAAACATTTGGCAACAGACATTAAATTATACCTTTGAGAAGTCATCGATCACATTTTTTGGTATTATCGCCTTCAGCGTTAAACAATTATACCTATTATAGTTATCTCAACATTGAATTGGCACTTACTTCAATTATTCGTCTATATTAGTTACTTTAGGATTTAATAACAATTGAAAACTTCAGTTTAAGGTAAAAAATCATGAAAATGTGCAGTATACAAAAAATAATTTCACCCAAAAGTGTATTTATAATGAAATAATGACTGAAAAAAAATGATATTCAATAACGATTTTTTGAATAAAATTTGATTTATTGCTAAAATTGGTCTAGTAAATTTTTATTTTAATGGAAGTTTTAAAATGTTGTAATACTGGAAACACAATTTATATTGAATTTATAAGCGAGTGTCTTTTATATTAGATATATCATTGATTCAGTCGTAAATCGTAGATTATGAATATACATCATCGTATTCAATTTAAAATATTCTGAGCAGAGCTTTAGTAGTTTAGTGTAATGTACATAACAATAAATTAATGTTAGTACCTATGTGTTTAGTTTTCAATATGATTAACATTGTATATTATCATAACAACAAAATAAAGAATATAAATAATAAATTTAGCAAGTAAAAACCTCGAAATTTAAAATTTTAAGTAATTCAATTCGCAATGGGCGAGCCGAAGTAATTTTTAAGTCTTCAATACTGAAATGAGCTAGCAATGGATTTAGTGTAATAAAAAGTTTTTAATAATAATATTTATGCTATTAAGTAAAAAAAAAAAAATATATTAAAAGAAGTTCAACGTGCCACCGCAAGTAGCCCAAAATTTAAAAAAAAATTAACATTTCCTGTTAATGCTCGATTGTTTTTTTTCCCTACGCACTTTTCTAGATTACCAAAAATGACCTACCCATTTAAGTGTTAATTGGATCAAAAATTGCTGCTGTGAAACGGATAGCATTTCAAGTACCGATTGGATCAAATATTTGGTTAAAAAATTATTTTCCTGAAATATTATTGTAACACTATACTATAGCTCCCTCGCTCTGCTCAGAATCTAAAGTAAAAAATAATTTATAATTATATATCAAACTAAGTTTTGCACTCTGTTTCGTGTTTCCGACGAAATATCATAGAATTTGATTAAAAAATGTAATTTACTGAATTATGTAGTAACATAATGTTAAGTTGTATCTTAAAAATGTATCGAATCGTCAATATAGTTCGTTTTCTTGTATTATTTATACTGAACACCTATATGTGAGTATGAAAACACACCTTATCGGTTTAAGTACGTCGTTTTTTTCTCAACCGGAATAATTTTTTCAGCTCTAACATCACATAAATTTAAGACATAATTACTATAATAATATCTATATTTCTTATTTTTTTTTTCGTGGAATCGAAAACGTCTGACCCCAGTGGCCATATTATCAAATTTTAATTAAAGACGAACTTTCCATCTAGAATATAAAAATGTGCATATTATTCTGCTGGCAGTCCTGTAGGCCGGATTTTTGACATTTAAATGTTTCAAATAAAAATATGCTAATAAACGAGTTATGAACATGTTATCCCAATAACCAACATAATTGACCGCCGTAGATGTAGACATGCCGCATATTATTCAAGTTTCGTACTACTACATTAATATAATATAATATAATATAATAAACGCGCCTATATTATAACATGATGACCGTCTATAATACTACTGCAACGTGTGCTCGCGTGTTTAGCCTTGACTCTTTGTGCATGTGCATTGTAAAAACCTGCGTCGTTCGAACCTTGCGAGGTGTTGCTTTGTAGATCGTATTTCGGTTATTATTATTATTTCTTTTTTCGTGACATTAATTTTTCGAATGCGTTTCCTTATTCGTTTTGTTGGGACCGACGAAATAGAGCATATTATGAACAAAATAATGATATCGAAATCAATACAGACACATTTCTCATTCGGTTTTTCAAAAAACTCCATATCATTAAATTTAATTATAGTTTTGTTGACTATGACCTTTGCAATTGTGTAGCTATTATATGTTTCACGCGCATTAAAAACGTATTTTTAAAACGATTCCGCTTGTTAGTTTTTCAACGAAAATATAATAATTCGTGAACTGTATTAATTTTTATCGTGCATGCCAAAATTACTACGAATTATTTCAATTATTGTTTAAATTCATGATGCGTTTCAATAGGTACAATACTGTAGTCTATACGTTTTTATTAGGATCACGTTTTTTTTTTTTTTTTTATTGCGATTTACACGAGTAGTTTTTAGTTGTAAATTATATTTTAACTATATTTTGTTCAATTTTTTTTCATTTTTTTTACAATTACGTGTTTTGTATGCAATTATTTTTTCCGGTCATAAATTTACTAAAAAATTGTCATAACATAATTCTCCAATAAAATAGATACAGATGGAACTTTAACGTGTCCTTTTTTAAATTACATATTATTATATTAGTAGTAGTTAATTTACCTATACAATTAGAAATGATTATTGAATTCTTATTTTAATGGTTATTATAAATTATAATACACTTATCCAGTTATAATATTATATGGATTTAAATTTTTTTTATTATAATTTTAATAGACTCTTTAAATTTTAGTCTTTAAATAAATATAGTATACCTATATATATATATATAGTTAATAATTTTAATTTCAACCAAAATTCAATAAGCACATTTCATTATTCTTATAAAATCATTAAGTTTATGTACTTATTTTTTTTTTTTGTACATAATATATGTATCTACCGTACCTATCCATAATATGATGAAATGTAATAATTTGAAGAATAATTGTATTTAGTCCCCACACTCTACTTATTTTTAGTATTTTTATAACAATTTACGAGCCAAATATTATACGAAAACATATATTTTATAGGGATAAAAATCGTAAAAAATATTGCATTATTACATTATTAGGTCAAGGTATACATTTTAAATTTGAATATATAATTAAATATAGAATAACCATTGAAGATAAATATTTTATAAATTGTAAATAAACCTACGGATGAACAAGCAAATAAAACAACAAATACAACAATTTTTGACGATTCTCGAAAATCCGAAAAACAATAGGCAAAGATGATTTTTTTAATATATACATAAGTGAATTTATTTTATTTCTGTTGATTCAATTTTTTTCAATAATAATTTAATCGCAATAAAGTCAATCGCGTGTGCGTATTACGATTAAAAGTGTGACCGCACTGTGCGCCAGACATTTATTCAAAGAAAGTGCCACTGGTTTTTACGGGGAGAAAAAGTAATTCACCTTGATTCGGGTCTATGCACTGCTGCAGAACGTGTACGCTATTTCGTTATTAGATCATATAGGTTAAGGGCAATCAGATTCAGGTGAACTCACGACGGCTAGTGGTTTTAATGTAGCTATAAAAACAACAAAGACAATATTTTTTCTTTGAGCAGAAATAAGCAGTACAAAAAATTACTCTTCATTACAATACATTTGATGAGTGAAGCACGCGCGGTTTTAAAATGATCGAAAAAAATCGTGCGACGACGAATTCAAGTCTCCATTATGCTTTGAATATAATTATAGGATACAATGCCCCTTTCTAAGGATCTCAAGATTTATTTCGACAATTCGTTGAACTTATACACGCTGATATTTAGGCCTGACTCAACGATACGTTGGTTAAGGGGCAATAGAAGTAGGTACCTGTATTAGGTATGTTCAAATGGAAACACTGATTTTTTCAGTTAAATTTAAAAAAAAAAAAATACATTTTCAATATTCAATCGTACAACAAACATAAAATAATATACTTTCGTAATAAAATAAATTACAAACACTATTGATTCTGAGGAGTAAAATTAACATTGATATTTAAAAACATAGACGTGCCATAATAAAAAAAAAGCTACCTGCAAACGCCAAAACTCAGCTCTGCCGATGTTATAACCTCAAACGTTTCTATTATACTACACCTGTCATAAAATAATATTTAAGTTTTTTTTTCATGAATGGGAATAACTGATGTAGTTTTTGAATCACAATAATCACATCAGTAAAGTGTACAATGAATATATTGTATACTAGCTGTACCTATATAGGCATAAATGTTTTGATTTTTGGTTTACACAATGTTCGGGTAATGGGTATATTATTCGTGTACAATATTTAATTGCAAATGTGTACACGTTAGTCGATTAGACACTATACTTTATTGACGATGACTAAAACACATAATACGCCTTTACAAATACAATACACGTACATTGCAAAAGAAATCAAATTTGCGTGACTAAACGGGCTGCGAATACTATCAGAATCATTTGAATGGCTGACTAATTATTTAAGTACCTATCGACTTTCCGACTTTCGTCATTTTGGTCACTTATTTACCGTTGTCGATATTTTTGAATATAATATTATAATATCGCGGAGGATAACGTTAGTTGTAAGTATAGTTTTAATTATATTATTAAACGAATTCAATTGTCTAGCGTTATGTTTCACAATATATGGAGTATAATGTACAACATTTTTGTTTGTATTTATCATACATAATTTATCGATATAACATAATATAATCGTTTTAGAAACTTCAATTACTATGCATAACGCATCACATTTTAAAGCTATAGGTAATTATTGTTTATATTTTACTATAATAGACTCGTTAACAACATTAGCGTTCCTACAATATAAACCACTGCATGAGCAATGACTACGCATAGAGTGTAGTCGTATGTGTATTAGTTTACATACATACAAATTTGTATATGTTTTAATATAAATAATATAATATTCGAATAGTCGTTTTATTTTTGACAATATCGATATTATCAAGTGGTCTGTAATGAGCTTCAGAAATGATTTTTGAAATCAGATATTTTTTGAAATTCGAATAATGACACGTGGGTGGAACACTGCAGACGTGAGTCTAAAAATCATTATAAAACGTGACCGATTGAGGGTGCCCCATTCTGCACCTCATCTCACTGTGTTCGTGCCTACCGCGGTTTAAGATGCCTATAATAATACAATTCAAAACTTTACAATACTAAGCATACTAAATTCGTCAGCGTTTCTTTGAAATTAAAATCAACTACAGGTGTAATCTTTGAAGTCATAATTACTTGCCATGTTCACAGCTTAAGTTGTTAAAATTAGCAAAGTTCCTTAAGATGGTTTCGACCTTGTTTTATTGATTTGAAAGAACGTGAGAACATTATAATAGTAAAGCTTATAAACATTGAAATAGTTAATCAAAAATCGATAACACAATTGTTATTAAACATAATATTTGCTGTATCATTTAGGAGTGCCAGCATTATCATTAAGATAATTATATTTGACGCATTACTTAGAATTGCAAAACTATTTTGAACCTAAATTACAACACGTCATATACAGTCTTAGTCTTTACCACAATAGTTATCTTATCTTTTTAACACGAGGGAAAGTCTCAATACATAATTGCGTCATATTAAATAATAGTGTAATATTGATGTAGGTATTTATCGTGTACGTATACATTTCAGTTTCTATATGGACAAATTAATTTATCTGATTAAAACATAATAATTTGGAAATACATAATATTTGGAAAATTGCTCAAATTCTGCATTAATTTGCTTGCTGTTTCGTTAGTTTACACATAAAAAAACTCATGTCCACTAAGCGCATCAATCTGTTAAAAAACAAATATTATAGTATGATGATTCGTTTTTTATTCGTTAAAAATGTATATTCATATACAAATTTTAAGGTAAATAAAATCAATATACTTTCAAGAAACCAATAATTTTGGTATTGTCTTCGTTTTGCGTGGGTACGATTTAAATTATTATTTATTACATATAAACTCATTAAAATCATAAAATGTAAAAACAACATTACATCCTGGTATATAATATTCACACTAAACTACGCATAAAATAAATAATCAACAATTTAATATGATGTTCCCAAAATTTCCCCGCATATTTTGATTCAAAAATCGTGCTCACGTGATATCCCTATCGTGTCTATTTGATATTTTGTTTATTAATAACACAGTAATAGTGTGTTATTAAACTTGTAATTTTTACGATTGAAGGTGAGATTGGATGACCTTTAACTTTACAAACGACGAAATAACGATTGAAAAAATATTTAACAATAACACCCACGCCAAAATGTGTGATTAATTGACGGCTCGTGTAAAAACTTCCTTTAACAGTTCAACACTGCCTTGGAACAGGAACTATAGTTATCCAGGACATTCCGAAGGAACCTACTAATATCTAAAGATAAAACTGGAAATTAAATACGTGTACTATCTTTTAAATACATTTTATCTAAATTTCAAAATTCGTTACGTTAATTTTAACGCGTATATAACTTTCTTCACGTTTTTTTTACAAATAATTTTTATTGGAAAAATAACGATCTTTGTGCAAGTTGTTTATAATATTATATTAAATTAGATACGTATCTACTTATCAATCATAATATTATCAGTAAGAAGTACCTATATCGGATTTTTAAATAAAAAAATTGCGATCTGATAATAGATAAAACGCACGCTATTATTATAACAATGAATAACAATGATCAATGCAAATATATGAAGTTATACATCAGTTTTATTAATTAATTCAATGAGTAATGATGACATAATACAAGTAATATAAATTCATATTTATTACCTATCCCAAAATTACGTCCAACTATAGAAGATACTTTCAAACGTAATTTGCAAAAAGAACGAACTTGTTTAACGATCCATATGATTCATTAGAAATCACTATCAATAATGAAAAGTACTTATAGTACCTCCCACTACAATCGAGCACTACGCAGCTAATATTATAACGATTTTATACAATTACCAGTATATTTTGTTCATCTCTTTTTGGAATACTCCATCAAGTTGGTCAACTGGTCAAGGGCACTTAACATATTATGCTATTTTTTTTTTTTTTCATAAAACTCCGTTAAATTTCCATTTCACTAAGCAACTGGAAATTATTACATCATAGCACTGCCGTTGACCCCGAGCATTACTTACCTATAATAGATTATTATTACAAGACACTGTAACTTGAAGTTCGACATAATCGAATATGTTTATAAACTTGACATAGTTTACAGAACTAAAGACTAAATTTCAATTTATTGTCTTATGTATAAAATATAAAAACACAATTTATTGTCATAAAAGTTATAGTAATATATAAGTGTTAATTTTTATGTGTTTTTTTTTATAAAACGACTAATTCATATTTAAAATAATGTACCTATTACTTATTTTATCGTGCTTTATCGACTTACATGATAAGTAAATAAAAAACATTACCAATCAGTAAGACTCTTTTATGCCGTTTACTGAAGTACGACACGGTATGTAAATCATAACTCAAATTCGTACTGATTCCTTGTTAACTGATAAAATATTACCATTAGATATATATTTATTAATGTATTTTTACATAGTTTGTTAATGTAATTCGTAAGACTACCTTTTCAGGCGTAAATAAATGTATATAATACTAATAAAACCATAACACGATTACACGCCAAATTAATTATATACGAAATGGTACACATTAATTATAGGTACTCATCGCAATGTTCATAATATAATATTATATTAAATACACAATTTGTGAATTTTAAAATTGGCCATATGCATAACATATTAACATATTATGTTGGCTTGATTAAAAATTGTTTTGTTAACATTTTTTTTTTTTTTTTTTGTTTAAATAAACAATAATACCTACATTTATTTTGTAATAGGTTATACTAGAACTTAATAATATAATTATTATTATTACTTTAATGACGCAATAACATTGCAAATTGTGATTTATCAATCATCTGCACGTTACTGTTTTACTGCAATTTCTTATCAACCCACATTACAGATATAATACAGTCAAACATTTAAAGAGAATTTTATGAAATTTAAATTTCATGAATTTATTGTTGTAATTACATAATATTATATTTTAACTTAGTTACACAACATACAGCAGTTACCAAAAAATAACTAAATAATTATATTATTCTTAGTACATATTGTGAAAAATTAATTATAATATTTAGTATGGTGTACGTATATGATATATAAATAATTTGCCACGCTATCGTGTTGAGATTTTATCATGTAAAAATGGAAAAGTGCACAGTCGTGATACACCACTCTTAATGATTGCATAAAGAACCACGGCAGACCTAAGCTTCCGCTCGACCTAGAATTTATATTAAATACAATATTTGTAATTATTTTTAAAACACTTTATAATCGATTGAAAATATTAGTGTGATATTCGCATGACAATTTATTATTAATTAATAATGGTTAATTAATTTATTGCCAGTAAAAGTAGGTATGGAGTTTGTATGATTATTATCCCTACCAGGAAACCATTTTGTCTGTTTTGTATTTTTTTTCTTGACAGGTAAACAATTATGTTTATTATTGTTAATTTTTAGTAAAGTAGATTTTTTAAACTTAGTTTTACTTTTAGAATCGGTTGATGGAGTTTTTATTTTTTTATTTGTTAGTGACTGAGTGGCTATAGGATTTAGAATTTGGTTAGATGTTTGTGTGGGTGAGACTAAATTGTTTTGAGTAGCAACATCAGATTTTGGTATAGTTTGTTTGCTAACATTACTATCTGTTTGTGTTTGGAGTATTATGTTATTAAAAAAACTATCAAAATCATGTACATCATTTTCGTCGATTATTACAAAGCCATCAGGCTCATTAGATGGATTATTATTTTCAAACCTTATATCATTGTCCATATCCCCTAAGAAGTTAATATATTGAGGCAATAAATTTAATTTTTCAATATTATCTTCCTGGTCATCATTTATGTTTTTATTATTCTCAGCATCACTATCATCGTCTTCACTATCACAAAAGCTGACTTCTGAGTCACTTGGTATTTCAAAGTCCAAGAATAACTCAATTTCATCGTCTTTCAACTTCTCCATTTATTATTACTAAAATAAAAACAAATGTAATATTACCTAGGTAATAGTTTTTGTTAGTATAGTTGTAGGTACCAATTATGCACAGTTGTATCAAATGATACCGAGTATATTACCTAACAATAATAGATGTTAACGATCAAAATTGACTCTTACATGTACTTTTACGTGTACCTTATACAAAAACAAACCTAAAAAATATTTTTTGATGTAGCTAAAATATTTTAACGATGAGATATAACAACAGTTTTGTCGGTATATTTTGCGTATTATCAATACAGGAGGTTATCACACATGTGACTAAAAATTCTCATATAGTATGAACATAGGAACGAATATTATGAGACGGTTGTTATCAAGTGTATCATATGATATCTTTATGCACAAATGGATCAAAAATATTTAACAGCTGCTTTATAAGCGGTTTAAATTAGTTGCGGTATCATATGATACCTACATGCACGAAGAGGTTAACAAAATAGCCGAAGATATTTTTGGATTTTATAATAATAATTTCAGGTACTGAAAGGAGCTTTTACTAATTACTATTTACTGACATTTATAATAAAAAAACATTATTCAAGTAGTGCAATTTTCCTTCGACTAATTCGACTATTTTAAGATTTATTTCCCTTTATTTGTTTATTTCTCAGTGTTATAGAGTTTTTATTATTATAATTATTATTACTTATTAGTTTTATTAGTTTTTTTTTTGTTTGCGTTTATTCTAAACCGTGCATCCCGAGAACGGTCTTTATTTGTAACTTATTCAAAACCACGAAGTTTCACCATAATCCAATAATAATATATTGTAATCAGTTCAAAAGTTCAAATTCCAAGCCACAATCGGTGATAATTGAAAACGTTTTTACATGGGATTATATAACTTTCGTGAAATCTATAATTTATAGACGACCCATTTCAATAATGTATACGAATATTATAATAGTCGACATTAAATTGATGAATCATTAGTGTACGGCGGCCAACGGCTACGGGTTAACCATTAGGCCGGGTCTATGCATATATACGCAGGCACCGCGCATAGTATAATGTCGTGTAGGAGCGCCCGTAATCCATCTCAATTGCAGGGGATTTTAAAATAGGAATCGTCTTGTGAAAAATAATTAAGAAACGTCGACACAAATGTTAGCCCAAGGGCAAATCACAGGCTGAATATAATTTTATTTTTTTTTTCTAATAATGCTTATAAGTTGTAATAATAATACATGTTCATACGCGTATAAATATTTTAATTACATACGTTTTACGCGTTTGTAATGTTTATAATAATATCGTTAAAATGGCGGATACCGACATACTAACTATTATCTAATAATATCATAAATAGGCACTGAAAAAGTTAAGATTTCTTAAAAAAAAAATAACTATTCTAATCCATTGATGAGGTTTTTTTTTTGTGGAAATATTTATTCTATTAAAAATTCAATGTTACATAATAATAGGTAATTTGTCCATCTAAAAGTCACCTATAATTATATAATATATGCTCACTATCTTACTAACCGTCCTATCATTATACATTTTTCCCGATACGAGAAACTTAACGTGATTTGTATTTATTTTTTTATAAGCCTAAAAACATTTTTTCTTTAAGTACCTATCGTGATTATTTTTATTATCAATTTGGTTTTTTACTGTAGATTTTTGTTGGAGAGTATAGGAGAAATAGGTGTAACGTGTAACAAGAACCACATTTTTGGAGGCCTGTAACACTTATACTTATTATTTTTTTTTTTTTTTTTTTTTTGTAATGTGTATAAAAAAATCGCTCTTTACCCCTACGAGTTCGTACAAAATATACACTTAAATTATACAAGTATTTATGTATAATAATATTTTAATCAAAAAACTATCTGTCTTATAAATTATATATTTCCAATATAATATCATCACTCTTTAATAAGCTAACAACATCTCTTTTGATATTGAAAATGATCAAAATTGAAGCCTTATTGCGGTAATTCTTACCCAATTTTTTGAGTTATTTGACTCCCTCTTCTCTAGCTTCACATAAAAAACTCATAAATATGACATAAATAAATATTATTTGGAAAATTAGTTATTAGTTTTTTGATTAGTTGAAGGAATATGTTGCATTACGTGCTATTGATAAGATATTTTTTTTATATATTTACTTGTAGTTTTTGGAAAAATTTTAGGTAATTAGTGCAAAGTAACTGTGGATCTACAAAAAAAACTTAATTTATAAATCTAGCTCGACTTTTAAACGCAATAATTTGTTTGGCACTGGCGCATACAGTATATAATATATAATGAATTACTAAAAATAGAAATTGTAAATTTTTTATTTAGCTAATATTCTAAATTGATTAACCGTTCATAAACCGAAAGAATTTTTGATTGAAAACATGGAGATATTAAGTATCAATATCTGTAGTAAAAAATATAACCTAAATTTACGCATAATGCTGCAATAGAAAAACTAAAAATAACTACAAAAAACGAATTGAAATATGACATAAAATAATTTTAGTCGCCAACGCGCGTTTATTGTAAATAACGTTTTTCATTGATTAATTCATATAGATAAATATAGTTCATATTTTATTAATAAATTTCACATTTTACATTACTCTTTATGAAAATATTAACGAGACGACCAAAATATGACCAGAAAAAAGGTAGTACAGTTCTTTAAGTTGGAAAACTTATAGTATGTGGTCTCGATTAAGTTCAATATAAATCTGATTTCAGATATTATTGTAATACAATAATACTTATTAAAAATTGTGTTCTCTTATTTTGGAGGATTAGAGTTCATCTTTAAGAATCGTGAATTAAAATTTAAAAAAACCCGATTGCCTTTACTTATTTTAAAAACAATAAATTTAAATTAACGTACCATACTCCTATGCGGATTATGTTATATTATATGATAATGTTGAATGTAAATTTTATTTAATGAAATAAAATATTATTATACTCGTTTGGGCAACAAAGTAAAAAATATGATAAATCTCGTAAAAAAAAGTACATAATAATATTAACTGCCTTATACTTTCGTATAAATATATAGTTGTGCAAAAGAAAAATATGCATTTCAAGTAATTTTCAACTATGATTTTATCTTTTTTTTTTATTATTATTACCTACGTAATATTTACATTCTATTTAGTATTTACAAATAAATACGTAATACTAAGGTAAATACGGTAACATGTAACTATATATTTTTAAAACATGACGACGTGATAGAACCGATGATAGAAGACGTCATCGTTCATTGACAAATGGCATAACTTAAACAGATTAATTACCGACATTTGTCATTAAAATTGTTCTAATGCACATAAATTAATTTACTTTGTTATAATTTACATAATGTAATGGTTTATGTTACACAATAGAATTGTAGACAGCAAATCAAACCTTGATAACACGGAATTCTTGCGATTCATTTTATTATTATTAGTATAAATGAATAATAATTACAATTTATTTTCAATATTCTTTTTTCATTTAAACAAAAGAGTATGTATTTTACAATCTGTAATATTAATATACAATAAGTAAATTTGGTAACAAAAATAACAACATGAATAACGTAAGAAGGGAGGCTCACCAGAGTGGAAACTTTATTGTCGATTTTATACGTAAAAAGGTACAAAAAGTAGTTTTGATTATACGTAAATAAATGACGAGAATAATTAAATTTAGAAAGCACTTCACAGGAGTGCCACATGATTCTCGTTACTCCAGACAAAAAATTCCTTTTAACTATCTAATAATAAATAATCACGATCAATTCGAAATTTTCAATAATACGAATTTTTTCATTTACTTTAAACTTGAAAGTTCCGAGTAAACCAAATGCGAAATATTATAATACGTATACTTCACTTGTAAAATATTTAATTTAAATTTATAAATTTATTTATAAATTAGCGTATATAAGCTATAATATTTTTATTTCAATAATTAACAAAAATTACAATAAAACAAAATATGTACGAAATATTCACTTTTATGTAAAAACTTAGAACGTATTTCTATTTGATTCTTAATTTTAAAAATGATAAAAAAGTATTAAATAACTTAAACATAATATGCATTTCAATACGAGTACAAAAATGTCGAAATTTATATTAATTTTTTAAAATAATATAGTGACTTTATGAAGTACCTACCTATATGTCCGAGAGTATAATCCGAGCTTTTTTAGTTAGATGACATAAATACTATTGTTAAAATAATTTGTTGGGTTATACACGCAGTTTTCTCTTCAACTGCAACCGCACATACTTCAAAAGAAATGTCAATGACTTCTATTAGTATTTAAACAGAACACTTGTTTTCGATTTACTAATATTAAAATATTTATTTTGTTTTCAGGAAACTCGTTCTACATATTCTCAGCATTAGTATTATTCCTCGTGGGTAGTATTACAATAGTATACACACCATTTAACATATTAATGAATGAGGTAAGTACTTATTAGTTATTTTGTAATATTTTAGAATATTAGATAAATACACGCATTACCTGTATAGTCATATAAGTAGACACTAATTGTAAACATACCAAACCAAAATATTAATTTATTGCTTACGGAAAAAAATATTACTGATATATTATCTTTAACAATATTTGGTCACATAATATTGATTTTTTCACTAAATACTCGACGTATCGATGTTTAACAACACCATGTTTGTATTTTAAAGAAAATAAACTACTAATTTACAGACTTTTTTGGAAGGTCATTTTTATTTATTTTTTCACATAAATGTAAAAATAATATCTGTGGAAAAAACTATAATTATTTACATGGTGAATATGGATATTTAGTGAGCACCTATTACGATTATCGGTGGAATAAAATTTAAATTTAAAAAATACACTATTTTAACGCAATAAGTACTCAAAAGACTATTTTATTTTACAAGTACAGCAACACATACATTATACATTTTACTTATTACAAAAATTGAAAATCCACAAATTTAGTTGCAATTAAAGAGTCTTAGAGATGTAATCATTTATATAGCATTTTGAATATTGCAGAGAACCTAATAACTAATGGGAAAAGATATTTAAAAAATAAACTTAGTGCAAATGTATGATTTATATTTATTTCTATAAACAGTATAAGCTAAAGGTGGGCCACTTATTATTGGACCATTTTCTTATGTTAACTTTGTGGAAAACACGAATAAACTGAAACCTATAACGTAAGAATATTAAAAATTTGATTATTTTTATAGCTTTCCAGTACTGTCCACGAAATACTCTATATTTTAAATTATAACTATAAATAATGTGATGATCGGAGCTAACCGAAACAAAAAATTGTCTAAAAAAAAATACAAATTTATAATTGAGAAAATAAAATTTCTAATGATTTCTAAATAAATTTTTATAACATTCCTCACTTATATACATATTATTATATAGTGCTCCACTATAGTATATTTCTTCCGCGGATCGTATATATTTTATATCTGAGGTTTTGGCGTACCGTGCATTAATTTAAGTAGCGTGCTTTTTTTAGGAACACCACAATTTACAATATTTTCTTGTTATTCGATCTTCCGACAACCATTTTCACTGTTTTAATGGACGTGCATTAATTTCGTATTCGAAGAATACGCCCATAGGAGATTAGAGACGTGTAGGATCTCAATCAGTTTGATACTCATATTATTTACTATACGTATATATACACACGCTTGTACGTACCGCTATAATATGTTATATTATATATATAGCAGTCGTCCCATACGAAAATCCGACTCAGCTGGTGTCCACTTCGGAACACGCTGCAGCAGACAGCGTGGCGTGTTCAGAATATATTGCATGCACTTTAACGCGATACACGTCCCGTGTGAATCAAACCGTAATAAAATATGCATTTATATAAAGTTATACGACAGTCGATGTAAGGCCTATAAGACGCGTTAACGGCCCACTGATAATCCATCGAAGATGTCTCGAGAATACATCCGTGTAACCGAATGTCTTTCTTTTCTATATAATATACTATTATACTATCTATACACATATTCATTTATTTTTTTATCCAAAGAAAACCTGTATTGCCCACAGGTGTCTTGTTAATTCGGTACTGCTATTATACCACCGCCAATACTATTACCTTTTACTACTTTATCATATATATATATATATATTATAGTTATACGACTACTACAACTCTAACTCTCTTGCTATTATATTAGATCGGCTAAACTGGAATATTATTCAGCCGTTATAATAATATTATACTATTGTGCAACTCATTTTAATGACAAGCGCATTATACACACACACACACATATGATACGCACAGACATAGCGACGTTTAGCTCTTTTAGGCGTACACTTTACTATATATAGTATATAATATTATATAGTGCACGCGCGTGTACTGTATAGGTATAGCCTTGTTAAATTTGATTTGATTTGATTTGATTTTTTTATTGTTTTTTAATTGTCGGTGTATACAATATGCATATTATATATATATATATACCTAGCTATTCTTACTACAATATATACTCTTATACATGTCTGCCAATAAAACGTTATTCTCAGTGATCATATAAAACGAACGTCTTAATAATATTTTTATTGTAAGACAATACAATGTATTAATATACGCATACACGCAGTACCTATATAGTTAACAACGTACAACAATCATTTGTTGTAATCGTGTCGCTGTTTATCGCACAATATAATATGATATGATATATATCAAATCAAACTAAAACAACGTTATTTTCAGTCTTAGGTCCGTACTTCGTGATGATAATATATATCACTATACCATCACATACTATACTACACGATCTATATACGCATATACCGAAAGTCAACGAACTTGCCAAACTACATTAAAAGACATTCCGTGTTAAACTCCACTATAATAACTACTCCAATTCACTCATACAAATTATGTCATTCGTCGTCGGTTTGTCCTGTGTCGGAATACAAAACATTTACCTAAGGTTACAATAGATATTGTTCCAAGGACACATTTATGCACAGGTTGATATTTCAAAGTTTATCTAAAAATCTATTCTGATTAGTCAGAAAAGTTACCTTTAGTCATTCGATTGAATTGTATTTATTTCAATCATGTATTCGCGTGGTTATAAATAATACACAAGATAACTACTGTAAATACTAAAAAATCATCATGGTAATAATGTGTACAAAAAAAAACATATCAAATGGTTTACAAAATAATTTTTATGATTGTACGGCAAAAAATTCGTCCTTTATATACGTCATAAATAATTTTGAAATTTGTACGGTAGTATATTAATATGTATCTATATACTATGGTAATTTTAAAATCAAAATATAGCGACCTGTATTAAATAATAAAGTTACCTACTACAAACATTAAACAGTATGAGCTATGTAAAATAAAATAAATTAATAAGATTATTTTTCTCCATAGTTAAGTATTGATATTCAAACAGCATGTCCATTATTAAATTTATTAATAATTATTTTTTTACTAAATCATTATTAATACGGCTATAATAGTGAAAAATGCATTTAATTATATTATTAACTCGGAATATTTATTTTATAGACATAGATCATTATCTGTATGATATTTTAATCATTTCATATTTTTTATTTACGTACCTTCCTGTATTACTTATATTACGTTTATAGGTATAACTATAATTTAGTATATTAATATATAGCTAGATGAGCTAGATGTACTTACCCACTTATTTGATTCGAAAACAATAACAATTTGAATTATTTAAATTAACATTAATATCAGTATAGAAACAATTATATTATTTAAATTAATAATTGTAATCGTTGTAACTAGAATGAACGCACTTTCATGAATCTTATTCTGAAACTATTAAATATTCATCGCAATGTACTAAAACTTTTCAAACACGTGGTAAAATACGTATGTATAAAAAACACCACAATATGTCTTCTTTTAATTATTACTTAAGGTAATCCTAGACTGCAGTGGTTATTTTCTATTGGAAGAGATTTTTAGAGATAATTATAGATTATATTTACTAGAATTTGTCGAGTAAGTTATCAGAAATTATGGATTTGATGGTTTGATAGTGGCAAAGAGTGATGAGTCGGGTCAATGGTTCTAGAAATTTTAAATGTTTTCTAACGTGAGCTCATTCGTATATTATATAAAAATATTTTGAATGAAATATTGAATTATTTATTTACGAATCTCTCCTGAAAGACGTCTACATTACGTACTCTTAAAACCAAAATAATTCTTATTAACGATTTAATAATCCTACTTAACTTATGTAAATATTCGAAATTATATTCTGACAATTTATGTTAAAAAAAACTTTTACATTAACTCTTTTACTTAAAATTATGAATAATAGCTACAAAGGAACTATTTTTTTTTTACAATTTAGTATTTATTTGTGCTTGCTGTATGTGGGTTCATTTTTTTTTCTATGATGATATTATTATATTATTAATATGTTTTCTATTAGTAAATGTAATCTATGGTCAAAATATTACTTTATTTTATTTTGTATTTTTGATTTTTTAGAGACTGAAAATGGTTCGTGGTCTGCCAGCATATGAATGGTGGAAGAATCCTCCCGATGAAGTTTTGCTTAGAGTGTACCTATTTAATGTAACAAACAGTGAGCGATTTGAAAACGGAATCGATAGTAAACTGGAGTTAAACGAAATCGGCCCTATAGTATTCAGGTAAGCAATAATATCTATTAGAAAATTATTCAATTTTACAATTGGTAACAAATGTAGGTAGCATATTATTTATTAATTTTTTAATCGAGAAAGAGAGAAATTTGAAATTTTCGAAAAAAAACAACGATTGTTTCAATAATACCGTATAGATACGTCATATAGCATGCATATATGAATATTATTATAGTGTCAAACATAATAATATGCATGTCAAATAAAAACTAAACGATTCTCGTATTTCGGTTTATGTATTTTAAATCGAATTATTCAAATGAAACTAATAAAATAAAATCGAATAAGTGTGTTATAATATTGTGTTAACATTTGAAAATCTTACGATTAATAAAATAATAATATTATGGTCTCTTACGACATTGGTCGAATTACGCATCTTCTAATAAATCAGTACCTACATTTTAATGTTTTCTATATTTCAATATGTATTCGTTTATTATTTTAGTTGATTCGTAAAAATAACGAACACCGGCAATCGGCTGATTAAAATAATTATTAATCAATAAAATCATATTGCAGCTGTACTATTATAGCAATAAAGAATTAATTTTATGACTTCGAACCATTGTGGTGCAGTACCAGTGACCACTTTACAATAATTGATTTACTTACATAATATTTTCGGCCGTCTAATAGATTTGTTTGTCTAGCTGCCGTCTAACGACATTTTAACAATACGGAATTAATAATTTGTATATATATATATATATACCTACACATTGTAACAGCAATATGCAATACACGAGTAGTTGAAATATTAATATCAATGGTATTGTGTATAGTGTGTATGTACCGACAATTTATAAAACAAATAACAATCGATAGTAAAACAAAATATGTTAAATACTACACAAACGTCTGAGTCGTAACGTTTTACCCACGAAGACAATGCAGTGGTAACATTCAAAGTCAAATAGACATCTTATTACTCTATTGGCGCAGGTATCTTTATTGGCACTATTAGGTAGGTTATATACTTGTGCCTACACGCTGTCATTGAACGTATTTAGTAGATACTAAATAATGAATATAAATATATTCTTTTTTTTTTTTATTAGTATTTATATTCATCGTAGGTTTGAAAACAAATAAAATATTGAATGTAAACTCAAATTTCTTTTGAACAGTTTTATTTTTTATTTATAGACTTGAAGCCCTTGAACAATGTTAAAACCTATCTATGTATTGGCAAACAAATAACAATACCTATAATATTATGCATTCGGCAAAACGAATTTTTAGTTTTAGTTTTCTTTTCTTTTTTTTTTTTACAATTTACTATTATTAGGACGCAGTTGATATGTTTTTTAGATGTATTTATCTTTATTATAAATTTTCTATTTATCGAGATCTATTAGTAAACAGTTATATAGGTGTACCTATATAATATCTACAACAGATACTTCAACCGTGTAAAATAAAACACACACACACACACACACACAGTTAAAATACAAACCCTATTACTGTTTTGTTCCACAACGACTGCATCACACACGTTCGCCGATGAACTTCTTTCCGACTTAGTAAATTTGTATCTTGTACGTGTTAATGCCTTAAACCAGTCTCACAAACACTGTTGTAATACATTTATACTTGTGTATAAACATATCCTACGAATACATATTGATATTTAATAATATTATTAGCATTTTCGCAGGGCTTTATTATTATTATTATTTTTTTATTAAGATCTTCATTGAATTATTAATTAGTCATTAAAATGCTAGCTATCTCCTTACACTTCGTTTCCCGTACAAAAACATCGTTGCATCCAAGTTAGATTTAGTTGTCTAATGCGTTTAGAACATTTAAGTTAAAAAAAAAAAAAACATTTAAATTAACATTTAGCGTAACACGCGTGTGAATAAATAATATTTTTGGTTTTCTCATTTAGTTCATTTCCGACATATCAACTTTATAAATAGCTGTACCGTCCAGCGTTGCTTTTTTTGACCATTTAACAGCACCGTTTTCTTACAATTATTTTATTTTATTTTTTATATTTGTTGAACGACCCAAATTTGAATTCGTTTTCATTCTGGACCAAAAACCAAAGACTCATAAAGTTTCAATACTCTGAACCAAAAACAATGAAAAAGTACTGTACTGTTATAGGTACTACATCAACTATTCACTAAACACTAATTTCTTATAATAAACTAATAATTGATAAAAAAAAAAAATATCTTTATGGGTGTATTCGCCGTTTATTTAAAAAATGAATAACTCGATTTTTCATCAAATTGTAGAATTAAAAATAGGCCTAAAACCAGCTCCACGTTGAACTCTTTCGTTTAAAAAAAAAATCAAGATAATCGAATAAGTAGTTTTGGTGAATACGTGTGATAAATATTTATATTTTTACATTACATAATATGTATTGTATATTACCGACAATTTTGATAATTTATTAAGCAATAATAATAATCCTTAGTAAATATAATAATCATTTTTATACGGTAAGGAAATCATATCATTCGTTAGGAATTGCGATAATTTCCGTCATTTGTTGGCCAATTTTAATTTTAAATGAAGAATACATTTTTATGGTATAATATAAATTAAACATGAATATTTTTTATACATATTTTCACATCCTAACGTATAAAAAAATATATACGAATGCTATTTTAATGACTGGTAACAGATTATTATCGTATATTTATAAATTAATTTTTTAATCACACTCATAGTATACGAGATACAATAACAAATACTTAATTAATCTAAACAATTATGTCCGCGTAAATTTATTTATTTATTTTTAAAACGGTCGACGGCCCAGTTCCTTGTATACGCTGTTTTATATATAATTGCGCATTTGCGCACGATAATATTATAATCAACTATCTTTACAATAATAAAAATCGTTTAAATTGTTGATGCGTCAGTTATAGTTAGTTAGGTATGTGTCGATGTGGATTATTTTGATTTCCGATAAGTGTTAACACTATTATATAATTTTGTGTGTGCGTATAATATTATACACGTGTACGTGTAACCGTTAAATGTATATTCCTATCTAAAAATGATTTGTTGCTAATTCGTTATTTATACACTGACGTTTACAGGATATTTTTTATGTGATTTGCTTCCAGAGAATTATTACGACACAGCGATGTTAGATTCAACGACAACGGCACGATGACTTATGTGGCCACGAGAACAGCCGTGTTCTTGCCAGAAATGACAAACATCAGTTTGGACGCTAATTTAATACTACCCAACTTTGCCGCGTTGGTACGTATAACGAACATAATATTATGAAAAACTGATAACGTGTAACGTGTAATATTATTGTAATAGCAATAAACACAATTGCTTACATCGAATATTAAAGCTAATTATAATTACGTCGATTACAAAATATAGGATGCGAAGCTTCGTATAACCATCAATAAACGCGATATTCAGAAACAACACGAAAATTGCTTATTAATTAATTATAAAATAATATCACGGTTTATATGTTAACTCGAAATAATGATTGTAATAATGTCACACGAAATGAATCAAATTAAATCAGTAGTATTTTGCGTTGGTTACGATGAGGCTTAGTACAAATACTTTATTATTATTATTATTATTATTATTATTGTATTGTCAGTTCGGAGGTTAAAGTTCGAAATTGAACGCATCAACAAGAGCATCGGCTTTCTATATTAATGTATTGGTTTCCAACATTAAAATATGGATAACATTGATTTATTTTTTATGATTGATAACAAATAAAATATTATTACACTCATATTTTTTCTTTATCTTTGAAAATGCTTAGTTTGTAATTCGATATAGGTAATACTCGAAAATTAAATTATTATTATTAATTTAATTATTTCAACACAATATATGTTTATGTTGTAACAATGTATTTTAAATTAATTAATAAAAATTAATACTTCACAACATACTCTTCTTTCGTAATTTAATTCTTACTTCTAAAGTGTAAAAACATTATTTTTCTAAAAATATGGTTAAGATATTCCATATTTTAATAGTCAATAACACAAGTAGTATAAATATCAATGATTTTAAAAACTAAATAATAGATGATTTTCAACTTAGGATTCTATTTCAAAATTACAAGAACCTTGGATCTCCGAGCCAATAATATTTTTCTGTAGAAAACCTTAATGAGTCATAATTTTAATTTTAGAGAAAAATCTTAGCACATTTTGATTTATTCTAAAATGCAACGTTTATATTAATATTATAATGATGATTTTATCTATGTTATTTATCTTAATTAATATGAATAATGCATTTTATAAATTAAGTTTCAATGATTTGTATTTTTAAGTTTATAAATATATGCATACAGAAATGTTTTTTGTGTTACTTAATTAATCCAATTTAATACGATTAGGCATTAAATACATATATTATAAAACTACAATTATTTTTCAGGCAAACATAACTACTTTTATAATTCTGTCTGAAAATTCTAACTCTATCATAAATATAATGTTTTAATAACATTTTGCGTGTAAAAAAAATAAGTATTAAATTATTATCTAATAAAAACTAAAATAATTTCCTTATAACTTTGTAATGGTTGCTTAATTAATAGTTTTAAAAACTAAATATTTATAAAAAAATAATTTTCGAGTTTGAGTTTGATAAAGTGAATAATATTCATAACTTTTAATGGTCAACTACCTTTGTTATGACAATTACATAAATATATAATATCATTATATTACATTATTATTATATCTTAATATTACATTAACAAAAAATGTTTGTGTATTGCGTTTATACTAATGATTACGATACGTTTACCTGATATTCATTTTATTTTTTATTTTTTTACACAGGGAATGGCATCATATTTATGGGATGCTTCTTATTTTACTAAGTATGGTTTCAAATTAATGATGGACATGTTGGACACGAAAATGTTTATCAAGACATCTATTAATGACTGTTTATGGAATTTAACTGACCCGTTAGTCCAAAAAGCAAAAACCATGATGCCCGGTTTAGTTCCTGAAGAGAATATGGGTATATTATACCAGGTAATTAATTTATCAACGTTTTCAATTAATACTTTCAAAAAAACCAAAATAAATTAGTGCATTCAATAGATGATATTTAAATTATATATAATAGAATGATATATACTATTATATGTTTAATAATTATATTCGTGGTACATGATTACATGAATAATAATTAAAACAAAATCGTAGAATTATATAAATTATTATTTTTAATTTTTAATAGTATTATAGATAGTATAGTTACCTATTTTTTTTTTTAAGATTATTATAAGAAATTTCCTTATACATACCAAGTTAGATGTTAAAAACTTCTATATTCTTAAATGTTTTTAGATTTATAACAAATTTACGGATGAAGTTACCGTATTCATGGGTCCGGAAAACGGGCGAAGGTTTTTCACAGTAGATAAGTACCATGGTAAATCTAATCTTGGAATTTGGGATGATCCTAAGTGCGACAGTGTACAAGGTTCTTCTGAAGGTGTTACATACCATCAGTTTGTATCAAAAAATGACACATTGAAGTACCTGAGAAAAACCATGTGCCGAGTGACACCACTAAAATATAAGAGTACGTGCTGAAAATCTTAACACGTTTACTTGGTAGTCAATAGTTTTAAAATTTATATATATATTTTTTTTTTTTTTGTTTAGACGAGGTGACCAAATCGGGCATGACAATGTACAAGTTTATTCTCCCGAATAATGTCTTTTCTCATCCACAAACCGATCCAAGCCTAGAAGACTGTTTTCATAATCCAAAATCAACTCCTCTTCTTTCTGGACTCTCTGACGTATCACCGTGTTATTATGGTATGTAATTAAAAATATTATATTAAAATCAAACAAAAAAATTACAAATTACAAATTCTCGTATTATCTCCTCATAATAAATAATTTATCGTTAAATGGACACATAATATATACTTATCAAACAAATGAAATTATTTGTTGATAGTCATTTTTATTAGCCATATTTAACAGCGCAGCTTGCTTTAGGTCTTAACAAGTAAGTTATAACTATAATCCCATTCTCTGGTGTTGAAACAGCGAATGAATTCACCCATCCGGGGC
Source organism: Rhopalosiphum padi (assembly GCF_020882245.1). Lineage (NCBI taxonomy): Eukaryota > Metazoa > Arthropoda > Insecta > Hemiptera > Aphididae > Rhopalosiphum > Rhopalosiphum padi. The sequence continues at coordinate 3,479,409 of NC_083599.1, read as the reverse complement.
TTGGCAATATTATTCACGGTTTAATTTCGTCATGAAACTTCTCATTAAATGAATCAAAACACCATGTGAGCCTTAACAATAAATTTTTGATTAACGCGTGTTGTCATAGCCACAGAGAAAAAATAATTATAAACATATATATATATGTATAAATATTAATTAAAATATTCAGTTTTGAATATTTAGAGTATATTATAGCTATATGGCGGTATGTGTAATATGAAATGCAGAGTAATACTGATTACAATAAACAATAATTATAATTTGTATAAATATTCTATCTTACCTACTGATTTTCATCATACCATTATACAAGCACCAATAGTATATATGTAATTTTACTGGCTTTCGTTTTTAGCACACCGCACACTAATTACATAAATTAATCAACAGGCGTGGATAATAGTGTTTAGTAGAAAGACGTAAAATTAAAAATTATAAACTTTGACACTGTAACATTGTTTGTAAGGGTATAGTGTCGAATTAGGTATTATTTTTTATTTGACAAATGATTTTAACGATAAGTCACAATAATTGACATTTATCTTTTTCTAAGCATTATTATTGCTAATTTACATTGTATTATGCAATATCGTCATGATTTCAAAAGGGTGAGTAAATTTCAAAATAATCATACCATAATAATATATTGTATGGATTGATCAATTTCTCTTTTTCAAATACATTTGTTAATTTTATATAAATACGTTCAAAGCTATTTAAACGTTTTAAACGGTAAAATTGTTTAACTATCAAAACATACCTACTATTTATACGTAGGGTACATATTTGTTAAAAATAGTATTAATACCGTAGGAAAAAATTTTAATTTAAAGCTATATATTTCTTATATTTATGTATATTTTACTACAATGAAAGTAAATTTATATATAATAATTATAATTTTTAATTTATCGTTCCATTTTACAATATTCCAAAATACAATATATAATTAAGTACCTGTTGGAATCACGACAATTTGAATGAATGTTGAATTATACATTTTTACGGTTATTTTAAATTAGTTTTGATTAAATCTAATTCCATCTAGCTTTAGATTAATTCTAATCCGTGTTTTGTATTAAACAAAATTAACTTAGCAAATAATTGTATAACACAAACTACAATTTGGTATAGCTTAATATTATCAAAATTATAAAATATAGCTACAATAAAATTAAAAAAAAGACGCTTACATTATATTTAAAAAACACAAATATTTGTTTAAAAAACGTGGAAATGTTTTTTGTTTTGCAGATTTCCCTATTGCAGCTTCATTTCCTCACTTCCTCAATGGTGATCAAGCACTACTAAAATCATTATCGGGATTAAAACCTAATGAAGCAAATCATGGCTCGTACTTAATCGTCGAACCGGTATGTACCTAGAATCTATAGACTTAACAATTTTTTTTTTTTGTATTTAAATCAAGACTTGGATCTTAGTATAAAATATATTTTAAAACAGTTGACAGGAGTTCCAGTCGAAAGTAGAGCTCGTAGCCAAAGCAATCTAGTCATGCATCCCACTAGTGGATTTTCAAACATCGATAAATTCAGTAATATGACAATACCAATGTTTTGGGCTGAATATGTAAGTAATCTGATGTCATTCTGTAATAATATCAAATAGGTTTTGTTACTTAAAATACATAAATATATTATAATACATGGATAATAATAATTGCTATAGAAAATCATTAGGTCGTCTTGTTCTGTAATATTTTGCATACACAAATTTAAATGTATTAATGGTTTTTAATATATTTTCTGGTAGTCTCCTTTCCACAGAACTATTTTTATTTAAATAGATAGGTAGTTTAAATTATTAATATTTAAATTGTTCAATATTATACTCTCATTGAACTCAATAATTATTGAAATATCTCTACAAATAGGGAATTTTTTTTTTTGTAAGTAACAAAATGTTAAGAGTTAATTGTATACATCAAATTCGATATTCAATACACTATAACTTAAAAAATAAATTATTATAATATATTGTTCATTGAAATACTTGTAGTAAGTAATAGGTAAAATATTTTTAATGAAAGTACTTTTTTTCTTTAGATATTCTATTGCAGATATTTGGTTTATAAATATACCTATGTTACACATTTTTTAATGTTTTTTAACCCAATTTTCATCATTAATTTTTGCATTTTTTTTTCAATTTATATTCGCTTTTAGACGTACTTTAAATAGTAATAAAAAATGTTTATTAAAATATTATTAATTATTATAATTATATAGATATATAAGACTCATTAAAATAAAAATTATTATTTTTCAGAATCAAGTGGGTTTACCTTGGTACATTACAACGCTAATGTATTTTACTGTTATCGTTTTGCCGTACACACAATCGATCGGGAGCATCCTCATGATGATAGCCGGTTTGGCAATGATCGGAAAATCGATATTTGATGCAGTATTTGGTTATAAAAAACCTCTATACTCGTATAGTTCTTTGGATCTCTTGCCGTCAATTAGTTAATACATTTTGTAGACACCTATCAACAAAGACAATATCAAAATTTTATTTTTATATAATTTATTTATACACATAGTTTTAAGTATTTAAATTTTATTTCTTATCATTTTATGTTCATTATATTTTGTCAACCGTGTTTACTCATAAATATGTTCTGACAATTTGTTATACCTAATAAAAATCATCTTTTTCACCATAAACATAATATTGTATGTTATTAAAATAATTTTACTATACAGGTACCTATATTAAGTAAACAAAATAATTAATTAGTAAACATAATTTTGATTATAAAATATTATATTATTATAATATTAAACAACAATATTTGAATATTTGAGAAGGTTGATTACAATTGTTTCGTCTATATTTAAAATAATTTCTGATTTGAGGTAAGTAACTTTACTTAGGTACATTAAATAACGTTTTTTTTGTATTTATTGATTATGACAATGTATTCTAAAGATTTCTAATATCTCTTGATAAACGGTCACCGATAGGCTACAACGAATAGGAACATTGTTGAAAACAAATTAACTAGATAATCATAGATAATCTATTTGATTTAATAGAAATCTGGTCAATCAGTAGTAAAAACTCGAGATACGGCATCAAAATAAAATAATACGTTACCTACTGATCTGTATAGTGATCAGTCTTAGAGCTGTGCGATTATTTTTAATGAATGATATACAACCAAATTTCACAACGACGCATTTTGTATGGGCAACGAAGTGCACGGGGTTCAGCTAGTTATAATATTATTTATTTTATATTAATGTTATATTATTATGCTTCATTAAAAAGCTTGAAAATGAAATTGAAAATGATTCCTACTAAGTTTTACTTGAAGTACTTTAATAATATTAAAAAAAATACGTGGTCACAATTTTTTTTAAAAGCTTTTTAAAGTTCTGCAACCTTGATAAAGATTTCAGTGAAAAATAACGATTTTTTTTTTTGTTTAACGGTTTTAGTTATTATTTTGTAAGTAAAAAAATAATTACCAACAAAAATGATATAAACAAATTATAAAATATTCTTAGAAATAAAGAGTTCCACTCAAAAACGTTTTTCATACAGGTACAATTAATAATATGTCGTTGAATTTTTACAAATTTAACACATCCATTACAGTGACATAGGTAGGTACTCAATAAAGAGGTGCACACGAAATTTCCGTCTGAGACACTATTTTCGTAACTTTATTTTAAAAATATATTTAACTAATTAAACAATGGTATATTTACAACTTTACAAGTTTTGTAAAACATATTGTGGATGAAAATAATTGCCGGCATGACATTACAGAGGGGTGATTTTAGTGACATTAAAATATATTGTATAAACTATAAATATAAAAATATATACGCCTACGATAATAATTTATTATACTAGGTAATACATCAAATTTTACCTAACCTAACCTATGGTATTTGTTTTATCGTTAGTAGGTACCAAAGAATAATATTATAACTCCAAGGCTGTGAATTTAATGCATTTGCATGTTTATTTTTCGCTAAACATAAAATGGATTCGGCCAAAATTTGTTTTGACTTATTTATTGTTCAAATACCAAATCTTATTTTGCATATTTGATGGGGAGTTAGGGTATATAAAGGCATGTTTTAATGATTTCTTGTGTAAATGCTTTTTTTTTTTACTATTCTATTTCTAGTCAGGTATTTAAGGTATATTATTGACAATTGTAGGTACTATTGAAGTTGAGATTAAATTAATTTACTGATATTAACGTACATAACGCGCGGATGACGAAAATCGTTAGACAATCATTTTTAGTTTAGTGCAATCCATATTAATGACCAATGTGCGTCGTGCCTGCGTTCAAGTATTATTCATATTCGCGTTGATTCGTTTAATTATAAATCTAATAAAAAATTATAATGAAAAAATAAGAATAAAAGTTAAATTTTAATAGTTTTTTTTAAAAAATATTTTTGAAAAATGAGAACATAATATTTTTAAGCATATTTTGTCAGTTTTTAGTGCATACATGTTACATGCATGCATATTTAATAGTTTTTAATTAAGTGCATTAAATTCACAGCCTTGATTATAAGTTATTATAGTTATTTAAACAAATAATTATTATTGTAATTTTATAGTACTTTAAATTACTAAATTATTAATAATATGTTATAAGTGTATATAGTGTATACCAATATATAAGTTATTCAACACCTCTTAATTATAATATTATTGCTTTACTTAGGAACGTTTTTATAAAAATAATCATAGAAACACCGTAATAATGAACTGGCTTAAACAATTAAAAGTTTAACAGGCAACCAAAAATGCATCTATATCATAGTATTCAAACAAAAATACTTAAATAATTCAAATTTCAAACCAAATTTCAAAATAATTGAAATCAATTAGGAGGCACACATTTTAGACGTAACAACTACATCAACAATGACTACACATGAAAACCTGCTCGAAAGTGTACTACAATCTACACAGAAATTTAACTGCGGCTCATCAATTATTACGTTATTACCTTCAATTTTATTTTTTTATTATTTTTGGCGTTTATCCGAAACATATATAATAGCATACATGAATCCAATTCAAAGACCACGCCGTCTGCACAGAGTTCCAAAAAATACATGGTGGAAATTCTGGCTGAAGGTACTTATTATACATAATCATAATTGAAATAAAATCAAATAAAAATTAATTTTGTTGAAATAAAATTGTATAAACGAATTGTATCATGCATATTTTTTTATGATTAAAAAAGTGCTAGTAGTAAGTAATAACTACCTATTATTAAAAAAATAAGACAACTCACAAGTGTAGTAACGATTTGCAAGGGATTCAATGTTATGTTATTAATGGCGATTTTATTACCAGTCAATAATTACAAGAATGGTAATAATTCTAAAAATTATTTAAAATAATGGTTAGGTAGTAAAAGTGGTATTTAATATTATTATCACGTTCACTCGTTAAATAATCCAAAATGTGTTCAAGAATAAAATATAGTTAATATAGTTAGGTAATATAATACCTAGTTATGTAGAATACTCGTATATTTTTGAGTATCTTGATAGAACTGTTTAAATAATAATTGTATGTAAATAATTTCAATTAGAGTTTTTTTTTATGTATTTCGTGTATAAAGTATGAATTTAAAAAACATAATAAAAACAATCAAGTACACATATAATTATAAAAAAAATATAAGACTTAAATAAAGTTTTAAATATTGTAAAACGTAACTGTTGATAATAATATAACAGAGAACAATGTACTTAGTTATAATGTTATGATCTAATAAATAGCTAATATTATTAAGAAATTTTCTATTAAAATATAACATTTTTTTACATTTAAAATTATTTCACATTTATTATGCGAGCGTCATTTGTATTAATTATTCAAATACTTTACAGATAACACTTACTTCAATGTTAGTATGGAGCGGTAGTCAATGTTGGTCAGATGGATTAATACCTGTACTTAAAAATTACACGTTAGTTTTTCTCGCAATGGTACGTAGTTATTCGTTTTTTATTATGTTATTAGAAATAAAATACAGTGGAACCTCGTCACCTCGATAAGTCGAACCTCTATAAGTCGAATTTTCGATAACTCGAATTTTGTTTTCGCCCCCAACCGATTCGCGCTATCGAGGTTCCACTGTATATTAAAACAAACCGATTAATATGATTAGCAGATTAGGTACATTAATTATTATTCACTGCATTTTTAATTAGAACCCGACGATAATGTATGATTTTTAATTTAATAATATTATTCCCAATGATATTTGAACACATAATGCATTTTTCATTCGTGTAGATAAACAATTGCTTAGAACCACACTATGAAATGAACCAAACTGCTCTGGAATTACTGGAATGTATTTGTAATTTAATCGTTTGTTATTCTGTTGTGGCTTTTATACGCTGGTGTTACATTTATGTTGATAATAACTATCAATACACAAGAAGGAGATCGAGAATACGCCGAATATACAACTGGTAGTTACAATTACGCGTATTATATTATAGTATTAATATTTCTAAACTTAAAGAAATTATTAAAATATAAAACCTATTCAAAAAGTTTTTTAATATTTAAAATATAACATCTTAACTTTGTAGGTATTGATTTGTAAAATTAAAATTCGAACTTTTAATATAAAATTTAAAAAAGTTAACACTCGCCATAAAAATAAATAGGTAATGCAACTGATGAATAATATACTTGAAATAGCGAAGTGCATTTAATCTATATGACTTATATGCTAATATGCCTGAAATATTATTATCTTATCATCGATAAGTTGTCGACTTAACTTCATAGGTGAAATTAGATATTTGTATGGTTAGGCTAAAATATTTTAAAAATTGCTCCACTTCCTCGTCAAAAAAATATTAGCAATTCAAATTTGTATATATATATATTTTTTTTTTTTGTGATTGTGTTATAGAAGAACATATCTATATTTATACAATTAATACTCGGGGTTTATATTTTTGTTTAAATATTAAATATAATTAGATATTTGTAATTTTTTTTTATATTATAGTTATCTCTCTTTCTCTCCATTGGTTCAAGTTTTTAATTTAAACACCAAACAACTATAAATACAAATCTTGTGATCTGTCCCTTTCTTCTGCTGCGTCTCTATCTTTTTTTTATGATTTCTTTAATCATGCTAAATTATTATTATTTAGGTCCCTAAATTGCATTTTAAATACATAATTGAATAATGTATTTTCCATTCATTGATTTCACAATCAAAAACGGGTCTATATTTTTTTTTAGCACTTTTTTCTCAAATATTCTAGCCTCAGTTCTTCGACTTTTCTAAGAGCTCACGTCTCAGAACTGTACAGGAAAATAAGAAATAGAGACAATCCTATAAGATCTTGATTATACGATCTTAATTATAAAAATTATATTTAACAATTTGTATTTATTAAGTCTAATAAATAATAAAATAATTTAAGTCTAAGTGACTAATATATAGCAAATACTTTTTTTTTTTTTGATTAAACACGTTATATAATTTTTTTTTTGAAGTAAATATAAAATGTCTGACGTTTTATATATAGTTACAATAATGAATAAATTCAAAATAATGTTTTTTATTATTATTATTTAGGCGTACGCTGATTCCGGGGAGAGAAACAAGCGAACTAGGAGAAGATGGTTATTTGTTAATGCAAACTATTATACCTACAGAGCCCCAACAACATTCAGAGTTGATAGAAAATAACAATCCGAAAAAATTGAAAATTACTCAAAGTTGTCAAATGTCTACGAAATACAAATCAATTATTCCAAAAGTAATTGTGAGACGTAAATCCATATAAATTTTGAATCAATTGTTTGAACATATATATATATATACTATATTTCAATGATAATTTAATACATAATCAAAGTACTACTATAATTATTTAAATTATAATTGTATCTATATTTTATTTTCTCCGCTATGATAAAACGTGTTATCTAGCTATATTACTATTATTTTTTTCGTATAATAAAGAAGTGTGTTTAATAATTATATTACACATTTTATTCAAGTTGGCAGATATTGTCTTACTAGTGGCGCAGTATACCATTTTAATTTAAACATTTTTACGCACATTGCAAAAACACCAGACATGCACTACACTCGTGCACTCTACGTGCAGGATTGCAAGCTATATAGTTGCGTCCCAAAGATAGAAATTACAATAAGTGCCAAACGAAAATTGTTTTCGGAATATACGCATTTACGGATTTTAAGAGCGCCGGGGCACATCCATTTGGATTTCGTAATGCTTATTTTCACTACCTATACGTCCCCTAACTAATTTAGGACACATTATTAAATATTTATGTTGCAACTAGCAAGTATATATTATTTTAACTAAATTGATTTTATTCATTGATAAACAATTTGTCAATACGAATGCACATTGTAATTGTATAAGTTACAGTACACAAATACACGTAATATATAGCCAATAAAGGTATACACATAATAGGCAACAGTTATATCCTTATAACTTACACAAATATAATAATAGTTAAAATAAAATATATATTAATTAATATCAAACAAAAAATATAGATTAACATTCTGAAAATAATACAAATAAATCATTAATAAAATATTATACGAACAATATTTATGTCAAAACATTATAGATTAATTTTAATTAATTTCCTTGTTTTAACTAGGACTTATTCACACTGTTTTACTATAAGGTGATGGACAGGTGGAATTGATTCAAAGTCTCAAAAGTTAATAACAATAATATAATATATTGTAATAGACTATACTGATGACAAGGGCTGGGACTTGTATGTAAATACATATTTTAACATTATTTGTAAAATGTCTGCTTTTTATTTACATATTTCGTAAATTTTGACAATTTCGGTGGTTTAGTAGTATTATATACATTTATCCTTGGATAATAGTACTCGTAAAAATTATAAATGTATAATGCACATGGAAAATAAGTATAATATGAAAGTATTAGTTAAATATTAATAACTTGATTATAGTTTATCTTATTTGTTTCTGTTCGATAACTATACATTAATGATCTTATATTATACTTTATATTCAACAATTATTAGACAAGAGATATTTACAAATTTTAAGCAGTGTCAGTACTTGCGTTCGCGTGGTTTTATATTTTTTAAATTAAATTGATTAGAAAATAAAAACAATTAATTGTATATTATTCAAAAATTATTTAGAATTTAATTTAATTTTACACGTTAACATAATTTTAAATATTGTTTATTTTATACTACATATTTTGGCCATTTTAACTAAATATATTTGTACATATTTTTGGTTTTTCATTACATATTAAACCCAGCCCTACTGATGACTTTAGTAATTACTAATATTATATAGTAAAATGACTAAAGTTAAATGTTTTTTTTGGGGGAGGAGGGGGATGTAATCAACTTACTGCAATGCTATTTATAAAGTCAATTAACTTAATAGCAATATAAAAAATCATATCATTTTTTATATACATTCTATAGCGATTAGTGATATACCTAAGCTGAAAGATTCCGCTCAAATTTTTTTTCTTGTAAGTAAAATGATTTATGTATGATTAGATTCAAATTTAACCAATTAAAGTGACCTACTCAATGACCAATTACACTCAAGTACTCGACACTTAACTGTATGGCAGTTCAGTTACTTAGATACTTATGTACTTATTTTTTACTTGAATACTACTATTCTATATATACTTAAGAAATATAGATGTTCTTATTTATAAACTATAAAAACATACGAAATTTTTTTCTTAGACAGTATATTATTATAAAGATTGTGTTGGATAAGAAAACCTAACCGATTAAAGCTTTTGTAATAAAATGTACCTATCAATTATTAATTATTGACTATTGTGTAATGTGTATAATAAAATAATGAAAAATTAAAATTAAATTAACATTTATATAGACATCAATAATACGGGGTACTTATTAAAAATGTGAAATAAAGTAAGAAATATTAAGTTAAAACGAAAGAAATAAAGTAATGTAATCTTATTATTGAATAAGTAATTCAATCATTAGTAATTTAATGTATCTAATATAATTATCTACTGTTAAGGCGTGCGATCGATGTAAAATAAATATAATTAATAATATATCTGATCATTGGTAATTGTATTCTTATTTCTTATCTTTTACTTCTATGTGTGCTCTGTGTGATGTAGATGAATGTTTTGTGAGTATTACATGCATTATAGTAGCATTTATATTTTATAGCGTGTTATTTATATTTATTTTTTGTTAGATACTTATTAGGTAGGTATTTCGTGTTGGTGGTATTTTATGCATGATTTGACGATTTGACATAATATAACTCAATATGTAGTAGCCAGTATATAGTATGTATGTACCTATACTGCCATACAATCATACAGATACTGATTAATGTTTGTGGATAATGATTGACTGCCGTGATTATTTAGTTAGGGATTCTTGTTATAATCGTGTTAAGCTATTCTGTTTTTTTTTTAAATAAATTGTTAAATATTACAAATTATTTTAATTTATCAATAAAAAGTAACAGAAAAAAAAATAAAAGTAAAACAAAGTGTAAAAATGTAGGTAATACCTATGAATACCTTTTATTTCTAATAAAAGTATTCTTATAATTGTTGGAGTATTCGAACACGTATTCTGAATAATAAACCTAAATAGTCAGATATTTATTTGAAAATATAATTAAACATTTTCGAGATATACCTATTTTCAATTAAATATTGATCGTTATATCAAGTAGTTAGTTTTCCCTCATATTACATAGTAGATACTTTGTAAAAGTGCACATCGACAAATCTAAAAAAAATAGCACATTATAGGAATAGGATTCATGTTAAATAAATATATTATATAAAATAGTAGGTATTTTATATAATTCACTTTACAGTTTGCGTACTTGACGTATACTCCTATAAATTTACTATGAACTATGTATATAAATATAATGATTATAGAATAATTCAATAATCAATGGTAGGTAGTACATTATATAGTACGTAGTAAGCATAAAATAAACTGTGATATTTGTGATAAGTACTATAATAAATTACATATAAAAATTATAAAATAAATTCTAATCATTATTTATGATTAATGATTATAGAGCGGCAGATCGCGGATTTTTATGCAATTTCATATGATTTTCCTTTTCATATTTTTGGATTTTTGTCAGTAATCTTTACGAATCATAATGGGTATGGTATAAAGTTACTGGCCAAATTTATTTTTGCATATTTCTGAATATTTAATAATTATTGCATATTTTTTCATATTTGTACGAAATTCAAAATGTATTGCATTGGATTAAAGTAAAATTTAAAAAAAGTGAGCAAGTGGATATCGCTCTGCTGTATAGTAGAGATGGAGAGTAGATCACTGGTCACTATAATGGATGTGTTAAATTTGAATGCAATGACGAGTATCATTGTATACGAAAAACGATTCTGAACGGAAATGATTTGTCAGTCAATGATAATTAGTTGTATAATATATTATATTATTATTACTTATATTTAAATTGTAATATATCGTTATTTTACGCGATTTCGTAAAAAATTAAATTTCATACGCTCATAAAATGTTTTTTATATTGACGCTGGAATTTTTTTTTACAGTTACTTGAAGGAAAACTTATGGATAACCTAGTATTGGATTTTTGAACCTTAAGTATAAATCACAAAAATTTTATGAATTTTCAACTTCAAAATTCCTAGCAAATTTTCGCGATTTTCATATATTTCGTAAATATTTAAACTTTAAATGCTTATAAACAAAAATTGTGACTAACGATTTTTGATTTTTTTTTACTACGATAAGTTCAACTTATAATAAACCTTGTATTAAATTTTAAAGATTTTTTGTATAGGCAAATTTTTTTTATCTGCATTTTAAGAAAAAAAACTTAAAAAAGTCAAAAATTTCAATTGTCTATAAGTAGCTTAAAAAAGGTCAAAATATTTTGAAAATTTAATCGTAAATAGATAACGCTAATATAAACATTTGGTGAAAATTTTAAGTATTTACAATGATTCGTTTTTGAGTTATAGCAAAATCAAAAAATCGATTTTGTCAAAAAGTGGTTATGCGTAAAAATGTCCGTTTTCCGTTATTTTTTCAGGGTTTTTCCCGACGCTTTTGAAAACTAACTTTTGACCGCCCAAAGTACCAACTAGATGAATTTTCCTTTTCAAAGAGGTGCTGATGTTAAAAATCGAAACATATATTATTACTACTCCAAACAATGATGACAGACACAAAAATAAAAAAAAAAAACACACATCATTGTAAAATCAATACATTCATCGCTCCGTTCAGAATCTAAAATATAGTAGTATAGAATAAAAGAGAAAATGAAGATAAAAGTGATAATATTCTCTAGGTATGTAAATGTAATATGTATATTGTATACAAGAAATGTGTAAGATAATAGAAAACAAGTAGAAAATAATGTAATATAATACTTTTTATATATATGTTACGCCGAATTTATGAAATTGCCGATTTCATGAAATCAGCAACGTTGTCAGTTGTCACCGAATACGTGAAATCGGCAACTTAAAGTGCATAATACTGCCGATTGCGTGAAATCGGCAAGACCCTTCTTAAAAAATTATAAAACATAATTTAATTTAAATAAATGTATAAAACGCCAGAAATATAATAAAATCAAATTGTAATAATAAATATTATATGATTTATATGTATATAAAAAATAGTTTAAAAGTTAAAAAAGTTAAGTTAACAAATCTTGTTAAGTTAAGTTATTGAATGTTAAATGTAATATTAATAGTTTATATTCATAAAAAATAATATTCTTTGTTGATTAAAAAATTCCAAATAAATAGAAAATACTAATTTCCTTAAAAAATATCCTATTTTAACCAAAAAATATTGATACCAGTAACCAGCTAACAAACGTTGCTGATTGGCTGCTAAATTATGGTTCAAGAAAAATTTGAAAGTATGATTTCAATGATATGGGTGGGGCTGGGGAAATGCGTCTCCAGCCCCACCCCAAGTTTTTTATTTTTTCCGATTAAAAAATAGGCTTGCAAATTGTGAAAATATGCTTGCAAATAGTTGCTAAATGATTGCTAAATGTTGACTTGAAAAAAATGTCAACATTTTGAATGGGTGGGGTTGAGGACATGTACGTGCAATAAAAAGACCTCAATGACCAAGATAAAATGCTTGTACGTATCATAGCGTCTATCATCATATAGGTAATAAAGATTACGGCGTGGTAATGCCGATCAGCACGCGTGCAATTGTTGTTTATTTATAATCCACTATTTGTAATTATGTCATAATTATAATATGTTACCGAATTCATGCAATCGGCAGAAAAATGTCTGCCTAATTCATGAAATCGGCAATTTCGTGAATTCGGCGTAACATATATATATTACAAGTAATTAAGCAAAAAATGTGATGACAGACACAAAAATAAAAAATAAAAATAAAAAAAAACACACACATCATTGTAAAATCAATACATTCATCACTCCATTCGGAATCTAAAAAAAGGTTGTATCAAGCAAAAAAAATTAAAGTTCTATAGATATAATTAGATGGTAATGTTTCAACGAATTAACATTTTATGTACACTCATTTGAATTATTTAGTGATAGCAGTAAAAATAAATTACCTATATAAAAACTTAAAACATGACATTACATGAAAGCATTTCAATAATAAATTGAAATAAACGAAAAAATTTAAGCTATAACACTATTGAATTATATATATAGTTGTTTCACATATGCCCCAACTACTTGGGTTGATGTCGAACGATCGTTCTAATCTGTATTTATTTAAAAATATATCGACAGAAGACATTACAGCTTCACTGAAGAAAAATTAGTAATGCATAATATTATGTTTTTGGTATTCATTTTAATAATAGATAAAATAAAAATAAATATATTAATTTTGAAATTTATGATTAAAATTTTCTTGCACATTTATTGCATATTTTTACGATTTTGAGTTTTGACTACATACTATAGGTAGGTACATGGCATATTATATTGATACTTTTTAGTGCATAAAAATCCGCGATCTATTCATGAATCATAAACACTACCTATATAGATGTGTAGAGAATTTAAGTTTTCATTATGATTTGTGATAACAATTCATAATAATTACTAACATTATTAAATTGGTACCTACACAATAGTAAGTGTTTTATATCACCGTTTACCTCCATACCATATAAATTGATAAGCTGTTCTGCAATACGATAAAATTGATAATGGTTATCATTCAAAGATAACTTAAAAAAACTTTTGTCAATACTGAAGAGTCGGTTATGTAGGTAATTAATTAATGTTATAGTCTCGCTACGATCTATTTTTTTAAAGTATGTTTTCCGTTAAATGTCCAAAATTATATTTATTTAGTCTTAAAACCAAATAATCCCACATCAAATGAATACGACAATATTTATACAATTTCAATGACTCAGTGGACAACAGAAGGTGAGCTTAAAGTTAATTTTTAATCAACCGTGGGCGTATTTAATTTACAAATTATGAAAAGTGTCATGCTCAACAAACTCCAGACAATCATAGTGTGTTGATATTATTTTTTATTCACTTAAGTACTGATGCCCTGTGTACATTTTAATTTGACATAAATAAACAATATTGTTTTCTACTTAATCTGTGGTTGGTGGAACATACATTAATAATTTGCTTGCTTACAACTGTTTTAGGTATGGTGAATTGTACACATTGGAATGAAAATAATGATGTTAAACTCAGAAACCATCCGTTCACAAGAATGGGTGCCTTTTGTTACTCAACAAGTATTTACGTTGAATATTCAATTGAACACCCAGAGTTTTTATCAGTAGTTTTTAATTTTTTAGCAAAGACTCAGAAATTTAATTCAAATTAATGGTTACAATCTTTGTGATGATCCTGAATATACAGCTAATAAATCTTCATTTTATTACACACTACATTTAACAACAATGTGTGCTCCTTTGTATACTAGCGAAAAAGTGTGCGGTCATAATCCGAAATGGACAAAACTAGATATTTGTAGTTCAATTGGATCTGCTAAAGGTATTTAAATACTTAATTATATTAAACTATTACGTTTTGTTTTTTTTATTAAAATAACTTTAAAATATGTACCTATATATTATATAATACTTACATATTTGTCCTATGTTAAAAAATTGATTAACTTACAATTAACATTGATTTATATTCTACAACTTTATTTTAAAAAATTCCATATTTTTATATTTAATCTAATTTAATTTAAGCATTTGAGTATCGTACATATTTAGGTGCAATATAATTTTATTAAAAAAAATTATGCTTAAATCAACATTTGTCTTAAATAAAAAATTATAATTTTCAATTGTGATTCATAAAAACTGATTCAAACATAATATATAACTTAATCATAATCATACTCTGTTCAAGTTAAGAAATGTAGTCAGCAGTGACCAGTTTTCATCGGGCAGTGGTCAGACAACACCCGTTTGCTTATCCTTACTGAGACAACCATCTTTAAGTCTACCGTGTATAGAAGCCACACCTCTACACGATATTCAGCAGCCGACTATGTTTCTTAACTTGAATAAAGTATTGTATTTTAATTGTCCAACTCTGGCTATATTTATATAGAATATTTTATCATCATTTAAAAATGTAATCAAATTTTCTGATTTATAAGTAACTAAAATAATTATAGAAACAAATTAAAATATTTGTTTGAAAAAATTTAATTTACTTAAAGTATGGTAATTATAAACTTACCTCTAATTTAATATCTGTATTATAAATTAAAGTAGCTCATAATTAAAAGAAAAATTTAAAAAAATACAATACAATATACTATTAAAATGTTCACTGTGGATGACACAAAATGGCTTCAATTGACATTGTTTGCATATGCTGAATGATTTCAATTGGTGTTATGTACCTTATGTTATTAAATATACTATAATGTAATCAGTGCTATGTTTGAGCTATTCAATTTACTAGCGTAACCCAGTGTTATTTAATAAATACGTGCATTTTGTATATTCATTTTAAATTTTTAATATATTTTTTTTAAGCCTCGATTTGTTCAGCACTATAATAATTATACTTAAATATGATATAATATACTAACATGTTAAATAATATATGGATACGTCTGTTTGAATGACATGCATATCTAATGCTGTTTAGGATAGCATATTATATTATTAGTTTAAATATATTATGTCCTTTTATTTATTTTACATTAATATCCAAGTTATTGCTAAATAATGTCTTAAGTATTCGCCATATTTTCAAAAAAATACTTTTACTCGTTAGATATCAAACAACACATCATTAAAAAAAAAAAAAAAAATTAGAACAATATATACAAATCATCCATATTATAATTATTTATTATTATTATGATAGTATTTTTTTTATATAAATATGTTGGTTAGTCTATATTCTATATTTTTTTCAAGCGGTATGGCAAGTATCTTAAGTCTTAACCACAGAATTTAAAATAGAATAAAATACTCATTTTCCAATACTGTTCTCTTATTCAAGACTATGGCTATTAGCATGACTTCCACAATCTTAATGATATTCTTGATTCACGTTTTAATGCCACAATTTACAATTATCTATCATTGCCTATATTATTAGTTTTTGTAATGTTCTGTTTTGCTCATATTATATTTACTTGGTAAAAGTAGATTGTTTGTATTCTCACTCTGATTTTTCGATTTTTAGGATCATGTTAATCACATCTGTTGTATTCAGTTAAAATAGATCTGTTTATTGTATTTTATAACAATATAATAATATTATGGGCATAGGGGGCGAATAGGCCATTTTTGGCTTACCAGGAAATTTTCCTATCCGCCCATGATTATGGATTTTAAGACTGAAGAAAAATCAGTAAGGCATAAGAACGTAGTATTTTACATACCCAAGGAAAATACAAGAACCTTGAAAAGTCAACTTCTATAATATGATACAAAAACTTATTTTGAAATTGTTTTTGTACCAACAAAAATACTTTCATAGACTGAAGTAATTGTTTTTGGAAAGTTTGTGTTCTCATTATTGATTCAAAAAATCAAGAAAAAATGATTAAGATAGACAAAAGCTTATTTTTTAAGCCCAAAAATAATGTAGGCTGAATACTTCTGCAACAATGGATTTTTGGAGGATAAAATCATGAAACTAAAGAATGTTTTTGGTTCAGGTTCCTGATCAAATTAGGTGTGATAGCCCCCCTCCCATAGACTCCGGGATGTTTATTTTCGACAACTGATAAAATACATTGTCTTGCCAATAGCGTTTCGGCCGTATCTGATTTTATCGGTCCCTCAGTAAATATATTCTGAATCCGTGCCTAGATTAAACCATATCTACTTTCCTCAATGCAATATTGTTAAATATAAAAAGTGGAACAACAATTTATTCAAATTAGTGGTAGGTATACAACTCAAGCAAACTTGAAAAAGTGAGTGTTCAGAAAAATGGCAAACATAACAGCATAGCCCTTCATCGCCTTAAAATCATATTTAGCTGATTTTGTATGGAGACAGAATGTAAAAGAATTGAATAATAAATTATTAATATTCATTAAGTTTAAAAAAATCTAAATCCAATTTTCTTTAATAAATAATTACTAATGAATCGTTTATTATTGTTGTAAAACTTTTTCTTACATTTAACATCTTATACATATTAAAAAAATTCACAAAGTAGACATGATTTGTTAATATAAATGAAAATAAGATAGATTATAATATAAAAAAATGTAGGCAAATTTTAGCAGTTTAAGATAACAGGATTGTGATGTTTTCCTAAACAAGGTAGTCCCGTGTAACAAAAAAGTACCCATTGCATATTGCATACTTATAAAATTAATGAAATGTTTGTGTACATATTTTTTACAAATATTGTTATGAGTATACGTTCCAATACACCCATGATTGTACTATATAATTTAACAAATTTAGTTATTTAAATAAATCTTTTCAGTATGTTAATATTTTTTCAAGAGATAGAATTCTAATTAATTATTTTAATATGTACATTTGATGTTAGTATTCATAATATTATGTTAATTTAACGTTAGTTAAACTACGTAGTATATTAAAATAACTTTGTAACTTTACAGCTGTTGTTATACGATTGTGGAGAACTACTGATGACCAAACCAAAGTTTTGTTTGTTTGGGGAATTGAACTTAGTGGTCTTTTGTATATAACCCCAATGTCATTAGATCCAAAAATGTTTCATTCTAATTCTTTAGTATTTTGTATGACTGGAGGAAATTATACTGCTCCACATTGCATTGCTGAAGATCAGCCTACTTTAGCTCGAATCACTCATCTTACTTTACCTTCAAAAGATGTAAGAATAAGTGGTACACTTTTACAACTGACAAGGTACTATTCAATATAAGTTAACAATTTATCAATTTTAATATGTATCATACTTGTTATAGGATGCATAATATTCAACGAATTACTAGTAAACAAAGAGAAGCAGCTACTTTATTAAAAGAAAAAGTAGTTCAAGGTGAAATAGGTTTGAATGAAAATCGAACAGGAAGACATCAAAGTGCTACTATACGTAGATTGATGAATAAAGAAATTACTCAGAAACCATCTCGTCAAAGTATTTTATGTAGGCGAAAAGAAATTGAATTGGTAAAATTTAGAGTATTGTTGCTATGTCAAGAAAAATCTCGTAAGATTGTCCTTCTTCGTAATAAAACTCAAACTAGTAAAACATTTTATGATGCAAATTTTATAAAAAGTAAGTTCAGTTCAATTAATATTTTTATAAGTATTTATTAAAATGCTTATTATAAAGTAATGAGTCTATATAATATGTATTATTTGGACTGATTTATTCAAAACTTTTAAATGATACATTATTAAAAATTAACAGTTTTTTAAAGTCTTAAATTGCTTCATTTTCTTTTAAAAAATGTTTAAACATTTTATACAATATTTTTCTGTTAAACTAAAAGAAATTAGATAACAAAATATATCATACTTATGTCACACCAACTAAGTGAAATAACTATTTTCACAAAGTTAACATCCGCTTCATGAAATATATTTATTTTATAAAAATATGTTTTACTGCACAATGTGGATAATTGTATAATCTTTCCGCAAAAAAGATGAAATTTATTTTATCCAAATCGTGTTGTAAAATAATATTTTATACTTGAATATTATTTTTAGTTATTATCCAAAATAGGCTAGAGCAGTGGTTCTCAATCTTTTTAGTACCGCGGCCCAAATTTACCGCGAAAAATCTTTCGTGACCCACATGGTTTCACTTTTCAAAAAGTAGTTATAAAAATCAAAATTTGTATTATATAAATATGTATAAATTTGTAATATATATTTAGTATTTTATAGGTTTATAATCAATTTATTTTTATAAATGTACTTTTAATAATGAGGTGTAGCGAAATGTTTGCTTGTTTTCTGTTATAGTTAATAACAGCATTGACATCATAATTTAAAAAATTGATCGCAACCCACTAAAAATTGACTGACGACCCACTAGTGGGCCACGACCTTTACTTTGAGAAACGCTGGGCTAGAGTATTAGAGAGTACCAAGGACAATTAAAAGAATGACTAATATTCAATAATCGTTATTAAAACATACATACTTAGGGACCACCATACTACTTGATTTTAAGGAACATTTTATAGGCAACTTCTTAGACATTTGGAAATCAGCCTTGTCATTGCATACATCATGATCATTAGTAGTAGTAACTAGTAAGCCATATAAAACAATATTTCACTCATCACTCCTTTTATCACTCACATTATTATTACATTTATAGATTTAATGGCTAATGTACCTATGATGATTCTAGTTTTTTTTCTTGTTGAGCATCATATTAATACATTGTGGATTTCTAATTGGTCTTCCTGGATACTTGGTTCAACAAACTTAAACAAAGAGTCATCAAAAAATGTTTGTAATTTGGAAACATTTGTTCTTCTCAAAGTTGTTTATCAAAAAGGATTGTTTTATTTTTTAGTTTTTTGTAGTCAATACAGAAACTACACACAATTCTCATTTGACCTTGTACTTAATAATGGTACTTATATTTTATTTTAAAACTTCTAATACTCCCATCTTTATTTATACACCAAAAGTCAATTTTTTATTTAATAGGGTGCCATATTAGCAGCAAAGTATTAACATTTTATTTCAACCAGTTCATCGTTATCAGTAAACCATCTGAAATAGCTCCTAAAAATAAATGTTCTGCATCTATAAAAATACCACAGTCACAGTCATATGAGTATTTATTCTTAAAATATCATATATTTTAAATAGTACACACATTATTTAATATTTAAGAACTGTTTCAATTAATAAATATTAAATACAAATTATATAAAGTAAATCATATAACTTGTTTGTTCGGTTCAGACAGTTCAAGTAATTTGAAGTTAATAGTTATTAAATTGAATTACTGGGTTGATAGCTTATATATTTTGATCATAAAATCTGCTTTTAATATCTTACTATTGTTGATTTTCAACAATTAACTATTGATAAATAAATTACAAAAACTAAAAATGTTAGCTATGTGTAAAACATTAAATAATTTGTAATTAATATTTATTCATTACACCTACCCAGTTGATTTCAAATATTAAATAATGACTGTACGTGCTATTTAAAATTTATGGTATTGCAAAAATATATTTTGTTATTTACTTGTAGAATTTTATTTTGGTGAATATAATGTTTGTTTAAGAATGTATGATGATAAAATCAACAAATAACAAACCGATTCAAATTTAAAAAAAAAAGAAAGAAAATAATAATTCTATTGTAATTTTGTATGTGGTAAATATATGAGTAGTTTATCACTATTAATTATACAAAACTTATATCAACTAATATATTTAAACATTCTTTTTTATTATGTTATAAATAGATAGCAAGCTGATTGAAATGAACGAAACACTTTGCATTAATATCCATCAGCTAAAACAATTGAGCAATACATCTAACTCAATTGATACACTGTCAGCACTAAATAGTCAACTCATTTATCGAAAAAAACAACTTGTTTCAGAACTTAACTTTATATATCCTATAACTGAGGTAAAAAACTAATTACTATAAAATATATACAAGATATAAAATTTAAACTATAATAAAATTGATATACTAATCTCATAAAAAAAGAAAATTCTTATGTAAACAAAAATAATTTTTAAAGTTATAGTATTCTTACGTATCATAAATCATAATGTATACTACAGTAAATTACGCTTAATATGATCACTAGTTTATAGAATCAACCGTTTATTGGAATCAAAATTGAAAATTCTAAACCAGGTCTTATGTTACTAATGTTAAATTAACCTTTTATTAGATTTACCAAGTACTGGATAATTGAATCATTTTTAAGAATATTCTTATAGTTTTAATGGTATTTCAAACATTCATTATAAAAAAACAAATTTTTTTGAATAAGTTAAAAGGAACTATTCAAAAATATGTCGAAAATGATACTTTTCAGTTGTTTCAAAAGTTATAAGTACAATGTACCTACATACATCATTATTTATTTAAAAATCATATATATATATATATATTATATTAATTGAATATGGATTTTAATTGCTGGCTAATATAAAAATGAAATTAGTAGATTCTCAAGTACAATAAACAGTAGATAGTTTCTTTACTTTATTTTAATTTAATTTTAAAAATACATATAAATATAAACTCATCAATAGACAAAAATTTTTTTATGGAATCAATCGGTTAATAGAATCAAAATTATCTGAACCAATGTGATCACATTAAACGGAACTTACTATATTTATTTTATGTTTTATTTATTTTGGTTTTATTTTGAGTAGTGAAAATAATTTTAAAAATTATTATTATAAGAAAAATTTAATTTTTAACTAGAAAATAGTTTGTAATTTTTTGCGATTTTAACAAATTTAGTCAAAATCCTAACATTAAATACAATATATTATGCTGTATATTATGTTTAAATACTCATTTATTTTTAATATTTTTATACAGATCTAAGATAAACTTATGTGAAATTGTGTATTAAATTTTCAAGAACTTTGACCTAGCTAATATTTTTTTAACAATATTTATAAAAAAAATTAAAATTTGAAATGCCTAAAAATGAGTTAATTAAAATTTTATCATATAATAAAAATGATATTATAAATAATATTGTTAATTATTTAGAGATAAAAATGATTTGATTCTAATCACGTTTATATAATAACAAAAATGAACTATCAAAATATTTATTTATATAATAATTTATACTTTTTATATAAATATTTTTTCTTTTGAGATTGTTTTTCAATTGGAAAGTTCTTTTAATTATCTTAATTTTTATATATTGTGTATTTTAAATATTTTAATACAAAACTTACATTTACTAAAATATTGTAGAATCTTTAATTTTAATAAATTATATTTTTATTTAGGTATAAAAAGGTAATACTTCAGTATAATTAGTATCTCATATTTTGTTATTATTATTATTGTATTGAACTTAGATTCAGGAACAAGAGCCTTTTGCCACTAGCTCTATTTTATTAATTATTCACATTTTATATTAAATATGTACAAAAATATAATAATACAATTTTTTGGTTAATCTTGAATTAGGGACAATTAATTTTGTTATTTATTGTGTTGGACTGCAGACCGATTATTATCTATTTTTTTAACACTAAAAACTTTATCAATAAATAATTTTTTTTTTTACAAATTACTTAATGTTTATCTAATTTGTTTTATTTATGATATTGAACAAATAATTAATTTTTTTGTTTTTTTCAAGGTCAACGAAAATATTTCAATATGTGATGTTCATCTTCCAAACTCAGAAAACTTTGATGGCTGCAATGATATTCAATTGAGTATTGGTCTGGGTTATGTTGCCCATTTAATTCTTATGATTTCCTACTTTTTAAATATTCCTTTAAGATATCCAATTAACCACGTAGGATCACGTAGTAAAATTATCGATCATATTTCATTAGATATACAAGATAGAGAACGATTGTAAGTTTAAAAAATAAAATATGTGTATTTTTTTTTAACTAATTATCTTGTTTTCAGGTTTCCTTTGTTTGGTCGAACTAAAGCTCGATTAGAATTTAACTATGCCGTTTATTTGCTAAATAAAAATATTGCCCAACTTCGTTGGTACAATGGTTATAGCACTAATGACTTGCGTACAACTTTGTACAATTGTTTAGTTATGTTGCAACCACAATCAAGTTTGTACGTTTATATTTTTTTCTTCTGCTATAAGAACATAAGGTGTACCTAATTTAAGCTAATCTAATTGAACATATTCTCAACTAATAAATATATTTTATATTGATACATAATAATAACTAAGAACCATTAAGAAATATTATAGTTTCTTCATTTCTTATATAAGTGTTAAAAGAACCTTTTATTCACATGTGTTATCTTAGTCTAATGTGCATGTAACATATCAGATCTATTACCAGATAAGTGGTCCCTATTACACATGTAAATATATCATTAAATAAAGATTTATATATTTTTATGAAGTTTAAAAATATTAAAAATATAATCTATTTTATTCTGACATTAAAAAAATTTTTTATAATTTATATTATTATTTCTACAATAATTTATTTTAGATTTTAAAAGGTTAAATAATTATTTTTTTGGACAAAATAAGTTTGTCAATTAAATTAGTCTAATTTTCTAATCAAGTATTTAGCAATCAAATAATGTACATATTTAGTACTGTATTCAGTGACGGTCAAATGATTTAATTTATGGTTATGTCTAATATCAGTTTTATAAATTAAGGTAAATTAGTATTTTATTTATAACAAGTGTGAGGAGTGTGTTGTTATTGAATATTCACGATCATCGAGTGGGGTAATTCCCATATATTTTGTATAAGCAATAAAGCAACTAAATATTAATAATAACAGCCTTGTTTCTAGAATGAGTCTAGAATCCAAATAATAATATATTATGTATATAATCATAGGTGTTGTTTTGAGAAAAAAATAAAACAAAATTTAATACATTAACATTATAGTACAATATACATAAATTTAATTGTTCTAAATATTAAAGAAAAAAAGTCATGGGGGATCTATGCCCCTCATCCTTCCCCCATTTGATCACCACTGACTGTATTTGATAGGATACCGCAACCAAGTGTCAGTTAGTGGGCTCTCTTTTCGTTATTTTCTTCATTCAATATAATGGTTTTATCAAAAGTGAGCATCTTTGTTAGTTCTTAATAAATTATAATAATATTGCTTAATAAATATAATTTTAATTCGTGGAACATTAACTACATGAATCAATTACACGTGATTATTAAATACACAGACTTCATGCATATGTGTATTTAAAGAACACATTTAAAATCGTTACCTCTATACCAGATTCTTCACTTTATGTATAATCAATATTATAGTAAATTGACCTATTATTTGTAAAGAAGAAATAATTTTTTTCATACTGTTATTTTAAAATGAGTTATCTAAATTTGAAAAATGAATTATTTATGTATTAATAACTCATTTTAAAATAAAAAATATGGGAAAAAAATGTATATTCTTTTTATAAGTGATATGTAGATTTGCACCAATATTAACTATAAACAAACTGTAGTATAATTTGATATCTAGATTTTCTATGTCATGCATGCATATTATGGAGACAACACAAGAGAAAATAAGTGTACAAAGTTACATTAAAGTATAATTTTACTAATTTTTCTAATTATTGAAATCATATTTTATTAAAATCAACAGTTTATATGAGTGAATGACTACATAAATTTCCTTGTTTTATGATTGATTATTAAAATTTATTTATTTTTGTATGGAAAATAAAATATAATATCTTATTTATTAAAGAGGACGCCATACCCGCATGTGTTGTCTCTGTCTTACTAACGTACATCATAACAAATTTTCGTTCAGAAGAATACATTTTATGATATTAGCTTTAATATTAGAATAAATTTACCTATTATCAAATTTAAAGGTAAGAATATTATCTAGACAATGACATATGCTTTTATTGATATTAATCATTTTAAAGTGAGTTATGAACATTTTAAAATTGTAATATTTTACATAGCTATAACTCACTTAAAAATAATAATGTCAATAAAAGCATATGTCATTGTCTAGATAATATTCTTACCTTTAAATTTGATAATAGGTAAATTTACTCTAATATTTAAGCTAACATCATAAAATGTATTCTTCTGAAAGAAAATTTGTTATGATGTACGTTAGTTTAGTAAGACAGAGACAACACATGCGGGTATGACGTCTTCTTAATTTAACAGATATTAAGAATACATAACCATATTTAATGCATTCATTTACTACATTAATTTATGACAATCTTAATTTTTGATTATTGTAAATTGTATTAATATACATTTATCTAATCCAATTATTATTTAGATTAAAACTACAAACCTCAAAATTTACATCTTCAAATTCTTCATTAGAATCTTCTTTAAACATACCACCAAGATCTTCCCGAGATGTTTATAAAGAAGATACTAGTAGTTCAGATGATTCAAAGATAAAAGGAATACCTCACTCTTCATCAGATCCGTCACTAGCTGAGGATAAAACTCAAGCATATAATGATTTTAACTCATCATAACATGTATTGAATATCACTCAATTTATATTGGCCAATGTTACCGACTGTTATATTAATTAAACATTTTAAGACTGGTCTGTTTGATTACTAAGTAATTTTTAATTCATTATTCTTATTACCGTTTATTATAATAATTATAAATATTTCATTATTATTTATTTATAACCAATTTGAATGCTATTACTATTATTTATGAGTATTCAACGTTTATTAGTTTTTTATAATATACTTACACAAATATTTAACAATGTAAAAATATATTTTATATCATTATTTAAGATGTATGTTATTACTTATTTGCTATTTGTAATATAAGGTAGCTTACAAAATTTTTATCAACTATTTGTAAAAAAGTTTTGAAAATGTTAAAATAATATAACAGTAAGATATAAATTATTTTAGGTACCTATTTCAATTTATTCAATAAAATAAATATAATTTATAAATTATGTTGAGAATACAATGTGTGATAACATAATCTAGGTAAAAATCTCCCGCCTTTTTTAATGGAAGGCCAAATCTTAAATATGTTTCGACACCGCAAGGTAGAATAGTTTAAGATAGCTTGAAAGGTAATAAAATTTAAGAAAGATAAAAATTATTTTATAATTCTTTAACTGTTATACCTTTATAAGTTTAAAAAATAAAAAAATAATTGTATGTTTCATTACCTAATAAGAAGTTTTAAATTGCTCATATTTTAACGATTGAAAACAATTGATAAATTCAAATGAATATAGTATTTTCTAAATATCAGATAGCTTGACAGACACATTTGAAAAAAATTGTGCGTAGGTTGGAAATTTCTGGTCTAGGTTATAAAATTCTTGTAATTAATATCATATATTATATTTAAAATTAATTTTATACTTTATTTATTTTTTTTATTATTTTGATACTAAATAATCAAACAATAAATTATTTCCATATATAGTTATGTTGAATGTATGTGAACGAAATTCTCATGTCAATTTTTTCAATTCAGATTAATTTACTTGTATACTTAGCGTGAACATTAGTAGTTAATTCATAATAATCTAAATCAATTTAATCTTCATTTTAAATGATGTAGCACTAGAAAACTATTAATTTTTATTAGTCTTATGCTATGCTTTACATAAAAAAATTCTTACTTATTTCCAAGAAAAACATCAAACGAGAAATAAAAAAAAAATCAAGAGCTTACTTATTGACTCACTTTTGATCAGATTTTGTCAACTTTATATTTAATTTAATTTGACTTAAGCATTTAAGACATTAACTACAAAAATATTGTCTTAAAAAAAATATGCTAAACTCGTTTTAAAACCAAGCATAGTTTAAAATTAAAATATAAAATATCAACGAAAATCCTTAGTTAAGATTTAACTTTTTATTTCATTTTATAAATGGAATAATTTTTTGGTTGTAATGATTACATTATGAATATGTGTAGTTACTCCCTATAAATTGTTTATTTTTACTATGTTAACATTTGTATGAATTAATTTTTTTATTTACAAAATAAAACAATTTTTTTGTTTTTAAATAATGTGCATATTAATTTTTGTTTTTATAATAAAATACTTGGATGAGTATTATAGACTAAATTTCAATATACTAAACAAATTATGAATATGGTTATTTACTTTATTCTAGAGCTCTCGGTCTGGTACGTGTATTAATATACACGTGTACCCGTAGTCCGTACCTTAAATAGTAAAGTGTATGAATACCCGTGCATTTAATTACACGTGTTTTTAAAGTTCGTGTACACGTGTATTAAAATTGTATCTACCCGTGTGCTTAAGGTTCAGTAGTTTTTATAAACTTTAAGATGAATATCATAAAATAAAATTAATAATATTGTTAAGTGATACTGACGTGTAGAATACTATTTTGTGGTATTATTTCACTGAGTTAATGTAATCTTATGTCATTTGTGATCACCCGATAATTGCCAATTACAAATAGATATAGTATAGATAGTAGACACCAATTTTTGTAACATACAGGTAAAATCCAATATTGATATAATGTTGAAACTATTATAACAGTGAGATAGGTATTAAATAATAAAGATAAAAACACTCGAAAATTCATTGTGTTAATAATAAAATATAAATTACACATTATTTTGAGTGATTTTTATTTCATTTGTGTCTTGTGTGTTGTACAAAATTATATGAAATTTTTGTACGTATTTAAGTTTAATTTTTTTTATTAATTTATAAAATGAGTAATAAGTGTAAAAGTTGGGTGTGGCTATACGCTAAACGTGAAGGCGACAAAGCGTATTGTGATTTGTGTAGTGAAAATGAAAATAATGAATTTTGCTGTATTGGCGGAACAACAGGTTCTTTGGGTAGACATTTGAAAACTATTCATGGTATAAAACCACTCACGACTGCATCACGGAGGTATGTACTATGTACTTAATATACATATTAATATACATATATTATATATATTATATTTATTAACTATAGGTAAATTAAAATTATTATTTTTTACAAAAAATATTTGGTGCTATTCTCATATGGTCTATCTGTATTCAAAGGTTCCTAATGATTGGATGGTCCAATACTTTTTTATAAATATTCTAAAGATTAAAATTATTATTGATATAAAAACAGTCAATCCCGACAAAATTGTATAATAATTTACTTAAACGCTTAAACGAAACCCTGAATAAAAATTTTTTAATTTAATTTATATTTTTTTTACATAAGTACTGTTGACTTTGGTGAAAATGTTGTGTTCGTAGGACTACTATTTTTGTATTTAAGACTAATACTAAAAACAATTTCTACGAAAACCTCGTTTTAATCGTTTTTTATAATTTTTGGGTAATTAACGCCTAAATTTGGAAAAAGTTTAAAATGTATACATCATTGTAAAACCAATACATTCTTCGTTTCACTTAGAATCTAAAATTGATCAATTTGTTGAAAAAATTAATTAAATCATTAAAATAAGCGTATAATATTTAATCTTATATTCATAATAAGTAAAAATGCCTAGTTTATTTACTGTCCGGGGGTTCTTTGCATTATATTCCTTAAAAAAATTCTATTATCCGAACTTTCACTCATCCTAATTCGGTGTGGTCCTAATTAGATCGGATAATCGAGGTTCTACTGTATTAATATTCCAAAACTTTATCTCAAATATTAAAAATATTATTAAAATAAATTTTAACAAAACAAGGTATGAGAAATTAAAAAATAGGTACTTTTTTTATATTTTTCGATAATACAGGGTTACTTCTGGTCATGAACTGGATAATGCCGATACCTTAACCAGTTCAACTACGACTGCAAGTTCTTCAGAAACACATAGTTTGGAAATTGATATACCAATACCTAGGAAACGTCGACGAACTTATAGGAATCGGGAGGACGATCGAATTTGCAGCTTCGAAAAAACAGAGCAGATACATCAAGCATTAGCAAAAATGATAGCCGTGAATCAAATGCCGCTATCTTTTTGTTCAAGTGAAGGTTTTAAACAGTTTATGACAGTTGTCGAACCTAACTACAAAATATGCAAGGAAGGAGCAATAAAATCAAGATTGAACTGAGTTTATTCATATACTAAATAAACATTTAAGTTCAATGATTAAACAATGACAGCATATTAAAATATAAACATTATTGTTGTTATAGATTTATCTTTAAATATACGTTCTAAACTAGTGCCAGTGGACATACGTTCCACTTATTCCTATTAATAACAACTTTTGGAAACGTTATATTAAATATACCAGCTTTTTGACTAAGAAAAATATGTTGTAGGTCATATGGAAAATTAATTTTTGTGCAAAAAGACTAGGCTCTTTGCAATGGGGTAGCCCATTTGCAAACTACTTATTATTTTTCCAAACCGCCTGCTGTTTTTCAGGCTCATTGCATACAGACTAACAGCAATTAGACCTATTAAGAACTACTTACTATTTTTTTCAAACGGCCTGCTGTTTTTCAGGCTCATTGCATACAGACTAACAGAAGTTAAGCCTTTTAGGAACTACAATCATTTTATGGTAAAAACCATTTTAATTATTTTATTTTAAGGGTTATTAATAAAAACACAGTACAATATATGTAACATGTAACATTATTATTTACTACTTATTACTTATTAATTGTATACAGTTGTTGACTATTGAATTACTAGTTGTATCATATATTACTAATAGAAAAAAAAAATGTAACATTATTATTTGGACGGATGTTGTGAGAAATATGACAAGTCAAAAATGCAAATTTTTCAGGAAAAGAAAAAAAAACTTTTCTATTAATTTTTGTTTTTAATTTGTTAGAATAGTTATTTCTATCTCATAGACATAGTAATTTTTAGATTTACATTTAACTTAAATCATTTTAAGACTTTTGTAAGTGACATGGCATTAATGACACAAACAATAACTGACTTTACACCTTCTGCACATATAACTTAGTTGTAATAATACCCACTAACTAGGTTTTATAAAAGTCAAAGCTATCAGTGACAGCTATCACACTATGTTGATTAATACACACAATATTTTTTACTAGTTAGGTTCCTAATACCTACTTAGTTAATTAACAACTTTGAAAAAAACAGTTTTATAAAATATTACCTAAACAAGAAAATCAAAAAATAAATTTATAATAAATTAAAAACTGTAACTATTTCAATATTTTAGAAATAGATGTATTATAATAATAGTATAATACCTCTAAAATTGGTATTTCAAAAAATGCTATTTCAGAAATAGCATCAAATATTGTAACTATTGTCCATAGTTGTTTAACTGTGTCAGTTTTAATTTTATGATAATTGGTAACTTCATTGTTAAATTTGTTCATAACTGTTATAATTTCCATATTATGCACTCGTAAGTATTAACGCATTTGTTGAAATACACTCGAATTACTAACTTAAAGTATCCACCTACCTACACCATAACCACAAAAATATGTACAGTGAAAAGTTATAATATAATCTACTAAATAGTCATTATTTTGTAGATTCGATCATTTATTGGATATACGTTGTCAATCCGTATCTAATCATAAATCCTACATAGTACACAACACTGTTATTATCAATAACTATTAAAATAAATAAGAATTGATTTCAAATAAAACATTATAAATATTTATAAAAAATTGATTGTGCTTGTCACAATAAAGTAGCTCTCTGCTTAAAACTATTGTAAATTCAAACACTAATACAACAGCTAAAATGATAAGAACAACTAAAACATGAAAAAACTATAGCCAATGAACAAATATATAAATATAATTTATATTTTACACAAGTTTTTAACAATAATATTAACTATATTCATGACAAATAGCTAAAAATGTTCATAATTTAGAAAAAAGGATATTAAAAATTTTTAAAAATTCATTATTAAAAAGACAAATGAATATATCAAAAACGACCAAATCTTCAATTTTAGGTAAAAATAAAATAAAATATAAATATAAATAATTATACAAAATAAACTTTGTACTTACAGCAAAAAACTTGATAGTGTTTGTCACAATCAAAAAGCATATTAATAATAATTTTTGTAAATTAAAATTCAAATATGATTGTGCTAAAAAAATATACTAATAAACCATGAAAATACATAGCTAATGAAAGAAAATACAAAAATATAAATTATGTATTACAATAATTTTAAAGAATCATATTAAACACATTATTCTTAAATAAATAAAAATTTTCATAATTTAAGAAATTGGGGATTTAAAGTTTATGAAAATTAAATTATAAACTGACAGGTGAATATAACAGGGGAAAAAGATCCAGAATTTAAAACTTAATAATATTGGTCACAATCTAGTAGCATATCACTTATAGCTGTTGTAAAATTAAATACTAACACATCATCATTGAGGTGAATACTAATAAACCATGAAAAACCTATAGACAATAAAAAAATTTATTAATATAAATTATATTTTACAAAAATTTTTAACAATTGTATTAAACATATTCTTTCCATATGAAGGTAAATTCACAAAAGTTTACAATACAATGATTTATAGGTAAATTAATAATCAAAATAGTATGTAGGAACATTTTAATAATAAAAAAATTATCTTACCGTTTAAAATTTGATTTTGTTGGTTATAATCTAGTAGTATAGACTCATAGGTGTTGTAAATTCAAATATGAATACAACGCCTAATGGTTCTATAACTACTACTCCATGAAAATATATAGCTAATAAATAAAAAATTAAATTTTAAATTATATTTTACAGTTACATTTAACAATTACATTAATAATATTTTTCGCAAATGAAGGTAAATTTCACAAAAAATTACAATACAAACATTTATAGGTAAATTAATAATCAAAATAGTATGTAGGAACAATTTAATAATAAAAAAATTATCTTACTATTAAAAACTTGATTGTGTTTGTCACAATCTAGTAGTAATCAACGTATAGCCATTGTAAATTCAAATAGTAATACAACGTCAATATGATGATTTACTACTAAACCATGAAATACCTATAGAGAATAAAACAAAATATAAATATAAATTATGTTTTTCAAAAATTTTTAACAATTGTATTAAACATATTCTTTCCATATGAAGGTAAATTCACAAAAGTTTACAATACAATGATTTATAGGTAAATTAATAATCAAAATAGTATGTAGGAACATTTTAATAATAAAAAAATTCTATAACCGTTAAAAACTTGATTGTGTTGTCATAATCTAGTAGCAATCACCTTAATGTTGTTGTAAATTCAAATACAAATACATCATCATTGAGGTGATTACTACTAAACCATGAAAAACCTATAGAGAATAAAAAAAATATAAATATAAATTATGTTTTACAAAAATTTTTAACAATTGTATTAATCATATTTTTCGCAAATGAAGGTAAATTTCACAAAAAATTACAATACAAAGATTTATAGGTTAAATTAATAATCAAAATAGTATGTAGGAACATTTTAATAATAAAAAAATTATCTTATCGTTAAAAACTTGATTGTGTTTGTCACAATCTAGTAGTAATCAACTTATAGCCGTTGTAAATTCAAATAGTAATACAACGTCAATATGATGATTTACTACTAAACCATGAAATACCTATAGAGAATAAAAAAAAATATAAATATTAATTAAGTTTTTCAAAAATTTTTAACAAGTGTATTAAACATATTCTTTCCATATGAAGGTAAGTTCACAAAAGTTTACAATACAATGATTTATAGGTAAATATATAACCAAAATATGTAGGAATATTTTAAGAATTAAAAATTTTTCTTACCGTTAGAAATATGATTGTGTTGTCATAATCTAGTAGTATGGAAACATTGGAAACATATGGCTAGTAAATTCAAATATTACCAAGCCCAATGTTACCAAACAACTAAACCATAAAATATATAGCTAATAAATAAAAATTAAATTTTAAATTATACTTTACAGTTACTTTTAACAATTACATACATAATATTTATCGCAAATGAAGGTAAATTTCACAAAAAATTACAATACAAAGATTTATGGGTAAATTAATAATCAAAATAGTATGTAGGAACATTTTAATAATAAAAAAATTATCTTACCATTTAAAAATTGATTTTGTTGGTCATAATCTAGTAGTATAGACTCATAGGTGTTGTAAATTCAAATACTAATACAACATCAATAAGGTAATTTACTACTAAACCATGAAAAACCTATAGACAATAAAAAAAAATATAAATATAAATTATGTTTTACAAAATTTTTTAATAATTGTATTAAACATATTCTTTCCATATGAAGGTAAATTCACAAAAGATTACAATACAATGATTTAAAGGTAAATATATAAACAAATATGTAGGAACATTTTAATAATAAAAAAATTATCTTACCGTTAAAAACTTGATTGTGTTTGTCACAATCTAGTAGTAATCAACTTATAGACGTTGTAAATTCAAATAGTAATACAACGTCAATATGATGATTTACTACTAAACCATGAAATACCTATAGAGAAAAAAAAAAATATAAATATAAATTATGTTTTACAAAATTTTTTAATAATTGTATTAAACATATTCTTTCCATATGAAGGTAAATTCACAAAAGATTACAATACAATGATTTATAGGTAAATATATAAACAAATATGTAGGAACATTTTAAGAATTAAAAATTTTTCTTACCGTTAAAAATATGATTGTGTTGGTCACAATCTAGTAGCAATCACCTTAATGCTGTTGTAAATTAAAATACTAATACATCATCATTGAGGTTATTACTACTAAACCATGAAAAACCTATAGACAATAAAAAAATATATAAATATAAATTATGTTTTACAAAATTTTTTAATAATTGTATTAAACATATTCTTTCCATATGAAGGTAAATTCACAAAAGATTGCAATACAATGATTTATAGGTAAATTTATAACCAATATGTGTAGGAACATTTAATGAATAAAAAAATTTTCTTACCGTTTAAAATATGATAGTGTTGGTCATAATCTAGTAGAATAGACTCATTGGTGTTGTAAATTCAAATATTAATACAACGCCTAATGGTTCTATAACTACTACACCATGAAAATATATAGCTAATAAATAAAAAATTAAATTTTAAATTATATTTTACAGTTACTTTTAACAATTACATTAATCATATTTTTCGCAAATGAAGGTAAATTTCACAAAAAATTACAATACAAAGATTTATAGGTAAATTAATAATCAAAATAGTATGTAGGAACATTTTAATAATAAAAAAATTATCTTACCGTTAAAAACTTGATTGTGTTTGTCACAATCTAGTAGTAATCAACTTATAGACGTTGTAAATTCAAATAGTAATACAACGTCAATATGATGATTTACTACTAAACCATGAAATACCTATAGAGAATAAAAAAAAATATAAATATAAATTATGTTTTACAAAAATTTTTAATAATTGTATTAAACATATTCTTTCCATATGAAGGTAAATTCACAAAAGTTTACAATACAATGATTTATAGGTAAATATATAACCAAAATATGTAGGAACATTTTAAGAATTAATAATTTTTCTTACCGTTAGAAATATGATTGTGTTTATCACAATCTAGTAGTAATCAACTTATAGCCGTTGTAAATTCAAATAGTAATACAACGTCAATATAATGATTTACTACTAAACCATGAAATACCTATAGAGAATAAAAAAAAATATAAATATAAATTATGTTTTACAAAAATTTTTAAAAATTGTATTAAACATATTCTTTCCATATGAAGGTAAATTCACAAAAGTTTACAATACAATGATTTATAGGTAAATATATAACCAAAATATGTAGGAACATTTTAAGAATTAATAATTTTTCTTACCGTTAGAAATATGATTGTGTTTATCACAATCTAGTAGTAATCAACTTATAGCCGTTGTAAATTCAAATACTAATACAACATCAATAAGGTGATTTACTACTAAACCATGAAAAACCTATAGACAATAAATAAATATATAAATATAATGTATGTTTTACAAAATTTTTTAACAATTGTATTAAACATATTCTTTCCATATGAAGGTAAATTCACAAAAGATTACAATACAATGATTTATAGGTAAATATATAAACAAATATGTAGGAACATTTTAAGAATTAAAAATTTTTCTTACCGTTAAAAATATGATTGTGTTGGTCACAATCTAGTAGCAAGCACCTTAATGCTGTTGTAAATTCAAATACTAATACATCATCATTGAGGTGATTACTACTAAACCTTGAAAAACCTATAGACAATAAAAAAATATATAAATATAAATTATGTTTTACAAAATTTTTTAATAATTGTATTAAACATATTCTTTCCATATGAAGGTAAATTCACAAAAGATTACAATACAATGATTTATAGGTAAATTTATAACCAATATGTGTAGGAACATTTAATGAATAAAAAAATTTTCTTACCGTTTAAAATATGATAGTGTTGGTCATAATCTATTAGAATAGACTCATTGGTGTTGTAAATTCAAATATTAATACAACGCCTAATGGTTCTATAACTACTACACCATGAAAATATATAGCTAATATATAAAAAATTAAATTTTAAATTATACTTTACAGTTACTTTTAACAATTACATACATAATATTTATCGCAAATGAAGGTAAATTTCACAAAAAATTACAATACAAAGATTTATGGGTAAATTAATAATCAAAATAGTATGTAGGAACATTTTAATAATAAAAAAATTAACTTACCGTTAAAAACTTGATTGTGTTTGTCACAATCTAGTAGCAATCAACTTAATGCTGTTGTAAATTCAAATACTAATACATCATCATTAAGACAATTACTACTAAACCATGAAAAACCTATAGAGAATAAAAAAAAATATAAATATAAATTATGTTTTACAAAAATTTTTAACAATTGTATTAAACATATTCTTTCCATATGAAAGTAAATTCTCAAAAAATTACAATACAAAGATTTATAGGTAAATTAATAATCAAAATAGTATGTAGGAACATTTTAATAATAAAAAAATTATCTTACCGTTAAAAACTTGATTGTGATTGTCACAATCTAGTAGTAATCAAATTATAGACGTTGTAAATTCAAATAGTAATACAACGTCAATATGATGATTTACTACTAAACCATGAAATACCTATAGACAATAAATAAATATATAAATATAATGTATGTTTTACAAAATTTTTTAACAATTGTATTAAACATATTCTTTCCATATGAAGGTAAATTCACAAAAGATTGCAATACAATGATTTATAGGTAAATATATAAACAAATATGTAGGAACATTTAAAGAATTAAAATTTTTTCTTACCGTTAGAAATATGATTGTGTTGTCATAATCTAGTAGTATGGAAACATTGGAAACATATGGCTAGTAAATTCAAATATTACCAAGCCCAATGTTACCAAACAACTAAACCATAAAATATATAGCTAATAAATAAAAAATAAATTTTAAATTATGCTTTACAGTTACTTTTAACAATTACATACATAATATTTATCGCAAATGAAGGTAAATTTCACAAAAAATTACAATACAAAGATTTATGGGTAAATTAATAATCAAAATAGTATGTAGGAACATTTTAATAATAAAAAAATTATCTTACCATTTAAAAATTGATTTTGTTGGTCATAATCTAGTAGTATAGACTCATAGGTGTTGTAAATTCAAATACTAATACAACATCAATAAGGTGATTTACTACTAAACCATGAAAAACCTATAGACAATAAATAAATATATAAATATAATGTATGTTTTACAAAATTTTTTAACAATTGTATTAAACATATTCTTTCCATATGAAGATAAATTCACAAAAGATTACAATACAATGATTTATAGGTATATATATAAACAAATATGTAGGAACATTTTAAGAATTAAAAATTTTTCTTACCGTTAAAAATATGATTGTGTTGGTCACAATCTAGTAGCAATCACCTTAATGCTGTTGTAAATTCAAATACTAATACATCATCATTGAGGTTATTACTACTAAACCATGAAAAACCTATAGACAATAAAAAAATATATAAATATAAATTATGTTTTACAAAATTTTTTAATAATTGTATTAAACATATTCTTTCCATATGAAGGTAAATTCACAAAAGATTGCAATACAATGATTTATAGGTAAATTTATAACCAATATGTGTAGGAACATTTAATGAATAAAAAAATTTTCTTAACGTTTAAAATATGATAGTGTTGGTCATAATCTAGTAGAATAGACTCATTGGTGTTGTAAATTCAAATATTAATACAACGCCTAATGGTTCTATAACTACTACACCATGAAAATATATAGCTAATAAATAAAAAATTAAATTTTAAATTATATTTTACAGTTACTTTTAACAATTACATTAATCATATTTTTCGCAAATGAAGGTAAATTTCACAAAAAATTACAATACAAAGATTTATAGGTAAATTAATAATCAAAATAGTATGTAGGAACATTTTAATAATAAAAAAATTATCTTACCGTTAAAAACTTGATTGTGTTTGTCACAATCTAGTAGTAATCAACTTATAGACGTTGTAAATTCAAATAGTAATACAAGGTCAATATGATGATTTACTACTAAACCATGAAATACCTATAGAGAATAAAAAAAAAATATAAATATAAATTATGTTTTACAAAAATTTTTAATAATTGTATTAAACATATTCTTTCCATATGAAGGTAAATTCACAAAAGTTTACAATACAATGATTTATAGGTAAATATATAACCAAAATATGTAGGAACATTTTAAGAATAAAAAAATTCTATAACCGTTAAAAACTTGATTGTGTTGTCATAATCTAGTAGCAATCACCTTAATGTTGTTGTAAATTCAAATACAAATACATCATCATTGAGGTGATTACTACTAAACCATGAAAAACCTATAGAGAATAAAAAAAATATAAATATAAATTATGTTTTACAAAAATTTTTAACAATTGTATTAATCATATTTTTCGCAAATGAAGGTAAATTTCACAAAAAATTACAATACAAAGATTTATAGGTTAAATTAATAATCAAAATAGTATGTAGGAACATTTTAATAATAAAAAAATTATCTTATCGTTAAAAACTTGATTGTGTTTGTCACAATCTAGTAGTAATCAACTTATAGCCGTTGTAAATTCAAATAGTAATACAACGTCAATATGATGATTTACTACTAAAACATGAAATACCTATAGAGAATAAAAAAAAATATAAATATAAATTATGTTTTACAAAATTTTTTAACAATTGTATTAAACATATTCTTTCCATATGAAGGTAAATTCAGAAAAGTTTACAATAGAATGATTTATAGATAAATATATAACCAAAATATGTAGGAACATTTTAAGAATTAATAATTTTTCTTACCATTAGAAATATGATTGTGTTGGTCACAATCTAGTAGCAATCACCTTAATGCTGTTGTAAATTCAAATAGTAATACAACATCAATAAGGTAATTTACTGCTAAACCATGAAATACCTTTAGAGAATAAAAAAAAATATAAATATAAATTATGTTTTACAAAATTTTTTAATAATTGTATTAAACATATTCTTTCCATATGAAGGTAAATTCACAAAAGATTACAATACAATGATTTATAGGTAAATATATAAACAAATATGTAGGAACATTTTAAGAATTAAAAATTTTTCTTACCGTTAAAAATATGATTGTGTTGGTCACAATCTAGTAGCAATCACCTTAATGCTGTTGTAAATTCAAATACTAATACATCATCATTGAGGTGATTACTACTAAACCATGAAAAACCTATAGACAATAAAAAAATATATAAATATAAATTATGTTTTACAAAATTTTTTAATAATTGTATTAAACATATTCTTTCCATATGAAGGTAAATTCACAAAAGATTGCAATACAATGATTTATAGGTAAATTTATAACCAAAATGTGTAGGAACATTTAATGAATAAAAAAATTTTCTTACCGTTTAAAATATGATAGTGTTGGTCATAATCTAGTAGAATAGACTCAATGGTGTTGTAAATTCAAATATTAATACAACGCCTAATGGTTCTATAACTACTACACCATGAAAATATATGGCTAATATATAAAAAATTAAATTTTAAATTATATTTTACAGTTACTTTTAACAATTACATTAATCATATTTTTCGCAAATGAAGGTAAATTTCACAAAAAATTACAATACAAAGATTTATAGGTTAAATTAATAATCAAAATAGTATGTAGGAACATTTTAATAATAAAAAAATTATCTTATCGTTAAAAACTTGATTGTGTTTGTCACAATCTAGTAGTAATCAACTTATAGCCGTTGTAAATTCAAATAGTAATACAACGTCAATATGATGATTTACTACTAAACCATGAAATACCTATAGAGAATAAAAAAAAATATAAATATTAATTAAGTTTTTCAAAAATTTTTAACAATTGTATTAAACATATTCTTTCCATATGAAGGTAAGTTCACAAAAGTTTACAATACAATGATTTATAGGTAAATATATAACCAAAATATGTAGGAATATTTTAAGAATTAAAAATTTTTCTTACCGTTAAAAATATGATTGTGTTGTCATAATCTAGTAGTATGGAAACATTGGAAACATATGGCTTGTAAATTCAAATATTACCAAGCCCAATGTTACCAAACAACTAAACCATAAAATATATAGCTAATAAATAAAAAATTAAATTTTAAATTATACTTTACAGTTACTTTTAACAATTACATACATAATATTTATCGCAAATGAAGGTAAATTTCACAAAAAATTACAATACAAAGATTTATGGGTAAATTAATAATCAAAATAGTATGTAGGAACATTTTAATAATAAAAAAATTATCTTACCATTTAAAAATTGATTTTGTTGGTCATAATCTAGTAGTATAGACTCATAGGTGTTGTAAATTCAAATACTAATACAACATCAATAAGGTGATTTACTACTAAACCATGAAAAACCTATAGACAATAAATAAATATATAAATATAATGTATGTTTTACAAAATTTTTTAACAATTGTATTAAACATATTCTTTCCATATGAAGGTAAATTCACAAAAGATTACAATACAATGATTTATAGGTAAATATATAAACAAATATGTAGGAACATTTTAAGAATTAAAAATTTTTCTTACCGTTAAAAATATGATTGTGTTGGTCACAATCTAGTAGCAATCACCTTAATGCTGTTGTAAATTCAAATACTTATACATCATCATTGAGGTGATTACTACTAAACCATGAAAAACCTATAGACAATAAAAAAATATATAAATATAAATTATGTTTTACAAAATTTTTTAATAATTGTATTAAACATATTCTTTCCATATGAAGGTAAATTCACAAAAGATTACAATACAATGATTTATAGGTAAATTTATAACCAATATGTGTAGGAACATTTAATGAATAAAAAAATTTTCTTACCGTTTAAAATATGATAGTGTTGGTCATAATCTAGTAGAATAGACACATTGGTGTTGTAAATTCAAATATTAATACAACGCCTAATGGTTCTATAACTACTACACCATGAAAATATATAGCTAATATATAAAAAATTAAATTTTAAATTATATTTTACAGTTACTTTTAACAATTACATTAATCATATTTTTCGCAAATGAAGGTAAATTTCACAAAAAATTACAATACAAAGATTTATAGGTTAAATTAATAATCAAAATAGTATGTAGGAACATTTTAATAATAAAAAAATTATCTTATCGTTAAAAACTTGATTGTGTTTGTCACAATCTAGTAGTAATCAACTTATAGCCGTTGTAAATTCAAATAGTAATACAACGTCAATATGATGATTTACTACTAAACCATGAAATACCTATAGAGAATAAACAAAAATATAAATATTAATTAAGTTTTTCAAAAATTTTTAACAATTGTATTAAACATATTCTTTCCATATGAAGGTAAGTTCACAAAAGTTTACAATACAATGATTTATAGGTAAATATATAACCAAAATATGTAGGAATATTTTAAGAATTAAAAATTTTTCTTACCGTTAGAAATATGATTGTGTTGTCATAATCTAGTAGTATGGAAACATTGGAAACATATGGCTTGTAAATTCAAATATTACCAAGCCCAATGTTACCAAACAACTAAACCATAAAATATATAGCTAATAAATAAAAAATTAAATTTTAAATTATACTTTACAGTTACTTTTAACAATTACATACATAATATTTATCGCAAATGAAGGTAAATTTCACAAAAAATTACAATACAAAGATTTATGGGTAAATTAATAATCAAAATAGTATGTAGGAACATTTTAATAATAAAAAAATTATCTTACCATTTAAAAATTGATTTTGTTGGTCATAATCTAGTAGTATAGACTCATAGGTGTTGTAAATTCAAATACTAATACAACATCAATAAGGTGATTTACTACTAAACCATGAAAAACCTATAGACAATAAATAAATATATAAATATAATGTATGTTTTACAAAATTTTTTAACAATTGTATTAAACATATTCTTTCCATATGAAGGTAAATTCACAAAAGATTACAATACAATGATTTATAGGTAAATATATAAACAAATATGTAGGAACATTTTAAGAATTAAAAATTTTTCTTACCGTTAAAAATATGATTGTGTTGGTCACAATCTAGTAGCAATCACCTTAATGCTGTTGTAAATTCAAATACTAATACATCATCATTGAGGTGATTACTACTAAACCATGAAAAACCTATAGACAATAAAAAAATATATAAATATAAATTATGTTTTACAAAATTTTTTAATAATTGTATTAAACATATTCTTTCCATATGAAGGTAAATTCACAAAAGATTACAATACAATGATTTATAGGTAAATTTATAACCAATATGTGTAGGAACATTTAATGAATAAAAAAATTTTCTTACCGTTTAAAATATGATAGTGTTGGTCATAATCTATTAGAATAGACTCATTGGTGTTGTAAAATCATATATTAATACAACGCCTAATGGTTCTATAACTACTACACCATGAAAATATATAGCTAATAAATAAAAATTAAATTTTAAATTATATTTTACAGTTACTTTTAACAATTACATTAATAATATTTTTCGCAAATGAAGGTATATTTCACAAAAAATTACAATACAAAGATTTATAGGTAAATTAATAATCAAAATAGTATGTAGGAACATTTTAATAATAAAAAAATTATCTTACCGTTAAAAACTTGATTGTGTTTGTCACAATCTAGTAGTAATCAACTTATAGACGTTGTAAATTCAAATAGTAATACAACGTCAATATGATGATTTACTACTAAACCATGAAATACCTATAGAGAATAAAAAAAAATATAAATATAAATTATGTTTTACAAAATTTTTTAATAATTGTATTAAACATATTCTTTCCATATGAAGGTAAATTCACAAAAGTTTACAATAGAATGATTTATAGATAAA
Source organism: Rhopalosiphum padi (assembly GCF_020882245.1). Lineage (NCBI taxonomy): Eukaryota > Metazoa > Arthropoda > Insecta > Hemiptera > Aphididae > Rhopalosiphum > Rhopalosiphum padi. The sequence continues at coordinate 3,436,641 of NC_083599.1, read as the reverse complement.
TATATAACCAAAATATGTAGGAACATTTTAAGAATTAATAATTTTTTATACCGTTAAAAATATGATTGTGTTGATCACAATCTAGTAGCAATCACTATAATGCTGTTGTAAATTCAAATAGTAATACAACATCAATAAGGTAATTTACTGCTAAACCATGAAAAACCTATAGACAATAAATAAATATATAAATATAATGTATGTTTTACAAAATTTTTTAACAATTGTATTAAACATATTCTTTCCATATGAAGGTAAATTCACAAAAGATTACAATACAATGATTTATAGGTAAATATATAAACAAATATGTAGGAACATTTTAAGAATTAAAAATTTTTCTTACAGTTAAAAATATGATTGTGTTTATCACAATCTAGTAGTAATCAACTTATAGCCGTTGTAAATTCAAATAGTAATACAACGTCAATATGATGATTTACTACTAAAACATGAAATACCTATAGAGAATAAAAAAAAATATAAATATAAATTATGTTTTACAAAATTTTTTAACATCTGTATTAAACATATTCTTTCCATATGAAGGTAAATTCACAAAAGTTTACAATAGAATGATTTATAGATAAATATATAACCAAAATATGTAGGAACATTTTAAGAATTAATAATTTTTCTTACCGTTAGAAATATGATTGTGTTGGTCACAATCTAGTAGCAATCACCTTAATGCTGTTGTAAATTCAAATAGTAATACAACATCAATAAGGTAATTTACTGCTAAACCATGAAATACCTATAGAGAATAAAAAAAAATATAAATATAAATTATGTTTTACAAAATTTTTTAATAATTGTATTAAACATATTCTTTCCATATGAAGGTAAATTCACAAAAGATTACAATACAATGATTTATAGGTAAATATATAAACAAATATGTAGGAACATTTTAAGAATTAAAAATTTTTCTTACCGTTAAAAATATGATTGTGTTGGTCACAATCTAGTAGCAATCACCTTAATGCTGTTGTAAATTCAAATACTAATACATCATCATTGATGTTATTACTACTAAACCATGAAAAACCTATAGACAATAAAAAAATATATAAATATAAATTATGTTTTACAAAATTTTTTAATAATTGTATTAAACATATTCTTTCCATATGAAGGTAAATTCACAAAAGATTGCAATACAATGATTTATAGGTAAATTTATAACCAATATGTGTAGGAACATTTAATGAATAAAAAAATTTTCTTACCGTTTAAAATATGATAGTGTTGGTCATAATCTAGTAGAATAGACTCATTGGTGTTGTAAATTCAAATATTAATACAACGCCTAATGGTTCTATAACTACTACACCATGAAAATATATAGCTAATATATAAAAAATTAAATTTTAAATTATATTTTACAGTTACTTTTAACAATTACATTAATCATATTTTTCGCAAATGAAGGTAAATTTCACAAAAAATTACAATACAAAGATTTATGGGTAAATTAATAATCAAAATAGTATGTAGGAACATTTTAATAATAAAAAAATTATCTTACCGTTAAAAACTTGATTGTGTTTGTCACAATCTAGTAGCAATCAACTTAATGCTGTTGTAAATTCAAATACTAATACATCATCATTAAGACAATTACTACTAAACCATGAAAAACCTATAGAGAATAAAAAAAAATATAAATATAAATTATGTTTTACAAAAATTTTTAACAATTGTATTAAACATATTCTTTCCATATGAAGGTAAATTCTCAGAAAATTACAATACAAAGATTTATAGGAAAATTAATAATCAAAATAGTATGTAGGAACATTTTAATAATAAAAAAATTATCTTACCGTTAAAAACTTGATTGTGTTTATCACAATCTAGTAGTAATCAACTTATAGCCGTTGTAAATTCAAATAGTAATACAACGTCAATATGATGATTTACTACTAAAACATGAAATACCTATAGAGAATAAAAAAAAATATAAATATAAATTATGTTTTACAAAATTTTTTAATAATTGTATTAAACATATTCTTTCCATATGAAGGTAAATTCACAAAAGATTACAATACAATGATTTATAGGTAAATATATAAACAAATATGTAGGAACATTTTAAGAATTAAAAATTTTTCTTACCGTTAAAAATATGATTGTGTTGGTCACAATCTAGTAGCAATCACCTTAATGCTGTTGTAAATTCAAATACTAATACATCATCATTGAGGTGATTACTACTAAACCATGAAAAACCTATAGACAATAAAAAAATATATAAATATAAATTATGTTTTACAAAATTTTTTAATAATTGTATTAAACATATTCTTTCCATATGAAGGTAAATTCACAAAAGATTACAATACAATGATTTATAGGTAAATATATAAACAAATATGTAGGAACATTTTAAGAATTAAAAATTTTTCTTACCGTTAAAAATATGATTGTGTTGGTCACAATCTAGTAGCAATCACCTTAATGCTGTTGTAAATTCAAATACTAATACATCATCATTGAGGTGATTACTACTAAACCATGAAAAACCTATAGACAATAAAAAAATATATAAATATAAATTATGTTTTACAAAATTTTTTAATAATTGTATTAAACATATTCTTTCCATATGAAGGTAAATTCACAAAAGATTGCAATACAATGATTTATAGGTAAATATATAAACAAATATGTAGGAACATTTTAATAATAAAAAAATTATCTTACCGTTAAAAACTTGATTGTGTTGGTCACAATCTAGTAGTAATCAACTTATAGACGTTGTAAATTCAAATAGTAATACAACGTCAATATGATGATTTACTACTAAACCATGAAATACCTATAGAGAATAAAAAAAAATATAAATATAAATTATGTTTTACAAAATTTTTTAATAATTGTATTAAACATATTCTTTCCATATGAAGGTAAATTCACAAAAGATTACAATACAATGATTTATAGGTAAAAATATAAACAATTATGTAGGAACATTTTAAGAATTAAAAATTTTTCTTACCGTTAAAAATATGATTGTGTTGGTCACAATCTAGTAGCAATCACCTTAATGCTGTTGTAAATTCAAATCCTAATACATCATCATTGAGGTGATTACTACTAAACCATGAAAAACCTATAGACAATAAAATATATATGAATATAAATTATGTTTTACAAAATTTTTTAATAATTGTATTAAACATATTCTTTCCATATGAAGGTAAATTCACAAAAGATTACAATACAATGATTTATAGGTAAATATATAAACAAATATGTAGGAACATTTTAATAATAAAAAAATTATCTTACCGTTAAAAACTTGATTGTGTTTGTCACAATCTAGTAGTAATCAACTTATAGCCGTTGTAAATTCAAATAGTAATACAACGTCAATATGATGATTTACTACTAAACCATGAAATACCTATAGAGAACAAAAAAAAAATATAAATATAAATTATGTTTTACAAAATTTTTTAATAATTGTATTAAACATATTCTTTCCATATGAAGGTAAATTCACAAAAGATTACAATACAATGATTTAAAGGTAAATATATAAACAAATATGTAGGAACATTTTAATAATAAAAAAATTATCTTACCGTTAAAAACTTGATTGTGTTTGTCACAATCTAGTAGTAATCAACTTATAGACGTTGTAAATTCAAATAGTAATACAACGTCAATATGATGATTTACTACTAAACCATGAAATACCTATAGAGAATAATAAAAAATATAAATATAAATTATGTTTTACAAAATTTTTTAATAATTGTATTAAACATATTCTTTCCATATGAACGTAAATTCACAAAAGATTACAATACAATGATTTATAGGTAAATATATAAACAAATATGTAGGAACATTTTAAGAATTAAAAATTTTTCTTACCGTTAAAAATATGATTGTGTTGGTCACAATCTAGTAGCAATCACCTTAATGCTGTTGTAAATTCAAATATTAATACATCATCATTGAGGTTATTACTACTAAACCATGAAAAACCTATAGACAATAAAAAAATATATAAATATAAATTATGTTTTACAAAATTTTTTAATAATTGTATTAAACATATTCTTTCCATATGAAGGTAAATTCACAAAAGATTGCAATACAATGATTTATAGGTAAATTTATAACCAATATGTGTAGGAACATTTAATGAATAAAAAAATTTTCTTACCGTTTAAAATATGATAGTGTTGGTCATAATCTAGTAGTAATCAACTTATAGACGTTGTAAATTCAAATAGTAATACAACGTCAATATGATGATTTACTACTAAACCATGAAATACCTATAGAGAATAAAAAAAAATATAAATATAAATTATGTTTTACAAAATTTTTTAATAATTGTATTAAACATATTCTTTCCATATGAAGGTAAATTCACAAAAGATTACAATACAATGATTTATAGGTAAAAATATAAACAATTATGTAGGAACATTTTAAGAATTAAAAATTTTTCTTACCGTTAAAAATATGATTGTGTTGGTCACAATCTAGTAGCAATCACCTTAATGCTGTTGTAAATTCAAATCCTAATACATCATCATTGAGGTGATTACTACTAAACCATGAAAAACCTATAGACAATAAAAAAATATATAAATATAAATTATGTTTTACAAAATTTTTTAATAATTGTATTAAACATATTCTTTCCATATGAAGGTAAATTCACAAAAGATTGCAATACAATGATTTATAGGTAAATTTATAACCAATATGTGTAGGAACATTTAATGAATAAAAAAATTTTCTTACCGTTTAAAATATGATAGTGTTGGTCATAATCTAGTAGTAATCAACTTATAGACGTCGTAAATTCAAATAGTAATACAACGTCAATAAGATGATTTACTACTAAACCATGAAATACCTATAGAGAATAAAAAAAAATATAAATATAAATTATGTTTTACAAAATTTTTTAATAATTGTATTAAACATATTCTTTCCATATGAAGGTAAATTCACAAAAGATTACAATACAATGATTTAAAGGTAAATATATAAACAAATATGTAGGAACATTTTAATAATAAAAAAATTATCTTACCGTTAAAAACTTGATTGTGTTTGTCACAATCTAGTAGTAATCAACTTATAGACGTTGTAAATTCAAATAGTAATACAACGTCAATATGATGATTTACTACTAAACCATGAAATACCTATAGAGAATAATAAAAAATATAAATATAAATTATGTTTTACAAAATTTTTTAATAATTGTATTAAACATATTCTTTCCATATGAAGGTAAATTCACAAAAGATTACAATACAATGATTTATAGGTAAATATATAAACAAATATGTAGGAACATTTTAAGAATTAAAAATTTTTCTTACCGTTAAAAATATGATTGTGTTGGTCACAATCTAGTAGCAATCACCTTAATGCTGTTGTAAATTCAAATATTAATACATCATCATTGAGGTTATTACTACTAAACCATGAAAAACCTATAGACAATAAAAAAATATATAAATATAAATTATGTTTTACAAAATTTTTTAATAATTGTATTAAACATATTCTTTCCATATGAAGGTAAATTCACAAAAGATTGCAATACAATGATTTATAGGTAAATTTATAACCAATATGTGTAGGAACATTTAATGAATAAAAAAATTTTCTTACCGTTTAAAATATGATAGTGTTGGTCATAATCTAGTAGAATAGACTCATTGGTGTTGTAAATTCAAATATTAATACAACGCCTAATGGTTCTATAACTACTACACCATGAAAATATATAGCTAATATATAAAAAATTAAATTTTAAATTATATTTTACAGTTACTTTTAACAATTACATTAATCATATTTTTCGCAAATGAAGGTAAATTTCACAAAAAATTACAATACAAAGATTTATGGGTAAATTAATAATCAAAATAGTATGTAGGAACATTTTAATAATAAAAAAATTATCTTACCGTTAAAAACTTGATTGTGTTTGTCACAATCTAGTAGCAATCAACTTAATGCTGTTGTAAATTCAAATACTAATACATCATCATTAAGACAATTACTACTAAACCAGGAAAAACCTATAGAGAATAAAAAAAAATATAAATATAAATTATGTTTTACAAAAATTTTTAACAATTGTATTAAACATATTCTTTCCATATGAAGGTAAATTCTCAGAAAATTACAATACAAAGATTTATAGGAAAATTAATAATCAAAATAGTATGTAGGAACATTTTAATAATAAAAAAATTATCTTACCGTTAAAAACTTGATTGTGTTTATCACAATCTAGTAGTAATCAACTTATAGCCGTTGTAAATTCAAATAGTAATACAACGTCAATATGATGATTTACTACTAAAACATGAAATACCTATAGAGAATAAAAAAAAATATAAATATAAATTATGTTTTACAAAATTTTTTAATAATTGTATTAAACATATTCTTTCCATATGAAGGTAAATTCACAAAAGATTACAATACAATGATTTATAGGTAAATATATAAACAAATATGTAGGAACATTTTAAGAATTAAAAATTTTTCTTACCGTTAAAAATATGATTGTGTTGGTCACAATCTAGTAGCAATCACCTTAATGCTGTTGTAAATTCAAATAGTAATACAACATCAATAAGGTAATTTACTGCTAAACCATGAAAAACCTATAGACAATAAATAAATATATAAATATAATGTATGTTTTACAAAATTTTTTAACAATTGTATTAAACATATTCTTTCCATATGAAGGTAAATTCACAAAAGATTACAATACAATGATTTAAAGGTAAATATATAAACAAATATGTAGGAACATTTTAATAATAAAAAAATTATCTTACCGTTAAAAACTTGATTGTGTTTGTCACAATCTAGTAGTAATTAACTTATAGACGTTGTAAATTCAAATAGTAATACAACGTCAATATGATGATTTACTACTAAACCATGAAATACCTATAGAGAATAAAAAAAAATATAAATATAAATTATGTTTTACAAAATTTTTTAATAATTGTATTAAACATATTCTTTCCATATGAAGGTAAATTCACAAAAGATTACAATACAATGATTTATAGGTAAATATATAAACAAATATGTAGGAACATTTTAAGAATTAAAAATTTTTCTTACCGTTAAAAATATGATTGTGTTGGTCACAATCTAGTAGCAATCACCTTAATGCTGTTGTAAATTCAAATACTAATACATCATCATTGAGGTGATTACTACTAAACCATGAAAAACCTATAGACAATAAAAAAATATATAAATATAAATTATGTTTTACAAAATTTTTTAATAATTGTATTAAACATATTCTTTCCATATGAAGGTAAATTCACAAAAGATTACAATACAATGATTTATAGGTAAATATATAAACAAATATGTAGGAACATTTTAAGAATTAAAAATTTTTCTTACCGTTAAAAATATGATTGTGTTGGTCACAATCTAGTAGCAATCACCTTAATGCTGTTGTAAATTCAAATACTAATACATCATCATTGAGGTTATTACTACTAAACCATGAAAAACCTATAGACAATAAAAAAATATATAAATATAAATTATGTTTTACAAAATTTTTTAATAATTGTATTAAACATATTCTTTCCAAATGAAGGTAAATTCACAAAAGATTGCAATACAATGATTTATAGGTAAATTCATAACCAATATGTGTAGGAACATTTAATGAATAAAAAAATTTTCTTACCGTTTAAAATATGATAGTGTTGGTCATAATCTAGTAGAATAGACTCATCGGTGTTATAAATTCAAATATTAATACAACGCCTAATGGTTCTATAACTACTACACCATGAAAATATATAGCTAATATATAAAAAATTAAATTTTAAATTATATTTTACAGTTACTTTTAACAATTACATTAATCATATTTTTCGCAAATGAAGGTAAATTTCACAAAAAATTACAATACAAAGATTTATGGGTAAATTAATAATCAAAATAGTATGTAGGAACATTTTAATAATAAAAAAATTATCTTACCGTTAAAAACTTGATTGGGTTTGTCACAATCTAGTAGCAATCAACTTAATGCTGTTGTAAATTCAAATACTAATACATCATCATTAAGACAATTACTACTAAACCATGAAAAACCTATAGAGAATAAAAAAAAATATAAATATAAATTATGTTTTACAAAAATTTTTAACAATTGTATTAAACATATTCTTTCCATATGAAGGTAAATTCTCAGAAAATTACAATACAAAGATTTATAGGAAAATTAATAATCAAAATAGTATGTAGGAACATTTTAATAATAAAAAAATTATCTTACCGTTAAAAACTTGATTGTGTTTATCACAATCTAGTAGTAATCAACTTATAGACGTTGTAAATTCAAATAGTAATACAACGTCAATATGATGATTTACTACTAAACCATGAAATACCTATAGAGAATAAAAAAAAATATAAATATAAATTATGTTTTACAAAATTTTTTAATAATTGTATTAAACATATTCTTTCCATATGAAGGTAAATTCACAAAAGATTACAATACAATGATTTATAGGTAAATATATAAACAAATATGTAGGAACATTTTAAGAATTAAAAATTTTTCTTACCGTTAAAAATATGATTGTGTTGGTCACAATCTAGTAGCAATCACCTTAATGCTGTTGTAAATTCAAATACTAATACATCATCATTGAGGTGATTACTACTAAACCATGAAAAACCTATAGACAATAAAAAAATATATAAATATAAATTATGTTTTACAAAATTTTTTAATAATTGTATTAAACATATTCTTTCCATATGAAGGTAAATTCACAAAAGATTGCAATACAATGATTTATAGGTAAATATATAAACAAATATGTAGGAACATTTTAATAATAAAAAAATTATCTTACCGTTAAAAACTTGATTGTGTTGGTCACAATCTAGTAGTAATCAACTTATAGACGTTGTAAATTCAAATAGTAATACAACGTCAATATGATGATTTACTACTAAACCATGAAATACCTATAGAGAATAAAAAAAAATATAAATATAAATTATGTTTTACAAAATTTTTTAATAATTGTATTAAACATATTCTTTCCATATGAAGGTAAATTCACAAAAGATTACAATACAATGATTTATAGGTAAAAATATAAACAATTATGTAAGAACATTTTAAGAATTAAAAATTTTTCTTACCGTTAAAAATATGATTGTGTTGGTCACAATCTAGTAGCAATCACCTTAATGCTGTTGTAAATTCAAATCCTAATACATCATCATTGAGGTGATTACTACTAAACCATGAAAAACCTATAGACAATAAAAAAATATATGAATATAAATTATGTTTTACAAAATTTTTTAATAATTGTATTAAACATATTCTTTCCATATGAAGGTAAATTCACAAAAGATTACAATACAATGATTTATAGGTAAATATATAAACAAATATGTAGGAACATTTTAATAATAAAAAAATTATCTTACCGTTAAAAACTTGATTGTGTTTGTCACAATCTAGTAGTAATCAACTTATAGCCGTTGTAAATTCAAATAGTAATACAACGTCAATATGATGATTTACTACTAAACCATGAAATACCTATAGAGAATAAAAAAAAATATAAATATAAATTATGTTTTACAAAAATTTTTAACAATTGTATTAAACATATTCTTTCCATATGAAGGTAAATTCACAAAAGATTACAATACAATGATTTATAGGTAAATATATTAACAAATATGTAGGAACATTTTAATAATTAAAAATTTTTCTTACCGTTAAAAATATGATTGTGTTGGTCACAATCTAGTAGCAATCACCTTAATGCTGTTGTAAATTCAAATAGTAATACAACATCAATAAGGTAATTTACTGCTAAACCATGAAAAACCTATAGACAATAAAAAAAAATATAAATATAAATTATGTTTTACAAAATTTTTTAACAATTGTATTAAACATATTCTTTCCATATGAAGGTAAATTCACAAAAGTTTACAATAGAATGATTTATAGATAAATATATAACCAAAATATGTAGGAACATTTTAAGAATTAATAATTTTTCTTACCGTTAGAAATATGATTGTGTTGGTCACAATCTAGTAGCAATCACCTTAATGCTGTTATAAATTCAAATAGTAATACAACATCAATAAGGTAATTTACTGCTAAACCATGAAAAACCTATAGACAATAAATAAATATATAAATATAATGTATGTTTTACAAAATTTTTTAACAATTGTATTAAACATATTCTTTCCATATGAAGGTAAATTCACAAAAGATTACAATACAATGATTTAAAGGTAAATATATAAATAAATAAGTAGGAACATTTTAATAATAAAAAAATTATCTTACCGTTAAAAACTTGATTGTGTTTTTCACAATCTAGTAGTAATCAACTTATAGACGTTGTAAATTCAAATAGTTATACAACATCAATAAGGTAATTTACTGCTAAACCATGAAAAACCTATAGACAATAAATAAATATATAAATATAATGTATGTTTTACAAAATTTTTTAACAATTGTATTAAACATATTCTTTCCATATGAAGGTAAATTCACAAAAGATTACAATACAATGATTTAAAGGTACATATATAAATAAATATGTAGGAACATTTTAATAATAAAAAAATTATCTTACCGTTAAAAACTTGATTGTGTTTGTCACAATCTAGTAGTAATCAACTTATAGACGTTGTAAATTCAAATAGTAATACAACGTCAATATGATGATTTACTACTAAACCATGAAATACCTATAGAGAATAAAAAAAAATATAAATATAAATTATGTTTTACAAAATTTTTTAATAATTGTATTAAACATATTCTTTCCATATGAAGGTAAATTCACAAAAGATTACAATACAATGATTTATAGGTAAATATATAAACAAATATGTAGGAACATTTTAAGAATTAAAAATTTTTCTTACCGTTAAAAATATGATTGTGTTGGTCACAATCTAGTAGCAATCACCTTAATGCTGTTGTAAATTCAAATACTAATACATCATCATTGAGGTGATTACTACTAAACCATGAAAAACCTATAGACAATAAAAAAATATATAAATATAAATTATGTTTTACAAAATTTTTTAATAATTGTATTAAACATATTCTTTCCATATGAAGGTAAATTCACAAAAGATTACAATACAATGATTTATAGGTAAATATATAAACAAATATGTAGGAACATTTTAAGAATTAAAAATTTTTCTTACCGTTAAAAATATGATTGTGTTGGTCACAATCTAGTAGCAATCACCTTAATGCTGTTGTAAATTCAAATACTAATACATCATCATTGAGGTTATTACTACTAAACCATGAAAAACCTATAGACAATAAAAAAATATATAAATATAAATTATGTTTTACAAAATTTTTTAATAATTGTATTAAACATATTCTTTCCAAATGAAGGTAAATTCACAAAAGATTGCAATACAATGATTTATAGGTAAATTCATAACCAATATGTGTAGGAACATTTAATGAATAAAAAAATTTTCTTACCGTTTAAAATATGATAGTGTTGGTCATAATCTAGTAGAATAGACTCATCGGTGTTATAAATTCAAATATTAATACAACGCCTAATGGTTCTATAACTACTACACCATGAAAATATATAGCTAATATATAAAAAATTAAATTTTAAATTATATTTTACAGTTACTTTTAACAATTACATTAATCATATTTTTCGCAAATGAAGGTAAATTTCACAAAAAATTACAATACAAAGATTTATGGGTAAATTAATAATCAAAATAGTATGTAGGAACATTTTAATAATAAAAAAATTATCTTACCGTTAAAAACTTGATTGGGTTTGTCACAATCTAGTAGCAATCAACTTAATGCTGTTGTAAATTCAAATACTAATACATCATCATTAAGACAATTACTACTAAACCATGAAAAACCTATAGAGAATAAAAAAAAATATAAATATAAATTATGTTTTACAAAAATTTTTAACAATTGTATTAAACATATTCTTTCCATATGAAGGTAAATTCTCAGAAAATTACAATACAAAGATTTATAGGAAAATTAATAATCAAAATAGTATGTAGGAACATTTTAATAATAAAAAAATTATCTTACCGTTAAAAACTTGATTGTGTTTATCACAATCTAGTAGTAATCAACTTATAGACGTTGTAAATTCAAATAGTAATACAACGTCAATATGATGATTTACTACTAAACCATGAAATACCTATAGAGAATAAAAAAAAATATAAATATAAATTATGTTTTACAAAATTTTTTAATAATTGTATTAAACATATTCTTTCCATATGAAGGTAAATTCACAAAAGATTACAATACAATGATTTATAGGTAAATATATAAACAAATATGTAGGAACATTTTAAGAATTAAAAATTTTTCTTACCGTTAAAAATATGATTGTGTTGGTCACAATCTAGTAGCAATCACCTTAATGCTGTTGTAAATTCAAATACTAATACATCATCATTGAGGTGATTACTACTAAACCATGAAAAACCTATAGACAATAAAAAAATATATAAATATAAATTATGTTTTACAAAATTTTTTAATAATTGTATTAAACATATTCTTTCCATATGAAGGTAAATTCACAAAAGATTGCAATACAATGATTTATAGGTAAATATATAAACAAATATGTAGGAACATTTTAATAATAAAAAAATTATCTTACCGTTAAAAACTTGATTGTGTTGGTCACAATCTAGTAGTAATCAACTTATAGACGTTGTAAATTCAAATAGTAATACAACGTCAATATGATGATTTACTACTAAACCATGAAATACCTATAGAGAATAAAAAAAAATATAAATATAAATTATGTTTTACAAAATTTTTTAATAATTGTATTAAACATATTCTTTCCATATGAAGGTAAATTCACAAAAGATTACAATACAATGATTTATAGGTAAAAATATAAACAATTATGTAAGAACATTTTAAGAATTAAAAATTTTTCTTACCGTTAAAAATATGATTGTGTTGGTCACAATCTAGTAGCAATCACCTTAATGCTGTTGTAAATTCAAATCCTAATACATCATCATTGAGGTGATTACTACTAAACCATGAAAAACCTATAGACAATAAAAAAATATATGAATATAAATTATGTTTTACAAAATTTTTTAATAATTGTATTAAACATATTCTTTCCATATGAAGGTAAATTCACAAAAGATTACAATACAATGATTTATAGGTAAATATATAAACAAATATGTAGGAACATTTTAATAATAAAAAAATTATCTTACCGTTAAAAACTTGATTGTGTTTGTCACAATCTAGTAGTAATCAACTTATAGACGTTGTAAATTCAAATAGTAATACAACGTCAATATGATGATTTACTACTAAACCATGAAATACCTATAGAGAATAAAAAAAAATATAAATATAAATTATGTTTTACAAAATTTTTTAATAATTGTATTAAACATATTCTTTCCATATGAAGGTAAATTCACAAAAGATTACAATACAATGATTTATAGGTAAATATATAAACAAATATGTAGGAACATTTTAAGAATTAAAAATTTTTCTTACCGTTAAAAATATGATTGTGTTGGTCACAATCTAGTAGCAATCACCTTAATGCTGTTGTAAATTCAAATACTAATACATCATCATTGAGGTGATTACTACTAAACCATGAAAAACCTATAGACAATAAAAAAATATATAAATATAAATTATGTTTTACAAAATTTTTTAATAATTGTATTAAACATATTCTTTCCATATGAAGGTAAATTCACAAAAGATTACAATACAATGATTTATAGGTAAATATATAAACAAATATGTAGGAACATTTTAAGAATTAAAAATTTTTCTTACCGTTAAAAATATGATTGTGTTGGTCACAATCTAGTAGCAATCACCTTAATGCTGTTGTAAATTCAAATACTAATACATCATCATTGAGGTTATTACTACTAAACCATGAAAAACCTATAGACAATAAAAAAATATATAAATATAAATTATGTTTTACAAAATTTTTTAATAATTGTATTAAACATATTCTTTCCAAATGAAGGTAAATTCACAAAAGATTGCAATACAATGATTTATAGGTAAATTCATAACCAATATGTGTAGGAACATTTAATGAATAAAAAAATTTTCTTACCGTTTAAAATATGATAGTGTTGGTCATAATCTAGTAGAATAGACTCATCGGTGTTATAAATTCAAATATTAATACAACGCCTAATGGTTCTATAACTACTACACCATGAAAATATATAGCTAATATATAAAAAATTAAATTTTAAATTATATTTTACAGTTACTTTTAACAATTACATTAATCATATTTTTCGCAAATGAAGGTAAATTTCACAAAAAATTACAATACAAAGATTTATGGGTAAATTAATAATCAAAATAGTATGTAGGAACATTTTAATAATAAAAAAATTATCTTACCGTTAAAAACTTGATTGGGTTTGTCACAATCTAGTAGCAATCAACTTAATGCTGTTGTAAATTCAAATACTAATACATCATCATTAAGACAATTACTACTAAACCATGAAAAACCTATAGAGAATAAAAAAAAATATAAATATAAATTATGTTTTACAAAAATTTTTAACAATTGTATTAAACATATTCTTTCCATATGAAGGTAAATTCTCAGAAAATTACAATACAAAGATTTATAGGAAAATTAATAATCAAAATAGTATGTAGGAACATTTTAATAATAAAAAAATTATCTTACCGTTAAAAACTTGATTGTGTTTATCACAATCTAGTAGTAATCAACTTATAGACGTTGTAAATTCAAATAGTAATACAACGTCAATATGATGATTTACTACTAAACCATGAAATACCTATAGAGAATAAAAAAAAATATAAATATAAATTATGTTTTACAAAATTTTTTAATAATTGTATTAAACATATTCTTTCCATATGAAGGTAAATTCACAAAAGATTACAATACAATGATTTATAGGTAAATATATAAACAAATATGTAGGAACATTTTAAGAATTAAAAATTTTTCTTACCGTTAAAAATATGATTGTGTTGGTCACAATCTAGTAGCAATCACCTTAATGCTGTTGTAAATTCAAATACTAATACATCATCATTGAGGTGATTACTACTAAACCATGAAAAACCTATAGACAATAAAAAAATATATAAATATAAATTATGTTTTACAAAATTTTTTAATAATTGTATTAAACATATTCTTTCCATATGAAGGTAAATTCACAAAAGATTGCAATACAATGATTTATAGGTAAATATATAAACAAATATGTAGGAACATTTTAATAATAAAAAAATTATCTTACCGTTAAAAACTTGATTGTGTTGGTCACAATCTAGTAGTAATCAACTTATAGACGTTGTAAATTCAAATAGTAATACAACGTCAATATGATGATTTACTACTAAACCATGAAATACCTATAGAGAATAAAAAAAAATATAAATATAAATTATGTTTTACAAAATTTTTTAATAATTGTATTAAACATATTCTTTCCATATGAAGGTAAATTCACAAAAGATTACAATACAATGATTTATAGGTAAAAATATAAACAATTATGTAAGAACATTTTAAGAATTAAAAATTTTTCTTACCGTTAAAAATATGATTGTGTTGGTCACAATCTAGTAGCAATCACCTTAATGCTGTTGTAAATTCAAATCCTAATACATCATCATTGAGGTGATTACTACTAAACCATGAAAAACCTATAGACAATAAAAAAATATATGAATATAAATTATGTTTTACAAAATTTTTTAATAATTGTATTAAACATATTCTTTCCATATGAAGGTAAATTCACAAAAGATTACAATACAATGATTTATAGGTAAATATATAAACAAATATGTAGGAACATTTTAATAATAAAAAAATTATCTTACCGTTAAAAACTTGATTGTGTTTGTCACAATCTAGTAGTAATCAACTTATAGCCGTTGTAAATTCAAATAGTAATACAACGTCAATATGATGATTTACTACTAAACCATGAAATACCTATAGAGAATAAAAAAAAATATAAATATAAATTATGTTTTACAAAAATTTTTAACAATTGTATTAAACATATTCTTTCCATATGAAGGTAAATTCACAAAAGATTACAATACAATGATTTATAGGTAAATATATTAACAAATATGTAGGAACATTTTAATAATTAAAAATTTTTCTTACCGTTAAAAATATGATTGTGTTGGTCACAATCTAGTAGCAATCACCTTAATGCTGTTGTAAATTCAAATAGTAATACAACATCAATAAGGTAATTTACTGCTAAACCATGAAAAACCTATAGACAATAAAAAAAAATATAAATATAAATTATGTTTTACAAAATTTTTTAACAATTGTATTAAACATATTCTTTCCATATGAAGGTAAATTCACAAAAGTTTACAATAGAATGATTTATAGATAAATATATAACCAAAATATGTAGGAACATTTTAAGAATTAATAATTTTTCTTACCGTTAGAAATATGATTGTGTTGGTCACAATCTAGTAGCAATCACCTTAATGCTGTTATAAATTCAAATAGTAATACAACATCAATAAGGTAATTTACTGCTAAACCATGAAAAACCTATAGACAATAAATAAATATATAAATATAATGTATGTTTTACAAAATTTTTTAACAATTGTATTAAACATATTCTTTCCATATGAAGGTAAATTCACAAAAGATTACAATACAATGATTTAAAGGTAAATATATAAATAAATAAGTAGGAACATTTTAATAATAAAAAAATTATCTTACCGTTAAAAACTTGATTGTGTTTTTCACAATCTAGTAGTAATCAACTTATAGACGTTGTAAATTCAAATAGTTATACAACATCAATAAGGTAATTTACTGCTAAACCATGAAAAACCTATAGACAATAAATAAATATATAAATATAATGTATGTTTTACAAAATTTTTTAACAATTGTATTA
Source organism: Rhopalosiphum padi (assembly GCF_020882245.1). NCBI lineage: Eukaryota > Metazoa > Arthropoda > Insecta > Hemiptera > Aphididae > Rhopalosiphum > Rhopalosiphum padi. Next base: position 3,419,568 of record NC_083599.1, on the reverse strand, counting down.
AACATATTCTTTCCATATGAAGGTAAATTCACAAAAGATTACAATACAATGATTTAAAGGTACATATATAAATAAATATGTAGGAACATTTTAATAATAAAAAAATTATCTTACCGTTAAAAACTTGATTGTGTTTGTCACAATCTAGTAGTAATCAACTTATAGACGTTGTAAATTCAAATAGTAATACAACGTCAATATGATGATTTACTACTAAACCATGAAATACCTATAGAGAATAAAAAAAAATATAAATATAAATTATGTTTTACAAAATTTTTTAATAATTGTATTAAACATATTCTTTCCATATGAAGGTAAATTCACAAAAGATTACAATACAATGATTTATAGGTAAATATATAAACAAATATGTAGGAACATTTTAAGAATTAAAAATTTTTCTTACCGTTAAAAATATGATTGTGTTGGTCACAATCTAGTAGCAATCACCTTAATGCTGTTGTAAATTCAAATACTAATACATCATCATTGAGGTGATTACTACTAAACCATGAAAAACCTATAGACAATAAAAAAATATATAAATATAAATTATGTTTTACAAAATTTTTTAATAATTGTATTAAACATATTCTTTCCATATGAAGGTAAATTCACAAAAGATTACAATACAATGATTTATAGGTAAATATATAAACAAATATGTAGGAACATTTTAAGAATTAAAAATTTTTCTTACCGTTAAAAATATGATTGTGTTGGTCACAATCTAGTAGCAATCACCTTAATGCTGTTGTAAATTCAAATACTAATACATCATCATTGAGGTTATTACTACTAAACCATGAAAAACCTATAGACAATAAAAAAATATATAAATATAAATTATGTTTTACAAAATTTTTTAATAATTGTATTAAACATATTCTTTCCAAATGAAGGTAAATTCACAAAAGATTGCAATACAATGATTTATAGGTAAATTCATAACCAATATGTGTAGGAACATTTAATGAATAAAAAAATTTTCTTACCGTTTAAAATATGATAGTGTTGGTCATAATCTAGTAGAATAGACTCATCGGTGTTATAAATTCAAATATTAATACAACGCCTAATGGTTCTATAACTACTACACCATGAAAATATATAGCTAATATATAAAAAATTAAATTTTAAATTATATTTTACAGTTACTTTTAACAATTACCTTAATCATATTTTTCGCAAATGAAGGTAAATTTCACAAAAAATTACAATACAAAGATTTATGGGTAAATTAATAATCAAAATAGTATGTAGGAACATTTTAATAATAAAAAAATTATCTTACCGTTAAAAACTTGATTGGGTTTGTCACAATCTAGTAGCAATCAACTTAATGCTGTTGTAAATTCAAATACTAATACATCATCATTAAGACAATTACTACTAAACCATGAAAAACCTATAGAGAATAAAAAAAAATATAAATATAAATTATGTTTTACAAAAATTTTTAACAATTGTATTAAACATATTCTTTCCATATGAAGGTAAATTCTCAGAAAATTACAATACAAAGATTTATAGGAAAATTAATAATCAAAATAGTATGTAGGAACATTTTAATAATAAAAAAATTATCTTACCGTTAAAAACTTGATTGTGTTTATCACAATCTAGTAGTAATCAACTTATAGACGTTGTAAATTCAAATAGTAATACAACGTCAATATGATGATTTACTACTAAACCATGAAATACCTATAGAGAATAAAAAAAAATATAAATATAAATTATGTTTTACAAAATTTTTTAATAATTGTATTAAACATATTCTTTCCATATGAAGGTAAATTCACAAAAGATTACAATACAATGATTTATAGGTAAATATATAAACAAATATGTAGGAACATTTTAAGAATTAAAAATTTTTCTTACCGTTAAAAATATGATTGTGTTGGTCACAATCTAGTAGCAATCACCTTAATGCTGTTGTAAATTCAAATACTAATACATCATCATTGAGGTGATTACTACTAAACCATGAAAAACCTATAGACAATAAAAAAATATATAAATATAAATTATGTTTTACAAAATTTTTTAATAATTGTATTAAACATATTCTTTCCATATGAAGGTAAATTCACAAAAGATTACAATACAATGATTTATAGGTAAATATATAAACAAATATGTAGGAACATTTTAATAATAAAAAAATTATCTTACCGTTAAAAACTTGATTGTGTTTGTCACAATCTAGTAGTAATCAACTTATAGCCGTTGTAAATTCAAATAGTAATACAACGTCAATATGATGATTTACTACTAAACCATGAAATACCTATAGAGAATAAAAAAAAATATAAATATAAATTATGTTTTACAAAAATTTTTAACAATTGTATTAAACATATTCTTTCCATATGAAGGTAAATTCACAAAAGATTACAATACAATGATTTATAGGTAAATATATTAACAAATATGTAGGAACATTTTAATAATTAAAAATTTTTCTTACCGTTAAAAATATGATTGTGTTGGTCACAATCTAGTAGCAATCACCTTAATGCTGTTGTAAATTCAAATAGTAATACAACATCAATAAGGTAATTTACTGCTAAACCATGAAAAACCTATAGACAATAAAAAAAAATATAAATATAAATTATGTTTTACAAAATTTTTTAACAATTGTATTAAACATATTCTTTCCATATGAAGGTAAATTCACAAAAGTTTACAATAGAATGATTTATAGATAAATATATAACCAAAATATGTAGGAACATTTTAAGAATTAATAATTTTTCTTACCGTTAGAAATATGATTGTGTTGGTCACAATCTAGTAGCAATCACCTTAATGCTGTTATAAATTCAAATAGTAATACAACATCAATAAGGTAATTTACTGCTAAACCATGAAAAACCTATAGACAATAAATAAATATATAAATATAATGTATGTTTTACAAAATTTTTTAACAATTGTATTAAACATATTCTTTCCATATGAAGGTAAATTCACAAAAGATTACAATACAATGATTTAAAGGTACATATATAAATAAATATGTAGGAACATTTTAATAATAAAAAAATTATCTTACCGTTAAAAACTTGATTGTGTTTGTCACAATCTAGTAGTAATCAACTTATAGACGTTGTAAATTCAAATAGTAATACAACGTCAATATGATGATTTACTACTAAACCATGAAATACCTATAGAGAATAAAAAAAAATATAAATATAAATTATGTTTTACAAAATTTTTTAATAATTGTATTAAACATATTCTTTCCATATGAAGGTAAATTCACAAAAGATTACAATACAATGATTTATAGGTAAATATATAAACAAATATGTAGGAACATTTTAAGAATTAAAAATTTTTCTTACCGTTAAAAATATGATTGTGTTGGTCACAATCTAGTAGCAATCACCTTAATGCTGTTGTAAATTCAAATACTAATACATCATCATTGAGGTGATTACTACTAAACCATGAAAAACCTATAGACAATAAAAAAATATATAAATATAAATTATGTTTTACAAAATTTTTTAATAATTGTATTAAACATATTCTTTCCATATGAAGGTAAATTCACAAAAGATTACAATACAATGATTTATAGGTAAATATATAAACAAATATGTAGGAACATTTTAAGAATTAAAAATTTTTCTTACCGTTAAAAATATGATTGTGTTGGTCACAATCTAGTAGCAATCACCTTAATGCTGTTGTAAATTCAAATACTAATACATCATCATTGAGGTTATTACTACTAAACCATGAAAAACCTATAGACAATAAAAAAATATATAAATATAAATTATGTTTTACAAAATTTTTTAATAATTGTATTAAACATATTCTTTCCAAATGAAGGTAAATTCACAAAAGATTGCAATACAATGATTTATAGGTAAATTCATAACCAATATGTGTAGGAACATTTAATGAATAAAAAAATTTTCTTACCGTTTAAAATATGATAGTGTTGGTCATAATCTAGTAGAATAGACTCATCGGTGTTATAAATTCAAATATTAATACAACGCCTAATGGTTCTATAACTACTACACCATGAAAATATATAGCTAATATATAAAAAATTAAATTTTAAATTATATTTTACAGTTACTTTTAACAATTACCTTAATCATATTTTTCGCAAATGAAGGTAAATTTCACAAAAAATTACAATACAAAGATTTATGGGTAAATTAATAATCAAAATAGTATGTAGGAACATTTTAATAATAAAAAAATTATCTTACCGTTAAAAACTTGATTGGGTTTGTCACAATCTAGTAGCAATCAACTTAATGCTGTTGTAAATTCAAATACTAATACATCATCATTAAGACAATTACTACTAAACCATGAAAAACCTATAGAGAATAAAAAAAAATATAAATATAAATTATGTTTTACAAAAATTTTTAACAATTGTATTAAACATATTCTTTCCATATGAAGGTAAATTCTCAGAAAATTACAATACAAAGATTTATAGGAAAATTAATAATCAAAATAGTATGTAGGAACATTTTAATAATAAAAAAATTATCTTACCGTTAAAAACTTGATTGTGTTTATCACAATCTAGTAGTAATCAACTTATAGACGTTGTAAATTCAAATAGTAATACAACGTCAATATGATGATTTACTACTAAACCATGAAATACCTATAGAGAATAAAAAAAAATATAAATATAAATTATGTTTTACAAAATTTTTTAATAATTGTATTAAACATATTCTTTCCATATGAAGGTAAATTCACAAAAGATTACAATACAATGATTTATAGGTAAATATATAAACAAATATGTAGGAACATTTTAAGAATTAAAAATTTTTCTTACCGTTAAAAATATGATTGTGTTGGTCACAATCTAGTAGCAATCACCTTAATGCTGTTGTAAATTCAAATACTAATACATCATCATTGAGGTGATTACTACTAAACCATGAAAAACCTATAGACAATAAAAAAATATATAAATATAAATTATGTTTTACAAAATTTTTTAATAATTGTATTAAACATATTCTTTCCATATGAAGGTAAATTCACAAAAGATTACAATACAATGATTTATAGGTAAATATATAAACAAATATGTAGGAACATTTTAATAATTAAAAATTTTTCTTACCGTTAAAAATATGATTGTGTTGGTCACAATCTAGTAGCAATCACCTTAATGCTGTTGTAAATTCAAATAGTAATACAACATCAATAAGGTAATTTACTGCTAAACCATGAAAAACCTATAGACAATAAAAAAAAATATAAATATAAATTATGTTTTACAAAATTTTTTAACAATTGTATTAAACATATTCTTTCCATATGAAGGTAAATTCACAAAAGTTTACAATAGAATGATTTATAGATAAATATATAACCAAAATATGTAGGAACATTTTAAGAATTAATAATTTTTCTTACCGTTAGAAATATGATTGTGTTGGTCACAATCTAGTAGCAATCACCTTAATGCTGTTATAAATTCAAATAGTAATACAACATCAATAAGGTAATTTACTGCTAAACCATGAAAAACCTATAGACAATAAATAAATATATAAATATAATGTATGTTTTACAAAATTTTTTAACAATTGTATTAAACATATTCTTTCCATATGAAGGTAAATTCACAAAAGATTACAATACAATGATTTAAAGGTAAATATATAAATAAATAAGTAGGAACATTTTAATAATAAAAAAATTATCTTACCGTTAAAAACTTGATTGTGTTTTTCACAATCTAGTAGTAATCAACTTATAGACGTTGTAAATTCAAATAGTTATACAACATCAATAAGGTAATTTACTGCTAAACCATGAAAAACCTATAGACAATAAATAAATATATAAATATAATGTATGTTTTACAAAATTTTTTAACAATTGTATTAAACATATTCTTTCCATATGAAGGTAAATTCACAAAAGATTACAATACAATGATTTAAAGGTACATATATAAATAAATATGTAGGAACATTTTAATAATAAAAAAATTATCTTACCGTTAAAAACTTGATTGTGTTTGTCACAATCTAGTAGTAATCAACTTATAGACGTTGTAAATTCAAATAGTAATACAACGTCAATATGATGATTTACTACTAAACCATGAAATACCTATAGAGAATAAAAAAAAATATAAATATAAATTATGTTTTACAAAATTTTTTAATAATTGTATTAAACATATTCTTTCCATATGAAGGTAAATTCACAAAAGATTACAATACAATGATTTATAGGTAAATATATAAACAAATATGTAGGAACATTTTAATAATAAAAAAATTATCTTACCGTTAAAAACTTGATTGTGTTTGTCACAATCTAGTAGTAATCAACTTATAGCCGTTGTAAATTCAAATAGTAATACAACGTCAATATGATGATTTACTACTAAACCATGAAATACCTATAGAGAATAAAAAAAAATATAAATATAAATTATGTTTTACAAAAATTTTTAACAATTGTATTAAACATATTCTTTCCATATGAAGGTAAATTCACAAAAGATTACAATACAATGATTTATAGGTAAATATATAAACAAATATGTAGGAACATTTTAAGAATTAAAAATTTTTCTTACCGTTAAAAATATGATTGTGTTGGTCACAATCTAGTAGCAATCACCTTAATGCTGTTGTAAATTCAAATAGTAATACAACATCAATAAGGTAATTTACTGCTAAACCATGAAAAACCTATAGACAATAAATAAATATATAAATATAATGTATGTTTTACAAAATTTTTTAACAATTGTATTAAACATATTCTTTCCATATGAAGGTAAATTCACAAAAGATTACAATACAATGATTTAAAGGTAAATATATAAACAAATATGTAGGAACATTTTAATAATAAAAAAATTATCTTACCGTTAAAAACTTGATTGTGTTTGTCACAATCTAGTAGTAATCAACTTATAGACGTTGTAAATTCAAATAGTAATACAACGTCAATATGATGATTTACTACTAAACCATGAAATACCTATAGAGAATAAAAAAAAATATAAATATAAATTATGTTTTACAAAATTTTTTAATAATTGTATTAAACATATTCTTTCCATATGAAGGTAAATTCACAAAAGATTACAATACAATGATTTATAGGTAAATATATAAACAAATATGTAGGAACATTTTAAGAATTAAAAATTTTTCTTACCGTTAAAAATATGATTGTGTTGGTCACAATCTAGTAGCAATCACCTTAATGCTGTTGTAAATTCAAATACTAATACATCATCATTGAGGTGATTACTACTAAACCATGAAAAACCTATAGACAATAAAAAAATATATAAATATAAATTATGTTTTACAAAATTTTTTAATAATTGTATTAAACATATTCTTTCCATATGAAGGTAAATTCACAAAAGATTACAATACAATGATTTATAGGTAAATATATAAACAAATATGTAGGAACATTTTAAGAATTAAAAATTTTTCTTACCGTTAAAAATATGATTGTGTTGGTCACAATCTAGTAGCAATCACCTTAATGCTGTTGTAAATTCAAATACTAATACATCATCATTGAGGTGATTACTACTAAACCATGAAAAACCTATAGACAATAAAAAAATATATAAATATAAATTATGTTTTACAAAATTTTTTAATAATTGTATTAAACATATTCTTTCCATATGAAGGTAAATTCACAAAAGATTCAATACAATGATTTATAGGTAAATATATAAACAAATATGTAGGAACATTTTAATAATAAAAAAATTATCTTACCGTTAAAAACTTGATTGTGTTGGTCACAATCTAGTAGTAATCAACTTATAGACGTTGTAAATTCAAATAGTAATACAACGTCAATATGATGATTTACTACTAAACCATGAAATACCTATAGAGAATAAAAAAAAATATAAATATAAATTATGTTTTACAAAATTTTTTAATAATTGTATTAAACATATTCTTTCCATATGAAGGTAAATTCACAAAAGATTACAATACAATGATTTATAGGTAAAAATATAAACAATTATGTAGGAACATTTTAAGAATTAAAAATTTTTCTTACCGTTAAAAATATGATTGTGTTGGTCACAATCCAGTAGCAATCACCTTAATGCTGTTGTAAATTCAAATACTAATACATCATCATTGAGGTGATTACTACTAAACCATGAAAAACCTATAGACAATAAAAAAATATATGAATATAAATTATGTTTTACAAAATTTTTTAATAATTGTATTAAACATATTCTTTCCATATGAAGGTAAATTCACAAAAGATTACAATACAATGATTTATAGGTAAATATATAAACAAATATGTAGGAACATTTTAATAATAAAAAAATTATCTTACCGTTAAAAACTTGATTGTGTTTGTCACAATCTAGTAGTAATCAACTTATAGCCGTTGTAAATTCAAATAGTAATACAACGTCAATATGATGATTTACTACTAAACCATGAAATACCTATAGAGAATAAAAAAAAATATAATTTAAATTATGTTTTACAAAAATTTTTAACAATTGTATTAAACATATTCTTTCCATATGAAGGTAAATTCACAAAAGATTACAATACAATGATTTATAGGTAAATATATTAACAAATATGTAGGAACATTTTAAGAATTAAAAATTTTTCTTACCGTTAAAAATATGATTGTGTTGGTCACAATCTAGTAGCAATCACCTTAATGCTGTTGTAAATTCAAATAGTAATACAACATCAATAAGGTAATTTACTGCTAAACCATGAAAAACCTATAGACAATAAAAAAAAATATAAATATAAATTATGTTTTACAAAATTTTTTAACAATTGTATTAAACATATTCTTTCCATATGAAGGTAAATTCACAAAAGTTTACAATAGAATGATTTATAGATAAATATATAACCAAAATATGTAGGAACATTTTAAGAATTAATAATTTTTCTTACCGTTAGAAATATAATTGTGTTGGTCACAATCTAGTAGCAATCACCTTAATGCTGTTGTAAATTCAAATAGTAATACAACATCAATAAGGTAATTTACTGCTAAACCATGAAAAACCTATAGACAATAAATAAATATATAAATATAATGTATGTTTTACAAAATTTTTTAACAATTGTATTAAACATATTCTTTCCATATGAAGGTAAATTCACAAAAGATTACAATACAATGATTTAAAGGTAAATATATAAATAAATAAGTAGGAACATTTTAATAATAAAAAAATTATCTTACCGTTAAAAACTTGATTGTGTTTGTCACAATCTAGTAGTAATCAACTTATAGACGTTGTAAATTCAAATAGTAATACAACGTCAATATGATGATTTACTACTAAACCATGAAATACCTATAGAGAATAAAAAAAAATATAAATATAAATTATGTTTTACAAAATTTTTTAATAATTGTATTAAACATATTCTTTCCATATGAAGGTAAATTCACAAAAGATTACAATACAATGATTTAAAGGTAAATATATAAACAAATATGTAGGAACATTTTAATAATAAAAAAATTATCTTACCGTTAAAAACTTGATTGTGTTTGTCACAATCTAGTAGTAATCACCTTAATGCTGTTGTAAATTCAAATACTAATACATCATCATTGAGGTTATTACTACTAAACCATGAAAAACCTATAGACAATAAAAAAATATATAAATATAAATTATGTTTTACAAAATTTTTTAATAATTGTATTAAACATATTCTTTCCATATGAAGGTAAATTCACAAAAGATTGCAATACAATGATTTATAGGTAAATTTATAACCAATATGTGTAGGAACATTTAATGAATAAAAAAATTTTCTTACCGTTTAAAATATGATAGTGTTGGTCATAATCTAGTAGAATAGACTCATTGGTGTTGTAAATTCAAATATTAATACAACGCTTAATGGTTCTATAACTACTACACCATGAAAATATATAGCTAATATATAAAAAATTAAATTTTAAATTATATTTTACAGTTACTTTTAACAATTACATTAATCATATTTTTCGCAAATGAAGGTAAATTTCACAAAAAATTACAATACAAAGATTTATAGGTTAAATTAATAATCAAAATAGTATGTAGGAACATTTTAATAATAAAAAAATTATCTTACCGTTAAAAACTTGATTGTGTTTGTCACAATCTAGTAGCAATCAACTTAATGCTGTTGTAAATTCAAATACTAATACATCATCATTAAGACAATTACTACTAAACCATGAAAAACCTATAGAGAATAAAAAAAAATATAAATATAAATTATGTTTTACAAAAATTTTTAACAATTGTATTAAACATATTCTTTCCATATGAAGGTAAATTCTCAGAAAATTACAATACAAAGATTTATAGGAAAATTAATAATCAAAATAGTATGTAGGAACATTTTAATAATAAAAAAATTATCTTACCGTTAAAAACTTGATTGTGTTTATCACAATCTAGTAGTAATCAACTTATAGCCGTTGTAAATTCAAATAGTAATACAACGTCAATATGATGATTTACTACTAAAACATGAAATACCTATAGAGAATAAAAAAAAATATAAATATAAATTATGTTTTACAAAATTTTTTAATAATTGTATTAAACATATTCTTTCCATATGAAGGTAAATTCACAAAAGTTTACAATACAATGATTTATAGGTAAATTTATAACCAAAATATGTAGGAACATTTTAAGAAATAATAATTTTTCTTACCGTTGGAAATATGATTGTGTTTATCACAATCTAGTAGTAATCAACTTATAGCCGTTGTAAATTCAAATAGTAATACAACGTCAATATGATGATTTACTACTAAACCATGAAATACCTATAGAGAATAAAAAAAAATATAAATATAAATTATGTTTTACAAAAATTTTTAACAATTGTATTAAACATATTCTTTCCATATGAAGGTAAATTCACAAAAGATTACAATACAATGATTTATAGGTAAATATATAAACAAATATGTAGGAACATTTTAAGAATTAAAAATTTTTCTTACCGTTAAAAATATGATTGTGTTGGTCACAATCTAGTAGCAATCACCTTAATGCTGTTGTAAATTCAAATAGTAATACAACATCAATAAGGTAATTTACTGCTAAACCATGAAAAACCTATAGACAATAAATAAATATATAAATATAAATTATGTTTTACAAAAATTTTTAATAATTGTATTAAACATATTCTTTCCATATGAAGGTAAATTCACAAAAGATTACAATACAATGATTTAAAGGTAAATATATAAATAAATATGTAGGAACATTTTAATAATAAAAAAATTATCTTACCGTTAAAAACTTGATTGTGTTTGTCACAATCTAGTTGTAATCAACTTATAGACATTGTAAATTCAAATAGTAATACAACGTCAATATGATGATTTACTACTAAACCATGAAATACCTATAGAGAAAAAAAAAAATATAAATTTAAATTATGTTTTACAAAATTTTTTAACAATTGTATTAAACATATTCTTTCCATATGAAGGTAAATTCACAAAAGATTACAATACAATGATTTAAAGGTAAATATATAAATAAATATGTAGGAACATTTTAATAATAAAAAAATTATCTTACCGTTAAAAACTTGATTGTGTTTGTCACAATCTAGTAGTAATCAACTTATAGACGTTGTAAATTCAAATAGTAATACAACGTCAATATGATGATTTACTACTAAACCATGAAATACCTATAGAGAATAAAAAAAAATATAAATATAAATTATGTTTTACAAAATTTTTTAATAATTGTATTAAACATATTCTTTCCATATGAAGGTAAATTCACAAAAGATTACAATACAATGATTTATAGGTAAATATATAAACAAATATGTAGGAACATTTTAATAATAAAAAAATTATCTTACCGTTAAAAACTTGATTGTGTTTGTCACAATCTAGTAGTAATCAACTTATAGCCGTTGTAAATTCAAATAGTAATACAACGTCAATATGATGATTTACTACTAAACCATGAAATACCTATAGAGAATAAAAAAAAATATAAATATAAATTATGTTTTACAAAAATTTTTAACAATTGTATTAAACATATTCTTTCCATATGAAGGTAAATTCACAAAAGATTACAATACAATGATTTATAGGTAAATATATTAACAAATATGTAGGAACATTTTAAGAATTAAAAATTTTTCTTACCGTTAAAAATATGATTGTGTTGGTCACAATCTAGTAGCAATCACCTTAATGCTGTTGTAAATTCAAATAGTAATACAACATCAATAAGGTAATTTACTGCTAAACCATGAAAAACCTATAGACAATAAAAAAAAATATAAATATAAATTATGTTTTACAAAATTTTTTAACAATTTTATTAAACATATTCTTTCCATATGAAGGTAAATTCACAAAAGTTTACAATAGAATGATTTATAGATAAATATATAACCAAAATATGTAGGAACATTTTAAGAATTAATAATTTTTCTTACCGTTAGAAATATGATTGTGTTGGTCACAATCTAGTAGCAATCACCTTAATGCTGTTGTAAATTCAAATAGTAATACAACATCAATAAGGTAATTTACTGCTAAACCATGAAAAACCTATAGACAATAAATAAATATATAAATATAATGTATGTTTTACAAAATTTTTTAACAATTGTATTAAACATATTCTTTCCATATGAAGGTAAATTCACAAAAGATTACAATACAATGATTTAAAGGTAAATATATAAATAAATAAGTAGGAACATTTTAATAATAAAAAAATTATCTTACCGTTAAAAACTTGATTGTGTTTGTCACAATCTAGTAGTAATCAACTTATAGACGTTGTAAATTCAAATAGTAATACAACGTCAATATGATGATTTACTACTAAACCATGAAATACCTATAGAGAATAAAAAAAAATATAAATATAAATTATGTTTTACAAAATTTTTTAATAATTGTATTAAACATATTCTTTCCATATGAAGGTAAATTCACAAAAGATTACAATACAATGATTTAAAGGTAAATATATAAACAAATATGTAGGAACATTTTAATAATAAAAAAATTATCTTACCGTTAAAAACTTGATTGTGTTTGTCACAATCTAGTAGTAATCACCTTAATGCTGTTGTAAATTCAAATACTAATACATCATCATTGAGGTTATTACTACTAAACCATGAAAAACCTATAGACAATAAAAAAATATATAAATATAAATTATGTTTTACAAAATTTTTTAATAATTGTATTAAACATATTCTTTCCATATGAAGGTAAATTCACAAAAGATTGCAATACAATGATTTATAGGTAAATTTATAACCAATATGTGTAGGAACATTTAATGAATAAAAAAATTTTCTTACCGTTTAAAATATGATAGTGTTGGTCATAATCTAGTAGAATAGACTCATTGGTGTTGTAAATTCAAATATTAATACAACGCTTAATGGTTCTATAACTACTACACCATGAAAATATATAGCTAATATATAAAAAATTAAATTTTAAATTATATTTTACAGTTACTTTTAACAATTACATTAATCATATTTTTCGCAAATGAAGGTAAATTTCACAAAAAATTACAATACAAAGATTTATAGGTTAAATTAATAATCAAAATAGTATGTAGGAACATTTTAATAATAAAAAAATTATCTTACCGTTAAAAACTTGATCGTGTTTGTCACAATCTAGTAGCAATCAACTTAATGCTGTTGTAAATTCAAATACTAATACATCATCATTAAGACAATTACTACTAAACCATGAAAAACCTATAGAGAATAAAAAAAAATATAAATATAAATTATGTTTTACAAAAATTTTTAACAATTGTATTAAACATATTCTTTCCATATGAAGGTAAATTCACAAAAGATTACAATACAATGATTTATAGGTAAAAATATAAACAATTATGTAGGAACATTTTAAGAATTAAAAATTTTTCTTACCGTTAAAAATATGATTGTGTTGGTCACAATCCAGTAGCAATCACCTTAATGCTGTTGTAAATTCAAATACTAATACATCATCATTGAGGTGATTACTACTAAACCATGAAAAACCTATAGAGAATAAAAAAAAATATAAATATAAATTATGTTTTACAAAATTTTTTAATAATTGTATTAAACATATTCTTTCCATATGAAGGTAAATTCACAAAAGATTACAATACAATGATTTATAGGTAAAAATATAAACAATTATGTAGGAACATTTTAAGAATTAAAAATTTTTCTTACCGTTAAAAATATGATTGTGTTGGTCACAATCCAGTAGCAATCACCTTAATGCTGTTGTAAATTCAAATACTAATACATCATCATTGAGGTGATTACTACTAAACCATGAAAAACCTATAGACAATAAAAAAATATATGAATATAAATTATGTTTTACAAAATTTTTTAATAATTGTATTAAACATATTCTTTCCATATGAAGGTAAATTCACAAAAGATTACAATACAATGATTTATAGGTAAATATATAAACAAATATGTAGGAACATTTTAATAATAAAAAAATTATCTTACCGTTAAAAACTTGATTGTGTTTGTCACAATCTAGTAGTAATCAACTTATAGCCGTTGTAAATTCAAATAGTAATACAACGTCAATATGATGATTTACTACTAAACCATGAAATACCTATAGAGAATAAAAAAAAATATAATTTAAATTATGTTTTACAAAAATTTTTAACAATTGTATTAAACATATTCTTTCCATATGAAGGTAAATTCACAAAAGATTACAATAGAATGATTTATAGATAAATATATAACCAAAATATGTAGGAACATTTTAAGAATTAATAATTTTTCTTACCGTTAGAAATATAATTGTGTTGGTCACAATCTAGTAGCAATCACCTTAATGCTGTTGTAAATTCAAATAGTAATACAACATCAATAAGGTAATTTACTGCTAAACCATGAAAAACCTATAGACAATAAATAAATATATAAATATAATGTATGTTTTACAAAATTTTTTAACAATTGTATTAAACATATTCTTTCCATATGAAGGTAAATTCACAAAAGATTACAATACAATGATTTAAAGGTAAATATATAAATAAATAAGTAGGAACATTTTAATAATAAAAAAATTATCTTACCGTTAAAAACTTGATTGTGTTTGTCACAATCTAGTAGTAATCAACTTATAGACGTTGTAAATTCAAATAGTAATACAACGTCAATATGATGATTTACTACTAAACCATGAAATACCTATAGAGAATAAAAAAAAATATAAATATAAATTATGTTTTACAAAATTTTTTAATAATTGTATTAAACATATTCTTTCCATATGAAGGTAAATTCACAAAAGATTACAATACAATGATTTAAAGGTAAATATATAAACAAATATGTAGGAACATTTTAATAATAAAAAAATTATCTTACCGTTAAAAACTTGATTGTGTTTGTCACAATCTAGTAGTAATCACCTTAATGCTGTTGTAAATTCAAATACTAATACATCATCATTGAGGTTATTACTACTAAACCATGAAAAACCTATAGACAATAAAAAAATATATAAATATAAATTATGTTTTACAAAATTTTTTAATAATTGTATTAAACATATTCTTTCCATATGAAGGTAAATTCACAAAAGATTGCAATACAATGATTTATAGGTAAATTTATAACCAATATGTGTAGGAACATTTAATGAATAAAAAAATTTTCTTACCGTTTAAAATATGATAGTGTTGGTCATAATCTAGTAGAATAGACTCATTGGTGTTGTAAATTCAAATATTAATACAACGCTTAATGGTTCTATAACTACTACACCATGAAAATATATAGCTAATATATAAAAAATTAAATTTTAAATTATATTTTACAGTTACTTTTAACAATTACATTAATCATATTTTTCGCAAATGAAGGTAAATTTCACAAAAAATTACAATACAAAGATTTATAGGTTAAATTAATAATCAAAATAGTATGTAGGAACATTTTAATAATAAAAAAATTATCTTACCGTTAAAAACTTGATTGTGTTTGTCACAATCTAGTAGCAATCAACTTAATGCTGTTGTAAATTCAAATACTAATACATCATCATTAAGACAATTACTACTAAACCATGAAAAACCTATAGAGAATAAAAAAAAATATAAATATAAATTATGTTTTACAAAAATTTTTAACAATTGTATTAAACATATTCTTTCCATATGAAGGTAAATTCTCAGAAAATTACAATACAAAGATTTATAGGAAAATTAATAATCAAAATAGTATGTAGGAACATTTTAATAATAAAAAAATTATCTTACCGTTAAAAACTTGATTGTGTTTATCACAATCTAGTAGTAATCAACTTATAGCCGTTGTAAATTCAAATAGTAATACAACGTCAATATGATGATTTACTACTAAAACATGAAATACCTATAGAGAATAAAAAAAAATATAAATATAAATTATGTTTTACAAAATTTTTTAATAATTGTATTAAACATATTCTTTCCATATGAAGGTAAATTCACAAAAGTTTACAATACAATGATTTATAGGTAAATATATAACCAAAATATGTAGGAACATTTTAAGAAATAATAATTTTTCTTACCGTTGGAAATATGATTGTGTTTATCACAATCTAGTAGTAATCAACTTATAGCCGTTGTAAATTCAAATAGTAATACAACGTCAATATGATGATTTACTACTAAACCATGAAATACCTATAGAGAATAAAAAAAAATATAAATATAAATTATGTTTTACAAAAATTTTTAACAATTGTATTAAACATATTCTTTCCATATGAAGGTAAATTCACAAAAGATTACAATACAATGATTTATAGGTAAATATATAAACAAATATGTAGGAACATTTTAAGAATTAAAAATTTTTCTTACCGTTAAAAATATGATTGTGTTGGTCACAATCTAGTAGCAATCACCTTAATGCTGTTGTAAATTCAAATAGTAATACAACATCAATAAGGTAATTTACTGCTAAACCATGAAAAACCTATAGACAATAAATAAATATATAAATATAAATTATGTTTTACAAAAATTTTTAATAATTGTATTAAACATATTCTTTCCATATGAAGGTAAATTCACAAAAGATTACAATACAATGATTTAAAGGTAAATATATAAATAAATATGTAGGAACATTTTAATAATAAAAAAATTATCTTACCGTTAAAAACTTGATTGTGTTTGTCACAATCTAGTTGTAATCAACTTATAGACATTGTAAATTCAAATAGTAATACAACGTCAATATGATGATTTACTACTAAACCATGAAATACCTATAGAGAAAAAAAAAAATATAAATTTAAATTATGTTTTACAAAATTTTTTAACAATTGTATTAAACATATTCTTTCCATATGAATGTAAATTCACAAAAGATTACAATACAATGATTTAAAGGTAAATATATAAATAAATATGTAGGAACATTTTAATAATAAAAAAATTATCTTACCGTTAAAAACTTGATTGTGTTTGTCACAATCTAGTAGTAATCAACTTATAGACGTTGTAAATTCAAATAGTAATACAACGTCAATATGATGATTTACTACTAAACCATGAAATACCTATAGAGAATAAAAAAAAATATAAATATAAATTATGTTTTACAAAATTTTTTAATAATTGTATTAAACATATTCTTTCCATATGAAGGTAAATTCACAAAAGATTACAATACAATGATTTATAGGTAAATATATAAACAAATATGTAGGAACATTTTAATAATAAAAAAATTATCTTACCGTTAAAAACTTGATTGTGTTTGTCACAATCTAGTAGTAATCAACTTATAGCCGTTGTAAATTCAAATAGTAATACAACGTCAATATGATGATTTACTACTAAACCATGAAATACCTATAGAGAATAAAAAAAAATATAAATATAAATTATGTTTTACAAAAATTTTTAACAATTGTATTAAACATATTCTTTCCATATGAAGGTAAATTCACAAAAGATTACAATACAATGATTTATAGGTAAATATATTAACAAATATGTAGGAACATTTTAAGAATTAAAAATTTTTCTTACCGTTAAAAATATGATTGTGTTGGTCACAATCTAGTAGCAATCACCTTAATGCTGTTGTAAATTCAAATAGTAATACAACATCAATAAGGTAATTTACTGCTAAACCATGAAAAACCTATAGACAATAAAAAAAAATATAAATATAAATTATGTTTTACAAAATTTTTTAACAATTTTATTAAACATATTCTTTCCATATGAAGGTAAATTCACAAAAGTTTACAATAGAATGATTTATAGATAAATATATAACCAAAATATGTAGGAACATTTTAAGAATTAATAATTTTTCTTACCGTTAGAAATATGATTGTGTTGGTCACAATCTAGTAGCAATCACCTTAATGCTGTTGTAAATTCAAATAGTAATACAACATCAATAAGGTAATTTACTGCTAAACCATGAAAAACCTATAGACAATAAATAAATATATAAATATAATGTATGTTTTACAAAATTTTTTAACAATTGTATTAAACATATTCTTTCCATATGAAGGTAAATTCACAAAAGATTACAATACAATGATTTAAAGGTAAATATATAAATAAATAAGTAGGAACATTTTAATAATAAAAAAATTATCTTACCGTTAAAAACTTGATTGTGTTTGTCACAATCTAGTAGTAATCAACTTATAGACGTTGTAAATTCAAATAGTAATACAACGTCAATATGATGATTTACTACTAAACCATGAAATACCTATAGAGAATAAAAAAAAATATAAATATAAATTATGTTTTACAAAATTTTTTAATAATTGTATTAAACATATTCTTTCCATATGAAGGTAAATTCACAAAAGATTACAATACAATGATTTAAAGGTAAATATATAAACAAATATGTAGGAACATTTTAATAATAAAAAAATTATCTTACCGTTAAAAATTTGATTGTGTTTGTCACAATCTAGTAGTAATCACCTTAATGCTGTTGTAAATTCAAATACTAATACATCATCATTGAGGTTATTACTACTAAACCATGAAAAACCTATAGACAATAAAAAAATATATAAATATAAATTATGTTTTACAAAATTTTTTAATAATTGTATTAAACATATTCTTTCCATATGAAGGTAAATTCACAAAAGATTGCAATACAATGATTTATAGGTAAATTTATAACCAATATGTGTAGGAACATTTAATGAATAAAAAAATTTTCTTACCGTTTAAAATATGATAGTGTTGGTCATAATCTAGTAGAATAGACTCATTGGTGTTGTAAATTCAAATATTAATACAACGCTTAATGGTTCTATAACTACTACACCATGAAAATATATAGCTAATATATAAAAAATTAAATTTTAAATTATATTTTACAGTTACTTTTAACAATTACATTAATCATATTTTTCGCAAATGAAGGTAAATTTCACAAAAAATTACAATACAAAGATTTATAGGTTAAATTAATAATCAAAATAGTATGTAGGAACATTTTAATAATAAAAAAATTATCTTACCGTTAAAAACTTGATTGTGTTTGTCACAATCTAGTAGCAATCAACTTAATGCTGTTGTAAATTCAAATACTAATACATCATCATTAAGACAATTACTACTAAACCATGAAAAACCTATAGAGAATAAAAAAAAATATAAATATAAATTATGTTTTACAAAAATTTTTAACAATTGTATTAAACATATTCTTTCCATATGAAGGTAAATTCTCAGAAAATTACAATACAAAGATTTATAGGAAAATTAATAATCAAAATAGTATGTAGGAACATTTTAATAATAAAAAAATTATCTTACCGTTAAAAACTTGATTGTGTTTGTCACAATCTAGTAGTAATCAACTTATAGACGTTGTAAATTCAAATAGTAATACAACGTCAATATGATGATTTACTACTAAACCATGAAATAGCTATAGAGAATAAAAAAAAATATAAATATAAATTATGTTTTACAAAATTTTTTAACAATTGTATTAAACATATTCTTTCCATATGAAGGTAAATTCACAAAAGTTTACAATACAATGATTTATAGGTAAAAATATAACCTAAATATGTAGGAACATTTTAAAAATTAATAATTTTTCTTACTGTTAGAAATATGATTGTGTTGTCATAATCTAGTAGCAATCACCTTAATGCTGTTGTAAATTCAAATAATAATACATCATCATTGAGGTCATTACTACTAAACCATGAAAAACCTATAGACAATAAAAAAATATAAATTATGTTTTACAAAATTTTTTAGCAATTGTATTAAACATATTCTTTCCATATGAAGGTAAAATCACAAAAAATTACAATACAAAGATTTATAGGTAAATTAATAATCAAAATAGTATGTAGGAACATTTTAATAATAAAAAAATTATCTTACCGTTAAAAGCTTGATTGTGTTTGTCACAATCTAGTAGTAATCAACTTATAGTCGTTGTAAATTCAAAAAGTAATACAATGTCAATATGATGATTTACTACTAAACCATGAAATACCTATAGAGAATAAAAAAAAATATAAATATAAATTATGTTTTACAAAAATATTTAACAATTGTCTTAAACATATTCTTTCCATATGAAGGTAAATTCACAAAAGTTTACAATACAATGATTTATAGATAAATATATAACCAAAATATGTAGGAACATTTTAAGAATTAATAATTTTTCTTACCGTTAGAAATATGATTGTGTTGTCATAATCTAGTAGTATAGACTCATTGGTGTTGTAAATTCTTATATTAATACAACCCCAAAAGAGTCTATAACTACTAAACCACGAAAATATGTAGCTAATAAATAAAAAATAAAATTTTAAATTATGTTTTACAATAACTTTTAACACATTAAATATATTTTTTGCAAATGAATGAAATTTACATAATTTAGTAAAAAAGTATCTAAAATTTTTGAAAATTCATTTATATATTGACAGTGTTATATATCTAGGTGCACCAATACCTCAATTTTAGATTAAAAGACAATAGAAGGTATAAATGAATAATTTTACAAAATAAACTGTATACTGACCGTTTAAAACTTGATTGCGTTAGTCAGAATGTAGTAGCAATCAACTTAATGCTGTTGTAAATTCTAATACTAATACATCATCATTGAGACAATTACTACTAAACCATGAAAATATGTAGCTAATTAATAAAAAATAAAAGTTAAAATTATGTTTTACAATTATTTTTAACAATTACATTAAACATATTTTTTGCAAATGAATGAAAATTTACATAATTTAGTAAAAGATTATTTAAAGTTTTTGAAAATTCATTTATATAATGACAGTGTTATATATCTAGGAGCACCATTACCTCAATTTTAGATTAAAAAACAATAGAAGATATGAATGAATAATTTTACAAAATAAACTGTGTACTGACCGTTTAAAACTTGATTGCGTTAGTCAGAATCTAGTAGCAATCAACTTAATGCTGTTGTAAATTCAAATACTAATACATCATCATTAAGACAGTTACGACTAAACCATGAAAAACCTATAGACAATAAAAATATATATATATATAAATTATGGTTAACAAAAATTATTAACAATTGTATTAAAATATATATTCTCTCTTAATGAAAGTAAAGTTTTTAAGTTTATATAAGTATATACTTTTATTGGGTTTAAAAACTTAGTTTTAGAATATAAATATATAGTTCTTTTATAATTCAATAATTAATCAAGAACATACTAATATACTTAAAATTACTAAATAATAATGAATTATTTACTGTTACAATATACAGTATACAAGCTTCAATCTTTATAATTTTACTTTCTACATAACTTTTTTTTTTCTCTGTGTTTGGTATATGATCATAATCTAGAAAATTTGGTATTTAATGTATTTTAAATTTTATAGATTAGTATAATAAGTTAACTACCTACCTCGACTCTGTGAAGTCGAATTAGAAAAAATATGAATTATTTATTATAAATTTTTTGTAACTTGATATACTATTTTTATATTATTGTCTATTGAGTTCTTCTAACTTTATGCTATATCGTCTAAATCTAGTAATTCTTGTATTTAAAATTGTTGTAAATTCATATATTTATACAAAATCTGAATGTTTGAAAGAATACTAAGCCATGTGCCCATGTATAAATAAAAAATTCAAAGTACTAATTAATGATTATTTTGTATGTTTTTATACTATTCAGGGCGTTTCTGTTAAATAGTAGATTGTCAATATCTTGTAAATCAATAATTTATTGTAGTTGTAATTTTATATATTTATACAGTCACAATAAACTCTAAAGTCTAAAATAATTAACCCTAACCCATGATGTCTATACTGTAATAAAGAAAAATGGTTAAATGTATATTTTATTACTTTTAATTTATCTTATATAGACATATAGTTATATAAATACTCTATAATGGATTCCTACTTAATTGTAGACTATAAATAGAAGCGCATTACATTATAAATGACTACTATCTACTACACTATAGTATCCATAGTTAGCTTTTTCTTTCTTAATTGTAAACGAAATCCATTTTATGACATTTGTATAATAAGTTATGTTAAATTAAGTTTTTAATTCATTATATATTTTCATGTTAAGTTATAAATTCGTTTTTTCTATATAATTCTATATAATTTATTTTTTGTAATTTACAATCGCGATAATATTATAATAGGTATAACTTATATTATATTTATTAATTAATAAAAAATCTCGTTTTGATTATTTGAAATATCAATTTTCAATTATAAAAATAACAATTAAAACATACAATTTTATACTACCTTATGATTTTATTTGAGTATATAGTTCCACAGTTGAAGTCTCATCACAAAATAATCGTTTTGTGCTGCTCCAAACACGACGACACACTGACCCTTGGACAGCTCAGGTAGTTGTTCTTTGCGTTGTCCATATCGAAGGTCACTGTGTATTCAGAGGGGATGATAGTAGTACCTATTGTATTATTGCCCATCTGTTGATTTCACAAAAATTCCTTTGATAAATATTTAAACTGAATTCAAATAGGTTTGTATGTATACATATATATTTTTTTTACCGAACTGTGTATTTTATTCATACGATAAATTTAAATTTATCGGATGAATATCGTATAAGTGTAACTGTTTAAGTATGTCCAATTGTTGTTATATTTATATAATGTATTATACTCTATTAACATTTTTAATATGTAGGTATAAATTTATATTTGGCGTGTGTAAATAGTTTTTAATGGTTTTATTATTATTATTTTTGCAGATGTGATATGTAATTATAATCACCACTTATAGTTGTTCCAAAAATCACTCTGTATAATTATTTTATAGTACATTTTTCAATACCTATACAAAGTAACCAGTTTTTGTTAATAGTAGATATATTGTGTGATTGAATGGGCAGTCCGAAGTCAGCTATTTTAGTCATAAGCGACGTTTATGAAATTCATGCTTCTGCGTGGTTAGGTCGTCTTCGAAAACGCATCTATCGATATTTATGGCCATCCATTATGTACCTTCCTACAATTCCAATGGTACATTTATATTTTGGTATTTAATTTTCGTATGGAACTAATATGGCTTCTCTTAAATGTTCTTTTTTTTTAAAATATATACACGACAACGACGTACACCAGAGAAGGTATCTAGTGTGTATAGAAACTAAATAAAAAAGATTCGGAGAAGTAAAATCCGATGTTAATATAATGAAGACCCACGCTGCGTGATTTCCGCTCTGCCGAAATTGAATTATATAGAGTATAATAACATATTAATATGTTATCTTCTCTCGGAATTTATCGACAATGTGGACTGTTGCTGACACATTTACAAACCTTACTTTTCATGTGTTTAATGTGAAAAAAACACTATTATGGAATTGACAGACGATAATATATAAAGGGACGCCAAGGTTGTCATTTATCATCCATGAGACTATTGTTAAACGCACAGATATATTTTTACACAGAATGTCGTAAATTCGACTGCTAAGAAAAAACAGATTTATTTTTCTTTTACATTTCTACAAAATCCGATTTGTATTTTTAGGAAATCGCCATTTTAGGTTCGGACCCGATTCGCCGACGCGAAAACCAGTGTCTGGTAAAAATGGAAAAAGTTTCTATTTGCCGACAAATCGTAGTCTCACATAATACAAAAACAATTGTATTATTTAACAAACATACTTTGAGTTTGACCTCTTGGCACAAAAAATGAAAACTATTATACCTACATATAGTAAATTGGAAGAAATGTTATCATTTTCAAAAGAAAGATAATGGTAGCATTTATGATGTTGAATGTGACACGGTGCGCAACGGTCGCCGGTACAAAGTGCCGCTGTGAGTCAACGACCGGTGTGCGCCTTACCAACCGCCACCACGAGCGACGACGACGCGATACTGCCGACTCACCCCCGCCCCGCCCCCTGCACGCCGCAAACGGTCAGGGCTGGACGGGAAGGCGAGTCGGTGCGGACGAGCACCACTTGCGCGAACCGTCTTACCTGACTACGGCGACACCTACGTCATCGTAAGACCGCGCAAAGCACAATGGTGTTAGGTATTCTTTTTATGTCTTTTTAAAAATACATCGTATAGTGGCGTGCTCAGCTTTTTTGAAAGGGTGGGATATTCATTTTTGACTTGTCTAAATTAACTAAATTTTTTTTCATGTATAGATAATGTGTAAATCATTACGAAAAAATCCAAAGGGGGGGGGATATGACACCATGATACCACTACCGTGAGCACGCCACTGATACATCGTACTAATAGTGAAATTCGTGTTGTTCTTGTCTAACATGACCGGCTCTGCACCGTGGATTCACCGAGCACCTAATCGACTATCGCCGTAGCCGTGTCAAATGACATATAATTATATATTTTTTCCTAATAACGTTTCAAATTATTATTTTAGGCAACAAATTGGTACGGTTTGTAAGCTCGTAAGGTTAGGTATAACGGCATATGGTTGGGGTTTGACTTGAATAATGTTCATTATGTAAAAGTCCAGTCATTTAAGCTCCAAAATTGGTGATTTGAGGAATTAAATCCGAAAAGTTTGGTTATAGGCTCCTGATTAACCAAAAAAATTCGCCATCCTTCCGAAGTCCAGAAGTGTCCGCCATCTTGGATTTTATGTGCGATTTTTCAGTTTTTTTAAATTATCATTGAAAATTCTAATTTTATCTCAAAAATACTTCCATACAAAAATGTAGCAGAAAAAATTCT
This sequence comes from Rhopalosiphum padi, assembly GCF_020882245.1. Lineage (NCBI taxonomy): Eukaryota > Metazoa > Arthropoda > Insecta > Hemiptera > Aphididae > Rhopalosiphum > Rhopalosiphum padi. The sequence goes on along the minus strand of NC_083599.1, from coordinate 3,394,229 downwards.
GAACAAATATGGTCTTATTATTTTTTTTGTAGCTTGAATAGGTTATGAACAAAATTTATCCATGTGTAATAATATTAGACGCGGCGAGCTATAATACTATATATAAGCTAAAAGTTGCGCCGGGTGAGTCCTAACGTGTCGCGGAAAATACTAATATTAAATGACACAAAATATACGAATCTTGTTGACACTATCTTTACAAAAATTAATAGGTATTATTTTTATTTTTATGTTATCGTGTGTTACAAAGTATGAACAATTTTAATAATAGTGTGTCGCCATAATACAAAGGTTGAAAAACTCTACACTAGGAAACGCAATATTTAATCACGTATTTTTTATATATATATTAACATATTAGTATAATAGTTTATTACAAATAAACATTAGATATTATTGATATACACTAGGTATATAATAAATGATTTAAATATTATAATCATATTATTTGTGCACCGCATATTATTACAAAAGTAAAATTAAAACCACGATAACGATACTGCCCGGGCAATGGGCATTGCAGACTATTCCTTGTACTATTGAATTATTTATAGTTTGGATAATTATTATATTTTTTACTATTTATGATTTATATTATAACCGATATCCGTAATAGACTAAACAAAATTAAAAGCTAATATTAATATATAATTAATAAAAAAATTCGGAAGTTTGGGAATGGACTGCAACCAATATGTGAGCAGCATGCAAAACATGTTATGGCCTATCATGTTTAAATTGTGAACAGCAAATTATTGAAGACGAGTCTGATGATAATATAAATGATGACGAGGATGAAATAATACATGGTCCATAATCCAAACGTAAAAAATGAATTATTTAATGTATTATAATATGTATAATATATATTATATATGTATATTTTATTATATTATTATAATATTATAATATGAATAATGAATTAGAATAATAATATTAATTGTAAAAAAAAAAAAAAAATGTTAATAAAGCAATTTACATTAAAAATATTGTGTTAATTCTGTAAAATATTCAATGTACCTGTATGTCCTATACGTATATAATAATGTTATAAAATAATATTTATATTTTACTAAATAAAATGCGGTGGCACGGTGCACGTATAATATGATTATAATATTAAAAATTATTTATAATATAGTGTATATCAATAATAATATTTATATGTAATATGTTAATATATATATAAAAAAACGTAAATATTGCGTTTTCTAGTGGAAACGAGTGCGGCGCGTCGCCAACTTATTGCAGGTTATATATTATAGTATTATAGCTCGTTGCGACTAATATTATAACACACATGGATAAATTTTGCTCTTAACCTATTCAAGCTACAAAAAAAATAGTATGACCATATTTGTTTAGAATTTTTTCAGCTACATTTTTGTATGGAAGTATTTTTGAGATAAAATTATTATTTTCAATGATAATTTAAAAAAACTGAAAAATCGCACATAAAATCCAAAATGGCGGACACTTTCGGACCTCGGAGGGATGGCGACTTTTTTTGGTTAATCAGGAGCCTATAACCAAACTTTTCGCAAAGTATCAAAACTTTCCGATTTAATTCCTCAAAAAATCCTTAAATGACTGGACTATATACAAATAATTTAAAACAATAAAAAATATATTTTTAAGTTTAATTCATTTTGAACTAAATGTCTAAATGTGTGTGTCGGATGTCAGATGTCGGAAAAATGGTGTGTCGGTTATAATCGGTACGTTACGGCAATTTTTTTTGAAGTAAGACTTCTTTACAGAGGGTAAAAAAAAGACGACGGTCGGCATCACGGTTATTATTATGATTTTATTAGTTACAAATAAATAATAAAAAATTACTAATTAAAATAAATTATAAAATAAATTTCATAATTTATTGAAAATAAAATTCTAAAGTGTGTTATTTTTATTTTATTCCAAAACACAACTAATATCAGTTGCATGAGCATGACTGAAAGAATAAGTTTCACGTCATCCGCGCGAATTTGTTACACGCACAGTTTTTTTTTATTTTTTATTTTATTTTCATTGGTGTATTATTGAAGTCAACACAATGATAAACGTTTTGGAAAAAATCCGAAGTTAAAAAAATGATTGTTAAACGAGATAATGAAAGTTGATGAATAGTCGCGTGACGTCATACAACCGACGACTGAGCAGCCGTCCATGTTTTACGTGTAAAAGTAGTTAGATTTACACAACGTTTTTATTAGCTTAAAATAGTATTTCAGAATTTTTTTATTCATAATCCTAAGTATATTTATGAGCTTAAGACGATGGAGAGATTCAAAATTGAATATATCTCGTTGTTGCAAACATATTATAAATTATAATTTAGTAAAATTATTAATTTCGCGACTCGCGTTGTATTGCCATGCCAACCAAATTTTACGAAATTGACTATAATAGTTTTATTTACTATAAAAAAAACTAGAAAGTATATCAAAATTTTAATTACACCAGTGTCATAAACACAAAAAAACACTTAGGGTTACATAAAAAAAAAAAAAATTAAAAATATTATATTTTACGATTGAAATCGTTGTGTTAATCTAGACACTTATACGTAAAACATACGCCGCTGTTCCGACTTCAGCTATATGACGTCAGTACGTCACACGCATATTTAATTGAATAATTAGTATTTAAGTGTGATACCCATACCATATTTCTTAGATAATGACATACTTTAAATCTAAGCAAACTTGTTTTTAGTTTTGTGATGTACTGATGTCCTTTAATTGAATTTAGATGAGAGTAGGTATTCAAGCTTACGAATTAAAACAAGATTTCTCACATACATTTATTAGTCTTTTTTCTTTAAAATTCTGATTACAGTTAATATTTTATACCTATGCTAGGTCGAAAAGTTTAAAAATGTAAATCAAAATTCACGTTTATTACGTGTAGCAATTTATAAATATTAAAAATATACATACGTAGAATTTTTTTTTTTACGCTTATTAAGTAGGTACAAATTTTAATAAGATTCAGAAATCCATAATATTTTGCAGATTATTTTTCAGTTAAAAATATGTAACATTTTTAATTTAATTGAAGGTTATTCATATGTTAGTATTACAGTGTTTTAAAAATATTATTAAATAAATAAGCATAATTTTCTTATAAAATGTGAACTTGAAATTTTAAATTTTAACGAAATTGAATATAAAAATTAGATTTTGTTGAAAACGAAGGCATTAATTGTAAATTTACTGTTAGTTAATCCGGTTAATTTAAAATACTACTGATAATTTTCATCATTATTTATTTATATATTTTAAACCTATAGGTTTATTGTTCATTAACCTAAGGGTTTATTTTAACCGTGAAATGGTAAGAACAGCCCTTAATGACTTAGTACATAAATAAAATCATAATTTATACTTATAATTTTACACATTGTGCACATCATAAAGTGCAATTATTAAGTATACTTGACGCTATTTAGCTGTCATCGACTTTATTTTTATTTTTATAATAGATTAATAAGTATTAATTAATTGTAATAACAGTTTATAAATATTAATATTATTAAAAAATATAAAGCAAAATTTAATTTAAATTAAAAATTTTATAATTTTATAGAGAAGTGGAAGAATGAAAATCTATAATAATCTTTATGATGCCTCAATAAGATTATTCCTATATAATAGTCTTATGTACGTAAGTATGTCCGTGTTTATGTAACATTATCGTACTGTAGGTAGTATATAATCAATTTAAATCGTATAATTAATTTTAGCTGTTGTTTATTTAAAATTATGATATTTTGCTCGTATATATGAATAATATGAATAATGTTATATAGTTATTCCAGTTACAAATTATTATGTAATTTAAAAACTTGATAACGAGAAAATATATTTATTTTTATGAACCCATTGGAACATGAAGCTTTTAAGAATATCGCCATATTGATCGATACCGCCGCTTTGAGCTTTGACGTGCATGGTTGCCATCACTTTCCACCCCAAAGTAAAAGTTTAGTTTTGTGATGCCGTCAATTTGGCAACTCGACCACCGACCCAGTTTTTCGGTCTTATTGATCGTATATAGTTTCCATGGATACGCCCCGATGTACCCCTCGACATATTCCATTTCCTCGCCATACTCAAAGTTCTCCGGGCTATGGAGTCAGTGCACCACTAGCTACTCACCCGGCCCACCACTGCCTGGTGCCGTTTTCCCGACTGCGCTGGCGCGAGTTTTCTGCAGATTTCCCCGGCCAAAGCTGGTGCCCGTTATCGAGTTATTCTCAAGAACGCTCCCAGACAGCTCAGACGTCGCAGTTCGTTTTCAAACTTTCAGTCCAAGATGTCTGACACCGGTGACTTGTGCCTAGAAAAGGAAACTATCGAGGATGCACAACGCCCCGCCGCTGACGACATCGACTGGTCGCAATTTCACGACATGTTTCTAAACATCGAGCGGCGTTTGCCGAATTTCGATCATATGTTAACGGCCATGAATAATTACGCATACCAGAGGTGAGTTTATCGTCGCGATTATTTTACGATAGCTAGTCTTATTATAACTGAACACTGATATGATTTATGAATATGATTTAATATTATAATATGATCCGGTATTATTTACGATCGTCTTACGTTTTACAATATCGCAATAATGTGCCCTACAATAAAATACATCATACCCCCCTCAACCCTCCGTCACTCGCTCTGTGCGTTTCACGACTGCTCAACCCTCCCACCCCGCTTCACCATTAGCACTCCTCGCGTATACGTACACGCACACCCACGCACAGACACCCTGACCCCCGTCGACTAGCCAACCAACCGCACGATAATGTATTATATTATTGTATTATATTGCAGTTGTTGTTTACCGGTTTCTGGCCGTAGTCGTTATTTGAATAACGTGTTCGATTTTTTTTCACGTCTGGTACTAACATTGTCGTTTTTTGAAAGCGGCGCCAATCGAATATATTGTCCATATGAACCGTACACAATATTTAATATATTTTTCATCGTATTAATTGTCCTCTACCCATGTACTCGTGTTTTGTCGTATAATGCTTTGTCATATACATTTTATACATTATTATGTTCCATATGTTACACATACGCGGGCGTGGACTGGCTGGAGTATAGGGGTGTTAGGGGTATTATAGCATCATATGCCCTTGTAATGCTTTGTCCTTTTATCTAAATAGTTGACCTATAAATTGTAATAACTATCATATTTTTACGCTTTTGGGATTAAACCAAGAATTAAATATTTATTAAATTTCCCATAAAATCATAAATTGATGCCCTTAATAAATATTACATCCCAGTTAACCCCTGCATATACGTACTATACACAAGGAAATAAAGTGGTGTAATGACATTTTTAATGAGCGTAAATAATTAAGTTAAGGTTTAAATTTTCTGACATCATTATCTATTGGTAAATTATTTCAAGGCATATCAGATGAAATTAATGATGACGTATTGTTAAATAAGGCCAAAATGTTTAATATTTTACTTAGAGAACCACTCGTACGAGTATTATTTAGTTATCGTTTAAAATCGATCGTCAGATTTGGTTAGGTGTTGCGCAGGTGCAATCAACTCAGGTTACTTTTAACCACCCTCCGGTTCAATGGACCATCCCACAACTACTTCACCACTTCACCCCGTAACCTCATTTGTTTATAGTGCCGGGTCCACTACCACCCCTTCATCACTCCTTTTTAGAACCCCTACCACATCCATCCTACACTACTCAATCGACCACGCCCACACAGCCCTTTATTTTTTAACCCCCTTCACCCCTTCAGAACTACCTTACCGTAACTCAGTTATTTATTGATCCACCGCCCTAAGCATTTTCAACTAATATTACTTGTGTACAAATTTATATGTTTCTTTAATATCGTACATCAATTAAAATAATAGAAATCGTAAATAAAATCATTTATTTTTTCATACCTAGTTGGATTTTTGTATTTAATTAAGTTTTCTCGTGATTAATTATTTAGTATTCATCATATCATAAATTTTTATTATTTTTATTGATTGATTTTATTCTATGCGTTGTCACATTATGTAAGTCGTTATAGTTATTAGTTGATGAGCCTTATTAGTTTTTCGATATTTACTATAAAATCTATTTTTATGATTATTTTTACAAATGTTTCAGATGAGTTGTAATATTATTATTTAGTTATTATGAATTTGTAATTTTCTTTAAGCTAAAGCACAATTTTTTTGAAATTTATTAAAATGGTTGAAATAAATGATAATTATTATTATAATACATACATTTAAAATTAATTAATATTCTAGCGTACATGTTTTTATACGTGCTGTTGTGATTTATTTTGTACAGATTGTTAGTAAACTTACGTGACTATGTGTATTATATAGAAACTAGTTAATCAATTAACAATAATTGTTAGCATTTTTATACAGTTTATATAAGCACGGCATACGGAATACTTGTACAATGTATTTATATACAAAACTAATACATTTATGCGATTTTTGCGGATTTTTATAATCCTGTAATTTACAAATATACAATAATATCACCTCTACTATATACATGAGTGAAAACATACATACTTGTATATATATATATATTACATATTATGATATACGAGTATATCGTATGATTATAAGAGTGTTTGGTTTGATATATGTACATACATTATTTATATAAATATAGGTTTAAAAGGAGACAACAAATTTATATAGACTATATTATAGTACTATTGATTATAAAAAATAATAATAATAATAATATAATATATAATCAATAATAGAACATACTACCCGCTTCCCTCTGTAAAGACGGGTTACGGGCATGTCCACTACCGCACTACCTGTCACTTTGTCTATCGCTAGCATGTTTATTACGACCATTACCCCGCTTTCACAACATCGTTTATTGATCCCACCCACTACCATCACGCAGTATTCCTCCGAGCACAGCGCGTTCCATTATATACGTCAACGATGAGCAACTGAAAGTTATTAGAGGGCCAATTTTTAGAAAATTAAAATTTAGCGGGCAAAAAAGAGGTCATTCAAAATATGCATTTTAATTTAGCATAGACGGTTGACTGAAATAGTATTATAGAATTTTAAGATGTAGCGCGGGCCAGATAAAAAAGGTTCGCGTGCCGAATGCGGCCCGCGGATCGCCAGTTGCCCACCCCTGGTATACGCCAAGATTAATACCTAAATTCTTCATTATTAATTATTATTATCCTATATAAAAAAATATGTTTTTCTGAAAATTAGCTTGTAAAATATTTTTTCCCATAAAGCAGATCAGATTTTCAATATCAGAGAAAATTTTTTTTAAGTACCATTACTGTTTTGATATTGGAATACATACCCGTGTATTTTAAAAAAACGTGTATGTAACAGAGCGGTCCGTGACGACGGCTCGTGACGGCCCGACCGTGACGACCGGCCATCATGCCGACCGTCGTCTTTTTTTTTGTACCCTCTGTAAAGAAGTTTCACTTCAAAAACTTATTCAAATTAAATTAGAATTTAAATCGAATGATCTTAGATACGCTTATTATAAATGCTTTTTAAATTATTATCAATTTTAAATTTTCATATTAAGACGATTCAATACGTCAATATATTTATTATTTAAAAAATCTCGATATTTAGTTATATAGTAAATAGACGTCCATCACCAAATTTAAAAATGATTTTATATAATATTTGTTAATTTAATATGTTTCACTCATTCTATTCGTCACATATTGTCGAACTAGGTATATTTATTGAAACTATTTTATATTTCAACACAAAAATATGCTCTAACGGCACCTGTAAATAAAACCACAAAATTTGCTAAGAAGTCGTGCCAAGTCGATTTGTATAATTTTTAACTATAATTTGTATTTAAGTTCAAATTTGACGAAATAACATATTTTAACTATGAATAACGATATTCATTATTATGTTTGTAGTATGAAATAGCCGGTTCAAAGCCCCCCCCGCGCTTTACCACTCGTCCGACATAAACGCGCCACCGCGCCACCACCTGTACCCATCTCCAGCCAATACCGCGCAGCCGCGTAACCCTCCTCTACTCACCTCCAGCCTACTCGCAGCAACTCATGTAGTCTTGTCAGCTACGCCACCGCCGCCGATGGGCGCTATCAGCTACGTCACGCCCCGTTCCAGGGCGTGCAAGCCTACGCCATCACACCTATATACATATATATATACATATATATATATATATATATATATTATTTTAATTTGTATTATTAATATTTCTTTGCAATGTCTTCGCTATGCTCTCGAACTATATATGTGCATCCAGCAGTTATTGTTAGACCATTATACGAGTTAGGAGTGTCTAGATACATGTCAACCTCGGTTACAGCGTATTATTTGCGTTTTAAATACTATTATTTTAAACGCTCAATGCAATTATTACAAACACGAATTTATTAAAATGCAACGTCGATTGTCGGACACTAGTGTGGTCGGTACAGGAGAACTCGGTTCGTAGGGTGGCGCGGACGAGCTAGGGTCACGCGTCAGAAGCGGAGCAGGGGCGGGGTGGCGGCGTAGCTATATGTGTGTATGTATGTAGTATGTATTTGTGTAATAGGTATGTATGTATATATATATTCGTCGTATTATATATATATATATATAGGTATATGACGTAGATGGCGCGGGCGAGCTAGGGTCACGCGTCACAAGCTGAGCGAGGGTGGGGTGACGGCGCAGCTATGTATGTATGTATATATGTATGTATGTATGTATGTATGTATGTGTGTATGTATGTATATATGTATGTATGTATGTATGTATGTATGTGTGTATGTATGTATATATGTATGTATGTATATGGGTATATTTGTGTGTATATACTATATATGTTTGTGTATATATAGGTATGTATGTGTGTATGTATGTATGTATGTATGTATGTATGTATGTATGTATGTATATAGGTATATTTGTGTGTATATATGTATATATGTGTGTATTTATGTATGCGTGTATGTGTATAGGTATGTTAGTGTGTATATATGTATGTATGTATATAGGTATATGTGTGTATGTATGTATGTATATATGTATGTGTGTATGTATATACATGTCAACCTCGGTTACAGCGTATTATTTGCGTTTTAAATACTATTATTTTAAACGCTCAATGCAATTATTACAAACACGAATTTATTAAAATGCAACGTCGATTGTCGGACACTAGTGTGGTCGGTACAGGAGAACTCGGTTCGTAGGGTGGCGCGGACGAGCTAGGGTCACGCGTCAGAAGCGGAGCAGGGGCGGGGTGGCGGCGTAGCTATATGTGTGTATGTGTGTATATATGTATGTATATGGGTATATTTGTGTGTATATACTATATATGTATGTGTATATGTATATAGGTATGTATGTATATGTATATATGTATATATAGGTATGTATGTGTGTATGTATGTATGTATGTATGTATATAGGTATATTTGTGTGTATATATGTATATATGTGTGTATATATGTATGTATGTATGTATATAGGTATGTATGTATATGTATATATGTATATATAGGTATGTATGTGTGTATGTATGTATATAGGTATATTTGTGTGTATGTATGTATATATGTATGTATGTATGCGTGTATGTGTATAGGTATGTATGTATATGTATATATGTATATATAGGTATTTATGTGTATATGTATGTATATAGGTATGTTTGTATATGTATGTATGTTTGTATATATATATATGTGTAAGTATGTATGTATATAGGTATATGTGTATATGTATGTATGTATATAGGTATGTTTGTGTGTATGTATGTATGTATGTATATAGGTATATGTGTGTATGTATATAGGTATATGTGTGTATGTATGTATGTATATATGTGTGTATGTATGTTTGTGTATATATATATATATATATATGTAAGTATGTATGTATATAGGTGTGATGATGTAGGCTTGCACGCCCTGGGAATCAGTGGCGATGGCGTAGCTAATAAGAGTACATGTGGTGCCGCGGGTAGGCTGGAGGTGGGTAGAGGTGGTGATGCGGTGGCGCAGTATATGGTGAGCGGGTGGTGAAGCGGGAGGGACTTTGAATCGGCTATTTCATACTACTTATGTTATAATTCAATTTTAATTGTAGATACATATTATGAGACTTTTACGTGTATAATAATTTTTTTTACGCAAAATTAAAATTTAAATACTATTTTTTCGATAAAAATTAATTAAACTTACTGTATAGCGAATAATAAAATAAATAAGTATAATAGCAATATCAAAAAATTTAACATAAAATATACATATTATAATGATTACCTATATGTTATTATGTTATAGCAGTGTTTCTCAACCTTTTTATGCTCACGACACATTTCTTATAACCATACATTTTAGACGGAACACTATAGTAATGAAGTACAGTAGAATCTCGGTAAACGGCCGTTCGATAAAACTAATTGATAACAGATTAAATCCGAATAAACCTATTAGATATTTTATTATTATTCAGTTCAAGTACAATAGGGTTATTCATTTTTTAATAAATAATTTTAAATTTTTTAATAAGTAAAAATGCATTTTTATGCGAACCCTCAATGTTCTGTTTAATCTAATAATATATAGTATAACCATGATTATTTTTTTTTAGATTTTCAAGTCTAAAACAATCAAATGATTTGGCTGAATTTTGTGGGGTGATTAAAAAAGGCGTTTTTAATTGGTATACAAGTAATATCAATAATGAAATTAGGTAAGTTTAAACTTACATTTACTACTTTACAATAAGAATTTATATTTTACTACTCCGTGTTTTTTTTTTCAAAAAATAAATATCATAATCAATTAAACAATATTAATATCATAGATACTAAAAGATACAATAAATACTTAATTAAATAATTATTTAATATATGAATTATTTTATGTGAGTATAAGAATATAAACTCAGTACGCAGTTGTTTTTATAATAATAGTTATGTAAAATTAATAATAGATGTACATTTTTTTAAAGTAGAGTACCGAATTTTGGGGATTTGACAATAAATCAAGTTTTTGATGAAGACATATTAATGAGAGTTGACAAGAAACTAGTTACTAATACAATTAGTAATGGTACAAACACGGATGCTAATAAAGACATTAGTAACATTACAAACTCAAGTGCTAATACAGATACTTGTAATAGTACAAAAACAAGTACTAATACATGTTCTTATGCAAGTGTTAGTACGTGTCCTTATAAAAAAGCTAGAACAAGTCTTAATACTCATTCAGTGATGACGCCAAATAACAAACATTCGTAAGGAATGATTTACTTAGTTAATTTTTATCTTATAATTTTTAATTAATTTTTTAAATTTTTTAGTTATAGACACGTAGAAAATAAAAGTGCATTAGAAGCTTCATCGCAGTTAACTAAGACAAATGATAATATTGATCACAATTTTAAAGTAATAATGCCGAATATAACTGTTGATAATATTTTTACAAGGTAAGTTCTAATTTAAATCTATAAACGGTGATAAGTATTATAAACTATTGTAATAACGTATAAATAGAAATAAAAGAAATATAAAACTGTACGTGTAACAAGTACGCGCGGATGAAGTGAAATTTCTTTCAGTCATGCAACTGATATTATAAGGTGTGCATTGTAATAAAATAAAAATAACACACTTTACAATTTTATTTTCAATAGAACTGTATTTTTTTTAATTTTATAATTTATTATAATATGTAATTTTTATTATTTATTTATTGAAGTTTAATTTTTTTAATTTTTTAATTTATTATAATAAGTAATTTTTTAATTATTTATTTGTAACTAATAAAATAATAATAATAATAACCTTGACGGCGGCCCGTGACGGCCCGACCGTGTCCGACCGTCGTCATTTTTATATACACTCTATAAAGAAGTTTCACTTCAATAATTAAAATTATTACACTTAAAAGCGCTGGAGAATAAAACCATCTACCAGATTTTAATATTAAATTTACACAATTACCTAATTCCTGATTTCGAAGTCGTGTATTCGAGAATAGGATCAAGTACATCGTATATAACAGTGGTCGGCAACCATTTTGGACTCTCGAGCCACATTCACGAATTAAAAAAATGTCACGGGCGGGACAAAAATAAAAATTGTATGTTCTTAAATTAGTTATTATGAAAATAATAACACTGTCCAAAACTCAAAAATAATAAAATGCATAAAAAAAATTTCGTCGTTCTAAAATTTAAAGCGGATCGTATACAATAGTGGCGCAGGCCGCCGGTTGCCGACCACTGGTGTGTAGATGTAGAATAGATATATAAATTATAATAAAACTATAAAAATATATTATAATCATGCATCTTACCTGACTCGCAGTTGTATATAATATGCTATGCAGTAACATAGTGAATTAAATAATTCTCTGAACACGTGAATCCAAATAAATACAACACTGTTTTTGCTCGTTGAATATGGTGGTCCAGTAGTCGCTCCCGCAAGAACCGGCGCGGTGTTGAGAGATGTTGCTAATGTGACTAGTGCGCACAAACTAACGACAATACGATACGGTCATGCCGGCCAGAGTGGCCGACGGCTTCATATAAAAGGACTCTGTATTTCCAAGAAACTACCTACTTTATCTTTGGTGGCAGAGACCTTTATTCGGCTATTTCTTGTCTCTGGCGGCAGAGTCTTGCGCTCCATTGTCACAAATTCGTCTGAGTTTCTTATACGTGACCTTACAATGTAAATCGTCCCTTTCATAGCAGACAAAAGATTTATGTTGAAATTATTAACTGTGCGTACGACAACTCGATAGTTATTTATTTATTTTATTTAAACTGCTATACAATAAATGATACAGTGAACTATATAGCAATAAGGTTATATGGGAAATTGAATATGGTTCTTTTTATATATATATATATAGTATTAAGATTAACGGTATTCTTTGAGCAGTTTAATGTATTTGCGTTGTTAATTTTCAGTTGAATATCTATATTATTATTCAAAATAATGTTATAGTTTTCGATCAAAAAATCATTTCCAAGTATAATTATTACACTGGATACAGTTTTTACTATACGTTTATTGTTTGCGCCGCCGCCGATAGTACCGTTATATCGGACTAATTAAAAGGTAGGCCGTATTCACGACTTCACGAGTGTTCGTCAATTGCGCCGACTACCTGAAATTTATACATCTTTTGTGCCGACGGATTTGTCCCAAACTAAAAAGGTATATATTATATCGATTGCGCCAGGAAAATATAATATAATATATAGTTAATGAGTTGTACGTATATTAAGTTTAGTAGCGGAGTAGTAGACTAACTGCAATTTGAAACTATGTAAAAAAATGTTTTCAAAAACTTCAATACTTTTTGAAACAATGAGTGTTTTATGATAAAAGAATCGCCCTGTATAATATGTGCTATAATAGGTATATTATATTACTATACTACTATATTAGATATTTTATTTTAATTAAAAAGTACATAATAAATTAAATAAAATTATTAAGTCTTATTTAGTCATTACCTTATTTATAACTGTTCAGTATCGCCAGCGCAATTAATGGATAATCTTTTTTTCGACTTCAATATCGACCGGTGCAGTCCATGTACCTATAACCTTTTTGAATCCCATAATTTTTTTTTCCTTACCTGTGGGCTGTGATTTCTAATGCAATTGGCATATATTCGAATTCACGGGCTTCGCCGGACGACCACACACACACACACACACGGGCAAATGTAATTTCCTACACGAGACCTATAAGGTAAACAAGATACATATGTTAGTTCTTACACGATAAAATAAGGTACATATGTAAGTTCCTGTTCCTACACAGTAAAAATCAGGTACATGTGTAAGTTCCTACACGGTAAAAAAACAGGTACACGTGTAAGTTCCTACACGGTAAAAAAAGGTACACGTGTAAGTTCCTACACTAAGTATATTATAAGTTATCGATCTAATATCAGTTATATCATATTATAATACTGCTGTCATACTCATACATTTTAACCCTTTATTCTATATGATATATAATTCTTTATAATATTTAATAATTTACCTAATAAATATTATCAATTTAATAATTTTAATATAATAAAACAATAAAAAAAAAATATTATATTTTATGAGGTTTATTTCTGAAACTTTGAGGTTTAACGTAGTCATACTGATTAATTTTTTTAGTTGAATATTCTTTTATTTTTTGATTCATAAAATTTTCTTTTTCGGCATGTTTTTGACTTATTTTAATTACTGAGTTACTATCAGTTGTTCTTATTTTTATACATGTATTAACTTGAAATAATTTGAGAATTTCGATAATTTTAAAAATATGCGGATGTTGATGATAAAAATTAAATTAGATAGATAGCTTATAAATTATATATTATATAGAATAAAGGGTTAAAATGTATGACAGTATTTTATAGACGTAGATTGATAACTTATAATATTCCAAGTGTAGGAACTTACACGTGTACCTTTTTTTTCGTGTAGGAACTTACACATCACATATGTAGGAATTAACGTATGTATAATTGTCTACCTGTTACTCTCGTGTAGGAACTTACGATTCCCCAAACACACACACGCACATTAATTGTTAATTTTATTCGTATTATACATTTTATTGTGAATTATTTTATTATAATATAATATTATGTAGATTACGGCGACGCGCTATCGGCCGCCGCCAACTCCCGGGTGCGCGGATAATTAGCACGGCCTACGGCATTCGTCAGTCGCTTTTTCGTATCGCACTCTGTCGTATCCCATTTCGAAATTATTAACTAAATTAAGCGAAGTTGTTAATCGCCAGGCTCGAATTTCCAGTGATTTTTGGTTATATATATAACAAGGCGCTAATCGCCTAACCCTTATTATTATATTACCTATTATATTGAGTGAGCGCGAATCGCCACTCATCTCTATCTTACAAATTATATTGGCGCTAATCGTCGCCGTCAGTTGTATTATATTTTATAGGCGCGGATCGCCGTCAACTATATTATATCTCATATAGGCGCCAATCGCCGTATTTTATTATTACATTTTTTTTGACGCTAATCGCCACATTTTTTAATATTATATTTTATGGACGCTAATCGCCACCTTATATTATACTTAGAGCACCGACAATTTGTGAGTTTTTCCTAAATTATTATTTTATCTATATTTTTAAGGTTGTGCCAATTGCAATTTTATTATACATTATTATTAATAATACTTAGCTGTTTAATACTATTATTTATTATTAGTTGTGCCGATCCGGAAACTATTATAATATTATTATTTTACCTGTTGGGCAAAAAGGGCCGTAGTTACATTTATTATTATTATTATACAACATAATAAATTTTTATTATCTGCATTTGAGTTACCATCAATTTAATTAGAGTTAACTATTTTCCTTAGTTTTTAAGATTACACAATACACACTCGCACACTTGCACACAAATATACACACATACACACACCACCCACACACAAGCACTCACAGGTTTTGCTCGGCGACCCTGTCCAACTCCTGCTGAGTGCTATACACACTATACACGCATTAACACAGGTCGGTGCGTGTGTGAGTGCAGCGCGCGAAGTAGCTAGGTAACCGGGCGCGCGTATTAATACCTCACGATCCCGGCCCGTACATTTATATCTATATCGAAGTTATTATAGTTAATCTTAATTGTAATAAATTATAGTTATACCTGATATACAACCTGCTTAAATCGTATATTCGTATACTATGGATAAGAGCCACAGCCATAAGCGCCGCCAGGAATTTTATCAGGTGGTGCATCGTGCAAGTGGATATACGCTAATTTCTAAATAATGCTCAAATACGTAATAATAATAATAATAATAGTTAAATACTTAAATACGTAATATAAAAATATAAAATATATGATATATATATATATATTATGCAATATAAAATTGTTTCAATACCATTCAATTTTTTAAATTTAATTTAAGTTTTTGTAAAGCCGTGCACCCCCTTTCACCCCCCTCACGGCGCCCACAGCATAGTATTTTGTTGCCGATATTAGCGACGAGTCTCCGAATGAAGTGATCGATGTGCGTATGATGCAACTCATCGCATAATTATCCACCGGCACAACGGATTATTTAATTTTTCTGTGGATAAATATGCGAGAAGTTGCGTTCCGCATGCGTACCTATCGTGAGTATTGGGTTTATTATCCGGTCCTAATAGTTGTATAGTTGTATTATACTCTGCGTAATTGTATATAATATTCGTTGGGAAGTAAATAGTAATTCTTGTCTAATACAGCATATTATGTTTGTATGTCAATTGTTATTGGTGTTATTTTATTATTACACATGGAATTTATATCATGTAATGCATTTGATGTATTATGTATTTAATTTATTTTTCGAATTGTGTCTGCTTTCATAAAGGTTAGAATATTTACAACTGCATTTAACCTAATTCTTACATTTTGTTTCGTTCACTTATAAATTATAATTTTTAGCCGAATGCCTAGCAATACTTATTACAAATTCGGCATACCAAGTATGGCAGTGGCGCAGCTAGGATTTTTCGGGGGGGGGGCTGATTAATTTCTTCAAATACAATTTAAGATTTTTGTAGCGATTTTTATAGACTATTCAAAATAAAAAATAATTTTTAAATTTTCTTAATATTTCGTTTGGGGGGGGGGGTTACAGCCCCCTCAACCACCTGGCTACCCCAGTTTATCTTTGAAAAACATTTGTCTTCGGCATGATTATTGGGTCTTTGGCATTTTGAACATTGAGATATTTGTTTTAATATATTGAAATCTATTTTGTTTGTTAATTATTCTTATAATATTTATTATAAACATTCTCTTAAGAGGACGTCGCACCCGCATGTGTCGTCTCTGTCTTACACACGTACGACATCGGTAAAATTCGTGTACGCAGTCTAAGTATAACTCGCTCAATTTTGATTCTAGAGTAAATATACCTATTATAAAATTAAAATATGACAATATTTTAGAGGGCAGGACGATGAGTTTTTTTAGAAAATTAAAATTTTGAAAAGTTAAAGGTAATTTAAACATTTTGAAATTTTTGCTAATTCTAAACGGTTATAATGAACGTTTTATTATAAATAATGGAAAAAACTCATCGTCTTGCCCTCCGAAATATTGTCATGTTTTAATTTTATAATAGATATATTTACTCTAGAATCAAAATTGAGCGAGTTATACTTAGATTGCGTAAATGCATTTTACCTATGTCATACGTGTGTAAGACGGAGACAACACGTGCGGGTGCGACGTCCTCTTAACATACAAAAAATTGCTTTTTGTAATTTTGGCCGTTTTTTTTACTGAAACCCAAGTAAACAATTTTGTTCTAAGCAACCCTATATATCGAATGTTAAACTTCTGTAATAAGTTAAATTTTAAAGGATATCTTTTTTGCAGATGATAAGGCGAAATTAAAGTATATTATAACTTTAATTATAACATAATGTCATAATAGTATATGTATCATTATATTATATTTTGCGGGCGTAAATTATTTTAACAATTAAAAAATAATAATATATAATTATAATATTTTTGTGAATCATTTAAGATTTTATTAATGTTTTTTTCTTATAAATTATATATAATATAATAATATTATATATAAGCTAAATATATATTTTTTGTAAAATGTACTAGATCATATAATAGAATACGTGACCCCTTCGAAAATCAGTAGAAAGGTAATTGCGTAAATTTAGTATTAATATCTAGTAGATGGTTTTATTCTTCAGTGCTTTTAATTTTAGGGAAGAATCCCCCAAACCTGGACATTTTATTAATGCTGAAAATAACCTTTAGCTCATTTTGATTTTATATTTCTTTTATTTCTATTTTTAAGTTATTACAAAGTGGCGCCTAACGTAGGGCTCTATAGATCAACGACGCTCGAAATGCGATCAATTTTCATCTGTCGATCGAGTCAACGTGAAACTCCTCGTAATTTTTCTTTAAAAAAATTCCGATAGCAATACATAATGAGTAACCAAAGGCAAACCAATATTTAAACAATAAAATAATCGATTTTCGTTGGCCAAAACGAAATTCATAGTCATAGAGCAGCGGTCCTCACTAGGATTTTAGAAAGGGCCAAATGTAATTTTTAAAATTACTCGCGGGTCACATACATTTTTAATGATAATAATTAAAAATATAAAAATAATAAGATAAGATAAAAAGCGACGTTTATTTTATTCATTGTTTATAGAATTTTGGATTTTAGAATGTACAATTTAATTTTACTGCGGGCCGCTCTAAATGTGTTAAAGAGTCGCGTAGTGGGGACCACTGCTATAGTGTATAGATGTTTAAAAACGAAGCTATAAACATTCCCCGAGTCTTAAGGAATATAAAATTTGATGAGAATTGGTTCAGTAGTTTCTAAGTATATTAGTCATATTCAAACGTACATCGATTTTTCTATAACAATAGATATATACATTGATATACCAATCCATTAGAGTTGTGACTTTGCGAGGATTAAACTATATTTTTTTATACAAGTTTTTTTTTAGTTTGAATTTATTTCGATAAGAGGACTTTACAGTTTACATTAATGTTTTAAAATTGTTACATTATTTTATTTTTCAAGTTACCAATGTTCAATAATAACATTATACTTAATAATAGAACAATTTTTAATGTGATTATTATTCTGCTTTTCATAAAAATTAATATAAAAACATTAGAACTGTATAGTACGTAAGCGTTTCCAAAAATTATACATTAATATTTATTTTAATGTTTCAGAAAAAGAATTACTATCAATCATGATTTGAATCTTGAAAATGATTATGAACGACATTGGTGGAAACAAACAAATGATAAAATTATTTTAAATGTAAGAATATATTTTGTTTTTAATTTAACTCTATACTACCATTATTAAAAATCAACTTAAAATATAATTAAAACATATGGAAGGGTCTTTGATGAATTTAATAAATCGTCAAATTGACAATTAATTATGAATATTATCTAATGCTTTTAGCTTGAAAAATAAAAGGTTTGAGAAGAAAGGATATTAAGATAATAGAACCTTAAGAGCTTAATTCTTAGAAATTTTTAATGAATTCTTAAATATATTGGTGATAACTGATACTAGTGATACTATATTGCTATTTAAAAATTACAAATCATAATATATTTATATATATATATATTATGCATAATTTGTTTAGAATTTTTAGAACCGTTTACAAACATACGATATGGTCGTGTTTACATGTTTTTTACTCTCTATGATTTCAGTAAGTATACTACAGGTGAGGAGATTTTTTCAGATCCTTCAAATGATCTTACATAAATTTTAAATCAGTATTCTAATCCTAATAACTAGGTTATGTAGAAAAAAATGTTTATGCTTTACAATTAAACAAAATATTTTTTTTATCATCCATTAATTTACATACTCAAAATTTAAACGACAAATCGAATATAGTCTTAATAAATAGGCTTTATGAGCCTGAGACACCTTAGCTTTAAATACTAGGCCCACCGATTATTTTCGTTATTGTGTATAAAATAGAAAATTAATATAGAATTATATTATACAATTATTACATTACATGTTTATGCCTTTCATTAAGCCTTTAATAATATCATACATAAACTCAACTCAATGAATATTATATTACTATAGTCTATATTATACTCTCTAGTCTATACTAATACAAATGCTCATTAATATATAGACACTTAATACTTATTAGTTATAAGTTATAACCAATATAGGAAATATTAAATATAATATATTTTTTATTATTATTATTTTATTTTGTAAATAAATTTCTCTTTATACGTAGAACATATAAAAAATACATACGGTAAACGGACAGTTTGTACTATCTATTGTTTAAGTTGCATATCGCGGACACTTTGTACGGTGATAACTGATAATAAATTGGTAAAATTCGATCGCGGACGTTTTGTACAGTATGTAAACGGTGGTGTTTTTATTTTGTATATTTTTGAATATTTTGGATAAAATGCATATTATTGCATTTATTGAACAAAATGAATATTATTGCGAAAAATGCATGTTTTATAGTATATTTCGTAATTAATATTTATAATTTAATATTAATATTACGTATTTAATTCTAGCCCTGCTGATTAAAGTATAAAACTTATTTTTTTTTGTCAAACATACATTTTCAAATTTTTCAAACATAAAATTAAAAATATTTCCACTATTGAATGTGAATTATAAATTTTATTTCTAAATTATAATTATAATAATAATCTTAATAATATTAAGACAAACAAAGAATCACTGATGTATTTCAATAAATAAATATTTTTTTTGTAACTATATTTTTGTGCTTATAAAAATTTAAATGCATATTTTACAATTTTTTTATCGCATACAAATCCTAGCCCTGATTATTATTATTATTATATTATTATATTATTATTTATGTATGTTAACATTGTTAACTACCTGTGTTTTGTAATACCAAAATACAAATTATGTCTAACATTTCACGTCTCAACATTTTTTTTTACATGAAATATTACAAACTGTCCGCCATATATATTTTTATTACTTTCTGAAATAGTACAAACTGTCCGCGGTTTTCATTTTTTCCGGGTGACCGTACAAAGTGTCCTACAACCATATTTTACAGAATACAATAGATTACAGTTTATAAAAAATACAAAAGATAAATATTTGCCAATAGTTATAGATAGTAGATACATAGCTACAGCAATTTTTTTGTGTTATTGTTAGGTGGATATATCTGACTTAGTTGACTGTATTCCAAACATCAAAGTTGTGGTAACCATAATTGGTTTTAAGATTAAAATAAAACGTTCAAATAAATGGACTGTTCTTGTATCAAATAAGTTTGTTAAAGCTATCAGCAAATGCAAATGGGCAATCAATAAACTCATGCATGTCAAAGTAAGCTATTTTAAATAACTAATAATTTCAACATATAACTATAATTGATTTTTTTATCCTTATTAGTTAACTATTAATAAAAGGGAAAATGAATATTGGAATAAATGCCTCGTTACTGAAATAAAAGAACTAGATACATTAAATTGTAATAATCAATCTTCTAATGTGTGCAGTTCACCTAAAATTGATTCAAAGAAATTAAAAATCAGTTCAACGAGAAAAGAATGTCTGGCATCTTTAACAAGATTTCTCCGACATGTGAGTATAATTAAAATGAATTTTATATATATTAATCTGTAATTTGTAGTATATTGTGTGTTGAATCTACTGTAGAAATTTAATATTAGCAAGCACGGCACTAGAATTTTTTTCCAGGGAGGGTAAAGTGGGGCAAATATTTTTCTTACATGGGTTAAGATTTTTTCAACAATCAATGAGGTTATTTAAATAAAATATAAATATTTTCGTATCATATAACTTAACATATTATAGCTATTAGCTATATAGTAACAAACTTTTGAATAGTTAAAAATGTTTTGCCAAATATTTTTTATTTATCTTATGTAAAAAAATCATTAATCACAGTCCTTCAACAATTATATTAATAATGATATACAAAATTTATAATTTCTTTATTACTTTAATATTACATACATTTGTGAATGAATTTATGTTAGTAAATAGTAGGTTAATCCATAATAAAAAGACCAAAGATGTTATTTGTTCAAACTTCATTATAATATTCAATTATTATAATTTATAAAAAATTTAATTAAAAATTAATAAAATAAAAAATTTAACTTAAATATAAATATATTTATATATTTATCATACATATTTTCAGTAGGGGGGCTGGTGAGGGGGCTGAACTGTTTTCTGGGGGGGGGGGCTAGAGCCCCACCTTGCCCCTCTTGGCGCCGTGCCTGAATATTAGGTAAAGGAATAAGGTTCAATATTAGTAGATTAAGTTACCAAAAACAACATAAAATCCGCAATAATTATAAAGTCATAGTCATATAATTCAATGACCTATATTGAATGTTCAACAGAATGTTATTTTAAAGAAAAATTTTATTCCATAGTACTTTGACATTTTTTAGTCTATAGTTTAAAATTTATCATCTTTATAACATATAAATTATTTTTTAAATTCTTGGGGAAGTATAGTTATTTTATTTGCACATACATGCAACGACGATTTTATTAATAAAAAACATATATTAATAAAACATATTAATGTAATAATTTCAAGTGCTTTAAAAGTTTCTGATTTAATTAAAAAAATTTATTTTTCTATTAAAAAACGTACCTACAAAAAATTACAATTTATATAATTTATTTTATGATTCTTAGATTTGAATTTTTAAACTTTAGTTCAAATTGTTTTAAAATATAAAATAACATACTTGATCCCATTAAATCATCACTCAAATATTTATTACATAATGAATAATCTTTTTTTAATAGGAATATGGCTTGGATAATTTTGATACATTTATAAAAGGACTAGAACAACCTACAGTAACCAGTCGTGCTAAGACTGTAGATGAATTGCAAGATCCTACTATAACTTTGAAGTTGTCTGTAGATCCAAATACAGATAAGTCTCTGAACTATGATTCTGAAGGTCCACCGAATATAGAATTATCTTCTATAGACTCTGAAGTTCCACTAACATTAGCAGAGTCATCTAACTCCGAAATCCCTCAAATTTAGTCAGTATCTTCAATAGATTTAGAATCTGTTAAATCCTCTTCGCATTATTAATAATAATAACAATATTTATAGTAAGCATTACCTTAACCTTAGTGACAACATTATAAAGTATAATGTATATACAGTGTTAAGTTTCAAGAAAAGCATTTTAGACAAAAATGTATGGGTAATTCATATATTTTTAAAATTGCGTATACTTAGTTTATTAAAAGCAAAATAGTTGAAATTATAATTCATCAATGTTTGAGATTTAATTATCATTATAGGTAAAACTTAAAAATAATTATTTTATATTTATTTTAAGACAAAATACTATTGGTTTTTAATTGTTTAATTAAATGTAATCACTACTTATATTAACGATAAATTATAACATATAATGACTCATAAAACGAATTTATGCCTATATTTCAAAATAAAGTATTGAGTTAAGAATCATAAATGTTTAATTTCCCAAATGAGTAAGAGTTCCTGGAGAATTTAATACTGTTTCGCTTTTTATCAAATTCCAATTAGAGGTATTATGTTAAACATTTTTATGAAATTATTATGAAGAAAATCTTGAAAATGCAAACTTAACATTTATATATTACATGCAAAAATAAAATTTAATTAACTAACAAAGTATATTTTTAAAAATGTGATAACCGATTAAAAATAAAAAAAAAAGTAAAAAAAATGATTGACTAAAATCACATATTTCACATTTTCTGTTTAATAAAAAAAAATATGAATGATAAAAAGAATAGAACCTATAGATAACTCAATAAATTGTTAATAAAATGTATTATATCAAAGTTTATTCTTTTGAGTATTATTAATAAATAATTACGATGGGTTCAGCTTTCTTTAAAAAAGACAGGAAGAACTATTGACGATCTATTGGAGAATGAAGATAAATCTATTAAAACTTATACGAGTAACTAGTCGAAAACACGAAATGCAAAATATTAATGTAAGGAACAATTTAATATTTTTATAATTTCAAACTTAAAAATTTCTTTTAATAATTTGGTTTTGTTGAATTGTTATAGGTACAAATTTAAAAAAATACTACTGTTAATGAACTTTTCCGTCGAAAATCATTCAAGATTGTCAGTTTGTCAGAAATCACTGTTGTAAACCAATGCAATAGTCTATATGACTATATATTGCTAGAGCAGCGGACATTTCATCTATATGTAAATATATTTCAATTTTCTTTAATTATACATAATACATATACTATACAGTATACATCCATTATACATTTGCCCATACACTATATTATATATATCGATGTTAACGTTAAAAACTACAGTATTAATAATTTGATGTGTGTGCATGTCGTGTTTTGCTATATGTCGTGTACAAAAATCATCGGTAGAAAGCATGATAAAAATATAAACAATTTGTAATGAACAAATTGTTTATAAATTTGAGGCCTCGTAAAAAACTATTAGACATTTATGCGTCTACTCAATTTCACATCTATCAATTACACTTTCTCGACCAATAAAAATGTATATTGTTATATTATTTACTTGCTGTCGACGTGCACTTCGTTGCCCTAAAAATTACGACCTCTAATATACATAATGCATGAATGTTCAAGAGTAAAAAAAAAAAATAATAAAACTGGAATTAAAACCGACGAGTATGATATCTTTGCAAAGCTCTCGCTTAACGGACTTAACTGGCATTGAGGACATTATAATATGGTATATCGAAAAAATTACCAAACTCTTCAGTTTTCTTACGTTATATTATTATTATTACCTATATGTTTTTATATTTATAACTAGAGTTGCGAATTTGATGTGTGTGCATGTTGTGTTTTGCTATATATTGTGTATAAAAATAATGGTATTGTAATTCGTTTGTCGTTTGGTGTTATTTATAACTGATAATTATTGTAGAAAATTTTATTAATAATTTTAATAATAATTATTAAACTAATATTTTTTCAAATATTTAAATAAGTAAAATTTACAAAATTGCAAAAACTTTCAAAACTGCAATAAATTGCAATATAAAATTAAATTATATATATATCTGACTATTATAAATTATATTACATGTGTGATTAGATTCGAATTATTTGATGATACAAATAAGTTGTAATATCAATTAAATACCATCTTTATTTATAAGTCACATTATACGAAATATTATGGGTTTGTATTTTTAACCGATTGAGGTATATTATATTAGTCCGTTGGGCGAATTGACCCAAAATATGGTCTGTTTGAGCGAACTTATATGTACCATTCGTGCGAGGATTTATACAACTAAAAATACCGTTTGGGACAATAAGTATGAAAATGCATACAATCAGTGGCGTGCTCATGAATTTTGAATTGTGCGGGAGGAGGGGAGGTTAATTTTTTAATACAATATTATATTCAATGTTCATTATGAATTAAGATATAGGCGTCATTTCAGATTTTTTTCGCATGTGCGAGGTGTCAAGTAGGCAATTTTGAAATCTCACCAGGCCATATAAAAATATAATACGTATATCATCTACATTATCCTGGCATCCTGCTTCCAATTATTTCCTTACATCATGGACCGAATCAATGCATCAACATAAATAGAAAAACAATTTCACCCGCCCAAACGGTACAAATGATGATAGTCGCCCAAACGGACTATTTTTTTTTGGTCAAAATTATTACCTTTGCCCAAACGACCACCGCCCAAAATTATAATCTATGGCACAGTTGAAGGGCGATAATCTAAAATTCTAAAACGTGGTATTGCCAAACATCAAAATGTTCACAAAGTGAGCAAATCTATATCGCGTCTTATGACATGTATTTACACTTTGAATTGGCTTATTCAAATGTAAAAAATGAAAAAATAAACGATTGGTTGCGTCAAAATAAATCTATTTAGAGTTTAAAACATAGTTTTTATCCTTTTAAAAAATGTTATTAGGCCAATATGTGGTATCGCCAGCAATAAAATTGCCAGTTTATGAAAATATGAATTTACTATTTTTGGTATAAACTATTTGAATTAATATTGATTATTGTTAATCATATTATTATTATTAAATAAAAGCAAGTTGAATTATACGTATAAACTATGTAGAATGGCAATATCACGTTTGGTTATGAGATGAAATGACATCCTATACCAATAACTCGGGCAATATAGCATTTTGGTTTGAACACGGCAATAATACAACGTTTTGAATTGAACGGCGGTTTTTAAATCGATTTAATCACAGAAATAATCGATATAAACTGCATTTTAGGCCAGATTTGAATTCCTCGTGTTTTTTTACACTAGAATCAATGTTTATCTCGATTTTCAGATTTTTGGCAATACCGCGTTTTGGATTATCGCCCCCCTACAATTATTCTATTTTGATCTCAAATTGGTGACCCACATCTCTCTTCAAATTTTTGATCGAGATAAAAGTTAATTGTTTTTAACCTTAATCGGTAAAGGCGTCCGATTTGTTGAATTATTATTATATTTTATTAATAAGGTATACCTACTTTGTATTATAATATTTATCAATTTTTTTTTTATGTACACATCTTTTAATATTTATTTGTATTATGAATGTTTGTATAGTTCGTTATTATAATTAATTATTTAATGTTGTTTCTATCAAAAACGATATAGATTAAGAACTAACTACATTTTTTAATTATATACGTTAATGTTAAGAAATAATATGTTAAATAGTGTACTAAGTACTGATATCTTATACTAGAAACATAATTATTAGGTACACGTCTTATTATATGAATTATTAATCAAATGGTATATTAAAAAATAATATCGTAGGTCTAATTTTTTTTTTTAATTTCAGAAAATAAGAAATTTTATATTATATTATAATATAATGTATGATATTGAACTATATACATCAGTAAATATGTTATTATTAATGTTGATATGTATATACTGTATATATTTTATATTACCTATATGACATGAATTTGATGACTAATATTATTTTTTTTTGATATACCGACGATTATTTTTAAATACCTATATAATACAATGTCTATAATAAGTACTATATTATAATATCTAATGTAATACGGTACATAATATCATACAATTTTAAACTAAAATTAACGAATTTAATTAGTATTATGAATGTGGCTATTGTTTGTGTTAAAACATTGATAAATACGTGAAACAACTCTAAAAGTATAAAACTTTTTTTTATAAATTATTAGATATGGGTAACTTTTAAATAAAACTTGGTTGAAATGAATACGTTCTATTTCAATACAACTTTCATTAAGCCATGAAAATATATAGTTTTATTTCATTTATATTTATATTTTGTATAAATAAAAGTAAATAATTACACATTGATATTAAATATCAAATACATAAAAAATTATCAGAAATGTATACTTTCATGATATATTCTATACTACCAATTATTTGATATTTTAATATAATGGATTTAAACACAATTTATAAGGACAAATACATGCAAAAATTTAATATTAGTGTTTGGCACCTATTCGTGAAGTCGACCATCTACAATGTCGACGAAGAAGAACTATTGACGATCTATTGGAGAATGAAGATAAATCTATTAAAACTTATACGAGTAACTAGTCGAAAACACGAAATGCAAAATATTAATGTAAGGAACAATTTAATATTTTTATAATTTCAAACTTAAAAATTTCTTTTAATAATTTGGTATTGGTTAATTGTTATAGGTACAAATTTAAAAAAATACTACTGTTAATGAACTTTTCCGTCGAAAATCGTTCAAGATTGTCAGTTTGTCAGAAATCACTGTTGTAAACCAATGCAATAGTCTATATGACTATATATTGCTAGAGCAGCGGACATTTCATCTATATGTAAATATATTTCAATTTTCTTTAATTTTTCTTTAAAATTTGCCCATACACAATATTATATATATCGATGTTAACGTTAAAAACTACAGTATTAATAATTTGATGTGTGTGCATGTCGTGTTTTGCTATATATGTCGTGTACAAAAATCATCGGTAGAAAGCATGATAAAAATATAAACAATTTGTAATGAAAAAATTGTTTATAAATTTGAGGCCTCGTAAAAAACTATTAGACATTTATGCGTCTACTCAATTTCACATCTATCAATTACACTTTCTCGACCAATAAAAATATATATTGTTATATTATTTACTTGCTGTCGACGTGCACTTCGTTGCCCTAAAAATTACGACCTCTAATATACATAATGCATGAATGTTCAAGAGTAAAAAAAAAAAATAATAAAACTGGTATTAAAACCGACGAGTATGATATCTTTGCAAAGCTCTCGCTTAACGGACTTAACTGGCATTGAGGACATTATAATATGGTAAATCGAAAAAATTACCAAACTCTTCAGTTTTCTTACGTTATATTATTATTATTACCTATATGTTTTTATATTTATAACTAGAGTTGCGAATTTGATGTGTGTGCATGTTGTGTTTTGCTATATATTGTGTACAAAAATAATTGTATTGTAATTCGTTTGTCGTTTGGTGTTATTTATAACTGATAATTATTGTAAAATAATTTTATTAATAATTTTAATAATAATTATTAAAGTAATATTTTTCAAATATTTAAATAAGTAAAATTTACAAAATTGCAAAAACTTTCAAAACTGCAATAAATTGCAATATAAAATAAAATTATATATATATCTGACTATTATAAATTATATTACATGTATGATTAGATTCGAATTATTTGATGATACAAATAAGTTGTAATATCAATTAAATACCATCTTTATTTATAAGTCACATTATACGAAATATTATGGGTTTGTATATTTAACCGATTGAGGTACCTATATTATATTAGTCCGTTGGGCGAATTGACCCAAAATATGGTCTGTTTGAGCGAACTTATATGTACCATTTGTGCGAGGATTTATACAACTAAAAATACCGTTTGGGACAATAAGTATGAAAATGCTTACAATCAGTGGCGTGCTCATGAATTTTGAATTGTGCGGGAGGAGGGGGGGTCAATTTTTTTAATACAATATTATAATCAATGTTCATTATGAATTAAGATATAGGCGTCATTTCAGATTTTTTTCGCATGTGCGAGGTGTTAAGTAGGCAATTTTGAAATCTTACCAGGCCATATAAAAATATAATACGTATATTATCTACATTATCCTGGCATCCTGCTTCCAATTATTTCCTTACATCATGGACCGAATCAATGCATCAACATAAATAGAAAAACAATTTCACCCGCCCAAACGGTACAAATGATGATAGTCGCCCAAACGGACTATTTTTTTTTGGTCAAAATTATTACCTTCGCCCAAACGACCACCGCCCAAAATTATAATCTATGGCACAGTTGAAGGGCGATAATCTAAAACGTGGTATTGCCAAAAATCAAAATGTTCACAAAGTGAGCAAATCTATATCGCGTCTTATGACATGTATTTACACTTTGAATTGGCTTATTCAAATGTAAAAAATGAAAAAATAAACGATTGGTTGCGTCAAAATAAATCTATTTAGAGTTTAAAACATAGTTTTTATCCTTTTAAAAAATGTTATTAGGCCAATATGTGGTATCGCCAGCAATAAAATTGCCAGTTTATGAAAATATGAATTTACTATTTTTGGTATAAACTATTTGAATTAATATTGATTATTGTTAATCATATTATTATTATTAAATAAAAGCAAGTTGAATTATACGTATAAACTATGTAGAATGGCAATATCACGTTTGGTTATGAGATGAAATGACATCCTATACCAATAACTCGGGCAATATAGCATTTTGGTTTGAACACGGCAATAATACAACGTTTTGAATTGAACGGCGGTTTTTAAATCGATTTAATCACAGAAATAATCGATATAAACTGCATTTTAGGCCAGATTTGAATTCCTCGTGTTTTTTTACACTAGAATCAATGTTTATCTCGATTTTCAGATTTTTGGCAATACCGCGTTTTGGATTATCGCCCCCCTACAATTATTCTATTTTGATCTCAAATTGGTGACCCACATCTCTCTTCAAATTTTTGATCGAGATAAAAGTTAATTGTTTTTAACCTTAATCGGTAAAGGCGTCCGATTTGTTGAATTATTATTATATTTTATTAATAAGGTATACCTACTTTGTATTATAATATTTATCAATTTTTTTTTTATGTACACATCTTTTAATATTTATTTGTATTATGAATGTTTGTATAGTTCGTTATTATAATTAATTATTTAATGTTGTTTCTATCAAAAACGATATAGATTAAGAACTAACTACATTTTTTAATTATATACGTTAATGTTAAGAAATAATATGTTAAATAGTGTACTAAGTACTGATATCTTATACTAGAAACATAATTATTAGGTACACGTCTTATTATATGAATTATTAATCAAATGGTATATTAAAAAATAATATCGTGGGTCTAATTTTTTTTTTTAATTTCAGAAAATAAGAAATTTTATATTATATTATAATATAATGTATGATATTGAACTATATACATCAGTAAATATGTTATTATTAATGTTGATATGTATATACTGTATATATTTTATATTACCTATATGACATGAATTTGATGACTAATATTATTTTTTTTTGATATACCGACGATTATTTTTAAATACCTATATAATACAATGTCTATAATAAGTACTATATTATAATATCTAATGTAATACGGTACATAATATCATACAATTTTAAACTAAAATTAACGAATTTAATTAGTAATATGAATGTGGCTATTGTTTGTGTTAAAACATTGATAAATACGTGAAACAACTCTAAAAGTATAAAACTTTTTTTTATAAATTATTAGATATGGGTAACTTTTAAATAAAACTTGGTTGAAATGAATACGTTCTATTTCAATACAACTTTCATTAAGCCATGAAAATATATAGTTTTATTTCATTTATATTTATATTTTGTATAAATAAAAGTAAATAATTACACATTGATATTAAATATCAAATACATAAAAAATTATCAGAAATGTATACTTTCATGATATATTCTATACTACCAATTATTTGATATTTTAATATAATGGATTTAAACACAATTTATAAGGACAAATACATGCAAAAATTTAATATTAGTGTTTGGCACTATTCGTGAAGTCGACCATCTACAATGTCGACGAAGAAGAACTATTGACGATCTATTGGAGAATGAAGATAAATCTATTAAAACTTATACGAGTAACTAGTCGAAAACACGAAATGCAAAATATTAATGTAAGGAACAATTTAATATTTTTATAATTTCAAACTTAAAAA
Organism: Rhopalosiphum padi; assembly: GCF_020882245.1. NCBI lineage: Eukaryota > Metazoa > Arthropoda > Insecta > Hemiptera > Aphididae > Rhopalosiphum > Rhopalosiphum padi. The sequence goes on along the minus strand of NC_083599.1, from coordinate 3,363,280 downwards.
TTTCTTTTAATAATTTGGTATTGGTTAATTGTTATAGGTACAAATTTAAAAAAATACTACTGTTAATGAATTTTTCCGTCGAAAATCGTTCAAGATTGTCAGTTTGTCAGAAATCACTGTTGTAAACCAATGCAATAGTCTATATATTGCTAGAGCAGCGGACATTTCATCTATATGTAAATATATTTCAATTTTCTTTAATTTTATGTTGCTATATGTCGTGTACAAAAATCATCGGTAGAAAGCATGATAAAAATATAAACAATTTGTAATGAACAAATTGTTTATAAATTTGGGGGCCTCGTAAAAAACTATTAAACATTTATGCGTCTACTCAATTTCACATCTATCAATTACACTTTCTCGACCAATAAAAATGTATATTGTCATATTATTTACTTGCTGTCGACGTGCACTTCGTTGCCCTAAAAATTACGACCTCTAATATACATAATGCATGAATGTTCAAGAGTAAAAAAAAAATATAATAAAAGTGGTATTAAAACCGACGAGTATGATATCTTTGCAAAGCTCTCGCTTTACGGACTTAACTGGCATTGAGGACATTATAATATGGCATATCGAAAAAATTACCAAACTCTTCAGTTTTCTTACGTTATATTATTATTATTACCTATATGTTTTTATATTTATAACTAGAGTTGCGAATTTGATGTGTGTGCATGTTGTGTTTTGCTATATATTGTGTACAAAAATAATTGTATTGTAATTCGTTTGTCGTTTGGTGTTATTTATAACTGATAATTATTGTAAAATAATTTTATTAATAATTTTAATAATAATTATTAAAGTAATATTTTTTCAAATATTTAAATAAGTAAAATTTACAAAATTGCAAAAACATTCAAAACTGCAATAAATTGCAATATAAAATTAAATTATATATATATCTGTCTATTATAAGTTATATTACATGTGTGATTAGATTCGAATTATTTGATGATACAAATAAGTTGTAATATCAATTAAATACCATCTTTATTTATAAGTCACATTATACGAAATATTATGGGTTTGTATGTTTAACAGATTAAGGTATTATATTATATAAAAACATGAATATTTTTTTTCACTCAAAAATGTTTTTACATTTTTTTCTTTTTATAAATAAATTATGGACGTAGACTGTTGATACAAAATATGGTCTGTTTGAGCGTATACATCAACATAAATAGAAAAACAATTTCACCCGCACAAACAGTACAAATGATAGTCGCTCAAACGGACTATTATATTTTTTGGTCAAAATTATTACCTTTGCCCAAAGGATAGGTAATCGTATACATATTTATAATAATATTGTACATATTATTCTTTTGATCTCAAATTGGTGACCCACATCTCTGTTTGATAAATCTTCAATAATGATAATAAATGCTTTTTTACAAAGCATTTATTCCTAAATAAAGTTTTTTGTAATATTTTTGTATTGTTTATTATTACATTTACATGCTTTCCGTGTTTCCAATTTCTGACCGAGATAAAAGTTAACTGTTTTTCACCTTAATAGTTAAAGGCGTCCTATTTGTTGAATTATTATTGTATTTTATAAATACGGTATATTTTGTATCGTAATATTTATCAATTTTTTTTATGTACACATCTTTTAATATTTATTTGTATTATGAATGTTTATATAGTTTATTATTATAATTCATTATTTAATGTTTTTATTATCAAAAACAGTATAGATTAGGAACTAACTAAATATTTTAATTGTATGTTAAGAAATAATAAGTTAAATAGTGTACTATAATTACTGATATCTTATACTAGAAACATAATTAGGTACACGTCTTATTATATGAATTATTTATCAAATGGGTTATTTAAAAATAATATCGTAGGTCTTTTTTTTTTTTTCTAATTTCAGAAAATAAGAAATTTTATATTATATTATAATATCTCGTGTGATATTGAACTATATACATTATACATCATTAAATATGTTATTATTATTTTTGATACCGATATAATATATATCTTAATATATTACCTATATGTATGACATATGAATTTGTATAAGATTTTTTTTTCTTTAATATACCGACGATTTTTTTAATACATAATAAAAATCCGTTATATAGGTATTATTTTATTATAACTGAGTTTGTATAAATTTAATTTATTTTTATAATATTATTCTTTCCGGTAAACTAATTCGTGGAACTTAAACATTCTAAACAACATATACAAAAGCATTTCAGATCATTCCAAATCTGTAAATGGGAAGTACCTACTTAATTGGTTTCACAGAGCGGTAGAGCATGAGGCTGAGCATCAACAACTATTGGAAACATTTGAAGAATACTCAGCCAATCTTGTTTGTCATTTAACCATGAGTAACGATGTAACTACTGTTGGTGGGTTTTCTGCACAAAAGAAGAATACATACAATGGTAATGCGTTAATATACTCAATAAATTAAATAATAACTTTTCGTAAAACTGTTTTAGTCATTTTATATAATATTTAAATATCCTTAGCACGTACTAAACCATTAGGATTATCTAATAAATACATGCATTTCAATAATAGCGTTTGGAACTTATTCACGAAGTCGACAATCTCGAATGTCGATGAGGACGGGCTATCGACGATCAATTGAAGAATGAAAATAAATCTATTAACGCAAATTCAAAAACATTATTGTAAGGAAAAATATAATATTTTTATAATGTAAATCGTAAATGTCTTATAATAATTCCGTTTTGTTTATTTGTTATAGGTAAAAATTTAAAAAAAAATAGGTACTACTAATATAGAACTTTTCCGTCGTAAATCATTGATGATATCACTTTTACCGTGTGCCCTGGAAATCGTCTTCATATAACCTATTGTAATGAAATTATTTTTCATACAAGAGAAGTCATATACCTACCTTGGTCTACCATTTGACAAAACTCACTTAGGGCCCTTGCTTCAAAAACAAACACAAAGATTTGAACAGCTAAATGAATTACAAATCACAAATGAACAATAATAATTTTGTACAAAAGTCTACTGTAACTTATCTAGTGGTATCTTACTTTGGAGCTTAATCAAACTAGTAAGCACCAGAACCATTCAAGCTTTCCAAGCTATCCGCCTACGAATGCCAATGCCTTTGATACGTTCCAATATCACACTGCACAACGATCTACATAACCCTACCACGAGACAAACAACTGCTACATACTCACGCCTTCTCTATCAAACAGAATATCATATGCCAATAGCCTTAATGCTCAGCTGCGTTCCAACTGTCAACTGGAAAATCCAGTCAAACGCCTTAAACGTGAATGAACCAGAAGGACTACAGATTTTCTAAATGCATAACACGTATTTCCCTTACACACGATTTAATTTATTCATGTTAAACTGCTTCTAATGTTAAATTCCTTAATGTTTTTTCCCTCACATTTATATTATATAGCTTACTTATAAGTTTACTTATTGTAAATTAATTTAAATAAAAACAAAGTAGGTATTATATTATAGGAAAAAAAAGATTATTTTTATAGAGTACCTATTTTTCCTATTTTTTTTCCTATTGTTATTTTATTACTTAAATTTGTAAGTTCACGATTTTCCCAATTTAAACTTTTGTTTTATATGAAAATATTCTGGCATTAAATACATTCGATTTTTATATTTATTTTAATTGTTCTCCCATTCTTTTGGCTACTTTGTTGTGTATTTTAATAGCCGATTTATTGTATATTATCATTAACTATAATTTAATTTTAATGACAAATTTATTGTTTAAACTTTTTCTAATGTTTATAAATAAGTTATAATAATTGTATATCTTAAAATTGTTTTTCTTCTTTCTATTTTAAGTACCTAATAATTAAAATTGTATAAAATAATAAGTACAAATTAAGTGTACAAAATGCTCTCTAAAACATTTATGTTTTTACAATAATATATAAAATATTAGCCAATTCATTATATTAGGTTGTATTATTATTTTTGAAATATTCATGTGTTACTGGTATAAACTGGGTGATTATTTTATGGAACTACGCTTATTATTATTTAAACATCTATTAACGTTTTTGAAAATATTTATTTACATAATTTCCAATTGATATAAGACAACATATTTTTAAGTTAATTGATTTTGAAATACCTAATGAGTATTGAGTATTGTTCGATAAAAGAATCACCATACTATCTCGTTTATCATGATTTTGCACAGAACCATATACCTAATGAAATAACTATAATAGGGTATTATAAATTTACAACTAAAATCTATGCCGATGATTTCGATTTCACCGTTTTCCGCAGTTACATTTGATCATTAGGTATTTTATTGTTTCCTACACATCTAGTCACGAATAATAATCTAATAACTCTAACGCGTAACTGTGGTTAGTGGCGTAAATTGGGCGGTACAAGTTTATATCTTATATATATTTTGGCACCACCAAAAAATCATAAAATATGTGAGTAATTTGTATTTTCCAAAATTTATATTTGTTTATTAAACAAGTATGACAAGTATACGTTGTATACAATTATTGTTATTGTCGTATAAACGTATTATATAGGATTTTTATTTAGGAAAATTAATTGCAGCATTACACTAAAAAATACCAAATATTGCACTTAAAATATTAAAAATTGCACTAAAAAATAACAGCGTTTTGTTATAAATGTTTTATAAATTTACTGTTATAATCTAAAATTCTACCAAATATATTATATATATTATTCCAGTGACACAACTAGAGAAACATTTGGGGGGGGGGGGGGGGGTTTACATTATTACAATATTTCGGGAGTGGTTATAACCCCTTTAACCCCTTTAACCCCCCCACGGTTGCGCTACTGTATATTACAACTTTATTAGACATCATAAAATCATGTCATCACCACCATAGCATTATATTATATATCATTGCGTTGCACTATAAGTGTTTGATTTAAATTTTCAAAATCGAATCCTCATAGATTTGGAGCTAATAAGTGTTTATGTCTCGAAAAACTTCGTTCCACGTCAGTTATTGATGTAAGCGGAACGTATTTAAAATAAGGTTAATTGATTACTGGCGAGTGGCGAGTCTTCGGGTAAACGTAAACCATCGAACAGTTTTCCTTGTCCACTCAGTATATCATTGATTTTAATAATGGTTTTATATTCAGTATTCATTTCAGGGTGGCTGAAGAACAAATTATACAGTATAACGCATAATTTTAAAATAGTCACATTTCATAAATTATTTTTGTGTTGTATTAAATACCTACCAACTTGAAATTATCTTTATTTTATAAGATAATATAGATGTTACGACAATTGAAAGTCGACTATAACCAAAATAGTTGTATAAATATAAATTCAATAAAATTGCAATAAAAATCCAAAAGTTGCACTTAAAACTTTTAGATTTTAATTGGTACTTACATGACATGCATTTAAAACGTACTTAGCAATAAATTGAAAAAGTAGAAAAAAGTTGTAAATGCAACAACATCCGTGTCCTACTAATAAGGCGGGTAGAATTAGGTGAATAATTTTCCGGCGATACACACACCATGACTTGAAGACGGAGTTAGGAAATTTTAATAGAATAAATACTTCAGTATCTGGCTAATCAGAAACAAAAATAGAATACATAAGAGAAAATGATACTCAAGAAAATTGTTCATTAATAACGGAGTCATTAAAAATATTCTTAATCATACCAACCAACACAGCACAAGTTGTGCACAATCAACCATACCTACATTACGATACGTAATTACATAAAAAGAACTACAATCAAAATTAAAACTAACCATAATATAGGTATTTTAGGTATTTAAGAATACAAATAAATAATAAGCAATAATAATTGATCAACATAAAAATATACAATTACAGAGGGGTGAACGTTGAAGTGGTAATTTAGGTGAGATATACCAATTTTATAAATTTTTAACTACAAAATAATTTGGAAATGTTCGTGATTTAATCAAAATATAAACTGTGTTTATAACTTTTATGCTATTTTACTGATAGGCTAATAGAAAAAAAAATATTATACAAAAATTAAAAATCAACTAAAAAGTAAAAGCATTTAAAAATTATATAAATAGCATAGCTAAAATATTTTGAAAATTACGCCATGTCTAGTAAATACTAATAAGACTGTTTCTATACAGTTATCATTTTTGAACAACAAATGCATAACTTCAAATTTTGTTCAAAAATGTGTTTAGGGTAAATAATTGTTTTCCTCATTTGTACTTCTTTTCCTAATTGTTTAAAAAAGTAATAGGAATTTTACCAAAAAAGTAGGTATCTATAACATCTCATTTGTTACCAGAAACAACCTAGGAAGTTAGATCAAAGTATTTTATTCTACTATACAAGATACAACACACAATAATACATGCATATCATTTTAAAATCAATACATTACATCTAAACCTAGAGTTTTAATGAACTTAGATAAATAACTTATTGTAGATAGAAATAATATCTAAACTATAAAGGTAATCCATTAGGTTATTGTATATTAGAATTGTTAGCAAAGCAAAATATTTTAACAATCAAACTACTAACCTATCCAACCTTAACTACCTACCTTTAAATGTTTTATGAGTATTAGTATTCTTTCATCAATAAAATTTTGTTTCAATGCATCTCCTATTTCTATACATTATGAATTAAAAATTATTCTCATTTAGACAAAATATTATTTAAAATTTATATAATTTAAACATAAAGAATATGTACATTAAATATTTTGACCAATTACTACAATAACTTCTATAAGACTTCTAATAAATAATCTTGTTGCTTTACTATAAAGTATTAAGTTTAAAATTGATAGTCATTAGCACTCACACACTTTATTGGAATAATTTAGAATTATGTCAACAAAATTTGGACATAAGTTGAACTTATGTATTATAAGGCTATTTTAATTGTTAGTTGGTTTTTATTCTGTTGTTTATGTAATTTAGAGACTTGTTACAGTGTGTGTTAAAATATTTAAAAAAAAATGCAACTAAAGAGTAAAATATAAAAAGTTAATATTTACAATAAAAATATTTTTGTATGATGAGTGATAAATACTGTATGGTACATGGGAAACAACAGAAAGTTACACTAATCAGAACCACATGCTTAGAAAGTGTTAATACGAATAATTACCTATATCAATATGTTGTCAAATATTAATACCATTCAATTTTGATAAACTGTTTTCATTTGGTTCTAAACTAGCACTCCAGTGTACAAACCTCTATCTCTATTATAATATTTTAACTAATATTTGTACTAATTTATTACTATATAAAAAAAAAATACGACTTAACACTCAAAACCGTCCATATTTTGAGCAGCTTACCAAGTTTTCCTCAGTAACTCACCAGGTCATCTTCTATCCATTTATCTTCTTCTTTCTATTCAAAAGTACAGTTTAATTTGTGCTGTTAGTTTCCATTCTAAACTAACATGTGTCTAGTGGCCACCAATAGTTAACTTAAACTAGCTTATAATAATAAATTGTAACTATAGTTACTTTTAAATAATATACTACTAGCCAAATTTATAGACGATACTTAGTAAAATCTTAGTGAAATTTTAAGTAAAAACAATAATTGGTATTTATAAATGCCACCTTGAATAATTTTAGGAAAAACTTAAGTAGAACTTAGGAAATATCCAAGGTACCCTTTAATTATGCTTAATTTTCACTCTGGATTGAGATTTCGGGATAAAATAGTTATTTGTACATCCGACATATTATTATAATAGTGTTTTTATAAAAAATCCATAATAATTTCCTCTAATACATTTTTACAATTTAAAAATATGGATATTAACTATCTTGATTAACTTGATGTTGATATAAATTATGATTGGCTTGAAGAAATTATTCATGTTCCTAAACGATATTTACATGATAAGCAAAACCCCATTGAAGGGTAAGTAAATGCTATTAAAATATCTATTTTATAATATTATACTTTTCACAAATATTAATTAATTAATAGTATTTTAAGTATTCTATTAGTTTTTATCTGGTAAGTACAATATATTTAACTGACTTTATTATCTTATTATAATTTATATTTATATTATTTATTACCTAGTTCTCGTAGTATAGTTTTTTTCTTCATTTAATATACCAACACTAGTCATTTATTTTTAAATATGTTTTTCCTGTGTTATTAATTATTAGAACTACATAGGTATAAGTACCTAATTAATTTCTAATTTTATTAAATTTAAAAAAATAATAATAATAATTTACCAAAAGCAGGTTAATGAAATTAAAATGTAATTCTCTAATATTTTTTTGTAAAATATATAAACGTGTATCAATTTTATAATAGTATACTTTTTGAAAATGTAAACTAAAATCATACCTTATGGCTTATTATCTTAATTAAGTTAATTTGTACAGAAAAATGGTGCATGGATTATATACATTTAATTTGATTGAAATTATTAATATCACTAAATTGACTCTTCAGTATAAATAATTATATAAAAATACACTATTTTAAGTCACAAATAAAGACTACATTGATTCTGGTTGCAAATTTTAAAATTTAAGCAACATGCATAAGGATTATTTTTATGATTTCAAAATAGCATTAATAAAATGTCACAAAAATTATCCATCTAATACTAACCTACTTGAAGTATGAAATATTGGTGATGAAATTGGCAATTGCTTATTACAATACTATAGAGGATAAAATTAGTAAGAATATATGTATAATACAACAAGCTGTTAATAAAATATACTGCCAACATACTATTAATCACAATATTGTACTTTTTTAAAACTTTTATTATATTTTACTTGTACAAATAATATATAATATTATATTAATAATGATAAGATTATTTGAATAAAAAAAAGAGAAATGTTTAAAATAGTGAAAAAAAAACTTAAAGATAAATAACATATACTTCTATATAAAATAGAAAACTTAGCATCAGACTACAAACATAATTGTTTTTTATATATATAATATAAATTTGTGTATCAAAAAATGTATAAAAAAAAAAAATGTATGACAAACATAAAATTAATAACAATGTATGAAAGAGTAGATGAAGAGATACTAAAACACTAATTTTTTTTCAATTCTTAAGTATTTTGTTAGGATGGGAAAATGTTGCAATATTATTTATTATGAAAGCTGATGTATATTTTTAAGATTAAAATTATTATTAATATTTATTTAGTTTAAAATATTTTGTCATTATGTGTATGGTTATACTTAATAGGATTAGGACTTTTATTTTATAGTTGTATATTGTCTCATTTCCACAGTGCTAAAATTGCCAAGGAGAAAATCTTTTGTCGAAATAGGTGAATGTATTTTAATTTGTCTAATATGACAATTATTTCCATTTTGATGATTTTTTAAAATTGCAATTTGTAGTAAATGAGTTTTCAATGATAAACTATGGATATCCTTGATCTTTATTCTTATCCAACTATATGGTTCACACAGTTCGACTAATTCAACTTCTTGTAAGTCATTAAAATTTTTACCTGCGCGAACTGATATGATACTTGGTGTATAGCTTTCATCAAGTCTATGGTCAACATATATATATACATCACTCACAACAGTCTTACGTCTAAACTGAATATTAACTAAATGTGGAAGTTGACCACATGACTGCCAGTATGTTTCTATATTGTCATCTCTTAATTGGTTAACACCAAAACCTAAAAAAAAAAAAAAATGATTTTGGTTTGTAATGGACATAATTAATTTATTTAAATATATTAATACATTAACCAATCATTGTTATTGTGCAATGCTCACTGGCCACTGCTATTATTTCAAAAACCATCAATTTAAATATTCTTTAATTCTTTAATTTATCTGGTACTAGTAAGACTTAATTGACATGTTCTTAAATATTATTTTCTAAATAAAAGAATTTTTTTATAACTTATTAACTTCCAAAGTCATTAGTACCCTAAATTAAGTATCACTTCACACCAATATAATATATTTTGTAGCAATGAGAGAAATACACCCAACACTCAAACAAAAATTAATAGTAGTAAAAATAATTAATAACTAATAGAATGTGTCAATAATGCATCGTGTTATCTGTGTCTTACAAACGTGAAAAATTTTTGTTTAAAAAAACCAATTTTATGTGTTTAGCTTAAATACAGTGAAATGATCTATTATCAAACTTAAATTTAAGAACATTGTTTTTGTTCTAATGCGGTGTTTTATGTATTTTAATTATTAAGCAAGCTATGAGTATGTAAATATTAATATTTGAAAATGCTCATAATTCAGTTAAAAATTTAATTTTCATAAAAAACTGGCAAGAGAATACAAATAATGTTCTTATCTTTATAATAAGTTTTCAATAAGTCATTTTACTTTAATATTATTTAAGCTAAACACATAAAATTGGTTCTACTGAACACAAATTTGAAATTTGGTATGTTTGTAAGATGGAGACCACACAAGCAGGTTCGTCCACTTAAGGAAAATAATATTTTATGTATATTTTAAATAGATTTGCTTTTTATAAGTGGTTTTTAATTTTTATTGTTTAAAATATATATTATATTGAAAAATGATTAAATTAATTTTTCAAAAATGTTAAAAAAAAATAAATATTTTGGTTTTGGTTTTGAAATCTGTTTATTGAATAGTTTAATAACAATTAACTACATAGTGATACCAATGATAAGTTAAACAGTTCTAAATTAAATACATATAATACTAGAATATTTTTTCTATGGTATCATAGTCGAGGCGAAAACTTCAATATTAAAACCACCTTATAATATTACATTATTTAAAATGTAAATAAATACATTTGAATATTTAATATTATTTTGTTCCACATTATAGTATAGATACTGTAGCTATATTTTGAATATAATAAAAACTCTTCATATTATATTAAGATTAAAAATATCAGTACTTAAACCACATTAAATTAAAAATAATTGGAGTTGTAGAATTTTAATTTCCACATTAGGTAGAAAAATTCAAAAGTGAATCGAGTATATCCATCATCCATTATTCATAATTCAATAGAAACCAGTAGCTCTATAAAAGAAATGATAATTTACTTGGTACACAAATATTTTTATTTGAAAATTATTAATAAAATAGGTAATGTACAAATAATTAAAATATATGATACGATTGCTTTCAGGAGATTGTCAACATCAAGCCTATTAATAGGCAGACACATTTAGAATTTTTGTGTTTTCTTCGCTCTCCTACTTTATTGTAAATTGATGATGTTAAAAATGTATTATTATACATTTTATAAAGTTAAGGAAAATTAACTTATAATTTATAAAATATAAATCATTTTTCAATTTTGGCGGCCCATAGCAACTCAGACATCTCAAATTATTTTTATACAAAATTTGGTTTGTATTCATTGTATATAACATTTAAATACATTCTAATACTTCCGTGCACAAAATTGTGAACAAATATTTAAAAAAAAAAAATTGTAAAAATTGTAAAAACCAAACATAGATCTATAAGCCAACAATATGTTCTTTAATTTATTTGTTGAAAAATATATTCAATTCATAAACAAAGATAAAATTATTGATATTTTAATATCTTTTATCAATAAGTTTTAAAAACACCAGGCACTATTTGAATAATAATTTATAACAATATTACTGGTGTCTATTACTTACTCTTTATTTTACAACCAAATTTTAGGTGTATCTACATATTTTGTAAAACCAAAAAAATTATGTACAATTTTAATTTTTTTTTGTATAATTCTAAAGTACAATCGCGAGCCATACCGACACCGACTGCTAAGTAAAAAATAACAATAACAATAATAATAATATTATAATGCAGTATCATTTACCGGGTTTACACGAGGACACCGACCATGTCGCTAACGAGCCCACCTCGCGCACCAGCCCAGCACGTACGTCTCGCATCGGGTCGATCGTCTCGAAGCAAAACGAGCCACTGGCGTCCCAAATCGACATTTTTCTTTTTATCAAACCCGCACTGTGTTACGTAAACCAAAAGCCAAATCGCAGCATCCCGAGCAAACGAACGCAAACCAAATGCACGGCGGACATTAGGTTTTCAGGCAATAACTACTGCAGCAAGTCGCAGTTTAACATCGTCTAGTTGTAGGCACGACAATCGTTACCCGTAAACGTATAACATAATAATATATTAAAATATATCGATCGTTAATAACTTTCTTATCACCGCAAACAGCTGTGCTTCGTAAAGTTACACTCGAGATAATATTATAATATTGTACAGCTACACGCAAGACGGGGTACCTAACACGATTGATTATTATTATTTACTGTTACTACGACACTGTACTCATCACGTTATAATATTGTTTTATACGCGCAGACTTGGCCGAATCGGCCGGTCGTGGCCTCGAACACTGCGGCAGTAAACTTTCGGACGAACTAAACGTACAACCTCCGGGGTCTATTCTCGAAAACTGCGTAAGCGAAGCGGACGAGCAAAATGTACGTGATGTATCGAAATTTCGTGTTTTCGAAACGTGTAGGTACGCACAAATTCGTAATCGAGACGATCGTCACACCCCTCTGCACGTAACGAATTGATCATTATTTTCGCTACAGTGCACGGGGCCCTAAGGTCTATATATAATATGTATATCATATTTTTTTATAGGTTACCTATACAGAAATAAATAATGATGGTGATTGTTTTTAAAAAGCCTAAAAATATAATGCGAAGGCCCGCCACCCAGTGACCAGTGTGTTGTTATTAAAATACAACTACACTTTAAACAAGAGTTCTTTTTTTTATTATAAATATTAATTAAAAGCTTTTGTAAAAATATATGGTTCTGAAAAAAGTATTGCATAACACAAAGATTGTGTGTACTCATATTAATATACATATAATTAGGTATATAAAAAACTCTTTACGGTAATATTTAAAATGATAAAAAATCTATCACAGACAAATAATAATAACTAATAAGATATCAATTGGTCATAGATACTTATTACTTGATATTTACAATAGACAAAAATTCAATAAATTATGTACCTGACTGCGTTCTGAAGGAGTAAGAATTAATGACACGGGCGATAATTAGTGATTAGTCTAGGGGCTAAGGGCTAGGGTTACGATGTTTATGATTCATGACTACACACGTCGCCGAATCCCAATTGCCGACACCCCAGTTCGTCGAATCCCAATTGCCGACACCCCAGTTCGTCGACTCTCAATTCGCCGACACCCCAGTTCGTCGACTCTCAATTCGCCGACTTATTAAAATATAAAAGTAAATACAAATTTGCCATGTATAAATGGTTATTAATACATTGTCAGTAGATATATTATAAGTGCATTAATTGTATTTTTTCTGTTTTTAAGCCCGTATTTATTGGTTTTTGATGCAAAATGCTGATAAAAATATATTTTATTAACCGAATCCGAAATAAGTTTGATTATCTGTATTTTCAAGTTATCACTTATTTATTGTTAAGAATTTAATATGGTTATACGGACACTACGGAGTAAAAGTACCTAATTAAATATATACGTATTAACACCAAACAAACGAAGATTTACAACGGAACATTTAAAACAAACAATAATTATTCAATGTATCTCTTTTAAAAATATTGGTTTTTATATTTAATTTAATTTTATATAGTAAAAGAGAAAATTTGAAAATGTAATAGACAAAGACAATACAGTAGAACCTCATTAATTCGGACCTCATTAGTCCGGACTTCGCTTAATCCGGACAGCCATTTATAATACGTAAATTACGCTAGTTTATGTCATAGATTAAAATAAACGAGAAAACGAATTCTAAAAATATCCTATATGTATTATGTATCATGTATTTTTAGGTTAAATATTGTAAGACATACATATGTATTTATATTTAGTTTGAATAATAAATTAATATCCAATATATTTTTTTTTAAATTTATAATTTACGACTTTTGGTTATTTTGTTTAATCCGGACTTTCAATAATTCGGACAACCTAGAGCCCCATATAGTCCGGATTAATGAGGTTCTACTGTAGTTAATACAAAGGTCAACGAGCACAAAAAAATAGTACCAGGGCCGGCGAAAGCTATGGGCGACCTGGGCGACTGCCCAGGGCGCCAGCACGGAAGGGACGCCAAATTGAAAATTATTTTTATTTAATTTAACTTTTAAAAGGCATTAACAATCTATACAATTTGAAATATTCATTTTCATTATCTAATGTCATTTTAGTTGAAGATCAGAAGATGCATCTGCAATTATCTCATTTTAATCATATTTGTAGAATATAAGAATGTAACAGTGCATGTGCATCGATACCGCTGGTTTTGATGTAAAAACTAAAAATAATGCATCAATCCATGGAACCATGGAAGCATACCACCGCATATTTATGTGTCAATAAAATATATAGATGGTCGTAATAATTATTTTTATATTATAATATTTACCCATTTATAAATAAATTCATAAAACTAGACGTCTAGACGATAACGATTCGTTAAAAAAACCGCGATGATAAAACCCATTCGGACCTTACGGCGAAAATACCGCAGTGTAGAGTAAACCAAAAGACGCAATTGTCTGACGCACACTAGTACACTACACGTCTACACACACAAAACACAATTATTTATTGTTTTCGATAAGCTCTCGCTTCGTATGGTCTGCTGTCAAATATTATAAACTAACAAGTAACTGCCAACAGCCAACAGGTAATTAATATTCATATATTTTGTTTAGTACATTTTTACATAATATTTTGGTTTCTTTTTAAAATAAATTCCGTTCTCTGGTTGTTTTAATAAATAAGTAGTTAGTGAAACACAGTATTACTATATTATAAACAGTAGTGGCGTGAAATAATATTATATATTTATATTTGATTTGATATTTTATGTTAATGAATATACTTCATATATTATGATGATAATATATAATAATTAATATATGGCGCAACGGTCGATATAACGTGGTGAATCGCACATTCACATATTTATTATTATAAAAATACTTAAACACGTTTTCCCAGTATCTATAAATTTAATATGATATTATAATATTATTTTCGTCTTACAATTCGACAGCAGCCTATAATATAATACATTCGGCTACGACGTTGTGGCTATATACTATAATATTATAGAGTATGTAATGATTGCTATTGCACAATAATTCGTGCGATCTATTGATTATTTATAATAATACATACCTATAATATTTTAATTATTGAATTAAATTGAAATTATTGAATTTCATATTACACACGATAATTTAAATAAGTCTTCTCTTCTTTTTCATTTTATCATAAAATATTATTTTTTTTAACCTAAATATGCAAATATAAATAAATAAATAATTGTAGGTAAAATAATTGATACCATGCCGCCAAAAAAAGATAAACCTTCAGGAGCCCAATATCGAAAGCGTAGAGCTCAAGCTCAATTAGAATTAGAAAAAAATGCAAAAATGATGAACAAATATTTTAAAAGTAATAGTGGAACCTGTGAAACATCTACCTCGACATCGGATGCTAAAAATGAATCAATAAATAGTATATATGAAAATATTTCTAAAACTCATGTTAAACATAATAATGAAGAAACGTTGACCTCTCCTACTTTAACATATTTTCCTTGTGATGATAATAATTTTGATATTGACATTAATAGTAGTAATAGTGCATTTGTGAACAAAACAGTTGAGATGAGCGATAAACCGGTAACCGATGTTTCAAAATCCGTTGCATTTATTTCTCAACCTGATTTATTCGACCCATATTTATGGCCAGATAACAGACAGAATAACTTAATAGACATAGTTATTAAGATGGGACCACGTGAAATAAACGAAGACATTTTTCCCAAAGATGAAAATAATCGTCATTTTTCTAAAATTTACCAAATAAGAAAATTAGACAACAATGAAAAAGTTAAAAGACGATGGCTTGTATATTCTAAAAGCATTGATCGGGTGTTTTGTTTTTGTTGCAAACTTTTTAATAGTTCTCATAGTACACTATCCACAACAGGCAATAATGACTGGAAACATATGACAACATTACTTATTTCTCATGAAAAATCACCTGAGCATACAAAAAGTGGCACGAATGTGAATTAAGATTAAACCTTGGTAGATGTATTGATAATGACCTAAAATTATGATACAAAATACATACTAATTTTATTACTACTCAAACTAGGTGTAAGGGGGGTAAGGGCGCCAAAACATGGTTTCGCCCAGGGCGCCAATACTTCTTGCGCCGGCCCTGAATAGTACCGACCAGATTTGTTTATATTCTATTAAGAATTAAATTTGTCTCTACATATGTATATATTGTATTTTTTTTGTTCACATTTCTTTATTTTTTAATACATATTTTTCAAAATGTTCACGTATATTTAGTTGTTTTTTAATACATATTCATAAATGTTAGTGCATAAACATCCTAACCCTAACGATTACAAAGATTATTTCGGGAATCTCAATTCATTTCCTAAAAGTAACTCAATAAAAATAAAACAATTAAATACTATAATAATATCTATAATTATATAGTTAAATATAAACATTATTATGGATCAATAGGGTCCTCCATTCTTCGACAACAAATTAAATAGCATAGTAATAATAAAAATAAATATATTCAATAATATTTTAATTTAATATATTTTATTTGACTTAAACATTAGACTACAATGCAATTATTTAAAATAGATGTGGGACGCCGTCGGGGCCCCCTGATCCAACGATTAGTGGCCTTCTACAGGGGCATTGTCCCGACTGCCCCTGTGGTTGTCGCGGCACTGATTTCCTATTATTTGTTATCTTAACTATTTATATTGTCATTTTTGTTTATTCATTGTTGGCTTATTGTGTAATTTGCGTTTATGAAAGATTTTTTAAGGTATTCCTTAAGTATATTAATATTACTATATTATATTGGTTTTAAATAGATAGTTTAATATACGATATTATAATTTATTATTATTACCAGTACTTTGGAAAAATTGCTCTCGAAGAAATTATGGATTTAGAATTCTTATTGGGGGCTTTAGAAGAAGCTTTAATTATGAGCTGTAGGGAATCGGCCTAGGCAATAACATAATGCCTTAAAATATTATGGAAAGTTTGTGCAATAATAATAAATAACCAGGCTGGTGCTCGGGCTCGTTATCAAAATGTCCATATTTCCCGGAGGTACAGACTTCGGAGTTCAATGTTCAGATCGTAGGTAAACAAAGACCCAATCAGAGTATTAACAGATTGATTGATTGTCATATCCACGGTGTTGAGGAGATAAGATGATATCGCTTAAATGTATTCGGAGTACCAAAGCCTTACGATATTTTAATAGTATGTACCGCCAAGTGGCGCTACGATTCATCCCAAGGCCGATTTTTTGTCGTGAAGACGTGAATTCATTGTTAAATGAGTACTATTCATTTTTATTGTTTTCGGTTTTTACATATTCATATTGTCCTTTTTATATAGTTATCTATACCAAACTAGTATGAGTACTATATTTTAAGTCCATTAGTAAATTAGGTACATTGTTAAAATTAAAGTGTTATACATTGTATTTTAAATTGTAATTATTGATTTGTATCATATTTTATATCAATTTAGATTGCTTTGCCAATTGTTTTTTTCCTTGTTGCGTTCTTTGTATCACAGTGAAATACATCCTGGTTTTTAAATAAAATGTTGTAATATGTTAAGTCAATGTATAGTGTCAGTATTTTGATTTTTATTATCTCTTGAGGGGTCCGGTAGAGAAAAAGTTTGGGAAACGCTGTACTATATGAATATACGTGAAAGTTACAAGATGACTCTTAGGAGCAAAAGTTCCTTTTACAACTTTGTTAATCCTGTCTAGCTACAGTTTATTTTATATAAATTATTATAGTTTATTTACTACACGATAAGGTTTTGTTAAGAAGCTGAATTAATTTCGTGCATATGACGAGGGGTGAGGGATGATGCCCCGAAAATATCGATCAGTGCGCAGTGCCACCGCAAAATAAACTTTGGAAGTCGCGACCGTATTTACTACAACTACATCCGTGATCCATAGTACCGTTCACCGACAGTCAGTTGTGCGAAATATCATCTCTTACGCCCGCAAAGGGCAAACTTCCATATTAAAAATATTATTTCGTCCTCGACTTTGGCTACCCTGTCATTTTCGACAGAGGGCGTGTGTCATAGAGTAATATATATATATATATATATTTATAATATTACTTTTTGGTGTGCGTCACGGACGAGCCGATTCGCTGATTGACGATCATAGATATATAACATTAAAACACGTATAGAATATACCTGTGCTGATTGAGTCAACATTTCCTCGCCGACACTGAATACAGTTTCTGAAAACATCCACACCACCGCTATGTCCGAAACTGCTAAATCCAACTTATTTGGCTCGGGATCCGAATCCAACGACGGCAATGATGAATACGATGTGCAGCTGCAGTTAAAGGTGCGATCGTTTGATTATATGAGTAGGGTTGAAAAAATAAGGGTTCACCCTAGTGTAGCCATACAAGTGGCACTCACGCGATTAAAATCGATTCCCGCGTATGATGGGGTGGACATTATTATTGACAAATATTTTTCACCTATACGAGCTATGAAATCGGGACAATTTTTAATGCCGGCAAACAAACAGTGTTTGTAAATATTGATCGGTACCTACTAGAAAAGGCTGTATATAGATTTTATCCGGATGAGGGGGTTTTGACTCTGGATTCTTTAAAATCTCTCAAGGTACTGCATTGTATTAGGTAGGCAGGGTAGGCTATTATATAAACGCTCGTTCAGTGTTACAATTACCGGTGGGGGGGAGGGCGACGCCCTTCTAAAAAGACACTATGATATTAAATTTGGGGCACAATTTTTAGCTTAAATACCTTTTGTGTTGGTCTAAATTCAATAATACCAGAAATAACAGAATTGAAAAATATAAAATATTTAACTATCAACAATTTCTTAACAATTTTAATAGTAGTATCAATATTTTATTCACTTACCAGTTTTATAGTCTAACATCGATATTGGTGATTATTCTATAGTATTTTATAATCATACTTAAAGTATTCATCATTGTTAAGATCAACTCAAAGGCGTAAATTTTGCTTGTTAGAAGAGGGGGGGGGCTAAAATTATAAACATTAAACAGGTCCGCGGAGGGCTTCACCTCTCGCACCCCTTACATATAAATTTTACAAATTTGATATTTGACATTTTCAGCTGTTTATAAAAACTTCAAAATTATTTATTTAACGGCGTATACATAGCCTATTATTGTTGTTATTATAAAATATTAACATATAGCATAGCTCAATTATTCTTATTTTTATTACACATTTACAATACAAAATTCTTTCATGAACCTTAAATGTTCATATAACACATTGTTTACTGAACACTGATGTAAAAAAAATTGAAAAATCATTCTACGTAACATCGCAATCAGTGGCGTATATAGGGGGGGTGGATAGGGGTTCAAACCTCTCTCAAAATGTATGTTTGGTACGAGTATTGATTTTGATTTGAATTTTTGAATTGGAATTTAAGAATGAAACCCCCCCCCTGAAATTATTTTCAATATACGCCACTGATCACAATTATAGTATATTTGTGGAAGAGTTTAAAGCGATTCATTACATCAAATAATGATGTATAGAGTATAGACAATTGGGGCACTAATACTTCTGCTGCCTTGGAACCCAAAAATTTTAGTTGTGGTACTGTAGTTGTATTTGTGGTACTTATATATTTATAGGTACTTCGATGTAACATAATGAAACACCCCATTTCACACAACGAAACATCAACCAATTTTTTTTTTATCAAGTATAAAAACTGAAATAATTAGATACCTAGGTAATTACATTTTATAGCTTCTATTACACATACTGGTTGTATGTGTATTGTGTAACCTTCACGTATTTAATATATATTGAAAGTATACATAATATTATTCATTATGTATTTAATAGTTTTTTTTATGATACCTAAAAAAACCAAATACTGTTTTATTGTTTTTTTAATTAATAATTTTTATTTGATACTAAATCAATGTTATAACTTTTTATTTTGGTGATAAAGTTTGTGATTGTTACTAAAGCTTTTCATTTATTTATTATTTTTTTGTATTAACATCCAATAATTTACTAATTATGTATTTTTAATCATGTTTAGACTGAACATTTTGATGAAACAATTATAAATCAAGAATATAAAACAGAAAATAATGAAACAAGTGCAGGTTAATATAATAAACAAGGCTGTGAATTTAATACATTTGCATGTTTTTTTTTTTTGCTACACTGTATAATAAAATGGATTCGGCCAAAATTTGTTTTTACTTATTTATAGTTCAAATACCAAATCTTATTTTGCTTTTCTTTGCATATTTCATGTTCCAGGGCATATAAATGCATGTTTTAATGATTTGTTTGTATAAATGCTTTTTTTTTGTAATATTTTATTAGTACAATAAAGTTAAGTATTTAACGTGTATTATTGACTATGTACTATTGAAGTCGTAATTAAATTATTTTACTGATATTAACTCGTACATAACGGATGACAAAAATCGTTAGAAAATTGTTTTTAGTTTGGCGCCATCCATTGACCAACGGGCGTTGTGCCTGTTTTTGAGTATTATTCTTATTCGCGTTGATTTTTTGTTTAATTGTAAAATTAATAAGAATGAAAGTTAAATTTTAATACATTGTTTGTTTCGCATATTTTTAAAAAATGAGAGCATATTTTGTCAGTATGCATATTTATTAGTTTTAAGTGCATTAAATTCACAGCCTTGATAATAAATTTGTCAAATTTGAATGAACTTATTTTTCTTATATTAACCAATGGCTATATTCAGTGTTAGATGACACCATTAGTAATTGTGATTTACCTGAAGGATGGGAAATAATAGATCATGATAGTGGTATGCCCGTTTACATGAATACTGAAACAAGAGTATGTTCATTTTCAAAGCCATATTATATTGGAATTCACAGTCTCAAAGTAAGAAATTATTTAAAACTTAATGGTAAAAATGTTTTTTCCATCAAACTTTTTAAAATGTTTTTTTTTTAAATTTTTTAGAATCATAATATTCCAATAGCAAATATACCTTGTTTGAATCAGAAATTAAATAATGAAATAAATATTGCATCAACGTCTACTTCAAACGGTAATATTTTCACAATGTTTTTATTGTATAAGTACCAATAGCTAGTAATTGTATGTTGTTTTTTCAGAATGTCCCGAAACATTATGCCACGAAGAGTATCGAAATTACTGTAGTAAAGTATTCAAATTCAGGAATATTAAATTTTATAAATTTAAGTAAATATTTATTATTAAAATATTATTTTTTTAGAACTGTCAATTAAGTTATTATTGTATTATTTTTCTTGTTTAGTTCATGGGTAAAACGCAGACAATATATTCGAAAACAAAAATCTGATTTAAGGATTAAAGATCTTCAAAAATCTACAATAATTCCAACTGCTTCTGATTCTGTTGGTGAGAAAAAACAAATAATTACTATAGTATTATTGTTTCTTTGTTTGCTATTTGACTTTTATAGTTTTATTCGTTTATAATTCGCTATGATAATTTAATATATATACATTTTAGTTAAAAGTGAAAATAATGCATTTAATTCTGAAGACCTACAACAATTAATTAATTTAAAAGGCAAAAGTTACATTGGTATATTGCATGAATACATTCAACGTGTACTGAAAACCTCAAGCCATTCATTTATGGTTAAAGAACTTGGTTAGTATGAATATCAAATGGTTAACATGCATAAAACTAACAATGTGTTATTATTTTTTTAAGAACAATCCAAGTATCCTTATTTATCTACCGTAGTCATAGATGGAATACAATATGGTATTGGTACTGGCTCCACCAAAAAACAAGCTAAAATAGATTCTGCAAGAGCTACTCTTCAAATATTATTACCTTCTATTAAACATTTTCAAACTGATGATTCTAATCAAGGCAAGAATGGAATTGAAGAGAATAATTATCTTGAACAATACAAAGTAAGTATTTTTAACTAGTTCAATAATAGATACTACAAAAATTATTTAATTTATTTTTATACATGTAATGTTTTAGATCTTTGACAAAATAAAGGTAACAGATTCTAGAATACCGCAAATTTGTGCTCAATCTACCGAATCCACACCTTATGAAATGTTAAAGCTTTGTGTAAAAAAGTATGATGATTTATTTAATTTAATACATTACTTTTCTTAAACATAATATATATTTTTTCAAATATTACTTTTTATTGAGTATTTATTTATTTTATAGAAGTCCATTTAACTAATGGATTTTATGTTTACTTTGTTCATTTAAGATTCTGAGCAGAGCAAAAATGTATTGATTAAATTACAAACTGCTTCAATTTAATTACAGTAAAATGATGTTTTTAATTATTTATTTATTTTTCTATCTGTGATCATTGTTTAATGCAGTAAAAATGCTTCAATCTTCAACTTTTATTTTATTAAGAAAGTGAATGTTTTTTTAATAATTTGGAGAAAGAAGAAGAAGGATCAAAAAAAAAAAATCCTCAATAGTTTTCTAAGTATTTGAAAAAAAAATGAAGGAAAACAGGATTTTAAATTGACGTGGATTTCAGATAAAATTGATTTTTTTTTTCATAATTAAAAAAATTAAAGACTATAAGTATAATAAATTTTCACCAAATGTTTATATAAACATTTTTAAAATATATTTAGCTATTTATATTTTATAGACATTTGAAATTTTTAAGTTTTGACAAAATTGGATATTTCAACAATAAATAACTTCAATTATTTTTATGTAATTTAAAAATATTTATAGGGACTTGAAACTTTTACTCATATTGTTTCATTCTACTAGACTTAATGAGATTTTCAAAATATTTAAATTTATTTTAAGCTATTTCTTAGGTATTTATACTGTATTACTAATAGTTTAATAAATCAATATAATATCTCCTCTCAAAATCGTCTATTGAATACAATGATTTATACAGCTGACCGTATACAATTTGTCCATTGATATAACACACTATTTTTTTTATTAATGCACGTTATAAGTACCTTAAAAAAAATCATCAAATAGTTTCATGGTTAATTTTAATTATTTTTTCAATATTAGTTCATAATAATTGTACCTTTTATTTGGAAAACTTTAATTCTCCTCTACTGTTTAAAAAAATAAAATGATTGTTTTGTTTTTTTTTTTATACAGAAATTTTGGTGAAGGTTCAAATCTATTGTGTGAAATGGAACAGATGCAAAGTGGATCTGATACAGACAATTTTTATCGCTGTACTATGACTATAAAAAAATATTCTGCAACAGTAATTTGTAAAGATAAACTTGGTGGTCGCCAAAAAGGAGCTCAAGCTCTGTTAAAGGTTAACTTAAAACAATAATATGTTTATATTATATTTATATTTTTGTATTATATTGTAAATTTATGTGTATTTATAGGTATTGCACCCTCACATTCATTACTTTGGTTCTTTATTGAGGCTTTATAGCCATCAACATTTTGAATACACTGAGAACAAACCAATCAGACCTAAAATTAAAACCAAAAAATATATAAGTCGTCCTGATGTTAATCTTCTCAAAACATTGAGTACAGCTATGTTAAAACTGGAAACACAAACAAATAATAATAAATAATAATTGAAAGATATGTGTTTTGTTTGAAGTTAAGAATATTATTTTTTTTTTAAATAAAATATTAATCATTTTGTTTTTAACTGTGGAGACTCTCCATAATAGACATATTTGATATGAAATAAAATGTATTGAATAATTTGTATAATTATAAATATTATTGACTATTTGTGGTAAATCTATAAAGTTTAAGAATTGTATTGGCAAAATCATTTAAATTTCCAACTTTATTTCATAACATATCTATTATTAACTAATTAATTGTACATGTTTTATGAAATATCTTGCCTATATAAATTTTACTTCCTTTATATTATACCTATTTTGTGTTGGAAGAATAATAAGTTTCTACTACTATTACTTAAATATATCATAATTATTAAGTATGCTTATTTTTAATAATATGTAACTCTTAAGTCTTAAATTAATTTTTATATTTATCTTTATTTAATAACCATTTCTCTTTTAGATTTAGAATTATTTCGTAAAATAAATTTCATCTAAGAAGACATTACACCTACGTCCTACATGTATTATCGCTATCTTATAAACGTACAACATTGCAAATTTGCATTTAGTGGAACTATTTCCATTATCTTTTAGAGAAAATTGATCTATGATTTAACTTAAAAGTAAAAGCATTACCTATTATTTCTTATTCATTTTTTATGAAATTTTCATTTTAAGCAATTGGAAAGCATTTTTATATTTGACAATTTTTTATTTTCATCAATTGCTTAAAATTATAATATTATAAAAAAAACGATTTATTTTAATATTAAAGCACACAACACAACATTGGTTCAAAGCGAATTTGTTATGTTGTACGTTTCTAAAATAAAGACAATACATCCAGGTGTAACGTCCTCTTAATATAGAATATTATAATAAGTATCATTTGAGGTATAGGTAATATGGAAAATAAATCATGTTTTAGTTAAGCCAAATATATATTGAAATAACATTTATGTTTAAATTCCATCTAATTTATTTAATTAAAAAATATGTTAATTATAGGCAATTCAAATTGTTCATAAAAAGGTAATTCATTTCGTGTGGGATAAGATCATTTTTTTGCTTTTAATGTATGTATATTTTTTTCTATTTATATATTTTACTTTGATTTATAAATAAAATTTGATAAGACTAATGCTATTTATTTTTTAAAAATTATCTTATGGTACTAAAATATATTAACGACTGATTTTATTAAAACAAAATCATTAATGATTCGGTAGGCGGGAAAAACAACCATATTTTTATCATTTTAAATTAATTCAAATTTGCTTTATAACATAATTAATATGATAAATGCCTATAAATGATTATACCTATTGCTTTTTTTGTTTACTAAACAAGCCTTGTTAGCAGTTAGCACCCGAATCATTTATTAGGGTTTCGGGTTTTGTGTGCTGGATGCGAAAGCAAAGACAAGTTTGAAAATAACTGAAGAAATCATGGCGTCAGATGTTACAACTATATTATATATTTACGTAATTATAAATTTAGGGTTTTAGAATAAGTATTGTTTTCTAAAAATGATTTAATTACCAAAAATAACCATAGTGAATCATCTATAAAACTTTTAAAAGATAAAATATTAAAACAAACCTAAGTATTCAGTGTTGTGTAACTATTTGATATTTAAAAAATGAAATAGATTTGATTGCAATTATTAAATAAAATAATTTATTAAGTTTATTGTTATAGAATTATTTTATTTATAAAATATATTATTATTCAACTATGTTATTAGTAAAAAGTTATACTTCACATCTTTGTTCAATAATATAATAATCATTATCAGAGAAATTGTATAAATTAATAACCTAGCATACCTACCTACCTACCTATTATACATTGTTTTTAAAACATGATTTAAAAATTAAAAAACAAAATTACCTATTTTATTCAACTCTATAAGTATAGAGATTGGAAAATTTAATTTAAAGCATGTAATTTTAAGAAATGTAGGTATATTGAATGTTTTCTATAGTTTTAATATAACTACTTAGAGTACATAAAATTGATATGTTATAATAATTGAAATACCTATCATAATTAATATGTATTTTAAATGTACAAACCTAAGTATTTAATACCATCCATTTTTCCAATATCTGTATAGTTATAAGTAATTTATAAAATTATTAGCTATACATAATCGTAATACGTAATTAATAGTTTTATAATTGTTTTCAAAAGATAAATTGTGTATGTTGAAGACTTGAAGACAATGTGTTTAGTTTAAGTTCTAGGAAGTAATCTAACTTAGTTAATCAGTTTTAATTCTTACATATACACCAGCCCCTAAAATATTCAAATTTTCGTACTACACACAGTCCCAAATCTAAATAAAAATAAATCAACGTTCAAAAAACTAACACTTATGCTTATGGACTTCTTTCTTCAACCAATAACACTTAACATAATTTAAATAACAATATAATATATAAATATTAAATATATTATTTCATTGCTGTGAATAAAATAAAATAATTATTAATTTACTCAAAACAAATTGATTTTAATTTACTTAAATATATTATTAACCTTTTAGTTTTATAATAATGGCCTTAAAATAGTATAGTAAAATTTTACCTACCTACAACACTGAATAGCAACAGAATTGATAAAACCAATTTCATAGATAAACCACTGAACTAAATATTATTGTGAGGTAAACCGACAAAATAGTACCTACTGGTATTCTGTTGCTATTAGAACTTGTTCAATCAATAAAATAAAACTGTTTGAGGAATAAGACAGGTAAGTATTGTATTATACTAAAATTAACATAATATTTTAGCTGGTAAAAAAAAAATATGTCATATAAGAATATAAATATATTAACAAGACTCTAAGACATATTATACATAATAATTATGTATAATATACCTATAATATATTGCATAGGAATATAGGTATTATATACTATATTGTATGTTGTATGTTGTTTTATTTAAACTAGTAATCTTTCTAAAAAAAAAAAAAAACCATTAGTAAGTTACCAAATACAAATGACATTTATAATGATTAATGACATTACAAAATCGTTGTTACAAATTAACAATGTTGGAATTACATTTCCATCCAATGGTTGCTCAATGACGTCTACAGCATCTTCAACGGCTGGGTTATCTTCTACAGCAAGGATGGCATTTTACTGTGGATACATAATTGGTACTTCTTCATCAGAACCTAATAATATATTATTATTTAATCAAACATCAAAAATGTATTAATGGTAACTAGAGCCACTATGACCTTAATATTATGTACATTTAAACATTAATTTTTTTTTCATATTCACTTTTGAGTTACATTGTTACTTAAAATGTTTATCAATACATCCATACATATATAGATATCTATGGGCAGGGGTTTAAGAGTCTCATGGCAATGAATATTGAAAATTTTAATTTAAATTTAAAAACAAGTAATATGATCCCTTAATTAATTACATTTTACATATTACAAGACAAAATTATTAGTATGAGTAGTTCTCAACTCTAATAATGTTATACCAAAATTACATACATAATTTTTTTGGGAGACTTAAAAATATGTGATCTAGGGCAAGTGCCCTCAATGCCCACTATTTTTATGAGTATTTTTTTTATTATATAAAAAATTACTGTACACATTTGTAACTAGAATTTTATGATACAGTAAAAATATATGGAGGATTTATACTCCTTTTCTAACCCTTTATATTTTAAAACTGTTTTCTATAGGCACATACTTTGAGTTTCATTTTCCCAGCTCAGTTCTTGTTCAAAATAAGAGTCAGTGGCATGAGAACATTGAATGAGGAACTCTTTCACTGTTATTGCACCAGTCGTTAGAAGCGCAGTGGAATTTTTTATTCTCACTGAATTTAAAATATATTTAAATTTAGTGGACCTTGTTGTTGGCACACCCCTAGCTAGTTGTCCTACAATGATGTGCTGCTTGGTAGTAATGTTGTTCAGATTTTCTATATTATCAAAACATTTTTATTAGTGATTTAACATAAAAACAAACACATAGTACCTAATACATTAATACAAATTAATGAATTATGATAAAATTGAATGTAAATTACTAAAATACTACAATTACCAAGTTTTAACATTTTATTACATAACTTTTATTACTAAACTAGAAATGTCCACAGGTTGGATGCAGTATCTAAAAAGTCTGTTTTAAGGACGAATAAAAACTTTCCACGTTATTGTTGGTATGGCGTGGTTGACCATGTACAGTAAAACATTCAGATCCCTTCCTAATAATCCAAAAGCTATTTAAAAATAAAGGTAATATATTTTGTTCTTCATTTTATCATTTTTCAATTATGTATTTGTTGTATTTTACCTAGAAAAATATGTAAAAAAACCTTGGAAGCTGAACATTATTAGTTTGAGCATACATTTTTATGTCTTCAAAACCCGTTTCTATTTTAGTTCTAGTAATAGTGCTAAAGCCATTTTCACACACATTTTTGCTGCCATGTTCACTTTTACATAACGTGCGTAACCCAACTTTTTAATGTTTTTCTGTAGACTCTAAAAATATTTATAAAAATTCAATTTTTAGACTTATTTTTTTTTTCTAAACAATGAATTTATACAAATTGCAGTGTTAAAAAATGTGTGTGTGTAACTGCAATACATTTTAAATGTAATATCATATCCTTCATGGCTATGTGACTTCCGCTAACTTAATTGCTGTACCTTTGCAATACACATTTGGAGTAGCACATACATAATAACTGCAAATATTAATAAATTTATATTGTAATTACTAATTAAATAGTGGTTTTAAATTTTATCCATTTAATGTGAATTTAAAATGTCTTGCCGTTTTCCATCACGTGTAGTTTTAGTACAAATGTAATGGAATCCTTCGTGGTCCATTATACTCATGTATAATAATAATAAAAAATTTAAATTAAGTACAGCATAGTTCAATAAAAACACCAATTTAAATTAAGTACAACTCAGTTCATTAAAAACACAAATATTAAACAGTGATGAATGATTATCAATTATTTGTTGTAATTTTTTTATTACTTTTCTAAAAATATCTACATATTTAAAAATAATATTTTTTGTGTATTTTGAGAGGTTATTAAAATGATACTGTAATCACAATTTAATTATAACCAATAAAAATGAGTTGATTATGTACATTTAAATATTAATTATTTTTATATTTATAATAATTATAGAATAAGTACTTTTTTACATACAAGCTTGATTCAGTGATCAGTCTACTTATTAATGACTTACAAGCAGTCTACTCATAAGGGGAGGTACTTATACACAATATACATATCAATAAGTTCTCTGTTGAAATTTATGTTTTTTAAGCCAAGATTATATACCCTAGTAATAACATCTATAAACATTATAGTTTTAACAATTGAAATGTGTTATACATTAAACATATATTTCTAATTATATTAAAGCACACAAGTATTATTGAGACCTCTAATGTGACCATAATGCATAGTGTACAATTTCAATTGGTATTCTCGTTTCAAAATTAAAAAATTAGAACAAATTCAAATAAATACGATTATAATATTATATGACTTATATTTTATTTGTATTATTAACTAGCAAGAAGTTACTATTTTCACATTTAAATTTTTGTATTTCATTAATTCTTAATCCATTCAACACTCGAGAGGTTCAATTTAAACAACAAGATTAGCAAGATTTAAGGTAATATATCTATTTTTAACAATATGTACTCTACGCATAGTCATGTATACTCATTTTTTTTACATAAAAGGAAAACTCTTATTCACACCCCGAATTAAATTTACACGTTAATAAATATATGTATAAAGTAATGAGCTAAAAATATCAATATATATACTATATATTCATTTTCATATACTAATATTAAAATAGAACTATGAGTATATACCTTATTTTTAACTCATTACAGATCACAAAGTAAATAAAAATTAATCTAACATGCGATGTGTAATAAAAAAAAATACATAAATAATCTTAACAATTTTTTTCACAAATTTATCCTATCATTAATAATTAAAAAATATTTCCCAAAAAAATGATTATTTCTATAATTGATTACAGAAATAAAATCCAAAATTCATTGGAAATGATTTTACACTATTAGACTATGAGGGGGACATGAAGAATTAAAATTAAAAATGTTTAATCAAAACATGAACATTCTAACATTCAATCTTTTTTGTTATATTTTTAATCAGTGAATTGAACTATTGAGATGGTTTACAAAATTATTTCTATCTATATTTGTTTTATAATGTCCTCAAGCTAATGTATCAATATGCCATTTTCCAAAATAAATCTTTTATCATCATAAGCACTTGCTTTTTTTTGTTCTAAAGTAAAAATATCATGTTTCTTTGTTCTAAATAACTTTTGAGTAACATATAATGTACAAATAATGATAATTTATTAAAACAATATACCTGTATGATATACTTGTTGAACGAATTAACTAAATGTACAGCAACACGTGGAATCCATCGCCGCTGACAAAAAAAAATAGGTAAAATTGACACGATTTTTTGATCATTGAAATGTAGCTGCATTGTACACATCAAGTCCAATGTAATATTATGATTAAACAGCATCTTTGAACCTAAAAGAAAAAAAAGAAAATAATAGAGTTATGATAATTATATTTTATCGGAAGGGTCTATTAACTTACGTGGTGTCACGATAAAGAAATGTTTTGCACTGACGAGCCTTCATCGGACTATCGGAGTGCGCACTAACGAGTAACGACGGCTGTGTGGACATGACAAACATGCTGCTGAATACCCCACTCGACGAGCAACCAGTTTGCTGTTGAGAACTCGCACTTCTTGTCATGCATACTTCAACAGCTCACACATTCCTCAGTCCTGACGACCTTCGAACCTTGGGCAAATCTATTTATATCCGCAATGGTTTATGGTTGACGCGGTAGGGAATGTTGGATATACGCGTTGCTCGCAACATGATCAGTACAATATTGTGTATCAAACGAGTGATGATTCCTCTGCGAATAAACGAACAATTAGAAATTTCTGTGTATCTACATATTATATACTCACCCTTCGGACCCCGATAACACAATAAACTTTTATATTTCAACGTTTTTTTAAAATCCTCGTCTAAAATACAACAAAACTGTACTTCTGCCGTGAATATTTTGATTGTGATGCATATTACAGAGTATTTATAAGCTGTAACATGTAACATAAGTGTATCTAGTGGCAGATTTAGGGGAGGGGGTGCTTGGGAGCTAAAGCACTCACCGTTCCACGTATTTTTATTAAAAATTACTTATAATTCGTCAATTAAAAAAAAATAATATATGTTAAATCGTTTATAATTTTTATATTGCTTAATTATGTTTAAGTACCACATTATTAATTTTTTTCCCCCAAAATTGTACATAATAAGTACTTTAGGACTATTATTATTAACAAAATAGCACGCAGTGTAGATACATATAGTACATATACGTCATTACGGGGTAGTAGGGGATAGCAATTTCTATTTCACTATTTGTATTGTGGTCGCAAACCTATACTATACGGGTCTAGGACAATTGGTCCCCGTCATAATTTTATACTCGAACAATTAGTCCCCGGCTTAAAAATTAAATACAAAATATTTTTTATCATTAAACATTCTTTAAAATGTATTTTCAATAATATAATACCTTTAGAATATACCTAATAACAGTTATTTGTTTTAAAAAAAAATAAAAATAAGCATAATAATATAATAATAAATTAATAAATAATATTATTATAGTCGAATAAAAAAATAATTTAAGTATAACATAATAATTACAATTTATGAAAATTTCGAAAGCCTACACAAATAATTCAAAAGATCATCTTTTGAAAAGTTATTATTAAAATTATTACAAATAGAAACAATGTTTTTTTTCTTGTCGCTTAAAGGTTTCAAAAAATTATTTAAAAAAAACACCATCACTATTTTTTGTCAACGATATCATTGTTGTTGAATTAATTATTTGTATCAATTCAATAAAATTATAAATATTTGGAAGTTTAATTCTAACAATATTTTTAAATTTATTATTAAATGCTACAGATTTTGTTATTAAAAATACATAATTTGTTTAAATTTTATATTACTTCAAAGCTTAAAAATTGAATGCAAGGTTATTCTAAAGTATTGTATTATTGAAAAATAATTTTAAAGAACGTTTAATGATAAAAAAATATTTTGTATTTAACTTTTGGGCCGGGGACTAATATTGTCCGAGTATAAAATTATGACGGGGACCAATTGTCCGCATACCATACTATACCTAGGTACCTACATTTACAAGTTGTACTAACGTTTGATTTAAACCAACAAAGTTTATACACAAGCGAGAGTAATAATGATAAATAAATGAAAATTTAGCACACTGGACCGACACTATTTAGTATTTACAATTAATACAGAGCGATTATATTGAATTAACAATATGCGTATTACAAAATTGAATAGGTACCTATTTGTTTATATTATTTCCTATACAAACTATTATCTTGATATTGTTTTATTAGTTCTGATTCATGTAGACAATGAGTTCTAGCAGGAAGTTAGTTTTAGTACGAAGTTACAATTTATAAAATAATTAAGAAAAGTAGTTAGGTGTGTACTTACCGAAAATGCACCTGTACAACTTCACTGTTGAGTGTTGAACTTTAATGATCTACGTCAACACGTGCGTCGTAGTTAGGTAGATGGGTTGAAATTCAAACACTTTTACACGGAGACGGTAGAATAGAATAAAGAATATAGTAAGTATAAAAAAAAAAAATAGTAACTGTACAACTGTAGTCTGTACGTAGGCATGTGTATATCATCGTGTATGTCGTGTGACTGACGACTGTGTGATCGCCAATCGACGAACGTCGCGTGATGGATCAAACGATAATATACCGCGGCAGTGCGGCGTACGGCGGGGGGCATATGGTCGTTGTATGGTTTCCCGAAAATCGGCTCATCAACAACAACAGATTTCTATATTTATAACAGAAAACGTAATAATACACTAAACAATATAATATCATATTGTATAATATTAAACTGTCATCTCCATACGACTGAATGTTGAATATTTGTATTGGAATATATACTAATATTATAATTTGTTCGACTTCGTGGCTAATAATATACTCCTACATTTAAATAAAACAAATGTAGTACAAATCGCTTTTAAGTATTAACCTAGTTAATTGTGTATCATCTCGATCACATAGGACACGCCTTTGATACACTGACACAAACGCAATGCAAAACACTGTTTTAAAAACAATTAAATAAAATCACAAGGTACCTGGCCGCAGTGGCGGATTTAACGAGGAAAAAATGGACATTTGCCGCCTGGGCCCCTACACGAAAAGGCAGGCCCCCCCGTACCCAGTGTCCCGCGGTGCCCAGTCCTCACTTATTTTCATTTCAACAAAAATTATCAAATATAATTAGTTATTTCTTAAGTTTTTGAAGTTTTGGATTATAACACATCACGTAATAATTGGGAAAACAATAATACTGTGTAATATATTCGTACTCGTACGTATTGCCTATGTACAGTAAAATCCACACGCCGGCATCATTATAACTATTTTTATTTATATTGTTTCATTGCCTAACTAGTTTAATAGTTTTTTAAGATCTGAGAGAAGGTGGGGGTAAAGTTCTCCACGAGTTAGTATTCACGACAATTCAAAATTATTGGGCCCTTTATATAATATGCCGCTAATCGCTATATATGCAGCGAACTATATGTTTCGAATGAGTTGTCGAAGTACGCATAAATATAAAAGTAAAAAGTTATATAGAGCAAAAGGTGGTGGGTAACGATAAATAATTTTTTCCTCCTCCCTAATTAAATTTTAGTACAGCATCACAGAACATTTTATAAATTTATGTTTAATTTTTAATTACACATCAATACTTGTCTTTCGACGATATATCATTCGATATTGTATATTTTTTTCAATTTTTATTAATAATACAAATTAGGTAAGTACACAATAAAAAAACCTTTTGTTAACATAGGTATAGGTTCAATATAATAAAATATAGCTATGAATTAAGATAAACATAATAATACGAGTATATAATAATATAAAATCTTATATAATAAAACGCTAAAAATATAAATATAAATACATATTATTATTATTATTACTATTATTGTAATTAATATCTTAATTCATGCTATGTAGTCATAATCATGAATACATTTAGTTAGCAACTGTTTGTTTGTACATTTTTATTTCGCATTAGTGTTTATTGATAACTTTTATGCAAATAGAATTTTTTCGATTTTATTAATCTGATTACTAATATTATAGTCGCTTGCATTCTCTGCATAACATTTTTGAAAATGAACAAAAACGTGATAAGCTATACAGGTTAACTAATATGTGCTAATGTTTACGTTTTGAGTCTTAAGATCTAATATGTATACCTTAATTCTAATTTTTTATTATTTCACTTATTAAGAATGCTGCAGCAAATTGGAAAAAATCGCGTCTAAACGAAGAATTTATGGATCTGAGTCGGCTCTCAGGCTTCTTAAAAAAGTAATGAAACATGAAATTTCCTATAACAACATATGAAACAAGTTAAACTGCTAGATACCTACGTTCTATTTACTAATTACTAGTTTGCTGAAAGCACAAATTCATATAGTTGCGATAGAAGCTGCGTGGAGTGTCTATAATTTATAAAGTATACTTATGTAACAAATACTAGGTAAATAGAAGATAAGTATATATAAAAATATGTCATCGCGCTATTTGGTTTTTCTCTAGATATGGACATATAGCCCACGCAAAACATAGACAAAGCGAGTTCATGGAAAATATATTTTTTTTATATTTTTAATTAATCCCAGAATAAAATCACCCATAGTGAAAATAATAATGAAGAATATAATAAATAATAATATTATATAAACAACTACAAATACAATCAAGTAAAATGTTAAGACAACTTTTATTCAATCATTTTTAATAGACGATTTTGCTCTAGTATTACTTAAAAATCATGAAAAATAGTAATATTATGTGGATGTGTTACGTTATTATTATATTTCGTGCGGGTCTGAGGGACAAAACAAATATTACGCTGAAATTCTCATAAAATAACATTAAAAGCTAAAAATAAACAAAAAGATATTAGTTATGCAATTTTTTTATGAATACTGTGCCATCATAAAAAGGATTTCATTCATACATATTACACAAAACAATATTTATCATGATTTAAGTAGATTTAAAAGTGCCTAATAAAATATATTTTACAAAATATTTATAAATAATAGATATCAAATCAAATGGGTAGCAAATAAGGGGAAGTTTCTCTTATTCCTCCCTGGGTTCATTACTAACTATTTACACATTATACAAGTCAAACTATTCATACAAAAATAATAAGTAATATATTTTTATTTTAAATTTATGTACTCAAAAATTAATATTATCAATTATACTAATTGTAACCCTCCATAATACTAATACAGCTATGGTATTTTAAAATCATATTTCAAAAAATATTTATTGGTAATAAAACTTCTTCTGATGCCCCGACGATGACTACACTATAGGTTGTTTGTATACTGCAATATCTTGTACTTATATAGGTAAAATAATATTGTTTGGTTGATATTTCAGTAGAGTTAAACAATTTAAATAAAAAAATCTATTTAAAATACACAAATAAATAATGACTAATGACTACTGGTAAGACTTATGAGTAGTAAATGCACTTATATAATACATAATATACTATATAGTCTTTAAGGATAATTTTCTGTAACATAACAAAAATCACAACGGTCAATTAGTAGAACTGGTTTATTAAAAAAAAAATAGCCGTTTTTATTGTGGTCATCCAGTAAATTCTGAAGTTATATATACACAGTGATTGTTTTATTCAGTCAAAATAAAACAATATTTTTATCATTATTTATTGATCCGAAATTTATATAATATAGTCCTTCGCAATAAAATTACTTTAAATAAATACGCCAAAAACAAGCATATGATATGGTCTTTACGTTTGCAACAAAAAAATAAAAATACAATATTGTTATAATTGGGTGATATTATCATCTATTAATAAAAAATAAATGACTTTAAAAAATGTTAACTATTGATAATTCATAAATTAGATTTTATTTATAGTAATATTAAATTTAACTGTGTCGAGAGTTGGCGAGTTGATTTCCTATATATTATTTTTGATGCTATATAGCTTCGATTTTGGGACTGTAATATCAATGTACCTAAATTGTTTATAGCAATTTTGTGTTTAAGTACTACTTTTATTAATTAGATTAGTGCCTAATATCAGTTGTTAAAGTATAATATATTACCGTAACCATCTTAAACTACTCATAAAATATTAATTCTAGGAATCCAAACTCGATGTATCTAATGAAAATCTTCTCAAAGAAACAAAACAAAAATTGAAAAAAATGCCGTTTATTTGTGCCAGTAGCGCTAACAAAAGTTATAATATGGGTGTAAACATACAAACAACTTTGTCCATGATAAAGGTAAGTATTAATAGTTATAACTATAAATACTAATATGTTATAACTTACAATAAATATAACCTATTAATAGTATTAATATATTATTACAAATAGTGTTTAAAACAGCTCGTGGTAAAATTTTAATATTTTGAGTATTGTAAAATAATAAATAATCAATGTTTTTTTTCAACTTTAACGCATATTGCATACTTTAATAATTATAATAAAAATTACTTATTATTTATAAGATGAAAATGTAATTTTAAATAGAAAAAAAAGGTCCATATTATAGGTTTTTAATATGAGAATATTTGTTCATTAAATACATTTTTCTGAATTTATCGTTTATTGATATTAAAAATGTAGGTGACCAAATCATAAATCAGCCCCCCCCCTTCCGACTAAGTCTGGCCATGATCTATTAAATTATTCGATCAATGGCTATTTCCTTCACTCACCTTGCAGCGTCTAAGAATAATAGTTTATGATTATTATTTAGCTGTTTATTGTTTTATAAGTAATATTTTTTAAGTTAAGTTTATTTATAAAAAATAATAAATACCATTATGAAAATTCAGCAATTCCCTGGTCAAAGTTATGATGATCTGGATTCGATAAATGCATCTACTAACTTTATCATTGAAACAAAATCGAACAAAAACAGCAAAACGAGCTTAATATCACATCAATCTTCTGATGGTCAAATTTGCCCAGTTATTTCTGAAGAAAAATTTATAATCCAAGAGGACAATACCGATAATTCTTTTAAGCTAAACCCGTGGGCAGTGAAACAAACCGATACTATTAAAAATCATTCTGAGGTAACTTATAGTAGGTAATAAATTAATAAATAATATTGTGCTGCAACTGCAGTCCGTGGGCGGAGCTTAAGTTCTTTTAACTTAGGTGTACATTGAAAAATACCTGTATTTTGTAGTTTTGTACCATAATATTATGGGTGTATATAAATTGCACCAATTTTCAGGTAGTCAATATTTAAGGGTCATATTAATATCATGCAGATTCTACTGGTTCATTTTTTGACCTATAAACATAAATTTAAACTCTATCGACACTAAATTAATTTAAAAGCCAACAACAATATTATAATGAAAAAATTCATGTAAAATTATATTCAAGTATATACAATAAAAAATTAATTAGGTAATTAAAACTAAATTTATCAGTTTTTATTTAGTATAATTGGAAAAATTTATTATTACGACTAATATACTTTATCAAAAAAAAAAAGTTTTAAAAAACGTCGATTCAATAAGTATAAAAATAATGTCAGTGAAGTTAACATAGGTATATTTTACAAATCAAAAGTTAGTTCCAGTAGAATTTACATACAAAAAAAGAACAATCGTACAATTGTTTGCGATCGCCTAAATCTAGGCAGATAAACAATATTAATTAATTCAGCATCTTATAAGCTTAATTATTTTTCTATAAGATAAATTAATAAAATTTATTATGAAAAGGGAGAGGAGAATGGCTCACTCTGACAGCCTGTTGTATTAGTGGTAAAATCAAGGAAAATAAAAACATTATACATTTCATCATTAATTAGAATTTTAGAAAACCTTTTTTACCCTTTTATAGAAATCATAACTGTCGTCCGTCTAATTGATATAAATACCTACCCCTTCTGGCTTTTAATTACAAAATGTATAAAAATCAATATCGACGCTAAAATTAACGATAAATATACAAATATGTAATAGGTGTTCATTTTATGTTGAAATTCGTTAAATATCCTCGAAATTATAAATAATATAATCTTAAAATTGTCATCGTTTATATATTTTATCACAAATACTTGAAATACCTAAAATCTGTATGAAATGTATGAAATGTGGATGTAAGTGTGTGTTTCAAATATTGCAAAGTACACGATAAACGAATAATTGCTCATTATAATAACTAAATAATTATTTTAAATTAGTGCGATCAACAAAAAAGTTCTTGTTCTTGTCCGAATCGTTCCATGGACAGTTACCATAAAGTAATGGCTCCTTTTATGATTCATTTGAAACGTAAACATAAATCAATAGAAGCTCCTCAAAACCCTTACACTAAAGCAAAAGTCGTACAATACTACGAATTATTGTCCAAACACATGCAAGAGCTTAAGCTAACTATAGGCGCAATGGACAACGAACTTCGAACATTAACAGAGTAAAAATGTTTTGGATTAATTATCTATAATTAGTAACTACTATATGTCTATATAGTATATTGACAGTATATAGTAAGTATGGTCTGTTGAAAAACTAGTGTTTAAGTATTAGTTTATGATACTTTCGTGATACGGCATTTTAGGAACATACTACCTATTACCTATACAATAATGGTTTCGTTTGAGCTAGACTGCGATTTGGAAGGGGAACAATACGAGTATTTATAATTTTGTCATAAGAATATTTATAGAAAAACTAAACTACTTTGCCAGGCTACACTTTGTATGTTATTATAATATTAATTATTATTTTTTAATTGGCGTTTCTTAATAATTTATTTTGGAAGAATCTGTGTCAATTTAGAGCAGTCATTTTCAGCCATGACGTTCCAACGAACGATAATACAATGCATAAGAGCATACGACAGCCAGCGCATCATCTTAACTAAAATTTACTGAATTGTCTAAATGAATTAAAAATAATAAATATAATAAAATACTAAATTGAAATCATGTTAAAAATATAACTATTGCTTAGTAAACATTATATTCTAATGTATATCACTTATTAAAATTAGAACTATGGTCTATTCATCCTTGTAAGTAGGTATTCATAAGTAGGTGTTCGGTTTTCAAAATATTCGCATATATGTAAAACACTTTTTTCAAAACCAAAAAAATAGTGTTAATTGTTTTAAATAATTTGGTGACAAGACATTTATTTGTATTTACGGCAGTATTACGAGTCTTTTACATTATATCATAAAAGTATTATTTGCAAGACGTCAGTCAAGATTGGTTAGGTTCAACACTTATTTAATGTCAAAACTAGTGTGTACCTACTACCTACTTACTATATAATGAATGTACTCTTCCTGTGCAATGTTGATTTTCGCCCAAATTACCGCCAAATTATTTTATTTTTATTTCGTCTGTCCTATCTGCAATGACTAATTGATAGGTATTATACTAAATTATAATATACTAACTAGTTATATATCTGATTATCTCGATTATCTAGTTAGGTACCTGGGTAATAACACTATTATTTATTAACACTATGTTATAGTATAAACGGATATTCTTTCGATTATGTATAAATATATGATTAAATATAAAATTTGTTGCACTGAATCGAAGCGCACAAAAATGTTGCATGCGCTTAATCGTTGTTCGCTATAATTAACACGCCCAATTAAAGAGGACGTTATACCCGCATATGTTGTCTGTCTTACTAATGTAGATCATAGCAAATTTTCGTTCAGCAGAACACATTTTGTGATGTTAGCTTTAATATTTAAGTAAATTTACCTATTATCAAATTTAAAGGTAAGAATATTATCTAGGGCATCTCATATGTTTTTATTAATATCTTAATTTTAAATTAGCTATAGTTATATAAAATATTAAAACTTTAAAATGCTCGTATCTTGCTTAGAAATTAAAATACCAATAAAAGCCCATCATGCGATGCTCTAGATAACATTATTACCTTTAAGTTTGATAATAGGTAAATTGACTCTAATATTAAAGCTAACATCACAAAATGTGTTCTGCTGAACGAAAATTTGCTATGATCTACATTAGTCAAACAGACAACACATGCGGATACTTATAACGTCCTCTTAACGTGCGCTGATAGATTACCGGTGCAATATTGACGATACACATTTTTGTAAGGTGATTTGAATTTGCACCAAAATTGACTCAAAATATATACAACATTTGCACCATATTTTTTAAAATGCGTTTGTAATTTGCACCAAAATAAGGATATGTAATTTTCACCGTCTTCAGGTAGTAAGAAATAGGAATTGTAATTTGCACCAAAATTAAAATCGATTATTTTTTTTGAGAGTATCTCGATAGTACCAACTTACAAGTTTCTATATCCTAATATAAATTTAGCTTAGTTTTTATTTATAAAATAGCTGAGC
Organism: Rhopalosiphum padi; assembly: GCF_020882245.1. Lineage (NCBI taxonomy): Eukaryota > Metazoa > Arthropoda > Insecta > Hemiptera > Aphididae > Rhopalosiphum > Rhopalosiphum padi. The sequence goes on along the minus strand of NC_083599.1, from coordinate 3,322,884 downwards.
TTATACACACATTGTTGTAAGTTTATATAAAATCGTATAATTATGAAAAAAAAAAAAGTTAGCTTATTAAAACAATTATGCGTAAAATTGAAAAAAACAAATGTAAGTATACAATATAGATTTCGATAAAGATGTCTATAATCCTAATATATATATATAACTTTAGCTTAGTTTTAATTTATAAAATAACTGAGCTTATACACGTAATGTTGTAAATATATACAAAATCGTATAATAATTATGAATATAAAAAAAAATCATTCGTGTCCATCTAGTCTTGACGTCAACGGGGATATCGAGGAATAATCGAATATTTCAAAATTGAATATTCAATAATCGAACAAAATATAATCATTTTGGTGCAAATTACAAATTCTATTTTTGACTACCTGAGGGTAGTGCATATTACATATCTTTAATTTGGTGCAAATTACAAACTCCCAATTTATCGTGTGGTGCCACCACTTCACTCCGTTATTCGAACAAATTTGATTTGAATAAAAAGCAACGACTTTACACGCATGTTATTATAATGTTCGCTAATAATTATGCTTTCTCTATGCTAGTCGCTCACCGCAGACATTTCCGATCATTCGTTCGTATCAACATTGTATTTTTTTAAAAATGGGAAAGACGCTCTTCTGTACAATTGTAAATTTCGAATGTACCTAGTCACTTTGTACATCATAGTAGCTAAGTATTATAGATTGCAGTGACCTACGTCCTCAGCACACATCAAAATGGTTCTAAATATTATGCATTTTCTTAATTACCTATAAATATAAACAATCGAAACAGTTACGCACCGTTACCGCAAGTCAAAATTACCTTATTACAATCTCTTTTTCTATCTTAGTTATAGTGCCTACGTTAATCAACCAACTTATAGTCAACTAATTTACTATATTTAAAACTTTTTAAGTTACTTTAATACATTATTTATTTATTTTTTTTACCAACTTTCCCAGACTAGATTTATAATACGTTTCAATCATCGTGCTTAATATATCATTAAGTACCTACTAAATAAATAATATAGGTATTATTACATATGTCATTAGAAAATACAATAAGCTATACGATCAACATATTCGGGATCAAAACAAAAATCTCATACCGATATTACTTGATACTGAAGACCAAATTAACGCATTACAATCCAAAGTAGGAGATGCTATTGACGTGTACAAAGAAGTAAATAAATTTAAAAAAAAAAACAAATTTCGTCAAACCTATAAAATTATGTATTTTTAAATACATACGTTTATTTTAGGCGGCTTTTGTGAATACAGACGAACTATCGAATTCATCATCGAGTCTTTTGGCCGATATTAAAGCAAACGAAGATCCGAGACCTAAGGAAACGACAACTATACATTTATCCAAAGTTTTACGGAGAGTTCAGTCCTTACAAGAAAAACTCAAGACCGGCCATTTCCTTCACGGTTGTGGTGACCAGGCGGAATAACTGTGTACACATATTTTATGGCCATCATTAAAACTATAATTTCTAATATTACAGGACACAATCGATTAACGATATATAGAGTTAAGTGGCAATGATAGGGCTAATAGGGCATGCATATTACCTTACCTATTACATTTTAAGTTATAAAAGTTGTCATGCTATAATAATACATATATTATATTTAATAACAATATCAAGATAACTGAACTTGTACATCACTACCAGACACCTGCAGATATTCATATATTTTTTGTCAATATTATACGTCATTAGTGATTATACCATCTAATATGTATACGTATTTCTCCCTTTGTTAAGTTCTTATTAATTATCGATATTCAATACTACGTTATTTTAATCAAACGTGTGATCACTCAATGGTTGAACGCTTGAAAAAATTAAGATCTCCCAATACAAAATATAACATAATATTCCCAATTTAATTAAAAATTAATATCTATCAACTTCAAACTTTCATTCTGTAGGCATGGACACATGATGGTATATTATTATGTATTATTAATAATTATTATTATTGCATGTTTTAGAAATATATTTGAACATACTATATTATACTTGTAGATTTATTATAAATTACGATAAAAAAAAGTTTGAACCTTTGAACAATAAGATCATTTTTACTAAATAGAAAAACATTTTTAAAAAAATATTTCTAATTGTATTGTTAATTTGTCGATCAAACAGTAGTAGTAAAATATTCTAAATCTATTTTCACCATAAATATATTATATATAAAAAAAACATTATTCCTCATTAAGTGATCACTTAAATAGTTATGTATATATTAAATTTCCAATATTAAATATACATTTACTATTAAGTAATATAATACCTATTTAATATTAACACAGTCAAACTTATGTATTATGTCAGTTAATATACTCCCAGAGGCATTATTCTAGTTAGTAAAGTAAGTAGAAAGTTGGTAAGGTTAGCTTACAATCAAATTAGATTTTGTTTGTCTTTTTTATGTCTTTTGACATAAATCTAGATATAGTTAGATTTTACTATACTGGAAACGTACGTGAAGTTGGCACCCCAAAGCTTGTTTGTACCACCGTAAAAATGAGCTGAAAATTTTTTTTTATCAACGTCGCAAATTGGTTGCAAAAAAATAAAACTGATTTGGAACCGATATGACAAAGTCGAAGTGCCAATTGCTCGAACTTATACTGGAAGGTTATACAAATTGCATTAAGTCTAGATGATCTAAAGATTAAAATTATATGGATCACGATACCATCATATACGTTTAAGATTTAACTTAATGATCGTATCCCGTTTTGCCGTTGTTTCGTTTTGAAAAAGCCGAATAACATTGGTTCCCGTTTAAACTTACAATGATGCTAATGCTCGAATTATAGTTTCCGCTTTTTAACACATTTCCCTTTTCTATTTTATAGGTTTAGGACCGTCAATTTAAAAAGAAAATATCTAGGAATGATTAAAAGTGTGCTTTAGCGATCGTTGAAATGGAAATCAGCCAGTCTACATCACTTATATAAAATAATAACAACAATATTTATATGTTAAAATTATAATTCATTAATTAACTGAATAAAAATTAAATTCATCCTATAGTGAAATATTGAATTTTTTTTTATACAAATATTGATAATAATTATTTATTAATTAATAATAAATATATAGTCCACAAGTTGTAGCTTTAATCATTAATATTAATTATTAATATTTAATGCAAAATTGAATATCTTGGTTGACAAAATATGACAATACTCGAGAAATTTCTATATTTTAGGGTCTTGTTTTCGTCTATTTATAGCACTTGTTTTTTTTTTCCATAAAAAATATATAATTAATTAATTCTTTATAAGCTTTTGGTAAATTATAAATTTATAAATGGAATGATAAATGTTCGTAAAAATAAAATTTATTTAAAAAAGAAAGACAAAATATTTTATTTAAATATTAAAATAATTACATAAAATATTTCAAAATTTTATATTTCATTCAATTTTCATACTCTATATATTTTATAATATACCTATACAAAATATAAGGAACAACACTCATTATTTCAAAATCTATTAATGTTTTTGAAAATATTTATTTACATAATTTTTACAATCGAAATAAAACAATATTTTTTTAAATATTTTTTATCGTTTTAATTTTAAGTTTTTACTTTTTTGAATGTCAACATACTTTTTAAATTTCGTATACAGGATATTGTAAAACAGGATATTTTCATAGTATTTTTTTTTTCATAAAACCTAAAATTCGGACCAATAGTTTTTGAGTTATAAGTTATAACTAATAAATATTTAAAGTTAAGGTGAGTGGAGTGAAGTGGTACGGGGGTATTTTATATATGATACCGTATTTTTGTGTTTTATAAATTTAATCACAAACCATTCCAATATAATGTTTATATTGAAATGTATGTCATCCTTCGACAACAATCATGACAATTATGTGTGATATTTATTGTTTATGGTGTCACATTCCATAGCTACTACAAATTGATACTACCTACGCGTATTTTAATCTATGCGTATAATATGTTATTCGTTATACAATCATTTATACTTAAAAAATATTTTTATACTATTCAAAATTAGAGAAATCTAACTATAATGCTATGGCTACGAAGTCTTTGTAGACTCTATAAATGTATTAAATAACGTACTTGACTGACAACCTACATTTTTTAATGTTAAAATTAAAACATTTATTAGTATTCAATACAATATAAGACTTAACACTTTAACCAGTAACTCTACGTACCTAAATGCTTTGATCTTTCATATGATACCTATAAAATGAGTAATACATATTTCATATTTTATTTGCGTACGAGTATAATAGCATTTGTAGTTTACTCTCAATTTACAGGATATATTATTTTGACAAATAGATAACTTAATTAATAAGCTAAATAAATTAAATTGTGAAAAATAATGTATAAATTATTAATTAATATATGTGCTTCTAAATAATTATAATACTTTTTTAGAGTGTGATTAGTGTATAATAGATACCTAAGTAATCTATTAAATGAATATTGTAGCCAATTTAAAATGCTTAATCAAGTATAAAGTAACTATAATAACTATATACTATTCATTAATTGAAAATTGTGTATAATTATATTTTAGTTTTTGGAAATCGTGCGGTACATTTTTATTAACTCGACAATTGCTAGTTACCTAGTGCGCACATGCATAGAAAATAATATGTAACAAACGGGTATTGTGAACAAACAATACGATCGATAAACTGAGTATTGACGGATAAAATTAATAGTTATTACAACGTACGATGCTTTTCCGATTTGATATATTATAATAAAGACGGTCAACAACTGATATGTAGTAATTATTTTAGCCTAACTACAGGTCAAAATATAAATTCTGTATCAATCATCTACATCAAATAAGTGATTGGTAAACTATACATACTGGGACACATTATGGCCTATACTTATTAATTATTAATTACCATTACTGATTATAATGAACAACCATAGTAATTTTACACAAATATTCAAAATATGATGTCAATTAGTCAACGCAACACACTTATGACTTTTAAGTAAAAAATATTTATTTGAAAAGAAAAATGCAATTGTTGCTAAAGGATACTGGATAACTGCAGTATAATAACTAATAACACCCGTAAACACGCTTATGTTATTATGTCCATTTGATTTATAATGATATGATGATTGACAGTGATTTTTTTGCAATGTATACCCTATATATTTATAGACTTTTTTCAACATACGGCTGAATTGTGTCTCCCATATTTATTTTTATATCGAACATAAAATCGTGAATAGTATAGTAAAAGTATTTTTCTTCGTGTATTCAACAGAAATACTATTATATTTTAATATTCAGTCGTATACTGCCAGTCCATCTACCTGTCCTACCGCTCCTGCCCAGTATGAGTTTATGTATGTAATAGGCTCGGCTAAAAGAGCTATTATGCTTCCATTGTGAGTTTGTGTTTAAAATGTTATCAGATAATATTATCGTTGTTATGAGAAATGACTAATGAGATCATTATCGCTACGGGTTTAGTTCACCGCGTATACATACTATACATATAGACATAGTACCTACATAGACAGTATAGGCACATAGTACGTACTCGCCATTTATTTATTTAAAATCTAAAAAAGACACTCACGGGATCGTTGAAAATGTATTTGTTACAGAAACGGTTAAATGGCCTAAAATGTATGCCAGTTTATAGAAATATTTAATTACAGCAGAATTTTAGACTAACTATAGCAAAAAAAAAAGGAAAAACAAGATTTGTTAATTAATTTATTATTTATTTTATTTGTACATTTAATGATGTAGCATTTTATGTACAGAAATTTTGACTTTATGGAGTATTGGAGTTGATAATCTTCTATATTGTGTTTAAAGTGAATTTTGAATCAATTCAAATGTTATTCGTTGTTCCTCATTTGTTCATATATATTTTACTACCAAAGTAAAAAGTTTTGGAGGATAAGGGATTTTTCAATTTACTCCTCCCATTAAGCTTTTTTTTTATCCCTCCCCCCTTTTAGAAATCATGTCTACGCCAGTACGCCACTGCTCCTACCTTGTGGTTATACGCCTGGCGGCGCCGTACGAGGCGCTGTGTGACGCTATGACAGTCGAATCAACGCTAAATAATAATAATAATAATAATACTCGACAATAATAAATTGTCGATTCCTTTCAAAAAGGTTTACAACTCGAAAATAAAACGTAGTGGAGTATATATTGTTGTGAATTGTGTTCATTCCATACACGAATATAATTTCAAGTCGGCCTTCGACTGAAAGCATATATTTGCGTATATTTGTACGGTGCGGACCTTCTTCAAAATTGTATTATCGTCGTCGTCGTGTATACAAAAACTAATATAATGGATAAATGTATATAATATATAATAAGACACGATATAAATCACAATGATAATAATTTATTCCGAAACCGGTTACAACGTTCGGGGACGGTTTTTATATTATACACCTGCCACGATTTGATAATAATAATAATAATATTACTCGGCAATAATAAATTGTCGATTCCTTTTAAAAAGTTCTACAACTCGAAAATAAAACGTAGTGGCGTAAATTGTTGTGAATCCACACACATAGGCGTGCGCAGACCTGAATTTCGGGGGTGTCTACAATTTTTTCAGGCGCTTTTCTTAATTTGAGCCCTCTCTTAACAAGACACGTAGGTACATATTTTAATTAATTATAATGCACGAATACATATTACATTATATCACATATTATTAATTAGTGGTATTTCTAGTACCAAGTAATATAATATTTCATTAGATAGTCGGATCTAAAATTTATTTCCAAGATAATTGCAATATTTATTTATTATTTTTACTTATGTAGTCAATAACATCTAGCTGTTATAATCATAATGAGTTTTATCACACAAATTTAAAATATTTTACGTTGTATTATTTTTTTTAAACGACATAATTTTTAGAAAAAATAGTAAATACCATTTTTATTCTAGTAACATTAGTTAAAATACGGACCCCCATATATTATATGCTATAATAGGACTTCAATTGTAGGGCCTCGATTACATGTCGGGGGTGTCCAGGCACACGCGGGACCCCTCGTGCGCACGCCTATGTCGCATACACGAATATAATTTCAAGTCGGCCTTCGACTGAAATCATTTTTAAACATTATATCATGTAGTAAATATTCGAATAATGTACGTATGTCGTATAATGATATGTACAATATTATTTCGACTCAAACTGCTACGGTGCAGATACCTTCTTCAAAACTGTATTATCGTCGTCGTCGTCGTCGTCGTGTATACGAAAACTAATATAATGGATAAATGTATATAATATATTATAGTAAGACACGATATGAATCGTGGACAATGGACGGCATTAATGTTGTCGGACAAGAAAAGGAACATCTGCCGCGAACTCGCACTTGGCGTCGGTCGTTTCCACGAAAACCAAAAGGGTTGGGATGTACTGTCAGGTCCAGACGACGATTAATCTTTGAATCTCCTACAGAACAATGTGCGTGCAGTGGGGTACACGCACGTTTTCGTGTATTTTTCTCCGCCTTTTATGCTCACAATGGTGGTAATAATTTATACCGAAACCGGCGACAACGTTCGGCGACGGTTTTTGAATATACGACACCTACCACGATTGTATATCTTACACGTATGCGGAGGATACACTTCACACTCTCTCTATACATTGTTATATGTACAATGTACATGTATATACTACAAAAACTCGGGTGGGTTATTATTAAAAGGACGCCACCCTCGTTGATTCACGATTCCACATCACGCACGACTCCACACAAAATGAATTTGCGACGTTGCCGATTGTATTTTCAAAAATAATTGTAGACATCGAAATGTTTTACAAAAGAATTCAAGCTCCTCCGAATAGTCTACGACATTTTTATCACAAGTAGAGTCATTTTCACTAATTTTTTCTATTTTTTTTGTTATATTTATTTTATTTTAGCATTTAAAAGCCAATACTTATATATTATCATTAACCTTTGAATGAATTGAAATTAACTTTTTTTTGTTTTTGTATACTTTATTTATAATTATTTGTTTTATTGGGTATATTAAATAATTCGTTTATTTTTATTACAATCAAATTTGATAAAAGTTATGATTACAATTAGGTATATATTTTTTTGTTGCCATAACCGGTAATGTAGCAAACATGTTTATGCGACATCGTGTTACATTCTTGTCAGATGAAAAAAAAATCTTTTGTATTACTAAAATGTGCTGAATTGGGTAGGCAAAAAGGTATATTGTGCGGAATCATACGGGTGTCACCGGCATGGCGACATTTAATATTTTCTCTGTCTATCGCGCATATAATATCGGAACAAAGACACTCCGTATTTTCACGATTGCGACTCACTGGTTTATTTTAGGGCAAGAGCACCTATTAAATATATTTTATAAAGAAGAATTCAAGAATATTTCCTGAATATCGGAATAACTTTATTCCTATATTATGCGCCAGATGGACAAAGAAAACAATAGTTGATGTCGTGACGGTCCCTTTAATTCGATTTACTAGCGCATATACCTTACCATCGCTCGTTATTGCTAACATACAATTAGAAAACCGCATTCATACAGTCATATACAGTCCACACGCTCCTACACCCCGCTAGCATATTATTACAGTCTTACAGAAACGATTTGTAAATGCCTGAAACAAGGCACACGTATATAAAAATAAATTTCGGTTTTCGGGGGGGAGGTTACAAAATTTAGCAATACAAATTGTGCCGCAGTATAATAAAACAATTTTTTCCTCGTTACTCGAAAATATTTCGGGGTGAAGGAGTGAACCCCAACCCCCTCCCCGCTATATACGTACCTGTCTGAAACTAAATATGTTATGTACACGACACAAAGCGCATATAAAACCGCGCCAAACCCCTAGTCCTTGTTTGGACTATTGAAATCTGGTGAACAATAAACACAGGTGGAGTGAAAAGACGAAGGGGGCTAGATGACCTAAGCCTTGACTTCGATCGCGGAAACAGCGACGCTAAACAGCCGATAGATCCCACCTTGCTGATGTATATATTATGTTATTGTACCGATAATGGCTGTGATGTCGGTGTCTACGCCCAAGCGTACAATCGATATATTATGCCAATGACATAATAATAATAATAATAATAATGATAAAAAAAAACTTACGATGTGTCGTCATGTACGGTTTGTTATAATAATTATATTGTGCATAAATAATTTAAACGAACATCACAGAAACAATGATAGAATGCTGCTGTTGCATAAAACAATAACAATAGCTAGTAATTAGTAACAAGAGTACGCACACAGTGAATTTTGAACAAAAAAAGTATAAAAATCAAAGACCGACGAAAAATGTAGGTATGTGGCTTTTTGTCGCGTGGCTTTATGTCGGTTTTTAATGGTTTTTTGTCGGGTGGATTTTTGTCGATTGGCTTTGTTAGGTGTAACCCGTATATCGTGTGTTTCGCACGAGGGAATATTATGATAAATAATAATAATAATAATAATAATATGACCAAGATAGGGCACTTTTCAACTACAGTAAATAGTAATTCAATTACCTATTTATGTATTTTGTAATTTATAATTAATCACTTTTTTTCGAGTTAATTGCCCATTCCTGTCTCCATATATCTGATGACGAGAGCAGTTTTTTAATATGTATGTCACTGAAACGTAGCAACGCTTCTGCTTCTACAGATTCCTCCAAAAATAGTTTAGAATTATAAATATCACAATTTTTTCATGGTAAATAATTATTTATTCATTAAAATACTAATTTTTGTTATTCAGCACCGGTAGAGATTGTTTTTTTTTTGTTGACTTTTTAAACTTCACCAACTCGTTCTTGTTTACCTGACCAACAATTTGAAAAACTTGTATTTTTAAAAGGTAACCAAAATTACCAAAATAATGTTTTTGTCATTTAATTTGTTCACTTTTTTATAATAATTAATAATATAATTAAATACACAAATAAAGTATAAATTATATAATGTATTATGTATAAAATAAAATATTATTTTTTAATGTTATTTGTAATTATAAGTAACTGAATTATGTAGTTTGTAATTAATAAATTAATTAATATTCTACAGCCATGTAAATAGTAATTTGTAATTAATTACAGTGATTTTAAGAAATTTTTAGTTTGTAATTAATTACTTTTTTTTGAGTAATTTGCCCATCCTTAACTGGCCTGACAGACATTTTTGCCACTAACAATCACAATTTGTATAATTTAATATAGTTCAAAAATATTATTCATGGAAATACTATTATCTATTTAATAATAGACTCTATTATAATATATTATATTATTATATATTTTTACGTATACAACAATATTTTCAAAACATTTAGATTAGTTTCAAATGGGTGTGTTATGAAACATCGACATCTAAAATGTCAACAGTTGAAATAACAAAAAGTACAGAATGTTAATATCTATAGCATAAAATATCGATCAACGTTATAATTTCTATAAATCAAATTGCAGATAATTATTTTTTCAATAAAAATTATTAAAAATTAGGCAATTGTTGTTAGAAAAAAATTTAATCTACCTATTTACACCGTTATACATAATATAAATATTAAAAATATAATAAATGCAATGTTTTCAACAAAAAATAAATCAACCAACTATAATACTTATAGTAAAATACATTTCTTTAATAGTAATATCAAAAACATATTATCATGAAATTTACTTAGTAATAGAGGCTGATAAACCCGAATAATGACCAATTAAAAGTCTATACATTATAATATCTTAACCAAATGAATATTCTATTGGGCAGTGACATACTTAGACTTGAATTTTTTATTTTTTAAGTGAGAGGTTAATTTTTAAATAAACAATTTGGATGACCAATTGGTATTTTTTCAAAAGTATAATTACATTACTTGGGTCATTAGTATAATTAACAAAATATTGATGCATTTTAATTGAAATAACTGACAGTTTGCAATTCCTTCAAGTTAAGTAAATTTTGGATGTTTAATTTTTTGCTGCTATTTAAAATATTTACTGAATATTCTTATTATCAATGCTATTTTTAAAAATTATTTTAGTGTTTATTGCATTTCAATATGCTATTTACAACAAAAATATTATGAAACATTTTACAAAGAAATATACATAGTGAATATATTGCATGTATATATATTGTGTTATATTTAGATAAAAATATACTTACCAACAATATTTATTAATATTTAATAGATACATAAACATAAAAAAATGTATTTTGTGTTTGATAAAATTAATAGGAAAATGTCATTCAAAACAATATTTTATCTTATCTAATTATAAAAATGTAAGATAAAGTTGTTAATCAAAAAAAGATGCTTACATTTAACTTAATTAAAAATTATAAAACATTACAAATGTATAAAAACAATAATCATATTATTAAGTTTAAATTCAGTACAAATTTAGTTATATAACTTAAAAATGACATTTAGCAATATGAATTCAAAAAATATTAACAAAATAACTAGTCTTCGTGATTATTGTCCCACTTGAATGGTGGTGCATACCCAATTAAATATTTAAGACTTAAATATACAATACGCAAGACAAATAATACACCTATCCAAAAGCCAATGTTGTTAAATACATAAGTTAATATCAACAAAAATAAAATCCAAAAAAGATTAAAGTATGATGCCATCCACCGGAAACTAATTGTGGGTGGAAGAATTTTAGGTGTTCTAACACGCTTTCCAGATCCATCATTTCTAGGCTCGTAGGAAAATATCTTCATTGGTTTTCTTATTAATGCTTGACGTAGAATACCCGCAAGAATGGAATTTGTAGTTGATAAATGTAGTATATGTGAATTACACTGAAAATATAGTTAATTATTAATTAATTTAATAATCTTTTAAATGTATTAGTACAATATGTGAAATCCTAATGGCACATGCAAAATATATTATGATTAAATATTAATTTAAATGTATATACTGTATAGAATATACAGTAGAAACCTACAAATACAGTATTGCACTTGTCCAATTAATTTTGTTATTTTTTTACTGTTCTTTATTGTGAGTACAGTACCTACTGTGCTCTTTACTGTTATCGTTTTAGTTTACCTTCGGTCAGCGTACATATAGGTTAGTGTTTTGGATTCGAGTAACACTATTCTTATAAAAATATGGTGATCAAATTAGTCGACGAAAAAGCAAACATTAATAGATACATATTTTACATAACATATTATAAAATAACTAGTGTTCTTCATAGTAGATAAATTTTTTTTAAACTATACATTTTTTTTTTTATAATAAATAAAACCAATTAGTTAATTAACACATTTCATCTTGACCCAAAAGTGCTCCTAAAAATTGGCTACAACTATACAATCTGTCTAAAAATATATTAAAACTGAATAAAAATCGACTAAGTTAGAGTTAAAATTTCAATTTATGATAACCATAAATTTAGTGTCAATTTGTAATAATTCAAAAAATTAATTAATTTACATTTCAATATAAAATATCTATTTCACCTGACAAAACTTATACACACCTAATTAAAGTTTTTATTCCCATTTTTTAATTTTAAGTTAATTTCAAAATAATTAAAATACTTAAAAAAAATAGGTAACCAGTTACGCTAATCAGTATGCAATAAGACACAGCTATTCTTATTTCTATTAAAATAAAAACATTAATTTGATATGTATGTAGTATTTTCAGACTTAAATAAATACTTTATTATTGAAATACAAAATAATTAATTTTTTTTAATTATTACGAATTGACATACAAAATACTGGTTATCAAAAATTTAAATTTTTTAATCTTAACTGAAAGCTTCACTAATAAATCAAATCAAAGATTGATTAAATCATGCAATTTGTATTTTACTTGGATAACATAACTATTAAGTATTATTCTTAGAAATTAAAAAACCTAATTGGCACTAACTTGGTCAATTTCTATTCAATTTTAATATATATTTTTTTAAACTGTTTTAAAAAATAAAATTAAAAAATAGCTAACTTGAAAATTTAAAAAACTTAATTGTATAACATTTTTTTAATAATTTTTGAACTTTAAAAAATAAAAATTGAATCTTATGCCATTCAATCAGAATTTTCAATTTATTACCAGGGTTCAGAATATAGCATTTGTATCTTTATCATAGATGTAGTAAATTAGTAAAACATAGCAGTGATATAAAAATACGTTTTATAATACAGAGAATTCAAATATACAATTTTTTTTGTTATATTGACGCATATTCAACAATTTTTATCAAGTTATGGATAATCTGATAATATAATAATTCAAAATGTATTAATTAAAATGTTGAATGATTAATTACAAACATTTGTTTTGAGCCTAGTAATACTATTGACTATAAATACTAGTATTTATAATCAATGGTAATACTATTTGAGTAGCTATCTGTCACAGGAATGTTGCATATTAACGTGATCTATGAATACTCAAAAAAAATAATTTAAAACTATCAATAACAATGTAGCTATCCGAGTTGGTTTATTAAAAGTATTTAAGTATGCTTGCATAACATCTGTTGACGTGGAACATTTATTTAGTTTAAATCATACTTAAGACATTTAAGTAATAGACCACAATCAGTAAAATTAACAAAAATATTAATGATTTTTAAAAACTAAGATACACTATACCAAAAAGGACTCTTAGTTCCTATTCTTGTGATAAATGTAAATAACTTGCTTAAATTAAACATAAATAAAAAAAAATTAGCTTTTGCAGACAATACTGTTTTGTTTTTTGAAGGTCAGAATTGGAATGAAGTAGAAACAAATCAAAATGTAGAGCTATTGATAGTAGTTAATAAATGATATATAAAAAATAGTTAATCTATCAATAATAATAAATCTGTATTTATTCTATTTTCCTTAAATAAAATAAATTTACCTAAAGAAATAATTTCTTTTTGAAGTTACACTTAAATAAATTTTTACATGAAAATATTCGAAATGTTTCCATGTTTTTAAGGTACTGCAAAATATTTTAGGTATTAAAATAATTAGAATAATATACCTAGCAATCTATTTTAACTTATGGCTTAATTATAAGGAGATCAGAAAATTTTAGTTAGAATTATGTTAAAAAAATATTATAATAACAACTATAAAACAGATAACTTATTTAAAATTCTCAAGGTTTTCTCACTTAATCAAATTATATAATACAATAATATACATATATACTATATGTCGATTATAAAAATAAATCTAACTTCAAACACCATAATAGGGAAAATACAAAAAGTATTTAGTATTCCAAATAAACCTAATATTACATAGATGGAAAATTGTTATGTCAATAAAGGAATAAAGTTATTCAATGAATTACGATAAAATCTTACAATTTTATTTGCAATTATTTCTCTAACAGTTCCATTACTATGTTATTACTATTTATTTTCTCTACTTAATTTTTTTATGAATGTCTAATTTTGATTTTTAAGTATTGCTTAAATATTCATTAACTATTGTTTAATAAGTTACACAACATGAAATTGTGAACTTCTCGCTTCTCACATAAGCTTTCATTAAAGGGAGTAGGTATCGAACAATATATTAATTATTGTTATCTTGTAAAATGTTTTAGGTAATATTATTGTTTTTGATCTCAATCTCAAATAAATGAAAATAAAATTCTAGCTGATAGGTAGTATGGGAGCAGTAGCTTTACTGCTTGAAAACGTTCAAAAACATGCATAAAAATAGAAATTGTATTAATTGTATTAACAACAACACATTTTTAGTAAATATTTATCTATCATAATTCAATGGTGACAAGTCAAAAGGGCCTAGCGACACGACTTATTGGATGGGAAAATATATTTTACATCTATTGGGCATGCGCAAAAACAGCTATAACCATTATAATGATGAAAATTTGAATTTTAAGTTTGTGGTCTAAGCAACATTTTTATATTTTGCTTTCTCTAATAAAGGGTCCAAGTCTAAACGACAAAAATAGGGAACAAAAGACATTGGCGCTATTTTTTGGGGGACAAGCGACGATAATGGGCAATGTGCTCGTACCCGAATTTTTCAGACGTTTATATTATATTGTGATAGGAATGATAAGATTGTAGTACAACCGACATCGATAATCATTAACGAAAAAATTATTGAAAAACCATGTTCAAATTGCTGTATGCACATAAATTATAATCGAAAGCTAATTAAAAATATTAATACACAATAAGAACACATACAAACAAAAGAAAAGTATTCCATAAAAAAATGCCCTATTCTTACTGTAAAAATTATTGCCTATCGAAAAAAAAAAAATTTAAATCACCAATAAAAGTTTTTTGGCTCTCCCGAAAACTATGAATTATGTCGCTTAGACCTTTTAGCCTTGTCACCATCAATATTATTTTTATTTACAGTAGAAGCCGCTCATTAGGAACACGGATAATAATTGATACAATCGCGTTATTGGAACAAAATGTTCCGAGACGGACCGGCCATATATTAGAACATTGAAAATAAATCGGATTATTGAAACATCACATCGATTATTTGAAACAATTAAACGAATGTCATTTGACATACCCAGCGATAACCAATGTACTTAAATCTTATATTTTCTGTCGTTACGTTTATTTTTACTGTACTTTATCATAAGTACAGTACCTATACATATAAGAATACTATTTCTGTACGTATCGTTTGTAGTTCAGATTCGGTTTACATACGTAAAGGCGATTAGTGTTTCGTTTAATACTGTTGATGAAGAAGAAAACAGCGAGGCACCCCTGGCACCCTCATCAAACAAGGAAATTGTAGAAGCTCTAAGTGTCCTCAGGAGAGCCGTGCAGCACCGTGTGGATGAAATAGGTTTTGAGCAGCATTACTCGTATATAAATATGGTCATGGAGTTACTCGACACAATAAAACAAATTTTGTGAGACACATATTTTAAATAATATAGTAAAATATATACATTTCTACTTTTTTAAATTATATAATAAACATACATAGTCACCTTGGTCCCAAAGTGTTACTAATAAGCGGCTTTACTGTATTTTTTTATTTAATACGGGCCTTAGCCAAAGTACAAAATATCAAATTAAACATAATATAAGGACAATACAAAAATGTGTAGTAGATATGACAATTGAAATAGAAAAGGTAATAAGACAAAAGAAAAGAATTACATATCATAACTCAAAAACTAAAAGACGGATCCTCGTTAGCTATACGCATCATCCTATTCAATGGTTTGTTACGGGAATAATCTGTCATAAACAGTAGAATAGTGAAAGGATAGAATAAGCAGACCTGGACATAGGGAATTTTAAAGTTGACCTTGGAAAGTAGTTCAGGGCAGTCGATCAACCCATTGATAAGTTTAATTAGGAAGACCTTGGTAATATGTCTATCGGCTAAAGACTGTAAACCTAATCTTTTTAATATTACATCATAAACATAAGGTCTATGTTCTATTTTTAATAGATATGCAGCAAAACTCATAAACTTGTATATTATTTATAAATATACATATTTTTTCAGAACACTCAAAAACTAATTTTTAAGAAATTTGATTTATAAATTTATAATAATTAATTAATTAATTTAAAATTATTATCAATAATAACATAATTTCCAATAATAATAAAAAAAAAAAATTTTCATATCTAATAAATTCTTTTTGTTGATTATTTTTCAAATGTTTTTTTTTTTGTTCACTTTTATTGTATATTTTTAAGTTTATTGGGTGATATATAAGCATATATTTTAGTGTTTTTAAGTGCTATGAGCCCTAAACCTTGCTTATTACTGTAAAAAAACCACATTTAAATATATATTGATTTTTTTTATGAAGATACTAAGGTGATATATAACTTTTGGGGCAACTGTATATAGTATACTTATACCCAATTAAAAAAAAAAAAATCATATATTTTTATTGTAGGAAAAAATATGAATTATTCAACAAAATAATATTTCTAAATATTAAGAGATTATTTTAAATAATTTATGAAAGCATATTAATATATTTCTCAAAAAAATGTCATCAATTTTTTTTATCTATACAGCCTACAAAAAAAGAAATTGTTAAAATAATTAAGGAATAAATAAATAAAAATTATATTTTTTTAATAAGTTTTAACAAATAAATTGTTAAATAAATTACAAATTGTATTACAGTCAAGTCGTGATACTATGAAAAACTTGACAACTCAAATTTATTTTTTCTCTAAGAATATAAATTATATATTAAATACTATAAATTCAATTAGATATCTTGAAGCAATTTTTTATCTACCTTCAATTTCGAGTTATCGCGACTTAACTGAATTATTAAATATTATAATCTATTTTCTATACCCAATATAAATTATCTTATTTTAGAGCTGGTATTTTATGTAGTCAATGGTATTTAAGAGAATGTCATACCGCATGTGCTGTGTCCACTTTAAAAATATACACCATAGCAAATTTTTTTGGCAGAATATAAACCAGTTTTTGTGTAGATAGATTTTATATTAGTGAATAACCACTTTAAACTTCTAGATAAAAATTATCTGTGTTAATCGTAAAGTTTTATAAGGAAGTTTTGAGTATTTTTAAATTTCTAATTAGGTCTATACCTTAGGTTCCAATCTTTAACTTTTAAAATAGACTATATTGGTTACATGTATGGTAAATTTAACAACACATAATTAGTTCTGTTAAACACACAAATTTTCAATATGTACATATTTTGTAATTCATATAGGCGTGAAATTCTCTTAATAAAAATAAAACAAATAAAACCTACAAGTTTTAAATTTAACTCAAAACAATAAACTACTTACATATAACTCCACAGTATTTCTTAAGAACTTGCTTAAATTAACAAGAAAATAGTTTTCATATGATAAAGCATCCAAATAATCCGGGTCGATCTCCCATTCTTTTGCATGAATTACAGGTCTAAAAGGTAAATTCATTGTATTCTGAAAATAAAAATAAATTAATATCATAAGTAATAGAAAACAAAATATTAATTTCACTTACACGTTCAAAAGACTGAAGAAGTGAATGACTTTTATTGAAGATACTAGAAGTAGAGTTATTTCCACTTACACCAGAAATAGACCACGCTGAAAAATCAGCCATCATTGGTGTAGTTGTAACATTAACATTCTAAAATATTAAAAATCAACTATGAATAATTTTTTTTTTAAGAAATTAATAAATATATGATAATATACTCACAATAATTTGCTCCAAGAACATTACCGATGATTTTAAATTAGTTTGAATATCTGTCCATTCATTAAGAGTATAGTCCGACATTTTATTTTTTCTAGGTGTTAATATTAATTCCAACATTGATGAATTATTTCTACCTACATTGTCTTCTTGACAACGACATAATTCTACAGCAACGTGATCCAGTGATTTTTGTAGTTTCAAATAAAATAGTTTATACTGAAAATAAAAAAAATGTATTGTTACCATAATTATTAATTTTAATAAGTTAAAATTAAAAATAATTATTTACTTCATGATTACGTTCTTCTGAAAACATCAGTTCATATTTAAATGATGGACCTTCGGCCTCAACCAAACATTCAGTCAATAGTGTATTCCATTTTTTATGTTGTAGTTGGTTGCTCACATATAAATGTTCTATATCAAGTACCATTTTCAATAAATATGGGTGGGTAAAAACCTAATATAATAAATATAATAACATAATTATTAAAATAATAAAATATAAACCCATGCGGATCTTATATATAATAAGTATATTTTTTTATTGAAGTATTCATTATTAAATTAGTAAATAACTAAAATTTATATAATTCACTTTTAACATCCGATAAACCATAATTGAATATCTTGGTGAACACACATCAATACATATGAATCTTTTTATAGCAAGATGAAATAATCTGGTGTAACACAGTAAATTTCTGATGACAAAAATTCTCCATCTATCATTCATTTCTATATCTGTGATAGAACATTGTCTGAACAAAAAAAAAAAAAGAATGTGATTACATTTAAATGTAAAAAAGAAAAATGTAGTTTTAATTTATTACTGTTTAGATAATTCATCGTAACGCCAAGGTTGAATATAACAAAGCCAATTCTCAAGTAAAAGACGAAATGAAAAATCCTGTGGCCAATGAACCATATAATATGATAAATACTGATAGATTTGTATACCATGACGAGCCATCAATATTCTGAAAAAGTGTTTAATATATATTACCTATTAACTAATAACACAAAAATGACCTTACAGTTTTAAATTGTCTACTGGCAAATATTTAGCACAGTTTGAATATAAATGTAAATGTTTTATGAAACATCTTATTAGCTTTGTTAAATCGATGCATGGTACCTGGAAATATAAAAAAAATAAAAGTTGTAAAAAAAACATTAATAATGACATTGATTTTATAATAGATAGATATCCCGTACTCCCGTTCAATAAAAATATTCAGTAATTAAATATTAAGCAACACTATAATAGCATACATTTATAAAATATCAATATCATGATTTTAAATGCTATCATATATTATAAAATCAATAGTAGCGGTAATAATCCAATAATAACTATTAATAATATATAAAAGAATTAAAATACATTTTTTTTTAAATACATAAGAGTATACCACACCTTAACGATGTTTAATCCCTATTGTACTAATATACAACATAACAACTTTAGGATTAGTAAAACCAATTTTGTATATCACGGATACAAACGAAAACCTCTCATCTAAATTTTCATAAATTTTTTTTTCTATTAGATGCACTGTATTTTTGTGCATATTTTGATATCATAATATCATATTGTTTCCCGGAAATTTCATAAGATATCATACAAAAACAAATGCTATATTATCAATATAAAAATGTCACAGTTTTTTTGCTGTTCCTGAACAATTTGATAAAAGTGACTTATGAAGATTTCATCCATAGCTGACGATATTCAGCTTTATTATTAAAACTAGTGTTATCAAATTTGAAAGTTAGAATATGATCTAAGCTCTAAGGCAACGATCAGAAACTGGTGGACTGAGTGACCAACTGGTAAATTATTGTCAACATTTTTTTTTATAGTTTAATGAAATTTTGTTATTGGTCACACCCAACTGTGATTAATTTTTCAATTATAATAAAAAATCACAGACTTCAATAACATACATAATAGATAGTATATTATGATTTACAAATTAAAAAATATTGAAAGATTTCTAATAATAGTTTTATCAAATAGGACAATTGTGATTGAATATTTCTATTTTATAATAGTTATTTATTGTTTTATTTTTATAAATAAAAATATATTAAGGAAATTTAATAAATAAATAAATATAGGTAATTAAGGACCTTCACTTAAATAAAGGTATCTTAATTATTCATTATGTATTTATAGTTTAAGATGAAATAAATGTACTAGCCAGTGGTGAGTGGTGGTGCCTAAGTATATTAAAATATGAACATGGCGTTTCCATCATAATTTCTGCCGAGTTAAGCAAGTGGTGAGCATTTTAAATTTATATAATATAGATAAATACAGAAAATGCTGCATACTTACATTTGTAAATAAATTATAATTTAACCAGATGTCAGCAAAAAAAAATGCTACTACTTCACTACGCCATGTTGCTTCTGATGTCAACATCCAGGATGAACTTAGGATTTTATCAGTTAATAAATCATTCGAAGCAATATCTTTTTTTATGAAATTCAATAATTTACTAAAATAAAAACATATAATAAATTAAAATTATAATATTTGGTCAAGCAAGAACAGTATAAGTAAATGAACATTTTTTTAAAAATGAAAAATGAAATTTGGTATTTAACATTGCTTTAAACATACCTTGTAGTTGTATTTTGTTTTTGGTTAGAAATTGGCGATAGAACATTGAACTGTATTTGAGGTAAAATCATAGAAGCTGAATTATCTAATGGCAAAAAAAATGTAAGATACTCTATGCACAACAATTTGTACACGGATTGTTGATTAGAATCATTATTGTCATTATAAATATCATCAAAGGTCAACTTTAATCCATAAATGGCAAAATGAAACATATAGTATTCAAAAGAATCTAATGCTTAAGTTAAAGAATAATTTGAATACAAATGAAAAAAAATAATGATTATTTTATACGCAACACAAAAAGCATTTATATACCACAAAATGCTAATAAGTAATAACAAACAGCAAAAACCTTTCAAATGTGTTTAAAAGTATTTTTATTGTATAATATGTACACTACAAGTGCATATTATAAATCATTATTATGTATCTTTGCAATCAATATTTTATAAAAAGGATACTCAAGTTTAATCCAATGGGTGAATTTGAATCAGCATGGTACAAAAACCGTGAACCATAATAAGATTGTCCAAATGCTTTATCAATTTTTTGTCTAAGCTCAATCTGAAATATATTTTAGTAATTATTAAATCCAGATATATTTTAATACTTAGATATATAATAAATAAGTAAACTTACTGGTAAATCAGAAAAATAAATATTAAATTTTAGCAAATTATTAGACAGCAACTTATAGCATAATTTAAAAATATGGCCACTACTAGATAAAAAGTGATACACGCTATCTGGTTCTCGGCAAATGTATTTTTGATCATCATATATCTGTAATAATAAATTATTGTTAATAATAGTAAACCTGACATGTCACAGTATCAAAATATTGTCAATCTATAAATATAAGATGTTCATTTTTATCTTACTAATAATTGCTAAAGAGAAATTTCACTACATAATAAAATATCATACACTAAGTAAGTGCTATTATTTTAAAAACTTCACACTGAATACTTATTTTTAACTCGCCAAGTACAATAATAAACATAATTGTTTATATAAAAAGCATCACTAGCTTTTTTTAGAAAAAAAAGAATATCTAATCAAAATTATAAATGTGCTGTATGTTTGTACTAATAATTTTGTTATATTTGTTAAATAACTTAATACATTTATCCAACAGAATTAAAGAATAGATCGTGGAGCAGCAACCACTAAAAGAATATTTTAATACTAGGTATATGAATGATAATATTAAATTGAAAAAAAGATTACTTCACTTTTAGAATGTAAAATAATATTAATTACACTAAAATTTAAAGTCACTTAATAAAAGTCACACGATTGAACCAAAATTATTTTTTATTTTTTTAATGTTCAATAGTAAAAAAATTAATTATACCTATCAATAAAATATGTAAGAAAATTTTTTTAAAAAAATTACATACTCTTGTCTTGAGTTTATCTAATGCCCATCCTTTATCGGAGCCCCGTCCAAAAATTTCAAATATAATTTCTACATAGATATTGTATAAATCTCTTTCGTCCGCATCGTCAATATAGCTCGTGATCACTCGGATTCGCTCGATCAGTGAATAACAGGAGTTGTTCGGGTCTACAGAGGCTAATAATGTTGACGACAGAGCTGTTAAATAAACATAAATATTAAAAATGAGGTTTACAAGATAATGATTCACGATGTACTTACTGGTACTGGTCACCGGTGGGTAACAGAACAGCGGAGAATGCATGATTTTGTAGACTGCTCTCAAACAACGAAACACATTCAAGTTGAACGAATTTGTGTAATCCGCTTCGTACTCACACGAGACAACTTACTCAAAGGTACAGTTCGCCAATAATTTCTATAACTATAATTATTATTAAGTGTCAGACAACCAATGATTCGAAATGGAACGCGTTACGCTGTTACGCGATGCACAAAAACATGATAAAATATTTTATTATATTGTTAATTAGACACATTTTTCATTTTTCAAACCGTTAGTGAAACGTTATCAACGAAACGCCAGTACGTCCTATCACTTATCACAGAATAAACGGTCGGGCAGGCCAGGCGACTTTAATACGAAAGCGATGTTTATAACCACAAAATGTCTTCGTTTACAATTATTACTACAGTTGTGCAGTTATCAAACTATCAAATTATTCTCCGCGAGATAATTATTGTTATCATTCAATAATAATACATGAATTATTGACATGATAATATTATTATAATAATTTTTTACAATCGGTGTTTGATTAATTAACAATATTATTACAAATTGAATATAATAATCCTATAACAATGAGTTATAATATGGTTTACTGTACGTGTGTTCTCGTACACGCTAAATAAAAACAATTCAACTACAGTTCTATACATCCACTTCATCAGTGTAATATCTAATAAATTATTGATATTTCCCATGTCCGTGGTACTCCTCGTAGTAATTAATACTAGTAACTATCCTAACATATCAGATACTATTATGTTAATAGATTTATTTTCTTTCTTACTTTTTAAGAGTAAACATATGTTTTAATAGGGAGGAGCGAGACGCTGACAAATCATAAGTAGTCAGTGTAAGACAGCAATATCGAAAAGCAATAGTTAATAATTGAAATACAATCCACCTTATAGAATATATTACTAAATATTCTAGGTACATAAAAAATAATACGTAACTTATCACCAGATTAGCATCTAAATAGTAAATGTACAACACCCAAAAGATTTTTATAGGAATTGTGTATAGACATATTACATTCAAACTTTAAAATACTAATTATATAACTGTCAGTTAGTATAACACAGCAGTTGGTAACACAAATTACTTAGATATTATAAAAAATCAACTTATGAAAGTTAATTATTGTTGGATAAATTACGAATTCCAATTAAATCATTAATAAAAAATGTATTTTATTTTATTTTATTATTTATTCTTCAAGAAGATAATGGGCTCCACTGAACATGTTCGTGTATTTTATAACATTTAAGAACTAGTTAATAGTATAAAAGTAGGTCTTTAATTAGATTATAGATTGCTAAAATTGTATTCAATGCCCTTTTTTTTTGTAAAACTATAAGTTCAAATAGAACTTTGTAGAAATAGAATGGAACAATAATCCAATATTCACGTATTTAACATACATTTGTAATAATATTGTTATTAGTTACTTTGACTATTTAGTCTTCTATAAACAGTAGTAATTTTTTAGCAATATTTCTTTACCACCTTTTCTTATATATGATAGTAAATTATAATAGAAAAAATAAAACAGTTATAACAAATTATACGTTCAACATTTAAATTACCTAAATAAAACATCATAATACACATGATATGACGTTATACATTTTTTTTTATTTAAATTTATTATATATATATAAATATATATATTTTTAATAGTCGTTGTTAGTTAAATCAATAAAGTCTCCATAAAATGCTGTAATTGAGTTCAGCTTTTGGTTGATGATATTCTGTTGTATTTCCACTTTCCCTAAAAATCTTGCTAACCATAAACACTGAAAAGCAATAACAAAAAAATATGATAATTGAAAAACTTTGAACCTAAACTATAACCTACTTCTAATATATTAGTGGTTTTGGGCATATGAAATGCAATATTTGGTGCAATATTTTTAACAATATCAAAAATAGCAAAACCACCAAATTTATAATTCTTGCACATGGACGTAATACTAAAGCTCTTATCAAACAAATATTCTGGACCACCCCAAGGAGGTGACATGCATATAACATCAGCTCTTAACATTGAAAAAATTTCAAAGAAATTTCCAACAATAAATTCAATTTTATCAGCTACGCCATATATCTTGGCATTGTGTTGTGCTAGTTTTATTTTAAATGGATCTATATCAATGGCTATAACTAAAACAAATAATTTCTATCAAAACCTACATAATAATTTACTTTTAAAATAAATTAATACGTAACAATACCTAATTTACTAGTAAATGCTAATTGAATTATATTTCCACCAGCACCACAAAAAGGGTCTAAGGAAATGTCATTTTTACAACGTTTTGCCATATGATAACTTAATATTTCTGGACATACAGAATAAAAGCTTTCTGTAAAAAACATAATTTTATAAAAAAATAATATAAGACAAAAACAAATTGTGTTAGTATTACCATCATCTAGTAGAATACCGTGTTCAAATTTTGAAAATAACATATGCCTTATTGTCCAGTATTTATTGGAAAATCTTCTTCGATTACTGATTCTATGAGAATATTTATTTCCTGAATGAATATATTCTGTACTTTTTGGTCGGTCTTGATAATAATTCTAATAAATAGATTTATTTACAGTCAAGCTTTTTATTGACAGTAATTCATTGAAAGTGTTACATTAATATTATAGGCGCAATATTTAAATGTTATAATACAATTTACAATCACACTAAATTTCCTAATAAAAAATACTAAGTGATCCGGTATAAAACACTCTTTACATTTGAAAAACTTAATAGATATGACATAGTATGACTTATGTATTTAAAAGTTTTTAATTTATTTTAAAGCAATAATGAATTAAATATTTTTAAAAAAAAATTAGCAATATTTTATTAATTCAAGATTGTATACTTAAAGGGCTTTTTAACAAATTATATGTAGCTTAGTCAGGTAGAGTAAAAAGATCTATAAACTAAAAATTATGTATGAACTAAAAATAATAGCATTTTGACAAACCTAAATGATATTATACAATTAACATATCCCTGTAAAATAGTTAAGTTATATATTATGCAAAACAATAATAGCTTCAAATCTAATATTAAATAAGATATACAAATTTTATACATACTCTATTCTCATCAACATTTATGTAAAATTTCTTCTCAAAAGATAATTTAGAAGAAACTGACTTGTAATCACTTTCTTCACAATAATATTTATCCAGACTATCTATTGAATTCTAAAACACAATTAATGAAAATTGATTAGTTAAATTAATTTATACACGAATACAATTATATACAGTAAAATAAACAAAAATATACTAACATCTGATTTTGGTGAATAACGATTTCTATTTGAAATGTAACTGGCAATATTATTCTTATGATAATATATTTGTAATGGCTCCATATTATATTGAATAGAATTATAATTACACACTACCAAACCTATATTCTTAAGAGCTGCATTAATTTTGTTTACTCCTTTTTCATATACTTTCCTACAATAAACAATGAATTAGACTATTTAAATTATTATTATTTTGATTTTGAATATTCTTCAAATTTAATAGAACAGCCAAGATTTTAATTTATAATATTTTAACCGATACTATTAAAAATTTCTTATATTCCTGCGATCATAAAGAATTCAAGCCTAACAATTCAGGTTGATCTTTATTATATAAAATTATTAAGTACATTTTTTATTGTTACATTTAAAGAAGTAATTCAACAATACATCTACAAATAAAATTAAAACATATAAAGCCAATTCATTATAGTGCTATAAACTAAAACTTTTAAATTACTATAATGTTAGAATAGAAACTAAAATTATTTCAGTAATTATAATAGTTGAAATACATTTAATTTTACTTTAAATGATTAAATATAATTAATAAATAAATACTTACATTTTAACATTAAATAACCCATTCTCATCAATAGAAGAGCCTAATTTAAATTGATCTGAATGTAAATCAAATTCATCATCACTATATTTTTCATATTCTACATTTTCGTCATACAAAAAATCGAAATTTCTAAAAAAACATGATATGAACAGTCAAAATAATACAAATTAAATATAAATATCATATATTTCTATAATTAATTTTAAAAATGTGTTGAAATTATCTAAATTAATTAGTTTATTAACACAAAAGTATTTAAATAAGATTCAACCTGTACAATTGCTTAGTATTGTCTGGAAAAACATTATAATACAGAAAAAATTTTAATTAAATTAAGAATAGTAGAGCAGATATTTTTATTATGATTTTATGTCAGTCACATAATCATTTAGTTTGTTTATTGATTTTTTCATAAATTTTGAGAAATACAAATTATATACTTAGGTACCTAAATAAAATGCATACTTCAATTAATGTGATAACATGGTAAATAACAAATACTCTGATCATAATCCACTGTTTTTTACAACAATTATAAAAATAAGTGTCTAAAGACTTGTTGTATAAAAATTTAAACTTAAAAAATCGAACCTATCTAGAAAATTCCTGTATATGGGTTACCTGTCCTAACCATCCCTCAGCTTTTCCTCAACTTGTGGTTCAGTAACCTATAAAAGTCATTAGTTTATTAAGTCACTTTTATCGACGGAACTTTCAGAATAACCAGGGCGAGAGGCTTGGGCTAAGTAATTCCCCCCCTGGAAGATTTTTTTTTATATCGTGAATTTTATTTAGCAAATGAATTTTAAAAGTATATTATTTTTGTACTAAAATTATAAAAAAACAATTACGCGAATTAAAAAAAAAACTAATTAACAATTTAGCCACACACTGTCTTCTCCACCGCCATTTCAAAGTACGATCATTCTCAAATAAAAGACAAGAGATACAAGCCGATTATGGCCGACCAAGACAATTGTAGACGTCTACCCTAAAAGTCTCGCCCTAAAGTAATTACACAAAAAGTAAGTATTACCCCGGGCGCGGTGCTCACCTGGCGTTGGCCACGAAGCGGCTGCACGACATGCTGATGGTCGACTGGGGCCTGTCGGTCCGTCTGTACAGCACTTCGACCAGTTTCTCGGAGCGCAGCGAAAACAACAACGGTCCGAGGTCCAGGTAAGTGGTCATGGCGGTTACCGGAGAGCTTTGGCCACCGAACGTGTTCCGGCGGACCGCGTCGAGCGGCGGCGGAGTTTCCAAGTCCAACAGCAAACACGTCTCGGGTGCGCGGCGTCGGTGGCAGACTGTGCCACAGCGGGCAATGACTGGAGATCGTAGACAGCCGGACGCCAGACGGGACCGCTACGGGAGACGGGTGTTGGTGCGAATAATTGCGAGTTGGCGACGTTGCGTATACCGTCTAATTGCGATTTGCGACGGACGCGCACGCGCAGCAAACACTCTCGCCGTGCAATAATAAAATATTATTGACTACACTCGACGACGATGGATTTAAATATTTATCTCATGTTCACGACTATTGACTACGTCGTGCACAGACGTCTTCGGGAACGCGTGTTGTCAGCTGCGCGACGACTTTCCGACTGTACCCGTCCCGAGGCGACACGTGATGTATGTTTTCATCTTGTCTCGTGACTTGGCGTGCAATGCGTGCTCTCCGGAGTCCGGACCGATACGGGTCTCAGACCGACAGGGTTGAGACGGGCGACGACGTCGAATACCTACCGAAAACTGACGCGTCTGCCATCCGTTGACCGTAAAACTGCATAGTAGTAAATAGTAACGCGAGAAATGCATCGATTGTCTGTGTATTAGAAAATATTATAAAAGTGTAAGTCGTTATCGTAAAGGATTCGGCAAAACGAACACGTTCCCCGTATACTGTGTGACGCGTGTATCATAATTATTTGTCGTTTATATTGCATACGGGACACGTGTGATTGTAGTAGTAAATCTTATCGTTTCTCGGAAACTAAAAATAACGTTCGTGTACCGTGTCTGTTGTTACTTGTTATATAATAGAATATTATATTTCATTATTGTTGTTATCACTCACGAATTGCGATCCGTGCGAGGTAGCGAATGTTCCTAACTACGAAATTATAGCGCATTTTATTGTATGAAATAAATAAAATAGGTATTTACACTCCCAAGTTCCAGTCAATGTACTAGGTACCTAGATCAAATGGGAATTTTAAATAAAGTAACAATATTTTTGTAATAGACTAACGAATCTTACGAATCTCGGGTGTTCTGGCCTTTTTGGTAATTAGACTAATTAGAAATTACTAATTAAATAAATATATATATAAGTAATAACACTCACTGTTGACTCTGTTGACTAGGGGGGGCACTAGTCACTGAGAAATCTAGATTTACACTATTATATAAATTTACAAGTATTATTAGTTATTCTTATTACTGTTATTAGTTTAGTTACACTAGAACCAACTATAGTTGTTGGTGTTGGCAGGGCCTAAAATTGTGTACAGTAGCACACACTATGTGTAGTAGCTAATATTAAATGTGCAGTAGCAAATTTAAAAGTGTGCAGTATTTTTTTGGATTTTATACATTTTTATTTGAATAATATTCAATATTGATTATTGAAAATTATTAATTAGTAGATCACAGATGTTAGAATGTTGTACTGTTGTAGTATTAAAAAATTAGTAAAATTGATTGCAGTATTACACTAAAAAATACCAAAAATTGCACTTAAAAGTTAGAATATTAAAAATTGCACTAAAAAATAACAGCGTTTTGTTATAAATGTTTTAAATTTACTGTTATTATCTAAAATTCTACCAAAAATATAAATATAAATAATTCAGTATTCTAGTCGAAGTAGCCGAAGAACAAATTAAAACAATATAACGCATAATTGTTAAATAGTTATAATTTACAAATTATTTTTTTGCTGTATTAGATACCTAAAAACTTGAAATTATGTTTATTTTATAAGATAACATAGATGTTACGATGGTTGAGTGTCAACTATATAACTAAAATAGTTGTATATAAATGAGTAAATTCAATAAAACTGCAATAAAAATCCAAAAATTACAAAAATTGCAAAACATTGCACTTAAAACGTACTTAGCGATGTATTGAAAAAGTAGAAAAAAAGTTACAAATGCAACAACATCCGTGCCCTAATTTATAACTAATTATTAATAAGTACCAACAATAATCATGCAACAAAGTTATATATGTAGCATGATGTATTGATGTGCATTGTGTACTACTAGGTCTATGTTTATTATTTTAAAATATTTTGGTGTGTGGAATTAGTCGTGCAGTAGCAAACTAGGAGTCTATGACATTCTTTAGAAAGAACGTAAACGTCGATTGTCAATCATATCAAATATAATGTGAATGTAGACAATATTCACTTTTTTATTGTAACCTGGAAGGCTGGAACTAATTTTATGTAATTTTAATGTATCAACATTTTATTTAAATGGTACATCAAACAAATTCTTATTATTATGCAATATGAGTATTTAAGATTTTTAATTCATTTTTATAGGCGATATTTAAAAAAATATGTTGTATTGAGCAACTCAATGTAAACTAAAAATTATTAAAGTATTAATAATGAATAAGAACTAGTAAATTTGTTTAAAATAAATAAAAAATGTTACATACCAATTAAGGTAGGTATTCGTATAATGGTATATTAATATGTATTTTAGTTTTCCGGTACCTATCTATACTTTCCTTTTTTATTATATAATATATATAATCTATATTGAATTATTACTTTTATGTATTAACTATTAACTTATTTAAAAAATTCAATTTAAATAACTGCTTATTTGGTATTTATGTTGTATTTATAACGTCTTATAAGTCCTTAAATGACTTTAGTATATTTAGATAGTTAGATAAATTTATAATTTATAATTTGTTGTTGATAATCCATTATTATTTGTATGATTAAAGCCTATGTAAAAAAAAAAAAACGAATAATTTCGACTTCACAATTTAAATTTTAAACTGTCATCATTTTTTAAGCAGAACCCTGTTTATGTAACTAAACATTTTTAATTTTTTTAAGTTTTTTTCTGGTAAAAAATTGAATCGTTAGTACTTATTAGTTGGTCGAAAATAAAAATGTCTGTGTACTTTAAATACAAACAGAAAAAAATAAAAATAAAATTATGGTAAATTGAATAACATTATTGGATATTCTGCAATCATCATATAAAATCCCACTTAAGAGGACGTCTCACCCGCATGTGTTGTCTCCGTCTTACTCGCGTACGACATAGTACATTTTCGTTCACCAGTTTAAATAGTGTGCTTTTAGTTTTAATATTAGAGTGAATTGACCTATTATCAAACTTTTAGGTAAGAAAATTATCTGTTTTCTCGTTGGCTTTTTTCGATATTTTAATTTTTAGGTGAGTTATGAGTATGAAATTATTAAATATTTAAAAATGCTCATAATTCACTTAAAAATTAAAATATTGTAAAAAAACAACGAGAGAACACAGATAATGTTCTTACCTAAAAGTTTGATAATAGGTCAATTCACTCTAATATAGTTTTAAATTTTAATATTAGCACACTATTGATTATTGAAACGTAAACGAAAATGTACTATGTCGTACGTGTGTAAGACGGAGACAACACATGCGGCGAAACGTCCTCAAGTTTCTCTGTATAGCAGTCGAAAATATTTTTTTTTTTTTATTTTATTAAGAATAATTACAAGCTATACATAATTTTGTACAATAAATAATTTTGTTGAGTGAAATAGCGGTGAAAACAACAGAGTGGGAAGATACTCAGTAGTACCACCCGACGTCGAAAATATTAAAAATACATAAAGGCACGATTTTTGTTTTAAGCGCTTAAAAATGAAAATTTTCAAATAATTTTCAATTAAAAGTGGATAACATTTTCAATATTAATAATTCAGAGAATATAATAGATAGAAGGTAATAATAAGTAAAAAAATAAATAAATAATTAGTTCTTCTGAAACATAAAAATCAAAAAGTATAATTAAGGAACATGTAATTAAAATGTATAGTACCTAAATGCCAAATATATTATTTTTTTTAATAAGTAGTACCTACTCATAAATGTATTAACTAGGTATTATAATAATATTAGTTTATAATTCACTTATAATTAAATATATTTATGCTAAAGCCTATAACTTATAGTCCAAGTAGAAAAATGGCCATTAATCGTTATCATTATAAACACTGACTAGGTATATAATAATCAATATTCAATGATACTATTATTAATATATACAGTGTTGGAATTTTATATAAGATAATTATAAGTGCATAGAGTAGAATGACTAAATATCGTGTACAATGATCATTGTGTACTAAAATTTTCAAGTGAAAAATTGTATAGGTAATAATTAATAGTGATAATACTGGTAATAGTTTTGTTTTTATGATTTATTGA
The DNA here is from genome assembly GCF_020882245.1 of Rhopalosiphum padi. Lineage (NCBI taxonomy): Eukaryota > Metazoa > Arthropoda > Insecta > Hemiptera > Aphididae > Rhopalosiphum > Rhopalosiphum padi. Next base: position 3,290,924 of record NC_083599.1, on the reverse strand, counting down.
CATTTAAAATTCTATTTAGAGAATAAATATAAAAAAAAAAAAAATTGAGTAATCACATCTAACGTTCACATCATCACATTTAACTTTTAAAGTTTATTTATTTATTACAATAATGAATATTATTTAAACGATAAATAAATAAATTTTACATTCTTACAACACATTATAGTCATTATACATTTATACAGTAACAGTACATACCTATATATACGTACGATAAATCGAACGCATCATCGACGTATAACACATGTGTGGCTTTGTTGCGGCATACACAACAATAATAATATATAATATAATATATACTATATAGTATAATATATGCATACTCTGTATGTAAAATAATAATAATGGCTCATATAGCTGCATACTAGTAAGCTGCGTACCTACCAAGGGCGCCCGCAGGGGGGTGCCAGGGGTCCATGGCCCCCCGCTATTTTAGTTAATGTTAAATATCAATATTCAATTGTTTTATTACCTACTTGCATGACTTAAGTATTTATACTTTTGACTTTGTCCCCCTTCCCCCCCACCCGGTTAATATTTCTGCAGGCGCCTTTGGTACCTATATACCAAATACAATAATAGCGACAAGTAGCTTTTAAAGCGTTCGATTACATGATTATTAAATTTTTACTTCCCTCACTCCTCAGTACGTCTTATACTCAATTAGACTAGGTATCGTCTGTCTAATATAATAAACTGTTCTAAATGATATTATACTTAGTTAGGTTATACACTTATATACTTATATAGTATAAACTTAAGTACCTATGTCATATGAATTGTGCATTTTCCCGCGCCAGTTTTAACATAATAACACTGTAATACTGTATACTGCAACTAGTGCAACTAATCTACGTGGGAAATAAATATTTATAATTAACTTGGTTTAAATATTACGTGCAATACATACAATGCCCACTATCCTAGAATAGTATACATGCAATGACCGATTTTTTTTTTCTTTAACCGTAATAATATAATGTATAGGTATGAATTTTAATATTTTATACACCTTGTATAAACTGTTCAAAGTCATTCCTCCCAAATATATTATAATTTATAACCATTTAAAGTTCATAATATGGTAAATGAGTAAATACTCAACAATACTTTAAATGTATGTTAGTATTGTAATTTGTAAGTGGGCCTTCACAGTTTCAACGAACTTGGTTACAATATCTTATAGCTTCGGGTAAATTTTGATAAGAATTGCAGGCCCTTAAAATAAACCGCTAGGCCTATGCCTTTTATAGACACTGGGACAGGCGTGTGTTGTTTAAAAGAGTGTCAGTTATGACTTTTCGAGGTCTCATAATAATAATAAATTATACACTGCGCAATATGACCTTTTGTCTCATATTATGCTTATCGGTTACCGTAGAGAAACAATTAATACTTTACGTTCGTTCTAACTGACAACTGTTATTTATAAGTTTATAGCTAATTAACTTTGATTTCAATATTGTTTTGTATTTATTTGGTGTACAAACGTACAAGTTTTTTTCATTTACGCACTTAATTACATCGATATAACGAGATTAAAATGGAAAAAAAGCGTCCCATTCGATGTTTATTGAGACAACTGGACAAGAAAACGCGAAACTGTGAAAGCGACTATCAGTGAATTTCCTTTTTTAATCTAATAAATTAATAATTTATTAATGTCTATACAATTATGTACATAATGTCAAAATATATAGTACCTTATAAATTATAATTATGTTTGGAATATTCCTGTATTGTTACGTTATATAATATATAGTCAATATAGATATTTGCTTATAATTAATAATAATAATTATTATAGGTATAATCATATTTTACATTACTATGGTTCACAAAATACGATGTATGCCGCTGTATAATATGCTTCTATCATAAATCCATAACTAATTTGTTGACTAATTAAAACTATATTTTCATAATATTTAAACAAAAATCCATTTAAAGTAAATAATAAAAAATGAACTTTTGAAAATTAGCTATTATTTTTTTTTTATTCTTGTGGAGAATAAATGTACGAATAATATTATTAGAAAGCATAAGCTTTACTCTCATTTATAACAAAATAAATTGTTGAACAGAAGTGATATGGTGATTTAAATAATAAATTTACATTTAGGAAGTTGCTTATTTCTTCTCTGCGACTACTCGTAAATCTGATATTATTAAATATTATGTATAAATATAATGAGTTTAGGTTCCGATACCGGGAAACGACAATACAAAATACAAGAGTTTAATGAGTTAAAATATGTAATTTTTCGGAACTACTTCGCGGGTCCAATCGATGAATCGACGATAATAATGAGATAAAAGCATTAAACATTAAAACCACAAAATATGAACCGGTTAGCTGAAAGTTTATTTTTGTACAGTTTTCGAACGAGTAGGTACCTACAACGACATTCGTAGATTATAGATTAGATAACGAAAAAAAAGAAAATAAACCATACGTAATTTTATTTTGAGACACATTGTTGTCATAAAAACACGGGCATTTACTATTTAGTTAATAAATTAAACTGTCAACGAAAAAGTGGTTAAACGTTAAACATTATTTTCTGCTGCTCGCTTCGCTTTACCACGATTGTCATTCGCATATATCAATAATACAACGGTGACTATGTGTCTTATGTACTAGAAGACTAGAACCAAAAAACATACGTCGAAAACCTGTAGGTAAGTAATCAAACTTGGTATTATAAAGTAAGTACCTTGTATAACTATGTAAATAAATATTATTCAATGGCGACTAGTCTAAAAGTTTTATTTGATATAATATGTCGTAATTATTATCATCAAACATATGTATTTTCGTAAAAATGAGCAGGTACCTATTTTTAGGTATATTCGATGTTTAATGCGATGATTGTCAACAATAAATAATCCCTATTATTCGAAATTGAGGTTAGAAACATCCAAATCAATCGATGATTTATAATAAAAATCACATAATCCGTACCAAATACATCCAGACAGCTATAACTCAAAATTAATAGCAATTTCATTTGTGAATTGACTACCTAGTTGATAGTTCATTTCATTTGTGACTGTTCATGTGTCATGATATTTTAACCTAATTTATTTTCGTTCTTGATTTTTTTGATCATAATTTTATAATTTCGTACATAGGTAAGTAATATCTATTAAGTATCTTATTAATGTATCACTATGACATGTTTACGAATACAAATAATGTAAATTAATAACTTACATCAATAATATAGAATACCTATCGAGACCTATAGAGATACTTTTTCTGTGAGCCATTTACCTACCAACTTGTTTTGAGTTCCATAATTTTAATTGAACCTCATATAGTATAAATGCATTTAACTGTGTAGGTATCTACTTTATTTATTCAATAGGTACTGAAATATATATCTACAATTTATCTACTTGCTCATAAATTATATGCTATTGCTACCTATTTATAATTAGATATTTGTTTTATAATATTGATATTTGAGGTATATTTGTACTTCGGCAGAGATCTGTTTTGGCCTGCATTGATATTATATTATTCAACATGGCTAATTTGTATAAGTACTTGTATTAAAATATGACAATTTGCACATTTTTATGAAGTTATTTTTAATTTTCTTCTTGATATTTTGGTTATAGAGAAATAATTTAAGTTATTCGAATAATATATATAAATTGTATATTAGTAATATTGTGTCACACTATCACCTAATATAGTAATAATGTAAATGTATGTAGCACTAATGTTGTTTGGCAATACAGTGAATATCAATTAGAAAAAACAACTGCATCTAATAAAAAGGTGCCTAAATTATTACATACTATTATCCCTTGCTAGTGGTTTTCTAATTTATTTATTTTCATTTTCACAAGTGAAACTTATTATTTTGCCATTTAACTGGAGATAAATTTTTTTTTTCAGATAGTTGTATTTTATTGTCTTACAATTTGTCAATAATATGCCTTTCAATTGTAATGAATCAGTACGGTCCTGTGCAATATATAGACCTCCCCATTTGCGAAAAAAATGTGTAGAAACTGTGTATACACTGAATAATAATACTTCTTCATTGAACAATAATACTTTTTCACTGAATAATAATACTTCTTCACTGAACAATAATACTTCTTCACTGAACAATAATACTGCTTCACTGAACAATAATACTGCCAATTGGGTGAATAATAATGCAAAGGTATGAAAATATATTTATTTTTAATTAATGAGAATTAAGTTTATACTTTGTTTGAATATTATATGTATAACTACATTTATATTACTAGATGAATATTGATATCTTCAGTATAAACATTGTGTTTTAATTAAATAACATGATAAATTATAAGCATGCATTTAGCATATTATATAGTATATTATACATTTTTAAATTTAATAAAATAAGTTAATATTATTTAGGTATTAATATTTCAAAATTATAACCTATTCATATAATGTTATTAACAAAACCTTATTTTATTTAATTAATCACAGGAGATTGCTTAAAAAATATAAACATAATTAATTCAAGGCTGGGCAAGTTAACTATCTTTTTTATTTAACTCCTCAAGTTATATTTAAAGTTACTAATGTTTTTTTTGTTAACTCATTAAGTTAAAAGTTAAATTTTAAAAAAGTAACTGAACTTAGTTTAAAGTTAAAATTTTTTAATTTGCAAAAATAAAAAATTCCAGACACATAATATTGTTTATTAAATACTTTTTCTTTACACTCAAAAAAAAAATTACCATGGAAATTTAAATTGATACATCAAATTACTAACTAGCTATGAAAAAATCAAATTTTTAAAATAAATTTGAAAATTTTGAATTATTCTTGCATTATTTATTCTTCAGACAAAAATTAATTTAATTTAGATATTTTTGAATAAAATTAAATTGAAAAAAAAGTAACTAGTTAATTAACTTAACGTTTTAACTCAATTTTAACTTTTAATTCGCTAATGTCCAGTTTTGATAAATATTTTATTATTTTAGACTTACATGAGGTTGGGATAGGATTATTTAGGTTTTAAAACTTGAAACATTATAGTATATAAAAATAAGATAAGTTATACAGATGTATGTATGTATGTACTTAAAATGTACTGTTTATTTCTAACTACTGAATAATGTAATTGTCAATCAAAAATGTCTAAAAGAATACTGTGAAATATTTTTTATTTTTAGTGATTCCTATCTTTTTCTCTCACAATTCAAGCACTGGAAAATATAAATAAACATTAAAATGATAACCTTAGGCAGTTAATTATTTTTTTGACTGATTACAATCTTATTTTATACTTAATTAAATTTTATTTGATATTATTTCCTTACACTTATGTTACCTCACAACTAGGGCTCGGAACTTCTAGGAGTTTGCATATTTTTAAATAATCATTAAAAACATATCTAAGTAATATAACAATTTGTTTCATAGCAATACTAGAAAAATTTATAGTTGCATATTTGACCATTTCTCATTTTTTAAGTGCATATTTGACAATTATTTATATGAATAAGTAAGTTTTTAATTTTCAACTTAAGAAAATATCTAATAGTTCAAACTTTTATGTAATTCTCAAGGTAATTATTGTTATATTAAAAATATACAAATGTATTCAATTTGTTATTTTTTTAAAAAAATTTAAAAGTTTTTATTTTAGACTAAAACTTGATGTAAAATAAAAACAAATCTAAAAAAAGGAAAATAATTATCTTAAATAATTAATCAAATTTATCTATTTATGGATCATATCCACAAATATTATTATTTATTACAAATATACTTTTTTTAAATTCATATTTTAATAGCATATTTAAAGATTCTTTAGGGCATAAATGCATGCATATTTTTAAGTTTTTAGGGTATGAAGTCCCAAGCCCTACTCATAACATTTAGGTTAAAATAAAAAAAAATATTTGTAAATATATTGTTTAATAGTTTTTTTAAGCATTTAATTATAATGTATAACATTTTTTATAAGAGGATTAGTTTTTTATCTAAAAAATTTAAAAATGTATTTTATTAAGTATTATTTTAATATTTGGTACATTTTTTTATATTAGAATATTACTTATATTAAGAATTTTCCTTTATAATAGTTAGATATTAGATCAAATTATATTATGATGAATCAAATATACCTTTTAATAATAATAATAATAATATTATTTTGATACCTACAGTATAATATATTCATAAACCTATTTAAAAATTTTAAATTTAAATATTTTTGTCTCCAAAATAATAAAAAATTTTAACAATCTTAATCTTAAAGGTGATCAATAATAATGTGCTGAATTCGGAAAATAAAGAATTACGTCCCAAGTTTTATGTACCACCTGCTAAACGTAATTTGAACAATGTGGGTTTATCTAAGTATTTTGATTGTAAATTCAAGGTATGTACCAAGCTATGTTACCTATATGTTGATCTGTAAAGATAATATTGTCAAATTTGAAAACTAGTAATTAGTTTTATAATACGATTTGTAAAAATATGTTTTTAGATTTACAAATAATAATTGTGATTATTATTATTTATACTAAGTAAATGTAAATTTGTTGTATTAAAAATCATTAAGAGGATGTCAGCATACTATTTGTTTTCTCCCTCTGATCCACGCGCAACATAGCAAATTTTACGTTCACAATAATGACTATAAACATACATATTAATTTCTCAAATTTAAAGTTAAGAACATTATCAAAGGCATATCATAAGCGTTTTATTATATTTTTGTTTTAAAGCGAGTCATAAGTTTTTTAAGATGTATTAACAATTTACTATTTAAAAATACTCATAACTCGCTTTAAAATTAAAATATAATAAAACACTTATGAGATGCCCTAGTTAATGTTCTTAACTTTAAATCTCATATGAGGTTATTTCACTCTAATTTAAGAAATTAATATGGTTATAGTCGTTATTGTGAATGTAAAATTTTCTATGTTGCGCGTGGGTTAGAGAGAGATAACAAATACTACACTGGCAACCTCTTAAGTACATTTAAATTTACTTCAATTTTAGGGGACTCGCACAGAATATTCAAAAAAGCTTGAAGAATCAACTACTGTGTATGTTGGACATTTAAATTTACTTTCTACTGAAGAAGATGTTCGTAGGCTATTTTCAGAGGCAGGAAAAATAAAAACCATTATCATGGGATTAGATAAAAATACATTAGGTCCTGGTGGATTTTGCTTCATTGAGTATGTATAAATAATTATTAATACTAAATATTTTTAAATAATCTTGATTTGTTGTAAAAAAAAAAAAGGGTATAAAATTAACTTTTGAATTAATGCTTTACTATAAATTACTTTGTAAGTTTAGTACCTAGTAGTATTTAATTAATTTTGATAAAATATTTATAATAGTATGATTGATTTAAACCACATTAAATTATTGGCCTTTATTGATCAACTATTTTTTATTAATTTAGAGTTATTACCTTTTTTTTTAATTTTTAAGTATAGAGTATTTGTAGTAGTAATTATTAAAAAAATTATTTTTTGTTATCAGTTTATAAAATAAAGTTGTTATATTACTATTATTTGAGAAAATTTGTTTAATAACTTTCTTCAAATGTTATATTTATGTTATATCCAGCAATTTTAGAATGATTTAGTATTGAAATTAAACTATTACTAGTCAGTCTGCATGTTAGTTTAAAATATTTATGTGACTAAAAAATAAATTCTTTCTTTTATCATATTTATTATCAAGACAGGCGAAGAGGGCATGAGCTAGGGGCGCAAATTTCAAAATTTCATAAATATTTATAAATATATATACGTATACAGTTGTTTACACATTCTTTTTAAAAGTTTTAAATTCAAATATATTTATTTTGTGAAGTTAGATGTGTTTTAGACCTATCATTTAAATTATTTTCAAAATTGATTTTATTTTATTTTGGCTATTTTGTGCTATTTATAAGTGTTATATCTTCTATTTTTTTGGTTTTTATTGTTTTAAATACCTATTATGTACTGTGTATTTACACTTTATATATATTTTTTTTTAGACTAATTTAAATTTTTATTTTTGAGAGTTGGTTCATAATTACAGTAATTTGCTAGAAGTACCACCAAACTCAAATATGAGTAGATAGGGTAAATTATTGCTTAGAGATGACATTGTATAAAGAAGTTTCTGGTATATCTCTATTATTATAGTAACCGCACGTGAAAGGATTAGACTGGTAAGAGGCTATAATCTCACAAAGCAAAATATGTGACATATTATCAGCTTTTTGATGGATTAAATAATTGTAAAGCTTCTAAAACTAACAAAATTGGTTAAACAATATGACTATTTTTTTTATTTTTATTTATTAGTTAAAAAACTAATTTCCATATTCATAGCATGTAAATTTAAAACTAATTTGATTTCAATTTTTTTTGTCTAATAAATTGTATTTAATTATAATATTGACACTGTACTTAGATATGAAACAAGAAAGGAAACTGAAAATTGCATGAAAATTATGAATGGAACTACATTAGATGGAAAACAACTATTAATCGATTGGGATGCTGGATTTATCGAAGGACGTCAATATAGACGTGTTAGGAGACATCAACAAAGAACCTATGTGCAGCCAAAATAAAAATTGTTAGTAATTATGAATTATTTATTACCTATAGATTTCTTTATTAGTAGCTAGTTATTCAACATGACTGGTTAAAATTATTTAGGAAGAGATAGAGTCAAAGATAACAAAATTATAAAATAGCGAAGAATTATTTTATTATTTTCTTCTCTAGTTCTTAATGAATTTCACTGTTTTTTTTTTTAACAATAACAACTCGGATATATAGTTATTATGATTATATGGTTATTCTGGAGTTCAAAATTAAAATTTTACTTTTGTGTGTCGATTTAAGAATCTTTATGGGCCAGAGCTGATGTAAGTCTGACCGGTGCTATAAAGTATACCTAATATACCCGTATGTCCATACAATATGCAATATTTTATTTTATTTACGTTGAGTATTACTAATATGAATTATTATACAAATTAGCACACATTTTCATACTGTCTTTTTTTTTTTACTTAGTTAAAAGGTAAAAAAAAGGTATGTCTAGCCATGAAGTATAACTTAACGGGTTTAAAATATTTATTCAAATTGTTATTAGTGTCATACTCCACATTGTCAGATGTACTAGGAACACATAAACTAAAAAGTACTTTATGAATTTCTTCACTGACTGATGAGAGTAATATGGCTCTTTTTTTAGTATTGTTGATGATTGAATTTGCTAAAAAGAAGTTTGTCAATTTTGATTCAAAAATGATCACGCCTGTTTCAAACATTTCTGGTGATCCAATTATTTAATAAAGTTCATTTTTGTGTCTAGGTTAGGAGTTGCCATTTATTTGTATTAATAAGAATATAATATTTGAAGCTTTAAATGAAACTTAGGTAATGGAAAATAAAGTATAATTATACCAATAATTTAATTATTTTCTTTTTTGCCAATTTATTGTGTGTTACAAATATGAGTACAATAGATTCCTCCTAATTCTGGCACTGGTTATATTTGCATCCGCTTAATATGGGCAAAGTGGTCTGGTCCCAATATAAATAAATAATACAACTAATTTCGGTTTTTATGGGCAACCACTTAATGTGGGCAATCAGGGCTGGTCTCAATGTGTCCACATTAAGGAGAATCCCCTGTAATTACATATTTTATAGTCTTTTTTTGTCAACTTTAAATTGTAACGCATGCGTATTAAAATTGTCTATTCACCAAAGATCGATGAACATTCCTCACCGATAATTTAATATGATACGTATAATTATTATTAATATTATTAACACAATATGTAATATATATAAATGCTGAATATCCAATGATTTAAATATATTGTATTTTCAGTAATATATATATATATATGGTAAACCTTTAAAGAGTAATAAATATTTATTTTATTTTAAAATTAAGTTATGAGTATTATGACTAAACATTTACAGCTTCAATTAATATTTTTATTTAAATATAATGATTTGTTTTACAATCAAAATAAGAAAAAATGAACTTCAAATTAGTTTTTTTTTTTTAAATAAATGAAATTACAGTTTGCTTATGTAATGTGAATTTATAATATTTGTTGAAATTAGTATGGTAGAAAATCTTAGTGGTATACAACTTCTATGAAAACATTCACAAAATCTAGTCTTTTCCAATAATTAATCAATGTTTTATATTGTTTCAGATAAATTCACACTTAAAGTATAACAAAGAGAACAATAATTTATTATAAGGAGCGTTTTTTTTTTAGTAACTATGCAATTGTTTGTTTAAATTGTCTATTTTTGTTTTATAAATATTTATATTCTATTGCTTAATTTTTTTTTGTACTTACCATTTAATGAGAAAGTATTATGTTATGTACAACTATGTTTGTGTTATCCTATGAGGTCTTTGAAAATATTTTTTTTTTTAAAGCAGGAGTAAATAATTTATTTTGTATTTTGATTTTTTCTAAAATTTAATATATTTGGTTTGTTAAAATAAGTTATATTTGTGCATAACTTTATACATCAATATGCCTTATAACAAAATTGTTAATTTTTTGACTTAGTGTAGACAGTATAATTATTATAAGATGTGTAAATGAGTTAATCAATCGATTTACCATTTTTATTTTTTACAATGACCAAGATGGTGAAAAACAGAATTTTTATGTGACTGTACTACAGTATTTTGCTTAAATTTAAATAAAACAAGTTATTTTTAAAGAAATTAGTCTTTTTAATTTATACCAAATATAACAAAATTGATAAATCTTAGTAAATTATTCCTTTTTAAAATTTTACTCAGTATTATTATACTAAATATTAATCATATATTTCATTCATTTTAATTATTAAGCTTCAACAGTATTGGAAAAGTAACCTTACATGTAATTTTTTTTTTCTTATATTCATATATTTAGAAGTAATATACTATATAAATGAGTAATTTTGATAATACAAATTTATAAATAATAAATAGTAGTTACTAAAAACAAAATTGGTGCATCCAAGTTGGGTCCCACTAGTAGGAATTAATCACAGGTAGTATACTAGTTGGATCTCTGATTTTTTTTAAATGTATATGTAACAACAACACATTTTACATAAATGGAACATTCAAAAGTTACCCAAAAATATTTATGCAAATGTTCACAATATATAATAATCATTATATTTATCTTATTTTTTGTTTGCTTCTAAATAATTTAAAAAAACATTCATACTTAATCTTGTCGGATGTTATATAATAAATGCAATAAACTTATTACAAAATAAATTATTATAAAACAAAGAGACCGCAAAAACCATTTTTATAACTATACCTGTGTTTAAAATAAATCATATTTAATCCTTCGTCTGTTGAAATGAAAAGGAAAATGCAAGTATAGTATAGTACTAGTTGCAAACGAATTGTTCATTTCAATATTATAATAAATGCCATAACAATTTTGGACATCAATAGTTAAGAGAACATCGTATCCGCAAGTGTTGTCTTTATTTTACTAATGCATAACCTATCAAAATTTACGTGTAGCAGTTCCAAATTTGTATTTGTTAGTATTTTTTAGTTTGATGTTTGACCTATTATCAAACTCAGAGTTAAGAACATAATCTGTGTTATCTCGTTGCTTTTTGCATTACTACAATTTTTAAATATTAATATTTTACCTACTTATAAAGTTATATCAAAGTTTTAACTAGCTTAAAAATTAATATATCATGCAAATCTAATGAGAGAACACAGATAATGTTCTTACTTTTAAGTTTTATAATAGGTAATTTCATTATAATAATATTTAAGCTCACACATAATTTAAACTACTGGATTTTAACACTTTACAGTTAATACCATCATTATAAAGTTTGTTATAAATATTCTTTTGACCATATTTATAATTTGTAGCAGAATATAGTACAAATAATTTATTTTAATCTCTTAAAATATGTTATTTAAAATTTGAGGGAATACTTAACTTATTAATAACTTATCATTAGACGTATTTTCATTTATATTTTTGAAAAATTGTGGCAATTATTTTTTTGGATTACCTAATAGCTGGGGTTAATTAATAATTGATAGTTGTTGTTAAGTAAAGAATATCCGAGAATAAACGCTACTTGTATTGCCATTACTCATTTATTGTATTGTTTAATAAATATAATAATATTATAATTAATGTAAATTGTATTTGTATATAATATTTGTGATGTATAATTTCATTGCAACACTCACTCACGCATTTTAGCTAAATGCTAAAATGTACTAGGTATTACCTATATTATTCAATAGATAACAGTTAACAAAATGCTTAATTATATCGGTTTTATAATTTTTGTCTAGACAAAAAATATTTGTAAAAGTGGAATCAAAAAATTATTTATTTGATTTCATTAAAATCGGTTTTTGAATGAAATTTAATTACCTACGTAAAATAATGATTTAATAGCTATTTGTTGTAATTTAATTACAATTAATTAGTAGTTACAAATTATATAATTGAAGGACGATTTATGATCATAATAATTAATAATATAATATACTATAGACAAGTATAAAATTGGTATAAATATATTTATATATGAGTCACATAATATAATAATATAAACTTACTATTAATAATTAATAATTGCAACAAAGTAACAAGCAGATTTTTCAAATTAATATTTCTAAAAAAAAATTAATAATATACGATCAGTGCTAAAAAATCTAACCAAAACAACTGTTCTATAAAATTGATCATCAATAATTTATTTTAGTATTAGTATTATAATATGTTAAGTTGATTTATTTTTTTTTGAAAACATTATATATTTTATAGTATTATAAGTAATTTAATTATCATAAAAATATTTACGATTTTTACCGTATTATTATTATTATTAAATTTTGAGAGAATCTATCTTACCATAAAACAGGTATGTATATACCATACCATAACTTATATAGGTAGGTAAATAGGTAATATCTTAAAATTAATCTCATCGTTTTGTTTTTCACAAATATTTAAAAGTAATTTTGACCCCATTCCACTATAGTTCAACTAGAACCAATTTTCTACCAAATACTGAAATACCTGAAATACCATTCTCAAAGTTGAAAATTGAAGCATTTTTACTGCCTCAAAATGCGACGACAGATAAAAAACATACACATCATTGCGTAAATCAATACATTTATCGATCCGTTCAAAATCTAAAATCAGGATAGAAAAATTAGTTTTCTGTAAAGTCACATAATATTAGTCAGTCTTTAAGTAAAATAACTGCGTCAGAAGTATGTAATATTTTTTCTGGCGTGTGAAGTCATAATAAGGCATTCAGCTCTTGCCCCTTAGGAAAGATGGGATACTAAATAATGTGGCCAAACAAAACAAAGAAACAATATCTAATATTTTTAATACAATTATAATACGGGGGGGTTAAAAAAATTTGGTAAAATTTCCATTTCCATAGTACAACTGGTACAAGTACAACCAATAAACAAAAGTGACAACGAAACATTAATAGATCTGCGGAACTGCTTACTGCAGACTCTGGAGACTCTTACTGTTACTGTAGGTACTTAGAAGAAAAAATGAGAACAGAGTTATAAATCTTTATTAAATTAGTTTTTAATTGAATAAATTATAACTTTGTGTTGTAATATACGTTCCATAATGCAACAGTTTAAAATTATTTTTTACATTAAAGATACATATATATATTATATATATATATATATATATATATATATATATATATATATATAGTTGATTTAACAATTTGAAAAGCGTATATAATATTTGTCATAGATAACTCGTTAGTGTCTAGAATCTAGATATATAATATAAAGTAATCACTAATAACATTAATTATTTAAAAAATTATAATAGACACTGGTTATAGATTTATCATAGTGAAAATGTGAAATGCTGTTCACTGTTCATTAGTAATTTCTAAACTACTGAACAATTACTAAGTAATAATAATTAATAATGATTATCTTAAAGTTTTAATTGCTTATAAAAAAAAAAAAATTCGTTTAACGTTTATTACAAGTTAAGTACTACCTATAACTACCTAGTACAATAGAGAAGTAAGTATGAGGTATGTTAACAACTATTAATCTTTTAATATCTAAATATTCGTATTAAATATCCATTTAATTAAAAAAAAAAGATGTTGGCATACTAACATATACCAAGACCTTGGTTCTCTTAAGCTTTTACCCAAGTTGTCACTTATTAACAAATAGATAAGAGACGGGTATTCAAAAAGTATATAAATATATTTAAACGTTTAGTTAAGAAAATGTTCAAATCATAAAGAAGACTTTTAGAAAATATAACTTGCTTAACTAAGTTTGAGGTATTTTTAAATTACGTAGTTAAAATTGTTGAAAGTTAAAATAATAAAGATAACAGTAACACTAATAAGTAATAATAGGTAATTAATAAAGATGTTTTTGAATTCGGTTTGATTATTTGGTACAATTTTTATAAACTAACTTTAAATTTAAATTTACTTACTTTAACTTTGCAGGGTGACCTATTTATTGTATACCGAGCCAGACCAATAATTTTGGTTTTACTTAAATGAAAAATACCGCCAAAAATTGTATTATTAAATTAATTTTTAATTTTTAAAAAATAATTTTGATTTTTTAGATAATATTTTCTTATTAGACTAAACGTGACATTGGCGTGGATTTAAAATTATACTGTACCACATGCCAAATATGACATGTTATAGCTGATAATCGGCACTCGACGGTCGTTATACTGCAAGAATGTCAAGAATTGAATGTCTATAAATTATAAGTTATACTTATTAACTTTATACGTTTAAAAAATTAAAATATATAAAACTATGAAAATAGAGGACACGATTTTCAAAAAAGGCACAATCTCGACAACCGAGGCGTTTATAGTACAACAGTTTTCATTACAGAAAATATGTTCAAGCAGTCAACACTCATGAAATAGTCAGATTTTGATATCTTATATTTGTTTGAAAGATTCAGGTCGTACTGGTATCTGATTTGAAAAACTTTATTTTCAGAAGTTATATTACAAAGAAACGACTATATGTATCACAATTTTTTGAGTATTTTTTAAATATATTTTTCTGACGTTAATTAAAATTAATTAAAAACCAGACTTCCATGCAAGATGCAACTTGAATAAAGTTTTCCTCTCTTAAATAAACAACAAAAATGATCAAAATCTGAAAATTCTACGTGGCGCGATCGTTTTTTCCGTAAAGTATTTTTTGCACTAAAAATATTCTCCCTATACATTTTTTATTTAGCTATTTACTTTCCATTTATTTAACATATCTACTGTTTATCTACGTATTATAATTAATATACCTATTAAATAAAAAATTTTAAGTAACGGGAAATTTAAGATTAATAATAATTTTATTTCTAATTATTTATCGTATATATATAAACCACATTATTATTATCATACTTATAAAAGTTTAAAAATCTAAGTTAGGCCTCAATAAAATAGTCGCATGAATGCACGACGTGTTGCATGCAGTTTTGAAGAATTTTAGCATATTAATATATAGTATAATAATACTATGATTATGTAATTTTTATAGTTTTATTTTTATTACATGAAATATTTCAAGAGTCTACTGAAGTCTGAAACTATAATAATATATTATAATTACTTAAAAAGATTTAAGCACTTCCTACAGGTAAATTAATAATTATAATATAACTAACTAATTTAAGTTTGAAGTTATCGTTTTAAACTTAAATTACAATTTAAATCTTATTGCCGAGATAGTTATACCAATGTATTTTTAATAAACCTTTTATGCATAGTACAATGATTTAAACTTTATAAATTATTAAAGAATTTATAATTTATATCTTGATTTTGTGTAAAATTTTAGTATGTTTTTTTTCTAAACTCAATGACCATATCAGTATAATTATAAAGTTATGTACAAGAATTTCAGAGTTACGCAATGTTTAAATTTTAGAATTAAAAACAGTTACGAGGTTTTTCATCGGTATAAGGACGATTAAAATGTTGACCTCTGGGCCTCTAGAAGACATGATTACATTTATTTAGAAAAATGTATAATGCCCCTACGATGTATAAATCTTGTATCACTCAGTGATCTAAAATTTAAAATAGATATACAAAATTTATTTTGATTACAGTTTTTCATTTTTTACGAAGGAGTTGATTTCAAATAAACTATAGATTGGTTGATATAAATACTTTAAAGTTTAAATTTTGTTTTTAAATTATGCGTGGAGCAATAAATGCAGCGATTGATTTTAAAATGATGTGTGTTTGTTGTCTGTATACATGAAAGTAGTAATTTACAAATTGTTTTTTAGTTAAAAATGTATTCAATTTTAAATTTTAATACTGCCTAATACTTAAGATTTGAAAACTTAATATATGGTTGCTCATAAGTAACTTATACTGAAACCAAAAAATCTAAAATATATATAAGCACAATGACATTTTCAAAACATTTAGATTAATTTTATGCTATTGTCTGTTTATATACCACGAAACAAAACTATGCCCTTACATATTCACACTGTTCTACGGTAAGTCGGTATTAGTACAATAGTTAACAGGGGTGGCTTTAATTCTTTGCCTGGGGGGGGGGGAATATTTTTTGGTATGTATGTATTTAAAATTTTATACTATAGTAAAATTAGTCAGTGAGTGTTTATATAATATAGCAACACAATTAGTGTATTAAGTTATTATTTAGAGTAAAAATTAACAGTGTATTTACTATTTTTATAATAAGTAAAAAAAAATATTTAAATATTAATATTAATGATATAAAAAATAGGTAGGTATACATAAACTTGACTACTTACCATATATTTTTGAAAAGTTCAAATCCTGAAATAAAATGATTAAAAATTGTAATATTATAGGTACTTTTGTAGTTTTGAATGTCACAAGATTTATATTATACATTTAAATTGTTGTTACTTAAAATATAAAATGTAAAATATAAATTTCTATATTTCATACTGGAAAATCGATTAAATATTTGACAAAATGAAGAGTACGATGTCTTTGGGGGCTATGGCCCTCCCCTAAAAACCTCTCCTGATAGTTAATAACAATAATATTCTATAACATTAAAACGTATTTATAATAGCAATATAAATATACTTAGTAATGTAGGTGGACGGCCTGTCTTCACTTAGAGTCGTTTTTGAATGCAATGATTTATCATTGAATTCAAATTTAACACATCTATTATAGCGACTTATTCAATGATATCCTATCCAATATACTTGACAATGACACCTACTACACAGCAGAGAAAATTTCCAGTTTCCTCCTTTTTTCTTTTATAATATGTATTATGGTACTCAAATTATACTGGACCAAAATTCAGTTGTTGCTACTGTCTATATTTTACTCTTACCGACACTCGAACTCAGAGACGACGTTTGTTTGAAAATATATTTATGAGAATAAATAATTTTATTGACTTTACGTCTTACATAGGTTTATCTTATAAAAATGTTAAAAATATTTATTTATATAGCTATTACCTGTTAGGTTTTGATAAATAGTTATACGTGACTATAATAACCATGTATTTTTGTGTACAGTTTATAAATTAGTAAACAACAACTTATTGAAAAAATATACATTTGCACATGACTAATCAATTTCGAGCACTTATTAATTTGGTTTCTCAACCACTGTGTGTTTTCAGTTATCCTCGGATAACTGGTATCAAGGTAATACACCTACATCTATACTGCAGTTAGTATACCTATTACAGTATTACCTATTCATGATATAATTAACAATTAATAATATAATTGTAAATTATATCATACGTATACGTATTACGTATACCATTGTTATTATTTACAAGTTTTTCATAATATTAAAAAAAAACAAATTAGTTTATGTTATAATATGTTTTTAATTTTGTACAAATGTACAAATTAATATAGTTATTTCCCTTTCGTATCAACATAATATGTAGATACCTACTATTTAAAATACATTTTCATGACTTTTTTCAATTAGCTTTCAAAGTTACCCTTAAATCTACTGGTAGTTGGTACAATTGTTGTTAAGTAATTTTCGATAATGTTTGTTTTCGAAATCAAACGAATAATGATGATATAATGTTTTTTTTTCTCCAGATTTCCATATAGTAATACATTGCAAATAAAAATCTTTTCTTCCATTCTATTACCACAGTAATACTATATTTATACTAATGTATATTTTTTTCGGCAAACCACGTCATTATTTTTAAATTTATAAATACATATGTAATGATATACCGAGTTACTTAAACAAATTATGATAGATAACCTAAATTTCGAGGGCTCCGGTGCAATGCGCCCGCCGCAATCTCGCAGTAAATCCGGCACTGCGTTTAACACGGACGGGTTAACCGGAAAACTGAATACATATAGATGCTACCTCATCGCTATATCACCGCCGCTGCGGCGCCGTCACGGCTACAGCGCGTGTTACGATTTCGTCGGCGAGAGAGTGAAATCATTTATATCATTATCTTTATTATTATTATGATTATATGTAATAATAATTTATTATTGTGTATAAAACTTATTGCGCTGTCCGTCACACGCATTATGCAACGCCGACGCCGCCGCAGATGTGATGCAACGCCGCGGCGGGAAAGCAACAACGCAGCCTCCGCCGAAAACGACACATGTTGTCAGATATATACGGTGGGCGCCGCACAGTCGTCGCCGTCTTCGTTGTACAGTCGTCGTTACCGTCTCTGCCGCCGCACCGCTGCCCGTCGGCATATTCGTATATTATAATATTATATACAAACATCACACTGCCGTGTCCCTTTACGTTCTCGCGTTTTGATAATTAATAATCGCAGTGACCGAGCAATAATCGTCGTTTTGATATATTATAATATTGCATCGGATAACATATAATATAATATATTACCTGGAAGCTCGCGCGCACACGCCGCCGTGTACTCCGCGAAACGTCGCGAAACCGTATATTATTATCATAACAACATTATCGGCGGCGCGCACTATAATTATCGAGTACGTATAGGTAATAGCGTTTTTTCTTTCGTTTACCTACCTCTTCTTTTCGTACGTCCGATCGCGCCAATACGACTCTCGCGTACCTCATAATATAATAATTAATTTGACATCATATACGACGTTTTGAGTTCGTTTTCACGAGGGCGGCCTTGAATGGACGACATTGACAGTGTTCTCGTGATATATAAATAAAACCCACATGCATACAATACACGCATATATTAACAACATTAACGCGTTCGTTCGCGTGCGTTGTACCTGCCTACCTATATTGTGATAAAATATATAGGAACTGCGGCCAATAACATAAAATATTATTATAATAATAATTCTGCTCGCGCACAAAACTGTTGTTTTGGCGAACGGCGGCGGCGGCGGCGACGGCGGCGCGGCAGCAGCAACAGCGCGCAACCGGCTACGCGATATTTTACGTACCTGCCGTAACAGTTATCAGTCAATCGTGACACGGACGCCCGAGCGGACGGACGGACCGACGAAGACGCGCGCCCCCCCGAAAATGCCACAGCTCATATTGTCCAACAGCGAACGGATCGCTCCGGCGGCCGTCATCGTCGACGACCACAAACCCGTCGGCACGGACGTCAATTTCCCGGACGTGCTGGCCGACCTGGACGTGGAATCGTTGCCGGACGACGTTGTCGAGTACGGTCGAGTCCGAGTGGGCGAGACCGAGGAGTCCAGGACCAGACTGGTGGCCGAACTCGAGGACATGATATACGGTGAGAATTTGAAATTAGCTATGAAATAACATTGCCGTCAACCGATTGGAAATCACAAAAATTCATATCGTATAATATGAATACAGTGATATAGATGATTATAATATAGTATATTACCTAGGTCGACATTATGGGCGTGTATTGTATTTGTGTTATTTTGAATTTACGAACTGATTCGATATCTTGTGGCTAGTTGCTTTTATTTTTTAAACGATTTCGTTTTTCAATTTTTTTTTTTTTTTAATAATTGAACGTGAGCAGGTAACGCGTGTTCATTAAAATGTGTTGTACATTTTTTTTTAACAGCTTATCAAATAACTGCAGATAGAAGTCGTGTGTAAAATGATATATTAAATTTATTGAACTTAATCTTATTTTTTTTTATCGTTTTCCACTAAATAATTGAAAAATACTTTATTTCTACAACTAGAAGAACTTATTAACATGTTCTGTTTTTGTAGCTAATTATCTCGCAACAGTCCCTTTAAAAAAAAATCTTAATACGCTATTTTTTGTATATTAGTCAATTTAATAGAGTAGGTACAGAGGCTACAGGAGTAAAGTTTTAAGTAATTTTATGAAAATTTAAACGCTTATTTTATAAGCTACCTATATTTTAATTTCGTTCTGTGCATAAAATAGGGACTGTTCTTGCATATATTATTCATAAATTAGTTTATTGTACCTACATATCTGTATTATTTATATAAT
The DNA here is from genome assembly GCF_020882245.1 of Rhopalosiphum padi. Taxonomy (NCBI): domain Eukaryota; kingdom Metazoa; phylum Arthropoda; class Insecta; order Hemiptera; family Aphididae; genus Rhopalosiphum; species Rhopalosiphum padi. Next base: position 3,270,401 of record NC_083599.1, on the reverse strand, counting down.
TATATAATATTATAATGATTAATAATAAAAACATTTCTGAAAAACTCAATCTGTAAAACGAGATATGAACCATCCTTAAGTTAAGTTTATTTTGTATGTATCTAAAATATTACATGCTATAATTTAAGTTAATGTAAGAACAGCCACGGTTTTTTTGTTCAATAATAATAAAAAAAAAACATTTATTGAACTGATAATGTAAAACATTTAAAATTTATGTACCCTATTAATCCATACTTGTAATATTTTTGAGTCTAGGTGTTTGTAGCCTGCATAATGCATAATGCAGGTGAAAATTACATTACAATAACTACTAGTTTCATCGAAATGATAATTTCACTAGTTACTTATTTAAGCGTATACTATAATATGTAATATTATTATATTATGATATTAACTGGTTTTTATATTTTACCTACTTTATTTAAATGCCCTTGATCTTTAATGTTAGAATCTTATCCTGCGAATTTGCAATGGTCCTTATTGACATTCAGAGCTTCCACAAGGTTTACCGGAATTAGCCTTAAGTCCGTTTCCTGTTTGATACATTTATAGTGTATATACCTTGGTATTATACGTTTATGTATATTACATTTGGTTACCTATTTACCTCGCTATTAACCTACGGTACTGTCGGTACTGTACAGATATCACAATAACATATAACATATCGTGAATATATAAAATATAAACACAAGTGTCCTCTAAACTAACATTATTACTTCCGTTTTAAATATTAAATTACCTAATTAAAATGAAACTATCAACATTCAATATTTTTACAGCAATACTTTTATGTTCATTTTATTGAAAAAATATTTGATTCTATTTTACGTTTATATTACATCCCGTTTTTATTTTAATTAATGTAACAGTAAAAACTTTGAAAGTCCTGGAATTTTTTAGTTTTTTTTTAGTTAAATGTGTGCATTTAATTTGTATCTGTCTATAGCTAACCGCTGGTTAAATTGTTGTATCTTGACTTAAACTTAAAAAGTTTTTAACAATATTGGAAATCGAATAAGAATATTTATGAATATTTGTTATCAGATACATTGTATACTTGGTAGTTGGTACATATCGGTAAAATAATTAAGTACGCAAATAAATAGTTCAATAGTTGTATTCACAAACATAATAATACAATACAATACAATTCATCTAATTCATAATCTAATTATGACGAAATTGCGTGTAAATGATTTATATATATTTATATATGATTATATATAAAAACTACAAATCATATCTATTTTATTTATAATTATTAATTCAAATCAATGAACTTTGAGGCCTTTTTCTATTAAAATAAATAATATACAATAATAAAACGTAAATTATTTCTAAGACAAAAGTTATGTGAATATGTGATGTTAATGATTAACATAAAGTATAATCTACCTATAATATACAATGTATAAATATTTAGAGAGAATAAAATGTATTAATGCGTATATATGTTAAGTGTTCTTGCGCGGTTAACTCGATTAAATATAATTTTGTTAGTTATAATAATTTAAAAATTAATTAGGAATCCGCAATTCTTTTAAGTTATAACCAATTTAATAATGGTTTATTTAAGGCGAAAGAAAAATTTCTATGTACAAATATATTAGAAGAAAATGATTTTTATTCGGTTTTATATTTATATATACATTTATCAATTCGAATTTCTCAACAAAAAAAAAAAAATATATATATTTATATATATACAAAAAAATATACTTATTGTGATGTTTATAATCATAATAAATTATATAGCGTTCAATTATTTGATGTTTACCTTAGCAAAAAAGCTGACGGAGATCTTAATGTTATTTTTTTCTTTTATGCAGAGAGAGGGGACGTTACACCGCACAGAATGGATGAAAAGTTTCTACTACGGTTTTTAAGAGCTCGACATTTCAAACTTAATGCCACTTACAAACTAGTAAGTAATTTTAAGAAATTAAATAGTTAAAAAATAAGGTATGAATAAGTCTATTTAAGATATAATTTAAGTAAAATTGCCTTTTAGAAAAACTTTTAAAGGAATTTACAATAATTAGTTAAATTTAATCATATTAATTATACAAATATGTTATAACTTATAATTTTATAATGTAATATATCACTTAAAAGTTCAAAGCAATATTAAAATAAGTATATTAATGTTTAAAATTTGAACACAAAATCCAGATTTTTACATACGATTCTTAGACAAGCCTACCGAAGTTTAATTTTGGATTATGTTACCACTTTTCCGAGGAAAGATAAGAAAAATTAATTCATCAAACAATTGTTAATTTAAATAGTTCCACTTAGAATTTTGAAGTTAAACGAGAAGAAAAAAACCTTTGTACATTTTTAATTTAATGGCTTAACATTAAAATATAATTTATAATGGTCTAACTTCACTTTTTATGCATTAATAGTTTTTTTAATAACGGATTTAATCTTAGTGTGATAATATACATTAAATAAAATATTTGCTTTTATATGAACATAAAATAAAATTGTATAAATTTATGTCAGTAAGAATTTATAATTTTGTTCCTACAATTTTGCGGTACTTTCTAACCAATAGTTAGATACACATAGTTATTTATAATTAGTACTCGGGAAAATAGCAACTGAAATAACTAATACGTTCTAATACGTTACATTCCTAATTCATATAAATAAATTTGTATTTTGTGTTACTAATTAACCTACATAATTGCTAAGCAAATTAATTAATTTTTGTTTATTAAGTAATAAAATATATGTACTATTGTAATATTTAAATAATATATAAATAGGAATATTCATTCATTAACTACCTATTGCGGAGTAAGTAATAAAGATCAAAAGCTTACAGATATGAAAATCAATAATACTAAGTAAAATAATATGTCAAATGTTGACAAAAATAAATTATTAATACTGAGTATAATTTTTTTTTTAAATAAGAACTATTAACTAATCAGTACCTAATTTTAAATGTATAGGTATGACACGTGGGATCTTTAGCTTATAGTCATTGAATAATAATTAAATAATCGCTTACAATATCCTGTAAAATGAAGCTTTAGATATTAACAATAGTTTTGTTAAACTAATGTGTAATACATAAAATATAATTATATAGTTATTTATTTATTATAATTTTATCACGGATCTTAACACTTCTACAAATGTAGATAGGTAAAATAAATAAGTATCATCGCTGATCGCCCTGATAGAACCTTTTAAATTGAATCACAATAACTGTACATAATGTGTTACTGCAAGATTATAAATTATTCACATTTATTTAATATAACAATGTCACATTGGTTAAATGATTCTATTGTTTAGTGGATTTCTACAGGATCGATAGCGATTGGAGGTTTGACGCATCTATAAGGTCGTTTTATCATTTCTGCTTATCTCGTGTAGGTATATTGTTATAATATATAATTTCACAAGAGTTATACCGTTCGAGGTAGACCTTAAACAAGAGAAAGAAAAACAATAATAATACATTAATTCTATATTATAGCTTTAGGTAAGAACCTATGCTATGTGTAGAATAATATACTGATGTGTCTTGTAAAAGACAGATAGTGTTTGAAGGACACATGGAAAAATTATAGTTGACCCGTACCCGCGTGGCGCCAACAATGATGTCGTTAAATTGTTTAATTAAATTTTCATCAATATTTGTTTTCATTTTTTTTTTAAGTAAAAGAAATATTAGGTAGTTACACACAATAGTATAAAAAACTGACTAAGTAGGAGCCTATATACCTACGTTTGTACGTTATTGATTAATAACGTCTCTCAATAGATTAAGTTACATGTATAATTAATACATGTAACTTAACCTATTGCATTCACTTTTAAATTGATGTATGCTTATAGAAAATTCTTTGTGTTATGTTTTTTGTATACTTTATTTCAACCACCACCAAAATAAGTTGTGATTTTGCAACGTCGGAGTGACGAATGTCGTGCGTCCGTTTTCATTTTTATTTTGTTTTGAACACTTTTGACACATCATTCACTGCCGAAAATGGTCACGACTTTAATATACAATACACAATACATAAGTGTGTAATATGTATTTCGTGTGTAAATCATACGAAATATTCGGAATTGATATTTGTAACAGTAATACAATATTTAAGTTATTTTATTTTGTATTTGTTTTAAAAAGAGTTGGTTGCTATAGTTGTTATAGTTGTTTAGCTTAGAAGATTTATAAGTATAAACGTATACGTATTCTTATTACGTATTTTCAACATCTAAACTATATTTTTAAATATAGCTAAAGCTGTACCAAAGGGATTGTGCAACAGATATGATCAATTGATTTATGTGTTTTGATTTCACCATTTTTGACAAGTCGAATTTATTCTAATTTTTCTATGATACATTATATATATATATAGATTATTTACGGTTGGAATGTTTTTAATAATGATGAAATTTGTGAGACATTAATGTTTTTATAACTAATTGTATGATACAAAAAAATTGTTATGTAAAAAGCATTAAACAATTATCGACCGTTTTAGTTTGGTTTCGTATATGTATATTATGATTTATGGGTCATGAACAAACTAAGAGCTTGGATAATAAATATATATATTATCAATAATGATGACTCAGGAACCCTTTTAAGTAGATTTTTATCCAAGTTTAAAAACATAATTGAAGAATTAAATTCTGTACTTAATACGTATATTATATTTATATATCAAAGCTTCATTTCAAGGAAAATGATAATGCCCAATAAATGATGTGCAGTCAACCCAGCCTAATTGATACGATTTTCGTTCTTTTTATATTTGTTTATTAAGCAAACAAAACGAAAGTAGGTTCGATAGAAAAAAAACACCAAGCAATGATTTGTACTTTTAAAACGTTAATTACTATAAGACACGCTTATTGTTTCGAATAAGTTTTACATAATATTTTAGACGTGAGTAATAGGTATCAAATATTTTTATAATATGGCAATCAATAATTTAAGTGATGCGTATCTATTCTTCAAGTTTATTCAAGTTTAAATGACAACTACGTAATAAAATATTTTCTGTTGCGAAACAAAATTATAGAACTTTTAATTGTTTGTAGAACATACTAATATTAACCTTAATATCATAATTGGGATTTTTTAATTTTTTATATATATTTTGTACATTACCGCATTAAAGATGCTTATATAGTTATATGAACTAAAGAGGTGAATATTGTGTACAATAGTCAATTATGATGCAGATTTAATATGAAAGCATCAGATGTTGTAATAATATTGTATAATAATGCAACAATATTTACATTGTTATTATGAATTCAGTACGCTGAGGTGACGATTAAAAAGACAATTTTATAAAAATATTTCATATATATACCTATTTTATTATGTGGAGTGTAATCAGAAACTAGGAATCTAGGAAATATCCGCTTGTTCATATAACGTCCGGTGTTATAGTTTGTGTTTATCTCGTTTGTAAGGATTTTCGATGATGCAGCGATCGTCACACAAATAGTCATACACGTTTACCTCGACGCCACCGCTTCCGATTTACAATATGTCATAATTCCGGTTTTTTTTTTTAAATTATATTCTAAATTCTAAATTGAACTAGGGTCCAGGGTTATCCTCTTTTTATTTTAGGACTCAATGCCTGCAATGCAATCACGATTATTGTGTTCAAAGAATTTGACAATTTTTCAATACCTATATGTCTCATTATGCTACACTCGAATGCACTTCAATCTACGTAGCTTGCGATGATTGTAGTCTGCAGTATTTCAAGTATTATGTACTCTACTTGTTGAATATAATGCCAGTCAGTTATTTTGTTCGTCATGAGAAATATGTACCTTTAATTAGGTCAAAATATTATATCCTTTATTATGCTGGTAGTAACAGGTTGGTTACTCAAAGAAAAACTAATTTATTTAATATATATATATATATAATGTTACATAGAATACACTTTTTAACGTATTTATTTAACTCAGCTATTTTAAAATACCTACATTTTAAATAAAATAATTATTAAAATACTATACTTGCGTTTTAATATTACTCTATAAAAATAACACTTGACAGTTGACATAGAAATATCATAATAATAATTGTATTAGTTAATCTTGAATATAATTAAAGTAGCTAATGTAAGTTTTATTAGAGTAGAATGATTTACTCGTAGAACATATTATTGCTTACCAAACTAAACGCAACAAGTATCATGCCGTTTTGTAAGAGTAAAATAAAAGTTTAAAATTTAGCTGGAATCTGTTTTTATGAATTTAAAAATACTTGACTATTTGTATAAATTATATATTTTTAAATAATAAGGTAAGAAAATTAAGTATTAATATTCCAATAAACATTCTTAATTGACAATGATTAGAATCAAGATAGTATTGTTTTAATTTATTAAAAATACTTACTGTGATGGTCATAGTTTTAATTCAAGAGCTTGCCAAAACATTTTATTTTAGTGTAGTAATCACAAATATTTTAATTTTTAAAGTAAATCACCAATATTTTAAACGTAGGTAATAAAAATAATGTTTAATTTTCTAATTGATGTATTCTCTTATTAATAACTTAAACACATGTCGTAAAGCATAAAGATAGTTCTTGCCATATTGATCATATTTCATCCGGTATATCTGCTGTGCAGGTACAAGAAATTTTAAATATTTTACATATAAAAAAGTATAGGTAATTTAAGTAATATTAAATAATGATCTATAGATGATATTATTATATACTTTTGCAGTATATTTGTTTCGTGTTCGTGATTAGTTTTTGATTCAGAGGGGACCTCGATTAGATAAAAATAGCATTATACTTGTGTGTATAATATAGTCTCACCGCATAATGCAATGATAAATCAAATTATTGTTGTGCGTGCAGTAGGTAATGATGTTTCTACAGCATTCGGTGTTGGCGTCTATAATATATATAATGATAATATATAAACGGTTTTTTTGCCTACTGCGACGTTATTAATTCTATCGACTAATTTAGTGCACAATCACCGCATCTGCACCTATTGGGCCATTAAGGGCATTTTAAATATAGTATATAGTATAATATAGTATCGGTGAAAATTAAAGTTTCACAATTCGTGCAGCCGCGGAGCAGTGTGTAAGACTCTGACCAGAGCACGTTGATTATAATATAATAGATACATAACTACATAAATGTCTTATATAAGTAGTGTATACACGAACTCGATTAATTAATAAAAAAAAAAAAGTATGGATTTATCGTCTAAATGTTTATTTCACGTGAATGTAAGAAAAAATAAGTCCCGACATCCTTGGCGGACAATCTTTAAAGCGTGCGCGCTAACACTGATTGTGCTGTGTGTATAATGCACATAATACAATAATATATAATAATAATATGTACGTACCTACCTACTATATAGAGAACGACACCTGTTATACGCGACGGCGTCGATGAATGTCGTAATATGAATGCTGTTGGCGCACGCGTTGTGGCAGAACGTGGTGTATATGCATATAATAATATATATTATTATGTGTATAATGTAATATACCTATATGTGTGTGTTTTTTTCTTCTTTCCAGCGGTGAAAGGAAAACGCAATTGCAGAGGTTGTGTGCCTCAGCGGTCCGCGTAGATTTACGTTTTTTTTTTTTACGATGCATATCATCGTCTATTAATGGGAACGGAACTTTTATTTCTGTACAGGGTGTAGCAAGATTGAAATATATTATACGCCACGGGCATCGTGTCGTAGGTATACATATCATAATATAGGCATAATAGGCGCATGCACTATCTATCCACTTTGTATTCCATTACGTATGGGCTATACAAACTACTGTTACTGGTGAATTAGACAAATAACAATTTTTAACGATTGGAAATCTCCAACTTGGCGTATTACGTCAGAGTAAAATTATTTTTAGAGGGATTAGTTTGATTATAGGTGGGTACGCTTAAAAAAATTGATGTTCTGTGCTTATCAGTACTCTACTTATGTGGCCCCAAATATCGTGGTTATTCGGAAAAATTACACGATAGGCCTCCTAAATCATTAAACAAACTGAGAACGACTTTGATTTTTTTCTATTATAATTAGTTATGAATGTTTAATAAAATTGGTAATTAAGTGAGAAATTTATTGTTCTACAACCATATTTTTAAATTTTTTCTGTCTACCTTAACACAATTTTTGTTTAGAAGGAGCGTTGTGCATTTTGTATAGTAGTAACTTCCGTGAATTGATATTCACTGATGTTGGTACTTATAATTGATAAAGTTAAAATGGTTACTTTGGTCTTTGCATTTAAAATATGTTTCTATTCTAATGAATTACATTAAAATAATTACTCAAATTATAAATTAGTTAAATTTAAATAGATTAGAATAAATTATTACAACACCTATAATATTATTGTCTTATACATTTCTTTCCTAAATAAACCGGTGTGTGAATAGGTATACTATATCTCATTACTCTTTATTCATAATTTTTCATCTATTACCAAATTAAATTAAAATAATTTTTACAGTTAAGGTTATGAAAAATATGTAATAGATCTGAAACTGAATTATTTATCGTACAATAAACATTAAAATATTTTAAATAAATGTTTTTAAATTCAAATCTAAAAGTGTCTATTTAGTTTTATTTTTATTTTAAACTGGTGCAAATATTATTAATGTTTCCGTTACTGTTTTTTTAACATATTTTTTTTTGTCTTTATTATTTCTATTTATGATATAAATAGCATTATGCTAATATAAAGTCATGCTTAATGTATTATTATTATTTGTTTATCACACATATTAATTAATAAAATAAATAAATAATTAACGATTTATATAGAATTTTAAAAATACATTAATATTAAAAATGTAGATGATAAGTTATTTTAAAATATATCGTATGTGTACCATTACTAATTTATCAATGTATAGATCATATTACATTTTTATTACAAACATTACTGTTACTTTCAATATAATTGATGTTTACAGTAAAACTAATGTAATAATCAATGCATAGTTTCTAACTGTTATCCTCTAAAAAAAATAGTCTTAGTAGGTAATGTAAGTCTGATATTTAAACCTTGCTTTTATAATAATAATATAATACTATTCTTTATTTAAGGAAAATAAATTTCTAATTACATAAAATAAAATACAAAGACATCATGTAATAAGTAATGTTATAGCAGACAATAGTAATATTGAATATAAATAAGAGGAACGAGAAAAGATGTTTTCGTATTTATTTATGTTGCAATTGAACGATTTTTATCTAAATTAAGCCATGTGCATTTTATAATTCAAAAACATTTAGGTGTCTACTTTTATATCTGCCATACTAACGAAAAAATGTTTACAATATAAACTATAGCTATGTAAACATATTGTAACAAATTCATAAATACATATTATTGTTACATTCTTAACATTATTATACTATGATTGACAGTATTACTATATGTCAGCAACTATTTTATAGCATTAATAATAATAAAGTGTGGTATGTTTAACAATTCAAATAACCTTGAATTTTGTATAAAAACTCGAGGTTGATTATGATGAAATGCAAAAAGTGTAATTTTATAATGCAAATGATGTATACCTAGATATTAAAATAGATATATTATATTTACATTATCTTTTGTATAGCAACTAAAATTACTTTTTATACTTTTACAAAATTTTAATTTTAAATATGACTACGAACTGTAAAATATTTAAACATTTGTAAAATTCATTTTTACGTGACTTATTGTAGATTAGTATGCACATGCATTACCGGAACATAATGTTAAAATTTGTCAGTGTGCATTATGTAGGTATAGGTAAAAGTAAAAGTTGTTTCAAAATCGAATGTAGTACACTGTACACTGTGTAGTAGGTACACGTTGTATTGAAATAAAGTTGACGTTTAAAAAAAGCTAAAAATAATTATTTTGAATCAGGTATTTTAAAGAAATACAGTGTAACTATGTTTTATTTTGTTTGTAGGTACATGTGGTATATTAATGATATTTAAATATGAAATATTAATTAATTAAACTTATTTGATGTAAATTAATTATAAATTTTTTTACGAGTTATTAACGTTGTGTATAAGATCGCAACACTGTAATTTATTCAACATAATAAAATTTCTATTTTATAATTTTTATAGGTTAAGAGTTGTAAGAAACTATTAAAATAAATTTCTTTGGTCGATCGTGAAGATTAACTGATACATTATTAAAGCAAAATAAATTATTAGTTTTCGTTAGGTAATAAAAACTATTGTGTGAAAAAAACAATTATTGGTTTAAATAGTTTTAATTGATTGAGATGTATTATATGATCTCGAAAAATATATTTGTAATCCTTTAAATTATTAAGACGTTTTTTAAGTTAATATATCACCAATATGGCAATATATGTTACGATATTGATATCGTTTTACGGTACGCGATTTTAATTTGTAAGTCAATGTCTATAAAAAAACATTGTATTCGTAATATATATAGGTTTACTTTATAACAATTAATATGCGATGATTTTGGCAAAAATAAGTTCAATTATACCGCCATAGAAATAAAAAATAGAAAAAAAATTTTTCCGATTATAAATGAATTATATAATATTCTTCATAGAAATAAAACCTGACACACTATATAGTAATCGATTTCTTAAGAATTAATTTACTAATCATTGAATTTAAGTATAATAAATTTAAGAATTAAAAATTATATAAAAACGTTAACAATTCTAAAAATCTATAAATAACTCTAAAAAAATCCCAAATATTTTGAAAGTATTTATTTGGTGAACATTTTAAGTGTTTAGTTTCCTGATGTATTTTTTCTTTCTGAATTACTCCAAAAATTCTAAATTAATTTTATCGAAAGTTGTAGGTATTGAGTAAATATTTGTATTCTATACTTTCTACCCACCAAAATCCACCATAAATGTTGAAAATTGAAGAAAATGTTTCTCCAATAAAATTTAACAATCACAAAAAAAAAAAGAGTTTCTAATTTCTTAATATAATAATAAAAATTTATTTTTTTTTGGTTTCTGATTAAATTTTAATCTTAAAAGGTTTCTTTCTTTTTTTATTTATTTATACGCTTCAACTGTTACGGTTATTGTCGTTTCTAACAAATACAATAAATTAAATTTTATATTAAAAGTTTATGTTATACATTTAATTTAAATAAATATTTATATTAAAATAATATAAATATATAATATTATTATTAAAAATACTTATTAATGTATTTAAATACAAATCAAATTATAAATGTTATAAATATTATTAAAATACAAAGTAAACACGACTGACTGGTTTTGATTGTATATAATATTATACCCAAATGAACATAGACTCCCGTAGTGTTTTGTTCGCGCTATACCTAATGTAATTTGTGTATATTGCGTTATCACCTTGTTGTATCACAGTTATTGACGATCCTCAAGACTTTTATAATGTTTTAGCTTTAATTTATTTTATATTTTGAAGATATTTCATAGATGTAGTTTTTATTAAACTCAAGCCATATTTTTACCATTTAAGAGGAAGTGGTTGTCCGAAAACATATTAATTAGGCTATTTAAACACTCCCATACAGATTAAAGTTGTATTAATGATAAATAATAATTAGTATTAGTACTCATACAGATATATATATATATATATAATACATACTCATATAGGTTATCATTTTTTTTTTTTTTTATATATTTACACATTTTTATATTATGTTTTCATTAAACTTATATTGTTACATAATCAGCTTTTACGTCTATGTTTAAAAATCTTGGTAAATACTAATTTACATTTCTAAGATAATATAAATAAAACATTTATGCAAATATAGTATAGCGATGTACATTGGTATGTTTTGCTGATTTACACGTGTTACTGTGTTAGCTTAAGCGAAACGCGTGTGAAATAATTATAGAGCCAGAGGCTGCGAAAATTTTGTTAGTAATGGATTGTTCGGTGTCATAATTAGTGTAAATTATTAATGTAATCTATTATAATCAAAATATAGTGAACTAAATAATCAATGAAATGTACACATAATTAGTTTTGAAAAAAAAAAACATATTTTATGTGTTTCTTATATTATTATGGTGATTAGTGTGGTAAAATTTACGCAATTGCAGCGTTTTGTAATTAATAAAAAATATTGTATAAATATGTGTTCAATATCTATTGTAGTTGACTTTTTATTTTTAATTGCGGTCAAATTGTCGTTCAGTATAAACCACAATCCACGCACTTCAGATAAATTAAAATTGCATGGTACAATAATGCCATACATTTTGTGTAAAATTGAATGATTCATTATTGACGATGGACCATGGACGTGACGATAATCAAATTGATATAATCTTAAATATATGTATGATTGTATGAGCTTTACAAAGAATCCCAAATTGGGCATATTATATACTTTTACACGAGGCTTTAAATTTTCCCCAAAATAATTATCATGTCTTAACTTTATTTTTCGATATTGATATAATATGTTTTAAATAGACAGAACACCAAATAGTGTATTGGTTTGAATCGGTGTATTCGATTTTTAAACTTTCACAAAAATAAAAGTGATTTTTAGTTTTTTTTAAAATTATTTATGTATTTAGACATGAATTTTTTATCAAATAATTGTACTTTACTATTACGTATATGCATAATCTGAACTTAATACACGACTTTATCATATTTGTGATCGCTTTATGTAGTGTTTAATGCAAATTCCACTATAGTTTGACTTTTTTTTTAGGGATAGTTGTTAATTTATACTTTATTTTAATCGGTTATACATTAATCATTATCATTATTTTTTTTATTTTTTTTTGTTACAGATCGTGAATTACTACAGATTTAGAGAAAATCATCCAGATTACTACACAATAAATCCACTGGATTTATCTTTCATAGCCGACTTAGAAGTACTAAGCGTTTTGCCTTACAAAGAACAAACCGGCAGACGAATTTTAATTTATAAATTAGGTACGTACAATTCTATTCTACATTTTTTTTTACTTAAAATTTGACCCGAATTATATTTTTTACTTTACAAACATTGGACACTGTAAATGGCAACGGTATGTCGGCTTATATTTCATATTCGTCGTGTGTGATTAATTGTTTCGCATGTTCATAAAAATGATTAATAATAATTAACAATAACTTTATGAGAGAAGAATGTATACTTTCACACAATATAATAACAATAATAATAATAATAATAATATATTAATAAATATAAAACATAAATTATTACCGTACTTAATTTACATTGACTGTAACAAAACTTGAATGTGGATAGTCAATATAGTACCTACGTTAGTCGTTAAATCTATATATGCGATATATCAATGTGTTTATGTATGTTGTTGTGGTAAGAACTAATAAAATAAACTGATTTTAGTAAGTGTGCTGGAATTATATTAATTTTATAACGGTGGGCGGTAAAAATTTCAAAACTGTTAAAATAATATTATTATTTTTTTTCCCAAATGTGATTTGAATGTGATTCATTTAAAATAAATCTTTTATATTTTATTGCTTTCTTATTTAGGTTAGGAGAAATTTACAGGTAATTTGTATTGTACTTAATATAATATATTTATAATTTGTACCTACTTGTTTTAAACTTAATCATACTAAATGCTAAATAGTAAATACTAATTATATTTTATATAATATGTCTCATATGTAGGCATAATATTTATGTAGTCTTATATTTTATAAAACAGTATTAACTACTTTTTTTTTTTGATTTTAAACGCTGTAAGTAATATTGTAATGAAAACATTTTAATACTTTTTTTGTAAATGTATTATCTCTTTTATATGGATTTTTAATGATTTTTAGAATTACATTTAAAAATATGTAAAAGTTGAAGGTGCTTAAATACTTGCAGATTAAGTTATCAAGTTATTTATCTAGTACACATAGTTTATAATATAAATATATTGTATTAGTATTTGCACTATAGGTTATCCGTGGGCGGGTACCTAAATACCAATATAATATAGGCACCTTATCTGTTCGGAAGTATATTTCTTACTAAGGAATTAATAAAATGTCGTGTTTGTTAAAAATATGAAATTCACGTAGCTTTAATAATTATTAAGACAATAATCAATATCATATAATGTAAAGATTAAATTGTTTAAATTTGGAAGAGAGTACTACTTATTCATTTCTAAATGCATAACAACAAAGGAATACGTCGGAAATCTGCAGGCAGCAGTGATAACCTTCAAGGGTACTTTGCCTCGGCGTATATGTAGATAATAATTATTATTGTAAAACAAAATGCAACCTGCAGTGACGTGAATATAGTCATTACTAATTAATCTTTGAGCACTATTATGTACGTATTTCATCAAATGATAATAATATATAATATATAGGTAATATAATAATAATTATATCAATTTATGAAGGTCTTTTTTGTATGTTTGGAACCTTATAAATATAGAATTTTACTCAAAGAAGTATATAATTCATTAAATGCAAAAATAAAGGAAGAACGTCTTCATAGGTAATTACATGTTATAAGTATATGTTGTACTAATAGGTGTACAATTTAAGTGTGAACAGTCAACATGTGTTGATAGTAAATAAATTGATATTAAATCAATCATTATTTTATTATTAAAAAATGTATATCTGAAATTAGTCACATGAAATTTATGGTAATAATAAATTTAACTTATCGTCTATTGGTTATCATCGCATTTATTTAAACTAATAATATGTAATTTTATATAGGTACAAGTGTAGCACCTACCATGTAATATACCAATTTCGACAAAATAATAAAATAACAATATTTAATGGCTTTAAATACTCAAATAAAAAATGTATATTATTTTACTTTTAAAGTTCAAATGAACAAATTATAATAATGTTAATTTGAAATATATACGGTTGAAATTCTACCTATTTGTATACTAGCAAAGTATAAATTCCTATACGCGGTAGGGCCAGTAAAATTTAACACGTTTAATATTAACGTGCAGAGGAATTTAATAGTAAATCTAACAGCGTTTACGAATGGTATTTAAAGCCTATTCTGAATTTAATAATTCTCTTGCTCATAATAATCTATACAAATTAATCATTAATACGCTGATTTTCTGTGGGAAAAAAAATATGAGAAGGGATTAAAATATAAGTTTTGTCCTCTTGTGAATTTGTAGTTGATAAGTTGGAATTATTAACTAGATATACTTACTACTTGCGTAACTAATTTAAAGTTCATCAAACTGACTTTTATGATAAATAAGTAATTTTCACCAAAACATTTAGACTAAATTTTAGAATTTATTTGTTAGTTGTTTCATTTTTAATTACTCGTGTTCTTTGAAAATAATTCAGAGAAGTAACTATCAGATGTGCAATAGTGAAACTAAGTTATACATGATTTTTTTTATGAATAATAAAAACGTATATGAAATTATTAAACTATTCCTACTTGAAAATAATTCATTGAATTTATACTTTAAAAAAATTTTACTTAACTTTTAAAAAACAAAAAAAAAACGAAATTGGAAATTTGGAAAGTTGCAAATTCATTTTTCTATTTTTCTATTTTATAAATTAAAAATTTAAATATTCAAATAATTATTGCATACTAAAACTGAATTTTAAATACGTGGGAATGGTATTCAATATATGATGACGACAGTTATAAAATATAATGAATTTGTAGGTTTTTGACATTTACAAGATTAATAAACATTTTACACATTATAATATTTTTACCCACCAATTTTCTAACACATTATTACTACCTACCTACCTACATGAAAAATATCAATGATTTTACTTTTTTTTATTATAATTATAATAACAAATCTTTTATGAACTTTAATCTTAACGATTTCAGGCTAAGTTTATTCAAAATGTCATCGTACTTGACATTTATATTTGTACAGTTTGACATGATTTATTTTCAAAAAAATTACCGATAATTTCCAATATTGAAACGAATGAAATTTCATTTTTTCTACTTTATACTTTTTATGAGTTTTAAATTACTTATGTTTAATAACATTTTACTAATCAAAAAATAAAAATAAAACTTATTATCGTTTATATAAAACCTAATTCATCATCCTTAAATATTTAAATTTGATTTTTTTTTTCTTATAAAAGAAAATTAAATTAAGTTATAATAATTGATAGATAAAATTAAATTTTACTTTATGTTAAATATATTTTTAAAATTATACATGTACCTTCCACATTATACGTTTTATGAATAATGTAAAGGTATTGACTGTATACCTGTTTTCTTTTAATTGTTTTATTATTATTTATTTTTTTTTTTTTTGTTAAATTTTTAAAATATTTTAAAATATAAAATAAATATATATGTCGCATCCACTTAGTGTAATCGTATTTTTCATGAAATGGATATCCATTTCATGAACAACGATCATATCGTGTAAGTCAAATTTTAGTTCATGAAATGGACATATATTTTATCCATTTCATGAAATGGAAACTCTTATTTTACACTTTGTGTAATATTTTTAATTAATTACATCAATAGGTAACTTTTTGTGAAATCGAAATAATAACATTGATACGAGTACATTTTATTACATTTATTCATGATTATTATAATTATGTAATATTGTATTATAATTATATTTTATAATAATAATAAATTATATAAATATAAATAGTTATAATAATCATTATAATAATAATTAATAATTTATTATTTATATAAATAATAAATTATTACTTATTTTTACAAATATTAGAGCTATGGCAACGAATGTTGCATTTTACCGAAGCTTTAAAACAAGCACAACGTTTTGATTCACATTGGCGTTTACAAATGCAACTTAAAAAACCTTGTCCCCCAGAAATATGAGAAACTGTTTCACGTTATGTAAGCTCTTTATCATTATTAACTTCGGTAATTTTTAAAAAATTAGATGTCGCGGGTTTTTTATATACGCGTAATAATAACATCACGACAGCGCAGCGGCTATAGATATAGAAGCTTATGATTTGCGCTGAACTTTGTCGTTCAAATCGGACGGTAATGGTGTGTTTAGTTTTGTAATATTATTTCATCATTTTAATTTTTTGTATGATGTATTATGGTTCTTTATTTTTTTCATCGCACTCCTAATAAAAGCATAAGAGGACATACCCGCATTTGTTGTCTCTGTCTTACTAACGTACATCATAACAAATTTTCGTTCAGAAGAATACATTTTGTGATGTTAGCTTTAATATTAGAGTGAATTTACCTATTATCAAATTTAAAGGTAAGAATAATATCTAGACAATGACATATGCTTTTAATGATATTATTATTTTAAAGTGAGTTACAGCTATGTGAAATATTACAACTTTAAAATGTTCATAACTCTAAAATAATAATATCATTAAAAGCATATGTCATTGTCTAGATAATATTCTTACCTTTAAATTTGATAATAGGTAAATTTACTCTAATATTAAAGCTAACATCACAAAATGTATTCTACTGAATGAAAATTTGTTATAATGTACGTTAGTAAGACAGAGACAACACTGCGGGTATAGTGTCCTCTTAATTCCAAATAACATAAAACAAAATAGTTTTTTGAAATACAAGCCCTGATGGCTGATTGTTATAATTTTATTTGAAGTGTAAATATTTTGTATATTTTAACAATTACTTACATTTTTATTTTGGCCGCTAATATTTCTTCAATTATTAATTGAACCTCATTTTTGGTGGGTGGTTTTTTCCCGGGTTTGCCTACATAGTAGGCATTTAATTTTTCATAATATTCAGCAAATGAATCAAATTCCATTTTATAAATTGTATTCCTTGTAATGAACGTTAATATACGGCTCGAGAAAACGTACTGGCATCATATAAAAATAAAAATAAAAACTTTCCAGAGTGCTATTACACTCATACAATTGATGCGATTATTTATCGATAACAGGTGTCGATAACATATTACTTATTAGTATAGTACAGTAAGTTCTACAATAGGTACCTATTTAGTATCTTAATACTTACAGTTTAAAGATACTAGATTCGTGTACTCGTATCAATATTATTATTTCGATTTCACAAAATGTTACCCATTGATGTAATTAATTAAAAATATTACACAAAGTGTAAAATAAGAGTTTCCATTTCATGAAATGGATAAAATATATGTCCATTTCATGAACTAAAATTTGACTTACACGATATGATCGTTGTTCATGAAATGGATATCCATTTCATGAAAAATACGATTACATTAAGTGGATGCGACATATATACTTATTAGACAAATATATATTTTTAAATAATCGTATAATTATCCTCGTTAGACTATTTTGTAATAAATAAGTAAGCTAACTACTAGCTGTGACTTATCCAAATAATCGTTACTGAACTACACAAATCATACATATAATTATTCAAAAAGATAAACATTTAATGTTTAAAAATAGAAAAATAGTTTTCATTGTTAAAGTTATCACTTAATTATCACTATTTTTATTATTTATCACTTATTAGCTAATAATTATCGTAATATGTATCTATTTGAATTTAAATTGTATATCACTGTATATTATATATTGCTGATGGTTTTTTTAAAATAACTTAATAGTTTTTTTTTAAACATAACATGTCTTTCTGTTATCATATTTTTTTTAATAAATTTAATAATGTGAATTGCTAATCTAACTGTTTGTCTTATCCAAACAATAAAAAAAATCATTATCTTATTTATATATTATATATTATAGATAGGTATTATTGACTTGACATTGCTGAGGGGTTTTATTTAATTATACTCCTTAGTTTCCCTTCAATTTGCTCATACGTAAGTATTAAAAGAGCATTATTATAACTATTGAAACTTTTAAATTTACTTTTAATTATATAGGTCCATTGTTATAAATATTTGACGAATAATATGATTTTCGTTTATGTCATGTATATCTAGGTGTTGACTCGGGTACCTACTATTATCAATCATTGTGAAAATTAATAATATTAATATTAATACGGACATACGGTTGCTTTATTTCTTTGAGTTATATTTAACTAATAAATTGTTTTGTGATACTCGCGGTTCAATAAACACAATATTTTACAGAACAATGATAGCACCCTCACTCAGATAATTGCCTTTTGTAAAATGTTTCTTTAATTTGTTATTGTATTTTCAGGTAATTGGAACACCAACGATTTCGACATGAACGAAATACTTAAAGCGTCACTGGCCACGTTAGAGCTTGGCATCTTAGAACCGATGGCTCAAATACTCGGCGGGGTGGTCATATTCGATATGAACGGATTCACGCTTCAGCACGCTTACCAAATCACGCCAAAAGTTGTTTCTACGATTTTCGACCTCATCGTCGTATGTTAATTTTTGATTACTTTTTCTCTTGTCGGCGAAAAAAAATATATCGCCATCCCATCATCATATTATTATTATAACCATGTGCAATACCTTATGTTATTTTCATCCATCACACAGTATTCTATACCGATGAAAACGTACGCGATCCACATAATCAACGAGTCGTGGGTGTTCGAAACGGTGTTCAATCTCTTTAAGCCGCTTTTGGGCAAGCGTTACAACGAAATGGTACGTAATATACGTATTATATATTTTCTATGTGCTGGAAAAAAACTAAATCTAAATTGTAAAATTAAAATACATTAAGGCGTGTTACAACACAATATTATATTCACCGTAGAACCAAAAATTTGATTTTCGTCATGTACATAATTGTGAACAATTATTTAATCAAAGTAAACTACACTTGACGAGTGTTGTAAATCAAATAGTTACTTAAACCTCGTACGGAAATGCTTCAATATATTGTCAATAGATATTTCTTAGTTTTTGATTATAAATTATAAATTATGTATTAAATAAAACAAACTGTAGTTATAGTCGTTATAGACATAATATTGGGATATTGATTATTCAATATATTTTCTTCATTTTTTCACAAAAATTTGCAATTTGTTTACTTGAATATGTTTATAGTTTTATAATAAATTGTTATAATATTCTATATTTATATATTGTACGTGATATACATAAGTATTTTATTGGCATCTATTAATACATTATTTTATGTTACAGTTATTTTTCCACGGTAAAAATATGGAATCTTTACACAAACACATCGATCCAAAATATCTGCCAAAAGAATACGGTGGAGTGCGTCCAAATTATCCTTATCAACATTGGTTTATTAATTTGAAGAACAATGCCGCAGTAGTAAAAGGTACATACAACACTATAATAACAGTTTGTCGATTGACCTTAAAAACTTGGAAACTTAATTGTCTACATTTTATTATAGTAATTATTATAACAGTTTGAATGACATCTATATTATTTGTTAACTGTGGCGTCATTTGGACCGCGCAAGGTAAACATTTGCGTATTTAAAATCCAATTATATTGTGATTTGGCCCACTTCTTAAATTAGTTGGCCTAAAAAATGGATAAATACTAAATCGGGTTTATGGGATATATAAAAATATGAATATTAAAAAATAAATTTAAATGACCTCACAGTTAGCAAATAATAATATTGAAGTTAGGCTAAATTAGGTACGGTAAATGAATTAATAGTTATAACTTTATAAGCATTAGTAAAATATGTAATGTATATTTATTAATGGTAGTATGGTACGTGTGTTATGTATTATTTGTACTTACATATTTACTTATTTAATTAAAATGTCTATAAATAATGAATTTACAATTACTACGTTATTTTCCAAAAAAAGACAATTTTAATGTAATGAAATAACTCTGATGTATACTTTTTAGTAATTTCGAAGTACTTATAGTATATTATGTTCTTAACGTATAAAGTATATAGTTAGTTATCGATAGATAATTTGGAGTTTATTGCGGCTTGCTATGTGTTAAAATACATAAAATATACAGTGTACACAAAAATGTACGTATTGATTATTACATAAAAATATGATTAAAAGTATACATATAGAATATATAGATACATATAACATATACATATGTATTCCTGTATAGGCACATACATTCAGGAGGGTGTGAAATTTATCTCAGTAGTTGTTAAATTTACATTTACCCCAATGATGGTAAGAGTGTTTCGGGGACGTAAATTTTATAATTGAAATGAAAACTACCTACTTTTATAATAAAATTAGTTTTTATATTTCTTTTGTTCTGGCTAAACGATATTCCGTAATTTTAATTTTGCATTGTGCTTAAGAAAACGAAAAAATAACGAAACAATGTAGTTCTTGATTTATCATCAATCATCATAGCATATACTATTGCTATTATATTATAATATTGTAATATTTTAGAGGGTAAGGAGTGGGGATGTAGTTTAAGCTAAATATGAAAGATATACACGTGTGATGTTTTGTATTAATCATCATCAGTTGAAGACTGGAAATCAATAATGAGCTAAGTGCCAAAACGTTGTTTTTGAGTTATTCAATTTTCAAATATTTTTGGTTATTGACGATGGCACATAGCTCAGTTTTTCGAGTCTAACTCAATTTTTCTTTTTTTGGCATTTAGCCCGTTATTGATTTCCAGTCTTCAGTTGTTGCTGTCAAATTTACGTATAAATAAGTATTATTTAATAATATGATTAGATTTATTTATTTAGTGACAGTATAAAAACCAATATTAGAACCAATATCGGTCATACTATATATTTTGTCAGACCATCGTATCGTTAAACACTATGTAGTACAATGTATATAAATATATAATACATTTGAAAGACAAAATATCTTGCTTAGTGTTTATTGTTCGCTTAATTGTAACATGTTAAATTGTGTTAATTTATTAATTTCTAATATTTTACCATGCGTTCTAATACATAATAACAAAACAATATTTTTTTTTTGTTTCAGAAATGGAGAGCTTGGGTTATAACATTGACTCTAAATGATCCTCGTTGAAACGTTATACTATTGTAATGTAATTACACATATTTTTTTTTAATTTTAAGTTTTATCCTTTCAATTTTTGGTTCATGTTTATCATTTTTATTATTTCATTTTTAATAAATATCATATATTATATTATAGTATTTAAAATAAATCCATGACATTGATCATCCATAACATTCGTGTTTTAATATTTATTTAACCTATGTGATACTAACTTTTAAAAAATAGTGTTAAAAAAAAGTTCCGGGTAATTAGAGTGTGAAAAACGTTTTCATAGCAATATTTCATTCTCCTCCACAATGATGTGGCTACTGGAATAACGAAAACACGGAAATAGTGGTACATTTAGTTGCCTATTCGCGACGCCGTGAGACTATAATATTAAAATGTATTGTTAAGTTATATTTATTTTATAAAAATGAAATGCTGTTGGTTGGTAAGAACATAATTTGAAAATAGATAACTGATATAGTTCATTATTTTTAAACATTCGTAATAGTCTGAATAAGGTTTTACGTAAAGAAAAATTCGGGAAAAACTGAAAGTGAGGTTTTTTGTGTGATTTTTGTATGAACTCTCGATCATCTACGTATATAACGTTTTCCGGGTCAGCTATAAAATATAAAAACACCTTATGGGCGTTACCTTACGTTTGCTGGGTTGGTAATTTTATTTGATAATATAAAAAGCTAATAATATTAACAATCGCACATAATCTATTTATTTTTGATATAATAAAGCCAATGAGTTGATTGAACAAAGATAGATGTTTGTACATTGACAGTGCTGTCTACTACCACGCAGCATAATAATAAATTGAACAAAATTTGACTCATATAAGAGGTGGTATTTTTTAATAATTGTACAGTGGCAACTAGTATTATATTCATTATTTAAAAAAATAATAATAATGGTATTATAACAAATAAGTTGCCAAGATTACTTGACACATAAAATAAAGCAATTTCTTTGTTTACTTTTTAAACACGAAATACCAAAATATGTTTGCGTTAGGTTTCTGAGTATATGAAATGATAGTACACTAAGGTAAACTATTAATATTTTATAATAGTTGTAATTATTGTGATATGTGTTAAAAACCAGTTTTTGATTAGGTCGATTTTCTTATTTTGTTATAATTCAAAAACAAATAATCGTAAATACTTGAAATTTTTGCTAAATGTTAATATTATAATTTTTTATATAGGTACAATATAATTTTTAAAATATATTTTTTATTTATAAGTATCAATTAACATTTTTCCTTGAGCAAAAAAGCTTAAGAAATTCTCACAAGTTACTGGAATAAAGAAAAAGTTGATCGTATATCAGCAACAATTTTTTATAAGCTTTTTAAATTAAAATGTTGACAAATTTCGTCAAAATCGCGCAAAAATTTGCAAATTATTTTTTAGTTAAACATTTTTAATTTTTTATTATTTATACTTGTGATTTTAAAATTTAATTCAAGGTCGCTCATAAGTTTTTTATTGTTATTAAAACTATTTAAAAATAATATAAAGATGTAACTTTTTTTATAAGCATTTAATGTGCAAACTAATGAAATTAGATACTTAAACAAAAATTTATTTTTTTTTTATTTTAAAAATATTATTCACGAAGACTTCAAAGTTGTGCGTATTTAATTATATTTCATATACACTATACTATTTTCAAAACATTTCGATTTATTTCAAGCTCAAGCTATTTCCCACTTGGGGAATATTAAGTTCTTACATGAGATTAGTATTTAGTAGTATGTAAAAATTGCATAGGTATATGATATATTATGCTCATTTCTACAATATGATAAGTCCCTACACTGTAAAAAAAAAGTACGTATGTTTGTTCTTAAACAGTTAAACGGTAAAATTAAATAATATAGTTAGTTCCTACACTAATCGTATTGATTTAATTTGATTTTTTTATATTTTTTAAAACATTAGCATACGTTAGAGTACATTTTAATACAGAAATAATTATAATAAATACATTTTGTTATAAAAATAATGTGTATTTTTTTTAAATTATTTAATAATTTAACATTTAAAAGTATAAAAATATAATAACATAAATATTAACAAATAACAGCTAATTCATACTATCTACATGCTAATAATTATGGATAAACGATTAATATTATAAAAACTTACAAATAGGAGTAATTTTTTCAACCATTATGTGGTGTTGTGTAAACTAAGTACCTATACTAACATTTATTGTATTAGTTTTACTCACTATAGGAACTTTCACCCGTCTATTTATTATTGTATACCATCATGAATCTATATTTACACTGTTCTAGGATAAGATGGTAAAAGTTTTAAGATTTAAAAGTTAATAACAATAAATAAGTATATAAATATATTATACTATATAAGTATTATAATATAATAATTAAATATTAATAACATAATAAATGTAATGTTTATTTTAAAGAAACAAATGTTTTTTTCTCGTTTTACTTTAAAAATAGGTTGGTTTTTATAAATTATTATTTTTAACGAGGGGAGAAATTATTTTGATTAAGCTTGGCTTCACTGCCTTAGCGTGTCAGTTTATTACTTTTTGAAGAATCGCTTAAAGGGGATGCTTTTTAAGTGCAATCAGAGTTAGATGAACCGAGTCCCCCTGCTCGTCCCTTCCATATTCACCCTGCGTATCTATATATAATAATAATATGTGAATCCGCGTAATGCTATATTTCGAAAAAAAAGTGTTCAAAATACAAAAAAATCGTAATATAAAAATAGGTGCCTATCGCAACTATATATAGAATATTATGATAGGGAATCTATGAAATGTGAACTCCCCAATATCACCTCATGAGTGCCGACCAGCAGTTATGGACTACAAATCATAGTTATATTTTGAGTATTATCGAAAAGGTGTTTGTAGTCTTGTAGACACCCACTGATTAAAGTGAACAAAAATGAGTTTCACACCCGTCAGCATTTTTTTTTAAAAAACTTAATGAGTACCTTGCCCGGCCTCGGTATCATAGGCATAAATGCACAATTTGAGGGACGGGGCTTAGCCCCTGGTCAATAACAATGTCCCCGTAAAATTTAAAAAATGCCTCGGGATCGCATTGGGCCCTTGGGGGCTAGTTACACTTTAACTTTCTAAAATTTTAATTTTGGCTCTCCAAGTTGCGCTTATTGGTGTTATGATTTTACTACTTAACTAAAAACGTTTACATTTTCTTATGGATTTTATTAGTATATATAAATATTAAATAATACAATATAATAATATTAACCATGTTGTAAACTGAAAAATGCAATTTCATCATTGATTATAAAATATTATATTAATTAATAATCGTAAACAAAATAAATGCCTACCAAATTGATAGCTTCTTTATAAATAATAATAAGTTAAACAAAGAAATATACCTATGATAATGTTTTCAGTTTTTAATTGTACTTATTGAAAACTTAAAGATATTCTTTGAAAATTGTTGAAACTTGGATATTTGGATATAAATACACGTTATAAATATCCAATATTCTAATGGGTGCTCAGCCTCCCCCCCATAATAATTTCAATGGGTGCCTTAGCCCCCGGGCACCCATGTACATGGCGCCTATGCGGCCGTCAGTATCATAGCATGTGAGCTCAATCGCATGTGTATCTACTATATAATATAATATGATTATTTATTTATTTATACCGCATTGATATAATATAATATAGTGGTAGTCGTATACTATATAGTGTATAGTTTGTTATTATTCGTAACGGATTTCGATTATATGACTAGTGAAAACATTAATTATACATTGATCAAACGTTATAGTTGATTCTTACATTCTTCATTATCCTAGTAAAAAATATTTCCGCAGGCTGATTGCCCAGCCTGATCTGAGTAGGTATCTAATTTTAGGTACGTCAGTGGACACTGAAAAAGGCGAGATTTTTGATGTGACATAATAACGGTATGTATACTATATACGTATCTACAATGTGCGTTAATAGGCCTAAGGGAAATTTAAATGATTAAGTACGCGTATTTGTGTCAGTGGCACAGTAATGGTTATTAATTGTAATAATTATTAAATCGTTTTTTTTTTTCGTGGCAAATATTATTTCCGTTAAAATTGTTTAACTTTCAATAATCGTATCACATTACGTTTTAGCGTTATTATTATTATTATTAGTTTTTTTTTTTTTTTTACTTATTATTGGCTACGATAAAATGTAAATAAGACTGAGTTTTACAAATATAACAAACATTTTATATTATAATGTACGTTGAAATGAATAATAAAATACTTCAATCGTTTACAATTGTAGCTGTAATGTTTTTCATTATTTTTATGCTTTTTATGAAATACATTCCATTATACCGATACGTTCACAGTGATAATTTTAATAATATTTCAGTGAGTATTGATTACGACTTTTATAATGATTAATGAAATTAATGTAGGTACCCATGTTTCACTTACCAGGTTTCGAACGGAAATATTAAAAATAACACCGATTCGTCTCCGCCAATAAAATCACCGATTTTGTTTCTTATGGTCAATTTTTTTTACGCGTACGCCATTATAATAATTATTATTTGTTTTTACGGCTTGTACAAGTTTTCCGTAACGAACGAAATGTTTTCAATTGAAAAATGTCCAAGACGATCCTGTGGTATCGAGAACGACGGAATCGATACTAATGACATCGTTTTGTTTCCTCAAGTCACAGAGGAAACTGAATTGATTCCTGAGAATATTCCATTGCAAATCTTACCAGAAGTACCAGAATCTAATGTTATTGATTACCATTGTTCGTGGGTAGGCAATTGGAACAAATATTAAAACTATAAAATCGATTAGATATTTTACTGATTTTATTTAAAATGACTAACGGAATTCTATGCATTATGTATACGATATACGTACGTGTATTGATTAATATATACCATTTATATTGTTATAAGTTTAAATACTTGCAAATAATTATCATATGGTTTCACGCCACTATAAACATTTTATGCATTATTCATTTTCAACTGATTTTCACCGTCGTACCCAAATATATAGAAATAACTTTTAATTAAAAAACATATGCAATTCTCATTAAATATTGTCTAGGAGTTTATTGTATACATATATACAAACATTATACATTTGTAATTAAAAGTCTCAAAACTACTGACTTGGCAATTAGAATATCATTTGATGTTTAGAATCTTTAGAGTTTAGAAAAACCAGAAAAAATATTCAATTTCAATGATGAAATATTGCCTAAATAGGCTAAACAGTAGCTAAATATAAATATAATGTATCAACATTTTATAATAAAATATATTTCAAATACTACATAGAAAAGTGAAGTTTTACAATCTTTCACATGAATATGAAATTCTAATTCTTCCATATTTTGCTGTTATAACTTGTAATTATAATAAAAATATAACATTAAAGCTTACAGATGTGTCAGTTCTTTTTCAAATCATAATAAATTATTATACCTATTATAAATACCTACTGAAGAATAAATTGTTCCAGATTTACAAACCATTATTTCAAAGTTGTTTTTTTTTTAATAAAACTGTGTTATTACAATTTTCGACTTTTTGTTCCACGTGCTTAATTTATTTCAATAGTGTAAATAATGAATAAATAATAATAAAAAATATAAGTCTTGATAATTGCGTTTTTCAGCTTCCAACATATTCGTATGTGTAAGTGATGGTTCGTGTAGGTAAAATAAAATACCTATTTCTGTAAAATAAATATACCTAATATTTCCTAGTGATTAATCAGTAATTATTTTCCAAGTAGACAGTACAGAAATGTATGATTATAATGCTAAAATTGAAAACTTACTTCAATAGCTTTTGATATACATCAACGTTAGCTGTACACTATTGGATATTTGCACCATTCCGTTCCAATAATATAAAGTATGAATACATTTTAATAAACAAATCGATCAAACTATAAGTTATTATACAATCGTATTATTTATTATTTTTCAACAGATAATACCATGTTTGACTCTTGTTAAAATACGCATGTACACATATTTATTGAAAAATCATTTTTATTTTAAGTATCAAATTGATTTCGCGATGTATGTAAATAGTGTAAAATATAATACGTCGAATATTATTATTTGGTATTATTCAACAATAAAAAAATAATTACAAATCGGAAAAAAAAATCTTTTCACAATAAAAACTATAAAATTCTAATAAAATATTTCGTATAAAATTCTAATAAAATATTTCATATAAAATTAAAAATATCACATGACAAAACAAATCAAATTTCATTGAAAAAATCGATTTTTTTTTTTGTCTCATTTGTGTCTAATTATTACGAGGCTTACCTATTTATATTTAGATCATATTATGTCGTCATAATGATATGGATTTGGGATATTACGACTTGAAATTGTTCGATTGAGTTTAATTGTCATGTATACAATAACACAATAGCTTCGTTTTAGCGTCATTTACACAAATACTCTGATTGCCGTACACATTTAATCTACTAACTGAACCTACCATTTTAAAATTGCCGTAATATTGCCTTAATGTTGCTTCGAATTTCGCATATCCGGGAACCGTAGTTACTTGTATCTCGTAATCTCTCACCGAAGAATTGTCTTTTCCCATTTCTACTGACGCTTTGTGGATCGCGTACAGCGTTAGATACGCGCAAACGGTATACATCGATAACTTTGAATTGACGTACAGCATAAACACTCTTGCCGCTTCGACGACGTTCGAGTCGTCTACGGATAACTCCGTCCTCTTTTCGTGGCACGCGCAATAGTTTTTAGGTATACCCGCTGTTTCACAGGTCTTGTTTTCCGGAATCTCAAGAAACAAACTCGTACCTCGTTCATTCCGATTCGCTTTCGTTCGTCTCGCAATTGAATCGTCATCAAGCTGTTTCCTGTTGATGAACTCTAACAGCGTCTCGTGTAAATCAAACGGCGTTGTAAGTCGAAGTGTGTTTTTCTGCAAATTTTTCATCGCGCCAGGATACATGTTTTGTAACCATTCTGGTATGATGAATTTCAACATGGGTAGCTTATCTTCCAAACTCCCCTGGTATGTATTTCGAAATTCTCCCCACCTTATTCCGTGATCACTCATTAGTACGACGACCGTTTTGTTAAGTTCGCCAGATTTGTTAAACACGTCAAAAAAGTCCCTTAAATCATCGTCGCCAAATTTCGAATACTCTAAGTAATCGTGCGTTAAGCTCGTCGTCCAAAATACATTCATGTATAAGTGATTAGTCATAGATAATGCCATTTTAAAAGCATAATCAAGCATCATGGTCATACCCAACTGATGACCAATACAACCTATTGTGTTACCAACAGTTTCGTGTCCTATGTTTTTTTCGGCCTGTAACATGAGTGGTCTTAAATAATGGTCTGTGGGTTTTTTAAAAAATCCAGATTTTAAATAATTAAACATTCCAATTATAGGACTATCTTCTACAAAAGATGTGCTAAAATTAGCATTTTTATAATCATCCCATACAAAATGACAATTATCAAAAAAGTCTTCGTATTTAGGCCAACAGTTTATTTTCAACTCTTCTATTGACATTCCGCTGAGTACGGGAATTACATTTGGAAAAGTGTTATCCTCAACTTTGTTGTAACCTAACATTTCCACAGTGCCGATTCTAGATAGGAACGCACTAGTTTTTGGCATTTGACGATGAAAGTTCATACGAGATACTGCGTCCAAACCCAAAACTAATACACTTACATCTCCGTCTTTTCGTTTTCTTACTGACGAAGTTGGGCGAATGAATATATGATAATATTTGTAAACTATATTTGAATTTAACGTGCATACGACTTCCACCATTTCGTCCGGAACTGTTATATTGTTTACAAAGTATATTTTCTCGCCAAGTCTATTAAAAAAAAAAAAAAAAAAAAATTTACAATTATACAAATAATATAATATTTTAAGCAACGACAGTAAGATTATTTGTTATATTTTATATAATAACATAGAACAATAATATATTATATCACTAAAGATGTGGTGTTTACTGCTACTAAATTTTAAATAAACTATGTGTGGTAATTGTTTTAACCTAAAATATTAGGATTTGAATTTTTGATGTATTAATTGTAATAATTTGTTCAGTTAGTTCGTTAGGTATACTAGGTATAGTTGTCTGTCTTATAATTTATATTTTATATTATTATGTGATGTATTAATTATTATTATTATTTTTTTTTAACACAACTATAAACGGTATTGTGCATTAGTTCTAATAATTACATAATACTATTTATAATAATAATTATTAATTTATTAATTTATCATCCGATAAAAAGAAGTCACTCCTCAGTAGTGATATTTTTTACTTCTAAAATGTTAATTTTAATTTTTGAATTCTCTGTCCCATTCATTAGTGAGCTAATTGTCTAGATGGGTTTCTGGAGATATTATTTAAGTTTAGATCTATAATGAGGAGTTTAGATGGTGGACTAAATGGGACCGGCACATAATTTATAAAAGATAGATTCAATTTCAAATATTATGTAGTGTCTATGTGTAGGTTAGTGTGTAAACGTAAAGTATGACTACGTAGACCTAAAATAGTAGGTATACTCATTAGTCATTATTAACTGGAGTTAAATAATTGGGATTTTTGTAAATTTGATAGTTTGGCAAGTCCCCACGACAAAAATCCGTAAGACCAGATAGTCGTTATATTTTCTATGGAATTAATTTGTTCATAAGATTGGTATTAGATTTTTTTATTTAAAATAAAGTATAGATTTCTGTAGTATTAGTTGAGCATAATAATTATTAACTATAATTATACATTTTGTTGTATTTAAATTGTACCAACAAAACTAGTGCATTTTTCATGTACTGATACAAATGCGTAGTCAAATTAATTAAAAATAAAAGTTTCTTACCGAATTTTCTTAAACTTGTGCACTGAAAAACCCATTTTATTTTTTTTTATATAATCATATAATTATTTTTACAACGGACCGTGATAAACGACAGTGTAACTTCTACAGTAACTTTATAGGAAATATTGGTTTCACGTTTGCACTAATCAAGAGTTCAAATGTATAAAAAAAAGCTAAGTCGGTAATCACATTGATATACAGCAGGTGTTGAGTGTATTTACTTATTGTATAGGTACTATACGAAAAATTCACTGTAACGTAATGTTTCAAATACCCATGTATAATATTTTCAAGTTACCTATACCGACTATAACACAACAACTAAAATTGATATTATTTGCTCGTTTTAAATTAAAAATTTATAAAAAACAATTAGTTTATATATTTTTATGATATTCCTCAAGATTTTTTAATTACAGTTTAAACTACTTCTACTGGAAAACTTATACGAATTTTTCAATCCTTATAGTTATATTAATTGAATATTTTATAATTTTTTCGCGAATTTTTATAATTTAAAAAATATTGAAATTAAAATGTTTAAAAATAAAAATTTATCTATTGTACCTTTAATAATATTAAATATTTTAAATGTATCGTCATTAAAATAAAAATAATAAAACAAATCTATAAAAATAATAATAATACTTATAATTTTGAAAATTTTATCATAAAATATTAATATTGTGACAAGTTTTTATTAACTTAATGTATCATACAACAATGTGAATATGTCCATGGTACTTATGAATAAATAATAACTTAAAATTAATATAAATATTTTGAAAATAATAATAATATAATAAATACAATTTATAATATACGTAAATTTCAAGTTAAAATATTTAAAATTTTATGAATTTTTAGCTATAGAATAATTTGCAAATGCCCGTGATTTTCCCAAGTTTTGTCAAAATTAGAATTTAAATTGCTTATAAAAAAATTTTGCTTTTCTTAAATATATTTTACTAACCAATAAAGCAATATTTATGAGGAACTATTTACTAAATCATTTAAGTTTTTGATCAAATGAAAAGATTTTTATCGACTATAGTCTATAATTTAAAAAAAAATGAATATAATATGTCATGCCTATAAATAGCTAAATAAGAATCAAAATAATTTGAAAATGTTATCATGTATAGAAAACTCTAATATAAATATTTGGTTAAAATTTAATGTATCGATTATGCTTATATGTTTTTGGATTACGACAAAATATTGATTGAGGTGAATTAGTAACAGTATTTTACAGGTGAATTTAGTGTTGTAAATATTCATATTTCAAATCCTTATAAAAAATTAATGTGATTTTTCAATAAAATTGTATTTTTATAATAGGTAGGAAATTATCTTATACTTGTTTAAGTATTGTATAATTAACTATGAATTAAATATATTATATTTTAAAAATATCTGATAGTTTTATTTTTAAAGGAATTTTAATTACTTACTAAAAAACTTTGATTTAATTAATATACTGATTTAAACTTAAATAAAAATCAATTATTTACATATTCGTCACTTGGTGTATTATATATAACTTTAAAATTTCCATAAATTTCAGTGTTTAATTTTTAGTTTTATCAAATTTTATATTTGTGTTCCATCTGGATTAAATAAACTGTGATAAATGACATGACAAGAAATAGACTCTATTTTTAGTAAATATGTAAACACTGGATGATTCATAAAGCATGCTCACTTCCTTTTTTCAACTTTACAATTATCCAAAATACGATTTTTAGAATTTTCAATTTTTATATAAAGACTATATTTTAAAACTTATATTTTTAAATTCTTCAAATTTTTTATAATACTTAAGAAGATACAATTTTTTTTTTAAATGAGAACCCTCCTCCCTTATTCTACCAAATTTATTTAGCAGATAATTTTTTTAAAATGTTAACGTATTAAAATTGAAATTAGTAGTTTTTGATTCATTTAACTTTATGTATTAAGGGTAAGTAATAGATCCACGATAATGGGTTTGTAAAATATTGGCTACGGTAACCTGATAATTTGAATGGTTATTATTAATCTATATTATTATTTATAATTTTGTTTTAAAAATGATCAACGTACAAGAAGTAGCAAATCTTGTGAAAACTAAATCCAATATTAAATCTATTTTATAGTTATGTAATACTGAGTAATATCATTTTTAAGGACTACAATATTATTAGTATTAATTTTAGTGATTGAAATATTATTGGTTAAATTTTTTAAAAATATGGACATAAAGTATATTTGAAAATTCCAAAAATCAAAATTTGAATTAATTTGTTATTTTATATAAAAAAATAAAAAAAAAAAAAAAGGAGTGAGCATGCTTTGTGGATTAGCTTATATATTAATAATCTTAAAGGAGAAAATTACTCTTACTTCACATCATTATCATTAAAATCTTTAGCATCTTGATGGTTGTCACATGCTGATCTTTCTATTGGAGTGTAATAACATTTGAAACTTGGATCTCCCTCACTGATATTTAAAGTAGCCCACGCACTCATATTCAATATTAGAGATGTTAAATCTGAGGAGACTAATGGCAAAGTATAATTCCATGTCGTTTTGCAATCTAGTTGTACGTTTTGATTGATATATTTGGTTATTTCAGGTCCTTTCAAATACATCTCTGGGATTCGACATCCTGTTGTATTAATTAAATATCCAGAATTCTCTAAAACAAATGACAATAATTAATTAATATTATTTTACTCTTTATATATTAATTATAAAATAACTTTAAATGAATAATTATTTATTTCAGTGTAGTTCTTTAATGGGAGAGAAGCAGCAATATTTAGTTACCTATATATTACTCGACAATAGTTGAATTTTCTAAAAAATTTCAAATTCATGAAAAAGTCCTTTAGTTTAAAAATATTATGTATTACTAGTTACTAATGTTAATATTATTTTTTCTTTTTACTGTTAGTTATTCACTTTATTATAAATTGAAAAAAATATAAAAAATTGAGCAGTACTGAAGATTTGTGTTGAAATCTTAACATGATTATTCCCAATTTCTATACTTTTTACACCATTTTTTTTTTTATAAAATTTTACTGCGTAAGTGTCATCAGCCTCGATTTTAAATGCTAAATTAATATAGCGTTAAAAATATGTTTAAAAGTTTAAATTGGTTAATAAAATATAATAACTGAGACTACTTAATATAAAATATAATTTATAGAAAATAAAGTTAATTATTGAGAACATAATTTATTATAGCAAGTATTTTAGTATTCAGAAACAATTATATAATTTATAAGAGTCATATTATACTGTATTCTGAATAAGTTGAAAGCTATAACACAAATACACAATAGAAACCTATGTAAATTTAAATGCTTATTACAAAAACCATTAACATAATATTAAAATATATATTAGATCCTATAATACTATTTCATGCTCGTAATAAAATTTACACTAAACAAAATGATAACATCGATTCTTCGATATTGATGTAAGTAGCTTATTAAATTTTTATGTTTGTTTATTTTTATGCCTTTTTGAGCTTTGAAAAATTAATTTACCTGTGTGAAATAAAATCTGTAAAATAAAAGTTGTAACCTATTGTTTATTTAAATTGTTTATTAATGTCATAACATATTAGGTATATAATAAAATTGAAAAGTAATTTAACACTTACCGTAATCTAAGATGGATGTACGTGGTTCGCTGAGCATCAAATCAAATGTGGTCAACGAATTATATGTGTAAGTCCATATTACTATTACGAATAATAGAATCCATAGCATGAATGTCTTTGGTTTTAAAATGTGCTTAATCGTATTTAACATTGATCTATAAAGAAATTTCAAACGTGTGTTTTACTCAAAGTAAACAGTATTTATTAAAATAAAATATTTATGATTAATGTGGATTTTAGCAATTAAGAAACATTAAGATGAACTTATTTTATAAACACACACTATTTTAAATCTGAATAATTAAATCGGTTGTAACACAATCAATTTAAATGCGACAGATTTATTGTGCGTCACTGAATAATTTTTACTTAGGTGTACGTAGTATATATACTTTATGTGTTTCATGTAATAACCGATAAAGAGGGAATAACGGACATAATATACATGTATGAACCTATAACAACAACCTATTTCCAATAAAAATAATGCTATTAATCACAATAATTTTTATTTTAATCACAATAGGTGGTACCTATAAAGATAAAATAGTTTGTAAAATGTTTGATAATAATTTGATTACAAAAAAAATGTGTAATACATTGAATGATTTTTTTACCGTAGAATATTTGTCATTTCGAAAAATATTAACATTTTTTTTTCACTCAAAAAAAAATAATAATATATTTTTATTACATTTAAGAGTATTGCGATGTATAAAAATCAAAATTTTAAATGTGTGGTTAATTACAATATTCAAATTTTAAATTAACGAGGATCAGCGAATGAACATTTTAGGGCCTTAGGGGGTACCAGTGGATGATAAAAGGGTTTTCTATTTACTCACTTGGCTTTAAATACTTATAGTAATATTAATAAGTTAAAAATTATACTTTAAAATATTTCGAATATTATAGTTTTAAACTATAACTAATCATTCGAAATATGCCCAAAAAACCAAATTTATTCTGATTCTGAATATGAAATAAAAAATATGAGTTGTCGATGAGTACATGATCTCCTACGAACTATAGTAACTAGCTAATTGAGTGAAGTATGCTCACTATTTTATATGTATTATACTATTATTTTGAATTTTTATAATTAATAAAATATTAGTTTAAGCCTTTAAGGTAATAAAACTATGTGTTTTTTTTATGGCTGTTGTCATTTTTTAAACAGTAAATATTTTGCAACTTAATGGTGGTTTTGATAGAAAATTGGATCAATTTGATGCTTTATGAGATTAAAAGTAAAAAATTCCAAGTAATTAAAAAATATCTGGGGAAAATAAAATTAAAAAAAGCTAGGCAAAAGGGCAGCGCTCTACTGTAGGTACAGTAGGTATATGTCGAGTTGATCACTGTTACGGGTGTGTAGAATTTGAATGCAATATAATTGCTTATAAATCATATAATTTATCATTAAAAACAATTTTAAGTGAAATTTTTGTCAGTCTATACTCCTAAGTATTATGTGTTTTTGTTTTTATTATAAAGCTATAAAAGTAATACAATTAATTATTAGTAGCCATTAGTATTAGTTTATATTGTACCATAAGGCGTAAATAGCGCAAATATGCTTATGGTATTAATAGGTAATAATAGCTTAAAAATAATCTAGATATTTTAAAAATTTCATTGCATTCAGTAAAATGTATAATATAATTTATAAAAGTTCTTTAAATCTTCATTAAAAATATTTTTGAATTATTACAAAACATGTTTTTTCATCCAAATTTTAAAAGTTTAACTTCAAATGTCTAAAAAAAAAAATTGCATATTTATTTTATTAGATTTTTATATATTATTGTGAAGTGTTAATGAAAAAATGTATAATAAATTTTTAAATTTTAGGTTTTTAATATTTATTTTAATATTTTATGAATTTTTAACTAGAATATAATTTGTAATTTTTTGTGATTTTGACAAATTTCTTGAAAAATTAGCCATACATAAAAGAGTATACATCAATAGGTAAAATTTCGTTGTTACAATATTCATTGCTTCGCTTAAAAAATCTAAAATGAACGAAAACGGAACTTAATATTTCTATAATTTTCAAAATATTTCGGATCTTTTTAACGTGCAAATTTTCACTTATATTAATTTTTTTTTAACATGTATTATGATAAAAAAATTTTAATCGTAAGAAAAAAAATAAAAATATTTTATAATATTATTCTTCATTTACTATTCTTTTTGAAAGTAAAAAATATCAAAAATGCATTCATATTTTTTTGGATATGATCAATTAACTAATAAAGCTCAAATTGATGTAAAATTCATTAAAATCACTTAATATGTAAATTTTATTTTTTTAAAAATAAATAAAATTTTTTGATTTTATCAATTTAATTTACAAATAACTCATAAGTTTATTCAAATAATTTTCTTATGACCTCAAATTTTTACTGTACCTATGTCCTATAAATTGAAACGTATAATAAAGATTTATATTTAAATGATTTTAGTTATTTTGTTATTATTCAAGTAATTTTTAAAATTTAAATCATTTCACAAATATTTCAAATATTATTTGTACACGATGTAATGTTTAAAATATTTAGTCAAATTATAGAGCTATTTCAAGGCATTTGAAATCATTTATCTTTTTTTAAAAATGTCGATAAAAGACGTTGATGCTCAGTCAAATATCTTGTAAATATAAGACAAGATTTTTCATAAGTTATAAGTGTAGCAATTAAAAAATATTGAAATAACATAAGTATTTTTTACAATAGATTAAAATTAAAATTGTCTAAGTTGTGCTTATAGAACTTAAAAAAAAATAATACATTTTATGCCCAACTTTTTTTTAATTAGACCCAGTTAATAAGGACATTTTTTATTACACGAATCGGTATTGCGAACCGGGTTGTTAGACTGATATAAATAAAGATTTCTAAGTTAATTCCTACGTCTTGCAACCAACCATCACAATCTGATGCAGTATTTAAATATGTACACACAGATTTATTAAATGTTTGAAATAGTCATAAAATAATACAGTACACTGCTATCACCTGAGTAACTTGCGTAACCTTTTTCTCGAGGGTGGCATTTAAGATCACAGTAATAGAAGGTACGAGATAAACAATTAAATGTATTGATATATAATTGTGAAATGTGAAATAAATAATAATGTATACATATTTTGATTTTTATGTAATGAATGTTATCACATCTTTATTAAGTTAATGTTAAAAGTTAAATATTAACAATTTAAAATTGACTGTTATTAGTCTCTTCTTCATGATCTTTACTCGAATACTGATTTCATAAATAATATTTATATACGTTTGTATTACCTATATATTTCTGTGTTCTATTAGCTTAAGTGAATTCACTAAATATATCTTTAACGTTGAGTCAACAATCTATGTTAACTTTTTTATTTGTTTGCGCCATTTTTTTTATCTAATCTTACGAAAAACACGTATGATTATATAAATATAAGTAACCAATATTAATTAATACTGGTTACTTATATAATTTATTTACTTAAGTAAAGTACTATTTCTTCTCAGGATAGTTTTTCATATTAATAATAATTTATTATTTAATTCAAATTAAACACGTCTTTTTTTTATTAAGCTTTTGAAGTTAAAATTTCAAAAAATAGTTTATATTGCAGGCGGTAACAAACATTCACCCCATATTTTTGTAAAAAAATAAGTTCAAGCTAAATAAAGCTATACCTACTATTATGATTAATATTAGTGTAAATATATTATAAATTAATATTATTAGGAAGAGTGATTAATACACTATCTCCACTTATAATCGTTTTTTGTATGAAATCGAAAAATAATTAATCATTTAGTTCAAAATCAACATATCCATTACAGCATATACTATTCATTTACCATTCAGCCATTTGAAACCTACTTGGTCAGCTTTAATTGTTAACACCACGCTTAAAATTACAATAAATATATATATATATATTGCAAAGAGTATGGATTATTATTAGTTTACCTATTTAATTACACATACAAATTTTCCAAATATAATTCATGTTCAAACTAATGAATATTGAAAAAATAAATTAAATATTAAAAAAGGAGGGCAAGTGGGTATTGCTTTGCTATATAGTAGAGATATGGAGAGTAGGTCACTATAATGGATGTGTTAAAATTGAATGCCACGACAGGTATCATTGTATACGAAAAACGATTTTGAACGGAGATGATTTGTCAGTCTGGATAATTAGTAAGATATATTATATTATTACCCATATTTAAATTGTAATATATCGTTATTTTACGCAATTTCGTAAAAAATTATATTTCATAAGCTCATAATTTTTTTTCTATATTGACGCTAGAACTTTTCTTACAGTTATTTGATGAAAAAGTTATGGAGAACCTAGTATTGTGGATTTTTTAACATTTTGATATAAATCACAAAAATGTTATGAATTTTCAACTTCAAAATTCCTATCAAATTTTCGCGATTTTAACATATTTTGTAAACATTTTAACTTTAAATGCTTATAAACAAAAATTGTGAGTAACGATTTTTGATTTTTTTATGCTACGACAAGTAAAACTTATAATGAACCTTGTATACATTTTAAAGATTTTTTGGAGTGCCAAATTTTTTTTAAAGGCATTTCAAAAAAAAAAACTTAGAAAAATCGAAAATTTCAATTGTCTAAATATTTTGAAAATTTAATCGTAAATATATAACGCTAATATAAACATTTGGTGAAAATTTCAAGTATTTACAATGATTCGTTTTTGAGTTACAGCAGAATAAAAAAATCGATTTTGTCGAAAACTGGTTATGAGTGAAAATTCCCGTTTTTCCGTTGCTTTTTTTTAGGGTTTTTAGGAAAACTTAGGAGTGCCTTAGTATAAGTGACTTGGATCAAATTATTACGGCAATAGTCAAAACGCTCCAACCCCGGTGTTTAATTATTCCGTGCTAATGCTAGAATAAGGAATCTCACAATGTTTATGATGTCCAAATGTATTATTTTTATGTTTAAATAATATGCAAAATCTACTTTCCGATCAGTGTTAGACAAACACATCTAAGTCAACTGATGACTGATGATTATAATATTAAGTATCTATTAATCTATTATACGCTTATATAATTTAATTTTTAATCTGTAGTAGAATTTTTATTAGCTATTGCCTATTGGCTATTAGTTATTACTCACGATTATTACATATAAGTTCAAAAATAAATATAAATATGTAAAGATCTAGCAATATGTAGCATTGTGTATAATGACGAAAAAATATACAACATTTTTTAAAATATTTTGACTCTTGTTTTTAGCTATTTATAATGCATGAGAATTTTTTTAAATACTTTTTTAAATAATTATTAATAAAACATTTTTAAATAAAAAAATTAAAAAAATTAAAATTAAATTAATTAAAAATTAATTAAAATAAATTAAAAATTTTTAAAAATGCAATACAAGGTTTCTTACAATTTGTTATTAAAGCGTTTTATAAATATTAAAATATATATGCACAATTGTTATTTATAATTATTTTGAATTTAAATTTCATCAAAATTCCTTAATATTATGAACTTTTTTAGTTGAAAATTAATAAAATCATCATTTTTTTTATAGCTAAGAATTGAAAATTAAACTCAACGTTTTTTATAAGGAGTTAAAGTTTTAACCAATATATCTTAAAAAATATAAACATTTAAATCTTAAATTTTTACAAAATTAGATATTTGAATAAAGAATGACGATTTTAGTTATTTTGTTTGAATTTAAAAAAAATGTTCCATAAATTCTTAAAAAGTTTGACGTATATTAATATATTTTATACAAATAATGACGTTTTTAAATGCAATGATTTAGTCAAAAATTAATTCAATCTACCTAGTACCTTATTAGTTATTAATTATTAGTAATAACTTATAAACAATAGACAAATAAATTACTTAAACTACGTTAATGGTAATATAAATCAATTATTATAAAATATAAGTCATCTTAACTGGTATCGTTTTTCACATTTCACATACAATTATTTATCATCGAATTTAAATTTATAACATACAACTACTCGTACATTACAGTGACTTATTTCTCAATGATGAATTACAGTCGACTATGTCTTATGTAACAGAACGATTGCCGATTATCTATATCTATAGTCTATACCCTCTTTTTTTAGTTATAACTATAGGTAGATAAAATGTAATATTTATCAATAATTATTTTTTTTTAAATACCTATATTAACAAATTTAAGTAATGTAAGTTCAATAAAAAATAACAATACGATAAGATGATTGTAGTTATTCAATATTTAAAATAAATGTGTTATACAATTATATTAAAATATTATGAGATGTAACTGTTTAGCTCATGTTCTATTTTTTATTTGTATATTCTATTATATTTTATATATAGGTAGAATTATAATTACAATGACTAATTATTTTTAAGAGATACATTTCTATATTCCAATATATGTTTGATTATGTAAATTGATATATTGATTTAGAAGTATTTTAACCTACCTAGTAGGACTAGTAGGATAAAATAGTTAAAAAAAAACTTAGTTTAGATATTTAATAGTGATTTTTGATCCTTAATAATCACCGCAGATTATAGTTTAGAGTTTTAAACTTCAATATAGTATTAATTACATACTTAATAATATAAGTCTTATATATATACATACACACAATTGTCATAGCATGCAATGCAATGAATAGCGTTAATCGCGTGTTTATATAATATTTTAAATATTTATATAGTACAAGCGCAAACATATAACGTTTCACGAAATAATAATCTAGTACCTACAATCTATATATTTGTTTTTAAATTTAAATAAGTTATTTACAATCGTTTAACTATAATAATTATTAAAAAGTACATTTTTGTACAAGATAAGAAAATTGAAGGTTCACATGAATAACTTGTGGAGGAAGCAAGTGCACTAATGGCACCTCAGACCTACATAAATTAATTAAAAATAAATATTGTTTAGGTAATAGTGAAATAAGTGTTGGTAAATGAAGCTAAAATACATAACTCGAGAAATAATTTGTTTGTTTAAAACTAGGCCACAGACTTGATAGCACTAAAAAGTACTAAAATAAAACCAAATAATAAAAGGTAATAGATCTTGAAATATTTTCGATAATACATTAATAATATATATATATATTCTGAATGTTAATAAGTGAAAATGGCAACAATAATAAATTTGATTATGTGATGGATTAAACTCATAATAATGTTCTAGACATTAAGCCATGCGTCGAACTGCTTAAAAATAGGCTATAATTATTAAAACAGATTTGTGGGTGAATTTATTATTTATTCAATTATTTTTCTACTCGACTTCCATTAATAAACTACAATATATGAAAAAAATACAATAAATCTGATTTTGAATGCATATTAGCAAAAATAGCACAAATTAAAAATATTTAAAACATGCAACATAAATATTATTTGTTTTTATTGTTATAAAACTTTGATACAAAAACAACATTATAGATATTAGGGCTATAAAAATTATTATCATTATGCTATTTTATATATGTAATCATAATTCTATAATAATTATTAGCAAATACTGAAATGCTATAGAATTTTAGCCCTGTTAATAGTTAATAACAAATACATTATATTAATACCTAACAGGCACGTAGCCAGGATTTTATTTTGGGAGGGGTCGAAATAAATGTTTGTTCAAGTGAGGTTTATAATATTAATTTTCTGTTTTTTTGAGCCATTACATCCAACACTTCGTCTGTAGAGATAGACACTTCCCAATGAACTTACAGAAGAACAAGTCCCGTTAAACGTTCATTTCCAGTTTTGTTACAAAGCAATGTTTTTAAACGTTTTAGTGTTGAAAATGAGCGTTCAACTGCTGTTGTAAAAACTGGTAGTGTTGCAAGGATTTTCAATAAAAAATTTATGTTTGGGTAAAACTTTGCATCACATGCATCCAAAATATCCATAATTTCAGTGGGTTTTTTTTCTACATTTACCCATTTTTCACACCATAATAAAAATTCAGAACAAACCACTTTTTCAGATGTACGATCTTCGTAAAATATGTATATAATTTGACCCATAGATAATAATATTCGACCGTTTTATAGTGGTTTATTTTTGTACCACAACACAATAACATTTTTTTGAATAACACGTATTTTATTTTAATTTAAATAATAAGGATAATGATTTTATGTGCCGGTGCACAAAAATTTCGGGGGGGGGGGTCCAGACCCCATGGACCCCTCCCCCTGGATACGTGCCTGATACCTAATGTTGTAAAACAATAATCAATAATCGATTTTAAATTTTTAGCATTAGGTATTTAATTTTAAAAATGTTTATTTTCTATAATTATTTTAATAATAGAATATTTATTATGTATTTTATGGCGTTATGATATATTATTTTACAAATTATTAGCCAACGACAACTACCTATCAAGACTGTAGATATTAATAGAACAGAGGAAAGAATTTAAATTTGAATAATATATTAAGCTATTCTGAATTTAATTTATTTTTTACAATTACGGAGAGTAAATACGTTATGTTAAGATAAATACGTATTTTTTTTTTTATGACTTTTAGTAAAAACAATAAAGATTAATTTTCATACAAGTAAAACCAATAAAATACAGAAGAAAATATATAAAATACTAATTAAATTTATAACGTTATCAATGGTTATTAATTATTATTATAGTTATATAGTATCGACTCAAGTCATTAAAGTTCCGTTTAAATACGTTTTCCATTATAAATAGTTAAATATTTCACAATATTAAGTTTCTTTAATAATTGTAACACCTTATGTCTAATTATACATGGTGTTCCAAATTTCATGTGACAGCAGATTTCAGCATGATATAATTAAATAAGGGGAAAATGACCTATGTGAAAACCTTTTTAAATCTGCGGAGTACGATTGCGCGCAGTTCTAGAATAACAAAGAACATGATTTCTATTCAAAGGCGTACGATTGCGCGTGAAAATGGGTGCGACGTTGCCAAGTTTTTTATTAAACAAAAATTAAGTTATATCATAATTATTTTTAATATTTAAATACAGATACAAATACATTTACACCCAGAAACTATGAATGATATAATATTAAATAAAAGTTATTATACCGTCATAAAAGAAAAAAATTATTATTTAAAATAAGTTATCGTTAAATTTACGTAAATAACAAAAAGAAAAATGAAGTAAATAATTAAAAAAAGTAGACAAATTAAATTTTAAAGCCCCGATACCTATTTCCAACTATGGCCAAATACTTAATTAAATTTCCTGGTATTTTATTATTTATATAATGTTTAATTTTCAAATTTTCAATTTTTTGTAATTCTTCCTTCGATTTTGGATTGATTATTTCTTTGGAAATGGTAAACGGATTT
Source organism: Rhopalosiphum padi (assembly GCF_020882245.1). NCBI lineage: Eukaryota > Metazoa > Arthropoda > Insecta > Hemiptera > Aphididae > Rhopalosiphum > Rhopalosiphum padi. The sequence continues at coordinate 3,226,482 of NC_083599.1, read as the reverse complement.
ACCATAAACCTAAATATGTATTTGGTAACGTTGTTTAAAAATAAAAATAATATAGCGCGCGCAATCGTGTCGTGCCCCTTTGAATCATATAATCCAAGATAATTTGATATTAATTATTTTTTTTATTAAATAAAAAGGGGAGGTTTTAACTTTTAAAATTCAAATGTATTTTTGAAATATGATTCATGTACAATTAATTTTTTAATGAGTTTTGACGTATCATTAGAAGTTATTTACTTTTGAATTTTATGTTTAATTTGTAAAATGCCACCAATAAGACAATGAATAATAATAATAATAATAATAATACCTATACATTTATGCTTCTGTTATACGCCGATGCATTGTAAGTTTATAATACAACCTTAATAATCTTTACGCTAACTATAACTATCAATTTATCATAGTAATAAAACGTGTGTTTGGTATCTTAATTTCAGCTTATATTATATAGGTAAAATCACATGAATAAAAAAAACAACGCATTAGATAATATACTTACATATTACAATTCGTATATTGTATATTGTTCTATTTATAATATAAAATTATAAACAAATGTCATACAGTAAATAAATAGGCAATAGCTATTTATACCATATTGTTGTATAAATTATATTATACATCATACAATTATTTAAAATTTATACAAATAGGTACCTAAATATATTTTTTAATTTAAATAAAAGGTAACACCTACTTTCATATTTTGTTTGAATAAACTTAATATTAGATATAACATTTTCTAAACACTGCAAAATGACAACATTGATTTCAAAAACGTGTATGATTAAACTTCGCATTCAACATATAGCTAAATTATGCATAAAAATCAATCAGTTTTTGAAAGAACATCACCTTTTCACAACATAAAAATACCATTTATCCAATATTAAATAACAATAATTAGGGCTTGGATGTTGTTACAATGATTAAAAGTTATTTAAGTCTTAAGGTTATAGCTAGACTTGGGAACTGAGGGAACTTCAAAGCTTTAAAGTTTAAACACAAACAAATACAAATAAAAATATGAGCAAACACAAACATACACAAGAAGTCTAGAACTATGTTCACCAGAACAAGACAATTTTGACTGAATTTATTTAAAAATGTATTTATTATTTGTATTATCAATTTTTCCTATTTTGAATAATTGTACCTATTGCTCCAATATCAATGTCATTGAATAAAATAACTGATAAGTCAATAGGAAGGATATTCATCTGTGGCGTGGAGAGCAAAGCCAATCACATGGAAATCACATATTTGCATAACATTGGTAAAATACATTACATAATAAATAGCAATAGGAATTTTAATTTTTAATCTACATTTATATAAAATTTTTTTTTCTCTAATAAGTAAAAACTGTATAATATGCAAAATATATAGTTGCATATATGTGTACATACAACGTTTATAGTTTTATGTAATTATAAATATTATAAAATGAGATTTTAATTTAATTATAACAACATCCAAGTCCCAATCATGACACCAAACATAATAACTGGAAGGATTTTAAATATGTCCAATTGCATCAGTAAAAAATTATCATAATACATTCAGAGTGGTGAATTATTGTTGCCATTTAGTTAATTTTGTATATTAAAATAAGCTAGCCACCAAGATATGTATGGTAATTTAAATTGAAAAGTAAATTGATTATTTTTAAAAGACTATCAATTTTAAAACTCATAATTTAATTTTAATGAATGTGAAGATACTTGAAATATGTACAATTTTGTTATTAAGACAAATTATTGTTGTCATTTAATAGGTACATTTTAGTATAAAATAAGCGTCCCATCAAGATGGTAAATATGTATCATAAATTACAAAATTAAATTTACCAAACTAAATAACTAGTTTGCTATATTTATCAATGTTTAAACAAATTACTTAAAAAAAATGATGTTTACATATTCATATGAACAAATTAATTAAAAATAGTTGCTTCTGTATGAATAAAATTATAAAATATTAAGTGCTAGTCTTTAAAAAGTTATATCAATATAGGTACTAATTGTTTACAACACTCACAATATTTAATTTTATTAGCCACAAGTAATATTAACTATAGGTATATTTATGTTTAACATGATTGACCAATTTAACTTACAGAATATTGATTCATGCCTGCGGTTAATATCTAGTTCAATCGAATAATAAATTATAATATAGGTATTTACTATTTTGCTATAATTATTGCACTATTAAATACTACAATGTTTAAACAAATTAATAGAAAATATTGATAAGTTCAAAATGGTAAATTTTGTATGAATAACCTTATAAATTATAAAATATAACTGAAAAACTTTTAAAAGTTATGAATTCTATAATTTTATTAACACAAACCAGCAAAAATCCGTATAATATATAATAATATTTATTAAGTAAATTTTTGAATTCTATGAAATTATTACTCATGACTCATGAGCCAGAAATTAAAGTAAAATAATGTTTAATACTTTAGAAAATCTAAATATTTAGGTGCTGAAATTTGCTGAATTGTATCACTTTTCATTAAAATACAAATGTTTCATCAAACGTTACAATATCAATAACGACAATATAGTTTAATGAAAAAAATGATGTGACATTTGCAGTCTTAGGTACCTACAATGACTTTTAGAGTACCTACCTAATTAAACATTTTCTTTAATCTAATTAGTTACCATACATTTCAATAAACAATAAACTTTTGTTTGAAACTGATTGAAGAAAATGAATCATATAATTCATATTCATATCCAATAACAGTTTTAATTTAAATCAATGAGCTAAAAAAATTAAATAAGCAAAGCATACACATTCAATTATAATGAAATTTTCAAATTTCAAATTTGAAGTACCTTCTTAGTCTAAATAGATTCATGATTCAAATTATCACAATTACGTCTTCTGATGTCAGTTTAAAATAAATGCAAATATTTCCAAACAATAACAACCAGTTGACGAGAATTCAAACGCACTAACTACAGCCAGATAAATTGAGACGGTTGCGGCGGTTGCGGCGGCGGCGGCGGGGGCGCGATAACGAAAAACCACGGGTTCTTGGATATCATTAGCTAATCAACATTAGCTGTAGAACATTTTAAAACTGATTTTACTTTATTAATTTAAAATCAAATATTCTGATAATATTCTTTATTTTATAATAAAAAAATAAAAATAGTATTAATAATAATAACACACCGCGACTAGTTTGGCCTACACCTACTGAAAAGCGCCGCCGCCGTCGCCGTCTCAATTTATCAGGCAACGACTGTACAATAACTTAAATATATAAATTTGATTGAATTAGTGAAACAATTAGACACGTATTTTAAATATAGTTTTAACTTTTTGTTTTAACTGTCGTATAATAATTGCGAAGTAACAAGCGTTATCACTTATCAGTTATCAACAAGCAACCACGTGGGTATTGCACGAAGACTATAGTCACTAGTCAGAATCAGAAGACCAAACTCCGCTTCTGTTAACGTTCCGAAATGAGTCGCACGATTCGGCCATAGGTGGCGCTGCGTGATCTAGGGTTGCTACTTTAACCCGCGTAGTACAGGGATTATTCGTGTTTTTTGCGGTTTTTGTAAAATATAAGCATTATTTTGGGTCATGACTCAATATAAATTTTATAGCTCGTAAGATTACGCATTCATACATGTGCATACGTGTATATTCCATGTGTACTCTGCATAGAAGTAATAGTAACAGGTCTGTTATTCAGTTCCCGACATCCGTAAGAGACTATACTATATAATATAGGCTACTAGAGAGTATTAAGTATTTGAGTAATGAACCGCAGTGTACAAGATGTTAATCTGTTAGTGAAAAATATATTGATTGTGATATAGGATTGACTATAATATATAACAACGGTTCTCAAATTTTTTTTTACGTACCACTTAGGTATATTATCAATCAGTCGCGTATACCACTAATGACTAAAAAAAGAACGATCCAAATTGTACAGTTAAATACATTTGTTTTAAATAATAAGGCAGTAAAATACTACAACTAGGTATAGTAGGTATAATTATTTTTTATTTATTAGTTTTTTAAAATAACATATGAATAATTTAATGGATTTATTATCCGAAAACGGTCCTCCGCGTACCACTATGTAGTCTTTCGCTTACCACAGTTTGAGAACCGGTGATATAATTATAGGATTGTTTATATAATAATAATAAAACAAAATGTTAATGAAATATACACATATGCACACGTATGAATGCGTAATTTTACGAGCTATACAATTTATAATTGGTCATAGTTCGAAATAATGCATATATTTTACAAAAAAATCTCAAAAAACATAAATAATCCCTATACTACGCGGCTTTAAAAGTAGCGTACGCAGCGCGCCACCTATTAGCCGTGCGACTCGTTTCGGTTCGTTTTTTCATGCGGGCGGCCGTACGACTTTGGTCTCCTTAGTCCTTAGTCCTTATTCTAATCTTCACGGGTATCTTATAATTTATCACTATTATTTTTAGGTTGTAAATTTTAATCACAGACCACGGTTGTAGCTACAACCGTGTCACAGACTTAAGAGGACGTCTTACACACGTACGGCATGGTAAATTTTCGTTCACCAGTTTCAATAGTGTGCTTTTAATTTTAATACTAGAGTGAATTGACCTATTAACAAACTTTTAAGAAAAAACATTATCTGTGTTCTATCGTTGGTTTTTTACGATATTTTAATTTTTAAGTGAATTAGTATGAGCATTTTCAAATATTTAATAATTCCATACTCATAACAGTCATAACTCACCTAAAATTAAAATATCGTAAAAAGCCGACGAGAGAACACAGATATAGTTCTTACATAAAAGTTTGATAATAGGTCAATTCACTCTAATATTAAAATTAAAAGCACACTATTGAAACTGGTGAACGAAAATTTACCATGTCGTACGTGTGTAAGACGGAGACAACACATGCGGGTGAGACGTCCTCTTAAAGAAATCTGTGATTGTAATATTTTCTATCATTGATAAAATATTTTGATAGTATAAAACACCATTATCACGATCTTAGACTATTTATCTATTCTCACATTAAGAAGTACAATTAGGACATCATAAATAAAAATAATCTATAATTCAGTGCATTTTTTAAGAAATTTTTACTGGGCGACAAAAAAAAATTTATTAAAATAAATAGTAAATTATAGTATTATAGAATTATTTCATGATTGTCCACTCTCTTGAAAATAAAGTCGGATACAAAATATTTTCACTGGGCGACGTTTGTGTCGACTAATTTACTAGTTTAAAAAATTGCTCTGCAGTGTAATTGGTCATAGTGTCAAACGATAATACGAACATACGTTTTGTATTGACTACTGTTTATTGTAATAAATTATTGAGAATTCGATACCCAGATTATTAAGGTCGTACAACGGAAGCACTTTTAATATTATTCACTGTAGAACTTTATAAATTAACACCAATATTCAGATGTCGATAACTCCTTCAATTATTAAACACATCAATGTTAACGAACCGTCAAAATTTATTCAAAATTAGGCTGTGCGCGAATCATACTTCAAAAATATAGGTTTCCATTTGAATTGTTAAAGTTACCTCTCGAACCTCCCCATAAAAATTAAAAAAAAAAATTATTTAATATCAAGTTTCATTAGATTATATGATTTAAAAAGGTTTTTACATAGGTAATTTTTTCCTAATTTAAGTATATCACGCTGTAATCTGCTGTCACGTGAAAATTTGAAACACCTCGTCCCCGTGTATGCGTATTTAATTTAATTCATGATTCAGCTGTCATACAGTGATTGAATTAATTACTTTAGGTTAGCAAACTACACATACTATGTGAGAAAAGTTGACAAGATAAAAATGTCAAAAAATTAATAAATAAGTCAGGATCTTCGGTGTAAAAAGTATTTGATTAAAAATTAAATCAAATCTACGGAAACCTATAACCAGGTAATAATTAACACGTATATATAGTATACACTGTTAACTGTTATTGTGATAGATCTTTGGAATTTCAAATGGTTGATAATCACAAAACTATATGAGGCAAGTGGGTATGCATAAATTTAAATATCTGTAGGTATCTATTGATCAATAACAGATTTACTTATTTTTTACGTGCAAAATACAAGTGTGCAGGTAAATATTTACATAGCGAATGTACACAGCATTAGAGTACTTATAATTGAACTGTAATTACATTTATTACAACACTATCTACGTTGCTATATATATACATGGTCAAACGATTAAACGCAACAAACCAAATAGAAATAATTTATTTTCCAAGCATTGCAACCGAAATTATAATATAAGCGAACAATGACGTATACAAATACACAACAATATATAGCTAATAAATAACAAAAAATTATGAAAAAAAAAAAAAAATCAAGATTATGTTTAACTAATATACTCGTGTACCTTTAGAAATAGGCATGTAATGAATAATGACTTTTTATGTACAATAATATCAATGAGTAGGTATATCGTATATTATATAATGACATATTTAATTTTTTTTTTATGAAACAAATTATTCATATAGTGTTGTATACCTACTATTTTATTATATTGCATTGCAGGTATGACGGTCTGTATATCTCGTTACATTATACAGTGTATCATTTTACATAATATAAAAGTACAACTTTCCAAAAGAGCTATACAGAGGTACGATTAATTTTTTTCACACGAAATATGAATACTAAAGTGCTTCATATTTAGACTGCAATCACTAATCGGCATTGGATACAAAAATATATCCACAGAATTTAATAATAAAAACATAACAATTTTCATCAACAATAATTTCTTAAATGTATTTAATCCAATCATGTAAAATTAAAAAAAAAAAAACTTACAAACATTAATTATAAATTATAATAAAGTATTAATTTTATATTATGTTATAATATTGTTATTACAATATAGATATTGAAATAAAAAGATTTTTGTAGTTAAGTGTAAAATGTTGTTTTATACTTTAAAGGTATTCAGGTATAAGCCATAAGGTACATCATATTATTAATTTTTTAATTTTTTCTTGTATTATATTATAGAACAATATATTATCATGAATAATATTTATTATTTAGTTTTGAATAGGACATTTAATTAAGACACGTTAATTTTTAATATAATGTATAATATATATTGATATATTGAATTGCGATGTTACAACTTAACAAATTTCTGTGGTTACTGGTTATATTGTTAATACTAATTATTATAACTCTAAAAAAAAATTGTATGTGAACAAAGATGAGTACAAGGGGAGGAAGCTAATAAGTCACGCGACGAGGGATCACGTGTAGCCTTTAGAAAAACTTCATATTTCTTAGCGGATTACACAACACTGTGAATACCGTTAGTATACTGTAAAATATGTTCATTATTTTTACGGAAGGGAGTATTACACATTTTTTATGAATTGTGTTAAGTATTTGAAGATTGGAATTCAAACATAAATCAAATGAACGATATACATTACAGAAAGGTCAGTTTTGGAATATTTCAGTAATTTTCAAGACAAATGTGAATAATTCCGATGAATCCAGAAAAATCAAGTTTTTTATCGAATAATATTTAGTTATATATTAAATGTATGTAAAATGCTTCAAAAAAATGTATCAAAATTCCAACGTTTGTTATTTTGATTACGATAAAGTTAATCAAATGTGTGTTGTTATTTTAATTCGATACAAAATATATTTCTTTATAATTATTAAATAAATAATTTTTAGGTATATTTTAATAACGATTTAAATAAGTAGAATTGGCAAAGTTAAATAAAATAAGGTCTCAATTTGTGATCGTTCTTAATACTTATTAAATATGTATATTAGAAATAAGGTGAGGTATGGTAGTGTAAGTTGATATAGTATAATTGAGTATTGTTCCTACTTCCCAGAATACCTGCTCAGTGCCCACCATACCTACTGTTTGTATTGAACAATTTACATTTTAAATGAGTTATAATTTATAGTTGATGAAAAAAAAAAATATGAATACAATATAATATTTCTAATATGTATTACTGATAATGGTGTATTTGCTATTATATAAATGCTTAGTTAAATTAACAATAAATAAATAAATAAATAAATAAAATACAGTTATGATTCATGAAGTAGATTACTCCTGGGTTAGTAGGTATGAATAGGTACGTTGCTGGAATCTAAAAATCACATCAAATTGAACATAAATTTTTTATAGTTTTAGAGAAAACTACAAGATTTTAATATTTATAATAGGTAATACTTTTTAATAATCTAATTAACGATAAATATTTTTAATTAAAACTTATGTTATTACGTTATTTTTAATTTTTTAACTCATCAACTCATAAATATTTTTTCTAAAAACTTTAAAAGTATGCGACAATGAAACGGCACCTCTAATAATCGATGTGGCATATTTTAGAAAGTATTTTAATAAACTTCAATTTATTAAGAACTTTAAAGTTAAAATTTCAACATAAATCCTTTTTTTATTTTAACTGATCCGTTATTTCGTTATGATTTTTTTAATAACAATACTTACATATAAGATTTGGAATAGCATAGACCTGCAGTTTAGTGGTTTAGTCCTAAACACAGTATACTGTTGAAAGATTCGGTTGGTTCAAATAATATCGTACTTTAAAGTTTAAAGACCATGAAATTTAAAATATGTATAATAATGTTGAAAACTTAGAAATAAGTCAGATATTTTAAATTCAACCTAAACACCTACCATTAAAAATCAAGTGTTTCGTCACGTTATAATTAAATATTTATCATTTAATAAATTATTTAAAAATATAAAAATAATATTGAATAATAATTTTGATCTTTTTAATTACTTATTGAAAATTATTTAAAAAACGAAAATAGGTATGTTTATTTTTGTAGTTTTACTAAGAACTTTTTTTTAATTAAAAATATATAATGTGTAAATAATGTGTATGTTTATTTTTATCGATTCAAATTTTGCTTAAATATATTTAAAAAAACATATATATTAAAATACATAGTGTACATTTCTAAAAATAGGTACCCTAATATGAATTTATTATAAATACAATTTTTATACATTATCGACCAAACTTACTTTTATGATTTATTATCTTAACGAAAGAATCGGTTCAAGTAATTCTTGCGATCTTCTTCTGTTTCCCGAGCTCTACGAGCTTCTTCGGTCTCGCGAATTCTTTTTTCTATCAAGTATTCTTGTTCTTCTTCAGGAGTTAGTGCAGAAAACTCGAGAATTCGCTCTTCTACCGGCATACTTTCAAGGAAATTCATTAATCTATACATTTCGGGATGATGCATGATCTCTTCATTCGAGAGGTTAGACGGTTCTCGAGCCAAAGAAATCCTTACTCTGCGGAAAACATGAGTGACGGCGTTTTTGTCCTCGGCCGTTTTATGGGACTTTGATACAATACCAGGCATGGCTAAAGATCCAGCGACAGTACTATCGTACATACAATAATATAATACAATATATCACTATTTAAAAAGTAATCATTACATTAATAACCATAATATTATTTAATCAAACACTTTATATATTTATCTTTGTCTAAAGAAATGTGATAGTATAATATTAAAATTTATATTCTCGAGTATTGTATATAGATATGATCACTATAAATCATAGATACCTACTAGACATCAAGATAATATAATAAACATGGCATTTAAAATATTTACAAATAAACTACTTAAAAATGCCCATTTATGAACAATGTTTTGATTTATACCTATATACCTACATTTTGATATTTTAAAATTGATTTATAAAACTAATAAACCAATAATTGTGATAAAATATAATAAAAATATTAACAAAACTCAAATACTATACTAAAATTGAACTATTGAAAAAATAAATAATTGATATATATTTTTGTACATAAATCTTTTTACATTAAATATTATCTAATTTATTTATTTTTTCATGTACCTTATGTATAATTTTTTAAGTCTATGCTTAAAACGTAATGCATGATAATATATTGTTCACTTCTAACCACTGTAAAATTTGAAATGAATTCAAAATTGACGAATCGTATGTTTATGTGAATTTATTGAAGTAAAGACATAAAACATACATAATATTTAGCCACTATAGAATATATAATATAACAAATACAAATTCACTGTAAAAATCATATACCAAATCCCTTTTAGCGTTAAATAATATACTAAGTAGTCTATACAACCACGAGTAAAAATTTTTTCATAATGTATATTTCTTTAGAATATGCATATTACATAGAAGAAAATCGCTAAAATATATTAGTCGATATATCTAATATCTACTCATGTACACTGTACCAGGATATTTGAAAAAAATATAAAATTGAATAGATAATATAGAATTCAAATCCATTATCATTTAGAAATATTTATTTAACTTATGCACATAACTAAATGCTTTATATACATTGATCATATCGTAGTATATATTATATAGTAGTATACCTGTTATTGAAATGATATTGTACTTAGCCACTTTTAGATGGTCCCTGATATAATGATTCTACATATTATGTTCTATGAATAATGTGCTCGCAAGTGACGCATAGCCAGTACTTTTAGGTACTTATAAAAATATAAAACTAATATACGTTTTAACGTTAAGTTTAGTTAAATATATGAGATCATTTTATTTTAATTTCAAGTATATTTTACGTCGTGAAATATATATATATATTAGTAGGTAAGTAAATAATTAATATTTATATTTTCTGGAAATATATTAAGCATTACGTTTGGGAAATTGTACAGGATATAAGTTTACCAATAGATAGCACATTACAATATAACATTATTCCACGAAACCATAATTTCTGTGGTTACCTAACCTTCAGTGTTGCGGTTTATTGCAAATATATATTTATTTATTTTTTTAATTATTTTTATAGATAATTCTTATGTTCCGCTTTTACATAGTTAGCTAGATAGGTACCTCAATCGTTTTGCAAAATATTAAATGGAATCACGACAGCTTTAACAACTATGTAGCCATTTAATCGTACGGTAGTTATTACTCAACAATAAAGCTTCCCTAATATGTATAGCTATATTATTTATGCAGTACAAATGTTTTTATAGACAAGTTAGTTTATATTACTATGTTTGAAGTAGGTATACAAAACAACTAGGTTTTAGTTTATATTATTATAACATATAAATTGTGATTATTAAAACTGTATTTATCAATTGTAGGTGTCTATTAATACTACATTGTGTATTATACAATTCGTAATTTTTTAGTATCTCTTTAAATGTCTTGATTAAAAATTAATAATATATTGTGTCTATTGATATTTTAAACATTTGTTCACAATATATTTCCATTATTAGTTATATTCACGACTAAAATTATAATTTAAGAAATATAAACGTTAAGTAACCATAAGTTGTATTGTATTATCAATATAGATATAGAAATAAGCTAATAATATATTATCATTCCCGTTTTAATCCAATTGAATTTTCAAAGAAAAAATTTAATAGGATTATTGACCAACACAAATAATAAGGATTCAACTATTGCCTATTTAATTCACTTAGACTCTAAGGAAGTATTATTATTTTATTAATTTTTAACTTGTTCTAAAAATAGATTTATTTATGTATAAGAATATTATGTATTTATGTTATAATATAATTACATTTTTTTTAGATTTTATTCGTTTTTATAATAATTGTATAAAATAAAAAAAAATTTGTTTCTACTAAACTACTAGATAAGAAATAAAAATTATATATAAGTACGTGCATTTTATTGTACAGTATTTGAGCATTTAGTATAAAACTAATTTATAATAAACAGCAAATACAGTAAGACGTCGATAATTATTCAAGCTTACTCAAAATCGAAAATATTACAGTTTCGCTTAGGATCGTAATATATATACATATATGTATATACAGCTCGACGCGTTTATAAGTAGCGGACAAGGAATTTGGGTCCTTTAGGCATATTTTTTTTAAGTGTAAGTAGCAAATTTTAATAAAACGGCATCTAATTAATTTTTATGACTATAATAAAAAAGAACCAATAAGTCAGTAGCCATAAGTAGAAATTATACGAATTTTTTTTTGTACTCGTGTTGTGCATTTGTGTGTATTTTTTTTTTTTATTAAATTAAGTCACTGATTGATTATAGCTTTTGATCCAACATTTATTTTTCTACCGAAACACACTCAAACACACAAAATTATATGAATTTTGTTTAAAAAAAATAAACACTCAAATAGTAATAAATGGGTAATTACAAGTTAAATTCATTTTTGCTTTTAACGAAGTAGTTGTTTATCGACATCTCGCCGTATGCTGTTTATATATAAATACAAAAATATATTAGTTAACAGTAGATAAGTAATATTTTACCAGCTACGTCTGTAGACTGTATAGTGTATATAGTGTAGACGTAACAAATCGTGTGAAGCACACTATTTCTATACTAATGAACCATCTATGATATCTAATATTGTCGTACTGAATGATACCAATCCAATCGAAGCAAAACATTAATAATACACATAATAAAATAAGCCATAGGCGCACACTAAAATGTAGGTCGATGTCTAGTGGGCGGAGGGTGGAGATACTTCTTCGATTATTTCCAATCTTGCAGTGTACGTGGGCATACGAGACACAGCTGCGCATTAAGGATCAGCGTGTGAACGGAAGAAGCAAGACTATTTACCACCCCATAGAGTTAGAGGTCATAGTTTACGTATTTTTAAAATATTTTAGCATTGTACAAACTTTGTAATATTATATTATAATTTTTGGATAAACACTAACACATTTACTTATAAATATTATAAAATAAAATATACACATTTTTTATTTGAACTTTATCAATTATTATAATATATATAATATAAGACTCTATCATAATTAATATAATTATAAATACTGTTTTGTTTAAAACCATTAAACATATTATAATGTCAATTATAATATTTAATTTAATAATTTTTTTTTTTTAACTTTAAGAGGACGCCATACTCGCGTGTGTTGTCTCTGTCTTACTAACGTACATCATAACAAATTTTCGTTCAGCAGAATACATTTTGTGACGTTAGCTTTAATATTAGAGTAAATTTACCTATTGTCAAATTTAAAAGCAAGAATATTATCTAGACAATGACTTACGGTTTTATTGATATTATTATTTTAAAGTGAATTACAGCTATGTAAAATATAACAACTTTAAAATGATAATATCAATAAAAGCATATGTCATTGTCTGTCTAGATAATATTCTTACCTTTAAATTTGATAATAGGTAAATTTTCTCTAATATTAAAGCTAACGTCACAAAATGTATTCTGCTGAACGAAAATTTGGTATGATGTACGTTAGTAAGACAGCAGAGAGTATGGCGTCCGCTTAAGTTAAAAACTTTTGTAATTTATTCGCTTCGGTTTTGAGCATTTTATTAAAAAAAATCTAAAAGCAATTTGTTTTAGTTGTAATATTTCCCTAAGCACAACATAATATATCAAATCCATCGATATACGATCGTCTCCAGAAATTTTCCACTCCAAAAAATGCCCACTCACCCCCCTCGACGAGCCTCTAACGATAGGTACACAATATATATATATATTCACGCGACTATTTTATAGCCCTGTGCGCCTACGGTAGAAATGTACACCGCAGCGCCCGAAATAGCGTAGGTATACCTACAATATCATTTTACTAGAGAGTGTCTAGGCATACGGTATCAGGCGCGTTACGACAAATTACCTGCAACGATGACGTGTATTTGATCGCCGTGTGCTGGTTACGCCGCTATAGCAGCACGTCGACGGTGGCTGTGACGTTTAATCGTTATATAGGCGGCGGTGTCGATGAGTGTTGCAGACGAACAATTCGGCTGGCCTGTAACAATGATAAAAAGTACCTTTATAATATCATCGATGTATAGTGACGGTGTAATATTTTGATAGAAAAAAAAAAAAATTAAAACGATTAAAAATACGCACTGCGGACAATCTGTCGTCGAGGCCGACTGGAATCCGGAACGTCTATGATATTATTGCTGCGAGTGTATCAGACCGCCGCGGGTTATCAAAGAATATAATAATATTATTTCGGTAGTCCTACGGGGGCGCAGTTTCGCATCTGCGCTATTATACGATATAGCCGCCTGTTTCCCGGGGCAACTGATTCTGCTGCTGCTGCCGCCGCCGCCTCTGTCGGTTTATCATCGACTCCTATCCTACCGGGCGGATCGATATGATATTATTGTGCGTGTGTGACGTACTTACACTTATATAATAGTATTGTTTAGTTTGTCAAATGTCGGTCATGCCTGCCGCCGAGTTATATATAGATATAGACAACGTAATGTAATAATAACGACAACAATGTTATATACTGCTATCGTTAAGCCGGTGCTTTCGTGATGCAACGAATAACGTACAATTATAATAAATAATAATAATAATAATAATATGTAGAATTAATTAAAAATTACCTGTACATTTTTTGTCCTTAAATATCGACTCGTGTTTTTGTTTTTGTATTCTTCTGTTATAATATGTACTAGAGACGGTGTAGGGCGTATACTAATCGCGCGATGCACTATATTTTTCATTTTTTTTTCTTGTGAACCTATACCATAATAATCATAATATAAATACGATTGTCAATCTGTTACTTAGCATACTAATCAAATAGGATTTAACACGTGATATAACACGAATAGCATAAATATAGGTAGACATTATAATTAAGCGCGATTTAAGATGTACACAGCTATAAACGTTCATACATATACGTATTATATTATAGTGTTTTAATGACTACTTCCAGACTACTGTGTATCGTATTATTGGAATTTACAAGCCACGTTTCCGCTCGCAGTTTACAAAATGATGGGTATGGGGCTCAGGGGCTGATAACACATATACTACGTATCCAGTCTCTTCTCTTAGTCAAATCAAGACGCCATCGTAGATAAAAAAAATAACAGGCTAAATACTTTCCAAAAAAAAAAATGTTTTTTTTATGAAATATGCAAATTAACCGGGGATAGCTATCTGTTGCTGGTTCCATAACTATACCATATTTACCATTATTTTTCATATTTTGAACAATTTTATACAAATATTACAAGCGACCGTGGGTAGATTTTGAACTTGATTGTTTTAACAACACGTGATAAATGGTTAATTTAAACTTTAAACAAACTCTTTTTCAATTAAACTTTCTTTAAAAATAAAAAGTCTACTAGGTAATCTTAATTCTCGTTCTTCGCGCTTAATACAATGTCATAAATATTATATAATATATATATTATCATATATTAATTTATCTTACACTAAGTTCTGGTTTCCATATTTAAAACATTGTAATTGATTTTGTTTAATTATTTTGATGATTTTCGTGCCTTAATATTATTTTTATCTGTGAAATAAGAGCAAACAATTAAAATGATAATCCGTTTATTATATTTATACTGTTTCTAGTGGTTGGGATGTTTTCTCGACAACTCGCGAGTATACAACGACCAAAGTAGATAGCGTTACTTAAATGGACATAACAATAAGTGAGAATACAATATTTAAATGTCTTCAAATAAATGTTTTCTTGGTGAGGGTTTCTATCTTTTTTTTATTCATTTAAATAAAAATGTTCTGAACTTTTACGGTCTTATGTATTTTGATTATTTGACAATCACACAGTCGATAAATAGTCCATTATTTTCATTTTTATAATTCATAACTATTATAGCTGTTATGAAATATAACATAATATATAAACTAAAATGTCTATATAATATACGAGTAATGTACCAATAATTATAATTTATAATATAAGTATTAATTAATAAAAACATTCACTGATTCAGACTTTAGTGTATAAGTTCTAACAAATCACACGGACATTGTAAAATAGTAGATAAAAAAAGAACTTAATAGTTCTTAAGCAAAGTTGTTTAAAAAAAATTGTTTTGACTTGACTGAAAATACGTCAGAAATATTACGAAAAGATATTTTCAAAAACATTAATAGATTTTGAAATAACGAGTGTTGTTTGATACAATAATCGTTCTGTGTAGTAGATAAAAATATTTCTCGAAATTTACTTTGCCCAAAATAGATTTTTTTCTAATACTTTTTATACAAATTAAGTACTAGTAGTTTATACTTTATGGTCGTTTTTGGATAAAGTTTAAATTTCCATTACTCTTTATATAGTGTATAATATGCACATCGTCGATTTTTTTGCTAATTATGTATAACTAAGTTTGTTTATTTAACATTATTTTGTTTTCTTAGTCTATTTAATATAAATATAAATTTTATACGTGAGCTTTTAATGAGGTGATTGATACCAAGTTAATAGCGGAACGGCATTAACACTATAACGCTCTTGCAGAATTAGTGTTCGAATTACATGAGAACACGTGCAATTTTTATTTAAATTTTACATAACTGCACTGGAATTGGTATCCAATTCAGTGATTGATGAACATTATACATATTATGATGTAATTTAATTAAATTAATTAATTATATCAATAATTTTTTTAATGTTGTATATTTTGTATGTATTTGTCCTAATAAGTTGTTACTTGTTAGATCTACGATCTCAAAACTTCTTTGATAAAATCGAAGATAAGGCAATATTGTAAATTTGTAAAAGATCACAACAATTTTCAATTTCATTTTAATCTATTTTTTTACGGTATTACACTGTTAACCCTATGACTCTACCGTCACAAAATTGAAATAAAAATTGATTTGCAACAAAATTTTAGCACTATTATGGAGCTCGGTGGTAATAAATTTGAAAACAAATTATAATACATTTGTATAATTATAGGGTAGAACTTAGATTGGATGTGTTTTCTTTAAATATAATTTCAAGCTTTTTAATATTGTTTTTACCAAATTTGACACAATCGAGCACCATTAAGCTTCACAGTGGTGCTATAATTATGTTACGTAATATCAAAATCATATACATATATATTTTGTACCCAATTTCGTAGTCATTTTTACTCATCATAATCAAGTTATTAAAAGCTTAAAAATATATTATTATTATTAACGAGGTATACATTAGCTATATATATATATAGCTATAAATACAA
This sequence comes from Rhopalosiphum padi, assembly GCF_020882245.1. Lineage (NCBI taxonomy): Eukaryota > Metazoa > Arthropoda > Insecta > Hemiptera > Aphididae > Rhopalosiphum > Rhopalosiphum padi. The sequence goes on along the minus strand of NC_083599.1, from coordinate 3,209,349 downwards.
ATACTATTTATAAGAGACACTTTTTTTTCTACCTTATATGTAATATGAGCTATTATAAGCAAGTACAAAATTATAAACTAATTTGTAGGATAAAACTTTATGGGGTAATAGTAATAAGTGTGTTCTAAATTTAAAAAATTAATGTTATTTTTGTTTATATTTAATTTCAAAATATTTTATGATAATTAAAACTATGAAAATATTTAACTTGATCAACTTGTTTAATTATTTAGATTATAAGTTGCATTATTCAATTTATGCTTAATTCGTTTTAATTTAGGTAATGTTTTTATTTCCTATTTGAATAAATTACCAACTACAGAACGTGGATTTGTTTTTGCATTTATTATTTCAGTATGCTGTGTTTTATTAAGTTATCCCACAACGTTATTACTATATTATAATATTATTATAATATTGTTAGCCGGAAAATAAAATAAACAAAAATATTGTTTATGTATTGAGAAAAGCTTTTAATGGGAATATATAGTACTCAAATACATATTTATTTTGTTATTATTTCGTATAATATAATTTTAAATTTCAATTATGTTAATTAATAATTGTTCAATACTGGAAGAGGAATTGGATAAAAATTAAAAATATTGTTGTAATAACTAAATAATATGTATTCAATTTCTAAAAGCATCGAATTAAAAATTATTCCTATGAAATTCGCCCAGTGTGAATTTTTTCTTTAAAATAAATTTTAAACTTTTATTATTATTAACAAGATATTAGCAATAACACTAAGCATGAACCATTTTCTAACTTTTTACATCACATTATCTTCAAATAATATAATATTATAGCATAAATAACGGTGTTATCATAAGTATATTTGCGATTCAAATAGGTATAGTAATATTGCTCATATTTGCATAATAATAATATTTTAAAATATTATAAAATTTTTTTTTTTACATTATTAAAAATAAACATAAACATTAAACACAGTTATTTAAAAATATAAAACGATTGATTAGATAATATTAGATATGTATGACTGTGAATGGTGTGATAACAGTATCTGTGTAGTACACTAGTACACAATGTGATCTTCACGTTACAATAGTACATAATGTATATTATGTAGGTCTACACTACATCGAGTTAAAACACTTAATACCTTTTACACATAACCTAAACGTAACATATTAACTACTAACATATCGATATTAATACAAGCGATAATCCTATTTATTTATTTTTTTTTTTGTATAAAATCAATTAATATATTATATTTATTTTATACAACTGGCTATTATAGACGCTTCGATTCGAACAATAATATTATATTATCTAATACGCGATCGGCACAGTTAACACTCGCGGACGTAGATCACGGTGGCGTGCGAGTAGGTAAACATTATCAGTGGAAAGGATATTATCATGACTGTCACTGAGTGGCCACTGCCGGACTTCCGTGGTTTTTCTGTTCTCCTGAGGAACATTGCTGGTCAATGTATTCGCCGTCGTTGGGACACGCATACGTGGAAACTTTCTGTCGGCGGCCCAGACCGCGGTTCACCACATGCGGTACAGTCTTTTCGACCATGCTAAACAAAATGACGAAAATTAGAGTGAGTACTTAATCGAATGTTATAAAGTGTGATAAACACCATTTGTTTTTAAAAAAAATTATATATTTTGACATAGTAGGTATATCTTTGTATAATTCAAAACATATTCAATTTAATATTAACTAAAATATAGCTAAATACTTATAATTTATAATAAAAATATCCAATTTTTAAATACTGCTTTTAGAAACTCTTCTCCTGAATACCTATCCGAGATCGATATTTGTTATCATATCAACGTATTAGAATACATATTATATCGGCTTCGTTATTAAAATAGAATTAAAATTTATTTATATCTACTTAGCTTTTGATTTAAATACACAGTATTTTAAACATAAAATTCATTAAAACATTTAAATTTTAAATAAGCTTAAAGTCTCGAATATTTGGCGCGTAACGTCCAAATTTGATTATATACATTGAAGTACTTCGAAAAATATTTTTTTGAATAAAGAATTAAAAATGTACGTATAGTAATTTAAAAAAAAATAAAACTTAAAAAATACACCAAGAAAAATTTGAAAAAATTATACATTTTTCTCAAATATGTTTTGTTTTGTAATCACTTAAAATTATACAAAAAATATTTTTAAAATCATTATTTATATATTTTTAAATAATAAGTATACTTCGATAAAAAAAAAATCACCCAGTATATGTGCAGTGTGTACGTATATATAATTTTCTTACAACTAATTATTTTTATAATTAAGTGAGTTTTAGAACATTTGGGATTATAAGATATATGAATAATTGATTTAAAGTTACAATACTTGAACCAATTTCCACGTTACGTACCTTATGCAACCAGGAATGGGACACACCGTCAAACACAATGTGCAACCCGTGCACGAGTCAGGTTGGACGTGGACGATATGTGATTTTGGATCCATCGAAATCGCCTGGTAACCGGAATCGTTACAAGCCATGTAGCATTTGCCGCAGTTGATACACGAGTCCTATACAAAAACGTTTACACGATCAGTAATATATTACGAAGTTCATACAAATGTCCAATGTGAGCAATGTGGCAATGTCAGCTGTAAATTGCGCCAAAAGAATACTCAAAGTGTAAAACGAAGTGTATAATTATATAGGAACATGATAATTTAACATGATGTTCATGAGTCATGAGTAAGGAGCGGATGCTTATGCATTTATCATATTTATTAATAATAATAATTTTTTAATAATTAATGCGGAGTAAGATAGAAATTTGTTTCATTCAAGAATTCAAATTTATCAATTTAATTTAATTTTGCATTTTTTTGCACATTTGTTCGATTTTTACTTGTTTGATCATATTGCTATATTCATCATGCTTTTAGTGCAAATTTGAGGTTTTTGTATTATATTAACGGTCTCGGCACGACTAATATTAATAGATTGTAGGCCTATATGTACGTAATATTCGCACCAACCGGGAATAGCCCATATGCAGTTTTCGCTCATGTCGGTACTTGGTTTCTAATATATAACCATGTATATTATTTTCAAATCAACAAAAAATTTAACAGCAGTCTGCAAACATCTTTTTTAATTTTTAATTTTAATAATAATAAATTCTATTTTATTTTTAAATTATTAATAATTTATTATTTTTAATTTTTAATAAATTCTAAGCATATTTTTGTATTTTATAGTTCATAATTGCATGCATATTTTAAAATTTTTTAGAGCATAAACATCCATACCCTACTTATAACTTCATGAGCAAATTTTCACTGTAGACACATAACTACCCACCAAACACCTATGCATATCAACTCAAGATTTTTGGTAACGAATCGCCTTTACTACTAAATACGCTCACGTAAGTAAAGTAAGCCCTCTTCAAATTATACCAGGTAAGTTGTAAATTAAAAAGCTCAATTCGTAAGTTATTATAAATTGATTAAAGCTTCTCAGAGCTAAATTTTGACCAAAATAAACTTAATGAAGATGCTAACACCACACTAGCCGCCCTCCTACCTTGTTCAAATTACACCAAACAAAATATTACAGGTTATAGAGTTTAATTTGTAAATAATTATAAGTTGGTTTTGATGATTTTTAAGTTCCTTGGAGCTAAGTTTTAAGGGTTAATATGAAGTTAGTACTTCCATTAAGTTTTTTTCGGTCACAATTTAGCTCCAAACAACTTACAAATTCCAAATACCAACTTATAATTATTTGAAAATTAAGCTTACAAATTTAACTTACAATTTGCGCAGTGTAATTTAAATAAAGTGGGGAAAATGAAAACTTAACTTCATATACAAATACAACTGACCTCGTTGACCAAGGCCACGACCTGCGCGCGACGATCGAGCGATTTGTACGCGCCGACGGCTTTCAGCGCGCGGCCTACGACCAGTTCCACAGGCGTCGCCACCGGAACCGGGGCTCGGTCGTCATTGGTTTCCTCCGATGCCGGAACCGTTCCCGCCTGTTCCGGCATCTGATCAACTCCGTTCGACTTGGTTCCCTGGATTGAGCTAACCATATCTGCTGCCGCACCGGACGCTTGCTCACAGCGCCTGCTCCGCAAGTACGGTCCAAACAACGATTTACCACCGTTCTGATCGGCAACCGCGGCCGTCGTTGATACGATATCGTAGTCGTCGGATAAGTCGATCGAGTCTTTGACCAGCGCGGGAGTGGGATGAATCCGTTTCTCCAGTCGTTTGTCACCGCCACCGCCGTTCGTGTACAACAACGCCTTGAGTCCGGTGATATAATCTTGGACGACGGTGAAGTCCTGATTCTGGACAGCGCTGCATACCTGTGCGAAACGGAATAAAATTACTTTACAGTTATTATTTCGCACCATAACTGCTTTCGCTTTTTGGACGGATACCGTTCCGACCGCGACCGTGGTATACCTGCACGACTTTGGCACCACAATACAGGTATTGGAGCGTAGCCGCGGCACTATCCACGCCGCCCGTGGCCATTATCTGGACAGGCGGTTCTCCGTCGCCACCGGCCGCCACGTCCGGTCCCAGCGCTCGGGACAACGCCGACACGGCCCGCAAACCTATAGGCCGGACGGCCGTGCCTGACATGCCACCGTACGTGGTTCTTGGCGTGTCCGCAGTGGTTCTGCCGACTCCCGGCCACGGTCGACCGCCCGTACCGGTCACGTCCAACGGGCCAAGCGCCGAGACCGTGTTGACAGCGGTCACTCCGTCGGCTCCGCCGAGTCGCACAGCAGCCCGGGCTACGGCTACCACGTCCGTCACGTTGGGCGTGATTTTTATGAACACGGGCACGGCTGTTGGCGCCCCACCGTCACTAGCCGGTCGCACCGCCACTCGTTTGACCCATCGTGAAATGTTCTCCACCAACACCGGATCCTGAGCGGCACACACGAAGTAACCGGTTCAATAAAATGTATTCAAATTTAACTACCTATTTCACTTAGTCTTAAATGTATCAAATCATAAAATGTCAAAGAAATAAAACACCTTATTGGTACATTACGTGCCAAAAAATGTGATTAAAATGTTAATTACATAGATAATAGTTTACGAAAATTCTTTAACGTGATGACTGATGACTATTTAAATAAGTTATAAGTATACTCATATGAAATAATTAATTATTTGTGATTTGTATTTTTAGTACGAAATGATTATCTTTTAATAAACATTTTCTTAGTGCAGTGATTATTACTATAAACTGTATTAATATATTATAATATAAATATATTACAAAATATACTGAAGCAAACTGTCGCCACTTTAATTTATAGGAAGTTTAATGTGAACTGTGAATGTAATGTACTGTGTATATTTATTTATAATTTATCTGTCTAATATTGTCTTAGTTGAATTGTATAAACACGCATGGGCATATATAATTCCATTGTCATGAACCTAATGCCAAATAAGCAAAATATTATTATTATGTAGGTACTTATATGTTTGTTGTTTACCCAATTATAAATATGTATTTGGAAAAAAAAATGTTTTATATAAGATTTTAAATTTATGCCATAGGTACATTTAACATTGATGTATAGATAATTTTAAGAGCTTAAAGTTGTTTGAGAAGTATTTGGAACACCTATCTAGTTATTACATTTTAATTTCTTTACAAAAAAATCTGTTCTATTGTTAATAAAATATACATTACTTTTTCTTAATAGAATTATATAAACTAAACTTGCAACGACTAATAATTTATAATATGTGTGAAAATAGTATAATAACTGCACTCTTAGCACAAGCTTAGCTTTTAATATATTGTAAACCATTTTATATTGTAGAATATATTGAATAACTATTAATTGTCGCGATAAATAAATATAATATTAAAAATATTTTAATAATAATTTCTCGTCATGTGTATTATAATTTATAATACTGTTTCTATACCTGGCCGCACGCTAAACCCATTCCGGATTCGCCCATGCCGTGGGGACAGCTCAAGTTCAACTCCAGCGCATCGGCACCTGCGTCGCACGCCAATTTGGTAAGTAATGTCCAATCGTCCTCGATGTACGCGCACATTATACTGGCAATTAGTATCTACAAAAATATCATTATGAACGTCATTGTCGTTATAACCACCGAAAAAACAAAAACAAATCAAAAAGTTAAATTATTTGGTATGAATTTAAATCATACAAGGTGATTTACTAAGTATTTGCATTCCCATTTTTGTCTTAGTAACGACTTTTTGATTTTTGGAATTCTTAAGTAAGTTAACCTTCTTAAAAGGTCTCAGCACCCACGTGTGTTGTCTTATACATGTACTGTCTTATACAAGTGCGCAACATAGCAAATTTACGCTCAGCAGATCACGTTTAACTCCATTAGTTTAAAAGTTAGAGTGAATTTATCTATTATGAACCTTGATGATAAGAACATTATCGAGAGCATGAAAGTTGGCTTTTTACGATTATATATTTTTTAAGTGAGTTATGAGCATTTTTAATCTACGCTATATTATTTACGCATAACTTACTGAAAAATTAAACTGTCGTAAAAAACCAACGTACAAACACAGATAATGTTCTTATCATCAAGTTTTATAATAGGAAAATTCAATCTAATTTTTAAACTAACGGAGCTAACGTGATCTACTGAGTGTAAATTTGCTATATTACGTACTTGTAAGAGGTAAGACAGAGAAAACCCACACGGTTCATCGTGTGTTCATCGATTACTCACGTGCTGAGGAAAGTCTCGCTTCAGTTCCTGAATGGAACGTAACCAGTATGCAGCGGTTTTTTCCGAAATCAATTCAATGTTCAAAAAAGCGTTTCTGGCCACATCCGAGTCTCCGGCATTGACAGTACCAGGTCCTTTACCACTGGCAGCCAAGCCGCCTCCTACACCATGACCACCCAGTCCTATGATACGTGGTGATACGTTCGTTACTAAGTCCTTATCCAGTCCGAACGTTTTTGTGACAGCGAACGCCCAACCAGCCTGGAACGCTCGGCGTATCATCGCAGCGCTTGTCGTGGGCGGTGCTGAGGCCAGTCCGAACGGGTTCATAAAACGCAGTCCACACATCCTGACAGATAAGTCCACGTCATCAATTGCTGTTCGAAAACCTGGCAGCAGTGGTCGTGAAACAGATGATTGGTGATTTTGGATACGGTAACCGTACAACTCCTGGAAAAATATACAACAAGTTATAATATTATATGAGAGTATGAGACACTTATAATGCACAAATAATGACCGTCGCACGAAAATTTCGACAGATAGGACGCCGATAAGTTTTTTTTTAGTCATTGATTAAATTAATGTAAGCGATATAATCATGTAACGATCTAAATAATCAACAGATACTGCTAATGTGAAACAAGAAAGATTAGAAGAAAAATAAATATAAAAAAAGAGTGAAAATTATGTTTAAATTTAGTGTAGGTACATCATATTGTATGAGGAGGTGTTGGGATTCTCGAAACTCATAAGATACATTTTATAATGAGTTGGACACCCAAAATCTTACCAAAAATTGTATTACAAATAATGTGAGATATAGCAAGTAGTGTAAACCGACTTGGATTAATCTATATAGTATATAATATAAAATAATAAGCCTCAACTACAATGGAACGTGCACGAATTATAGCTATTTGCGCTGATTAGCAATAACAATATTTGAAAAATGCAACAGCGATACCCACGGCTAATTTATGGACCTCAGGTAAGAAGAGGACCGAGGTAGCCACTTATAAAGAAGCCTTCTGCACAGAATATTCAGATACACTAAATCCGTCGAGTCCGCAGTACCTTCACGCTTCACACTTTTCTACTCTTTATAAAACTAACTTGTGTTAATTAAATAAACAAACTATTTTAAATTACAATTTACTTAAACAATCATTTCGAATCCATGACTAGAAGAGATGTAAAATAGGCACGGTACAATAAGTTAGTTATTATTTAAAAAACGATTTACAACTTAATTTTAACTAAATTATTTTGTCCATAGTAACTTTTAATTATTAGAGTTAATAAATATATTGTTTGTTAATAAACTAACTAACTTAAATTAATTGTTTTCATTAAATTGTATATACATGAATATATGTATATAAATAAAAAAGTACCTTTTAAAAATATTTTTGTACCATGACGATAATTATGTGTAAAATATTATAACTATTAATCATTCTTTATGATTTATGAAATCTAATTGTTAAAGATTTTTAATTGTATGTAATTATATCGATTTATTTTATTTCTTAACTGCAGTTACTTACTATGAAGTGTTTGTAGTGTTACCATCGATTTTCAACCTATCAAAATTTTAAAATAATAGGATGGCAGACAAATTGCAATTGGAATCATATTATAATCCCAATAGTATTATACCTACGTGAAAACGACGCCAATTTACAACTAGTTTGTAGTTTCACGATTTATTTTTTAGAAATTTATTCAATTTAATTCAAATACTGATTTAATATTCATATAAAATCTTATCGAATTTATGTATACCATATAGAATCTATTTAAGTACCTGTAGATACTGATGTATATGATACGCAGCCGTTTTTCCGTCGTTGGCCGACTCTACCGTGGTCTGCGACGGATCGGCTGTGGATCCTGTTGCGCAAGAAGCGTCACCACCGCACCACACCGGTGGTGGTGTCCGCCGTTCTTGTTTGTCGTCACCGTTCTTCCACCACTCACAGCGGCCGGTTTGAGCGTCGACGCATACTCGTCCAGTGCGTTCGTCTACTCTTGCGTATGGTGCCAGCGCTTCCGCCACTGTTCGTGCGCAACAACACAACGGCCGCATAATAAAGTCGTTTAATAAGATGAGATATACCAACCTCGCCCTTCACAGTGACGTATTTAGGATTTAGTCTTAGGGAGAAGGGGATATTTATTTATCCATGTGTCACCACCGATTTAGAGTGGCATTACGGTCAGAAAAAAATGTTGTATCTAGCCAAAAACACATTTATATATGAAAAAATTCAAGGAGTACCTATGTATACAACCACTCCTCCCTCTCTAATAATAAATAAGTCACTGCTTCCTCGATAAATCAATGGCAAAACACTTACATTCTTTCGGTAATCGCGAGCCAAACGCCGAGACGACACAGTCGGCGCGCAACACGAACAGATCGTCTGCCGAATGGTCTTCGTCGTCGGCGGAGTCCTGCTGTGGCTCTAAGTCGTCCACGTCGGTCCGGCGGAATTGCACGGCTCGGATCCGGTCTGTACCGCCGCCCGAAACTTTGCGGAACAAGAACCGCACCGGCTGCGAGTGCGGTACCAGCTCACAACGTTCGCGCATAGCTCCTTCCAGTTCTTCTGGGACGGCTCGCACGTCGGGTGTGCCACGTCGAAAGACGACACGTACGCGGCGGGCGCCGCACCTGAGCGCGACTGTAGCGCAGTCCATAGCCGTGTCACCGGCACCAAGCACCAGCACGGTTTTGCCCCGGAAATCCGGGGGCAGAGGCGCTGTGGCCGATTTCGACGATCCGCATCCGCCGGTACTTCCATTACAACCACTACCACATCCTCCCCGGCCGTCGGGCAACCGCTTGGAGTACCCCGAGGCCTGACGCAATAGCCATTTGGAAGTGTACACGCCCAGATTTTGGGCGGCGGCCGTAGTGCCGCTGACGTCGACGTCGCGGAAGAGGTCGGCCGGAAGTTGAGGCTCCGGTAGGCCGACAGCCACGAACACGGCCCGCGCTGCATCCGGTCCTTCTATTAGGTCCTTGAGGACGTGAAAATAAAATACGTGAAACGTCATTCGAAGAACATTGACATCCGGTCGGTATAGTCCTAATAATTATAATATACACACACCTTTAACGTGATGTCACCGGGTCTACTATCGCCAGCGGAAGAAGAATATAGTCGACGACCATACTCCAGGCGGACGCCACCTCGGCCGTGCTCGACCATCTGCTCGATTTCCCAACGAACCGCCCGCCATGGTAACCGGTATTCGGGTATCTCGGAGGCGCTATACACATGTAACATTAAATGACATTACTTCGGTGATAATTCCATAATAATTAATAGTAATATAACGAAAAGTGAACTGTTAACATGGAAAGCGCTAGGATCTAAAAACTAATAATGTCACTGTTTGCCAGTACCATATATTGAATTCGTTTTCAATATTTTCATTATTATTTTTTTAGTACGTATTACATACACGCATGTCGCATATATATTATATATATAATTATTATTATTGTCCATAAGACCATAACAATATGATAAAAAATATAATATAAAAAATTATACGAGCACCTAACGATAGAATGGAAGTGTTGTGTTAAAACCTATTGTGCAGCTTTCTCTTAAAAGCGTATTGACCATTTATGAACTTACCTAAGACCGCCGGCGTAAGCACCCGATTCGTAAACAGTTACGCGCCGATATCCAAGCCGGTTTAGGTACGTGGCGCACGTCAGCCCCGCTGGACCGGCGCCAACCACAGCTATGGGCGCCAATTTACTCTGGCCTCGAGCCTTTAGCGTCGAGCCGTCTTCGTGTTCTTCGTCGTCATCGTCGTCCGAAGAAACGGCCGAAGGAGGCACTGCCATGTCCATGAACACCTATAACACGTACACGTTATGTTCACTGTAAAGCAGTTAGATTTTCATTACACCGTGTATGTAAAGTTAAATACAATAACACTCAACTTGTATAGGTATAACATGTTACCAAAATGTTATTAGCGGTGTATTTATGTATTATTATATACTGGCTAAGCATTTTAATACTCGACGGTGAGTACGATAATTTACTATTTAGTTATTTAAATTCAATGAAAAAAATGTTAAATTAAAATTATAGGGCTCGCGTTAGTGTTTTATCATCGTCTGTTTTATAGGGCGTTGACCAAACAATTTGTGGTAGCGTATAGAACATAAAAAATAGCAGTGGACCAAGACAACCCTGCTGAGATATTTTCAAAAATATGAGCGTTATAGGGACATTTTACTGCTCCTCAGAAACCCGACAATAAATTAGATTGCCTAATAACCAAACCACCAATCCGGGCAGTGGATAAAAAAGATTTAAACACAACACTTACTTCTAGACAAAACTGCTGTAGTCCACCAATATTGATAGGTCCGCCGTCTGACCCGGCCAAATTACAGGAACCGGCGCACAGTTCACTCGTTGGGCACACCATACCACAGGACAAGCCCACCGGGTTATCCGACAGGATCGTCTTAGCGGCTCCATAATAGTTCTGTGAAAGTTACATCATTACGTGTTATGTTCTTAACAACTATATATACATTAACGCATTATATATACGTACAGAGAAACTTCCCCTAACAGACACCTCCCACTAGCAACCGCTTTTTATTTTTTGGGTACAGAAAAATTTTCACTTCAGAAAAACCTCCAAATAACAAACATCTATTTGAAATAATAACAAAATGACGAGTGCTTACACTAGTACAACGATAAGTATACAAAATATATACTTCTAACTTAATCGGTAAAAGTAAAAAACTTATAGAGATGTTTTAGTTTGATCGTAACTTCTTTTGTTACAGTATACCTACTGTACAAAGTTCATATAAACTGTACGAGTAATGTAAAATGTTGTAAATTTTATTTTTAAGTCATAAAAAAATTATTGATACTAGTACACAGGTTACTAGACTGAAACTAGGTTTTTATTTAATTATAAGTATAAGTGTATGGTTTATAGTGTTTATACCTACCTATATGTAAATATAACTCGATATCACTATCAGTGGCGTTTCTATAAAAGGATAAAAATAACCATAACTATTAAAGAGTTCTATCAAATACGTTAATACCTACGTATTGATACCGGCTTAGACGAGTAGAAACTTTCGTGGCACGTACTATGCATATATTTAATATGTTATTAAACATTACGCCATTACATATACATGATCTTTGCTGACAGTTATCGGTTTTAGCTTTGGTATGTTTGGTCTAATGTCTACGTCTATACGATAGTTATTTCAATTAGTCTTTAAATTATATAGGAATGTATTCATGTATCCAATCATTTATTAAATATGTACGTGTATGAAATATAAGTAACCGAGTTAAAAGTTTTAACATTCTATATTTCTATATTACATACAGTTTAAAAGATCGTAAAAAAAAACTACCTATATAAGTAATACCTATCAATAACACTAAATATTTTATAAAACTGTAAAACAATTTAAGATAGTTGACTAAGGAATACGTACCCACTGGTGGAATTTACTTAACTTGAATAAGTGGATATTAAATAATAACATACTTAGCTAACTATAAGTATTAAATATTTAAACAGAATTAATTATTAGAGTTACAATAATAAATAATATACGTATATGCTAATATTAAAGTATAACATAAGGGGATATTTCATGAAATATCTAGGTACTTTATACGCTTGCGATATAATATATATATATATATATGTATGTATGTAATTTATAATTTAACTAGTTATTTAAATATTTATTAAGTTCTCCGTGTTTGTTTAGTTATAGTGTGTACATTAGAAGTCATTGAGAATTTAAAATACAATTTTATTTCTGTTGCTTGTTAACTAGTTTGTGTCGTTTTCAACAATAAGTATACATAAAAATGCAGGTGTAAAGCATAATTAAAAATAAAACCAATATTGTAATAATGAATAGAATAAGAGATTACACGTTTCAAATATAGATGGTTGATAAATTAACTTAATTTTTGAAAATATATATTTAAACATTTTATATTACACATAAATTGTTTAATATGTTTTTACATTGTTTATATTGTCATGTATTTCTACTAAAATTATCATTTTCTTATTTTTTTTTGTCAGGGTTTTCATTTTGTCATAAATGTATGTAAAAAGAATTAAAAAAATTAAATGTTTTTTAAATTATTGTTCCTAAATGAAATCAATATTTTTTAATATCAAAATAATGATTTCATATTTGTAATTTTATTAGGCATAGTATACATTTAATTTAAAGTAAATATTTTAAAGGTATAATATACATACAAACATTGGTGAAAGTACATTTTTTAGTAATTTTGTTTAATGATTGTTATAAATTTTTATACAAATTACGAGTAGGTACATATTTAAGATAATGTTTTATAATAAAAATTATACTTTTTTTATAATTGAAAATATTTTACTTAAGCAAAATTTAACTGAAGTCAAAGTTAAAATTATTTAACTTACATTATCGAATTCAAAAATATCACTAATTATAGTTAGTATAAGCTTAAAATTGGCATAATTATTTTTAAAATTCATTAAAAATAGATACTGATAATTTAAACAATAGTGTTATATTTTAAATTATAATGAAATAATTATAACCTTAAATGGAAAAATTTGTAAATTTGTACTTTAAATGTTTCCAAAAAAAATTATTTTGATAATATGTATTTTCTAATAATACACTAGAAAATAATATTATTTTCTCATATATTGAAACCTTTCGTATTCCATTAACATATTCAAGCTTTTTGACCGAAAACATTTTTTTTATCAACATTACCTGGTTAGCGATACTCGTGATAAATGACTTGACATCGATGGACGTTGGGCACGATAGCTGACATGGCGCATGTGCACATTTCAGGCAACGGCGGGCCTCGCGAACAGCCGCTCGCTCGCCACCTCGTAGTGTGCTGGGTTTGACGTCTGTCCACCATCGGTTCCACAGGCCACCAGCACAACCATCTATGACACCTGCAGTGTCCTACGCATAAATTCAAACTAACTAGCATGATATTGATATAACTTACTGATCAACAATTCAGACTTTTACAGGCGCGTATACAAAAAAAAATTCGGGGGAGGTTTACAAAATTTAACAATACAAATTGTGTTACAATATAATAAAACAATTTTTTCCTTGTTACTCGAAATTATTTCGGTTGGGGTGGGGGGGTTGAACCCTAAAACCCCCCTGTATATGCACCAGAACGGTTATAATAATAATATAATACCTATCTGTATACGTCCTATACATGATATTATACACTATTAAATTGTGTAAGTGTAAACGGTGAATATGCCGAAATGACAACTTTTTAACTAAAGTTTTACTGAAATCGTGTAAAAATCATTAAAACCAATAATCGATACTATTTTCACTCACAAGTCACAACATTGTGTGGGAAAACAATAAGATAAGAACTATTTGAAATCTGGCGCAAAAGTTATGTTGTTTTTTAAAATAATCGAATAAGGGGCAAATTCGTTAAATTCCTGAAATGAGTTTTCTCGGAAAGTGGTCAACATTCTTTTTTTTTAAATAAGTCATCATGTATATTTTGTTTTTAATTTAAACCACTTTGTTGAATAGTCTTCGTATATACACTGACCCACAGTTATTTTTAAAATGTCTTGTCTCCGCCCTACTCTTATAAACGTAGGTATACAACATTTAAATTCAACAGTTTTAATTTTGTGTTAGAGTGAATTGACTTTATTATATCAATCTTAAAGATATGAACGGTATCTGTTTTTATCATATTTTTATTTTTAAGCGAGTTATCATTATATAGGTATGTAAAATGATATAACAATTCAAAATTGTCCATATATCTTGCTTCAAAATTATTACACGAAAAAACCGAAATAAAAAATAGACAATGTCCTTATATTTAAACTACACTATAGATCGATTCACTGTTATTTTCAAAGTTAAAATACAAAGTTGGAACTACTGATCTCAAATTTGCTTTGCTGTACGTTTTAAGACAGAGATTGGATATTTCGTCCTTTATTCCACATTATAAGTTATAACTATATGGTCTATACGTATTTCAAATAGTTTAGTTGGTTGCTTCTCGCTATAACAATGTTATAAGGCCTAAAATATATCGCTATCTATATGTTTGCTATATAAATGCAAAAAATAAATAATAAATGTATATTACTAAATTAACTAGTAAGTAGTATTATCTAAAAAATATACCTTTTATATAATATACCTACATAGCTTTATTATAAATTTATGTATCATTATAGCTACATCGTCAGCACTGCCTATCACATAACTAGCCTGTTCACGGCTATTAATTTCTAGGAATAAATTACATTCTTAAAATACTTAGCTTAAAAACGATATCCAACTAATAACAAATGTATTATCATTCGACCACGGAGCGCGTTTGCTCACGTATTCATGTCATACAAGCCGAGGCAATATTGTATACATTTATTATCAGTCCGTCCACACGACGATAACAAAAATGATATTATACTAAATGTTTTAAATTAAAACATTTAACCATAAATACATTATGTAAATTAATATATTATACCCTCTCTTGCATAATTTATTTGTCAGGCAAATTTTCAAAGTACAAACCTGTATATATATTATATATATTATACTATTTATGCTATTATACGTATAGGCTATATGTATGTCAGAAAAGTTGATATCAAGCAAACCTCAAAAATGCTCGAACAAACGCAAACTGCCGACAACACGTCTTGAGCAAAAGGTAATATTTCGTTTTTTGACCGGCAATTCTATTTGTGACCAATATTATCTGAACAAAATGTAGTTGAGTAGCTATACATTTGAATATTTCATATCAGGTAGGTACCAAGTTTTTAATATAGAATATTATAAATAACGATGAAATAAATGTTAGAAATACAATAGTGCATTACATTGCAATTATGATAATATTATAATGTTAATTTTAAAAATTAGAAAAAAATAATCATAGTTCATAATGAAGTTAACAAGGTAATTTATTATCATCGAATAATTCGATCGTTTAAGAAATAAAATAGTACATAGTGGTACATCATAAAAATTATATATATATATATATATATATATATATTATATATATATATATATATATTATATATATAATTAAAAAGTATTTTATTAATTTATTTATACGTATTAGATCCATGGAATATCAAACCAGAAAATATATTACAGCGTAATTTGAACACTCTCTGTTTTCAATGGAATTTCGTCATAAAGCGCTAATTAGTGTTACAGCACATCTTAGCCACTAATTGTTTTTTTCCCACACTCAAATGTCTGATTTCTGACATCAATAATCATCAATAATCGTAATAAAATTCTACTATTTTCGCTATTGTTCCTCGAAACGCTCTGTCATGTTGTAAAAACTTCGTTTTAGCTAAAGTTGAAATATGACGTCTTCCCTAACCATTGTAAGCTGAAGTTCGCGTTTTTCCTTAGCATTTCTGAGGTTTGTCAGATTTCAAATTTTGATTAAAACATATATACATTAAAACTTCGATAAGACGGAACTTCGGTAAAACGGAAACCCTGTTAACACGGAAAAATTGCATGATGCCAAGCGATTCCGTCTTATCGAGGTTTTACTGTATATATATACATACATATGACACACGTTGTATTTAATAAAACGCTTTAAAGTAAAAATATCATTTGACGCATTCGTGTACAGACACCGAGTAGGTACTTGTAAATCTATGGCTTTTACTACCTTTAGTTTTCGCAGATATACGTTTTTTTTTTTAAAAAACCTTACACCGACAATATAGTACTCAGAGTTTACACATACCTCGGAATACGAAGAATTACGCTTGTAGTGATGACGGTCCACGACCGTTGCGGCGGACGGTTTGACTATCGCCCTGGCCCGGGCCAGTCCGGATCCGGCGGCGGCCATTAATCCAACTCCTTTTCCTCCGGTCGTCGTACCTCCATCGTTGGGCACAGTCGTTGTCCATTGGCAATTAGCCAGTGGTTTGGGGTTCAAACGGAGTAACTCCTACGAATATTAAATCGAAATGGGTTATTTTCCAAAATTAACACATTTACATATGATAATGATATATGTACGATATATGTATCGTGTACATATAAAAGTATACAAGCACCGCGAAAAACGTTAATTTAGAAGTCGAAATCGATGTGGTCACTTTTTTTAATATTATAATGTCACGTTTAAATATTTATACATTAATAACTTGGTATGTTTTGTCAGCGGCTGATTTTGAATTTAGTGACAAACGACCATAGAAACATTATTGTTACGACGTTCACATTATTTTACTATATTATGTCTTACCGTGAAAAGTTTTTGGGTAGAAAAAGTGCTCGGCACAATAATCGAATAAGTAATTCCGTTTAAGTTTGGAAATCGAATGTAAAATCTAAAAATGGATATCTGCGTCAAAATTCGTTTATCAGTGATGTCGAACGGTATAATACGGTATTTACCAGGGGTCACCAACTAGCGGACCGTGGTCCGTGTCCGGACCGCGGTTACTATTTTTACGGATCCTTATCCGCGGAGTAAATTTTAAAATGTTTATAATATAAATAAATACAAATTATAAGTGCGTCTTGTAAAATTTATAATACGAAAAAAAATGTGATTAATCTGTATTGAACAAATGCATAAATAAATCAATATAAATACTAATTAAAAAAAATGTATATTTATTAACGTGTGTAAATAATTAATACTGTTAGGGGACCGCGACCAGTATGGTAAGTTTCAAAACGAACCTCTATATAAATTAGTATAGGTGTATACGGAGTATTCGACAATAATAATATTATATAGTGATGTGCGACTTAAATGTGTATACACACACGGACGCCGAACTGGCGACAAACCGGTTGCTTCCGATCGCCAAACAGCTGATCACGCAATGACTATCGACTATACGGGATTTTTTCTGTTTTAAAACCATACGTGAAAACAGTCAGATTTCGAATGAATCGAATATTATTATGGATTTGTGTGTCCCGTTGTATTATTTGACGTACACAGCGTGTTTGATGCTATTTCTTCGTCGATTTCGTTTTTTTTACTCGACTTTTTACTCGATTCGTATATTAACGTCACATCTCCCAGTACAAACCATAAGTCTCTGTCCTCTGTGCCGGTTACGTATCGTGACGACCGTCATTTGGGGAAGTGCGTTGGCTATTTAATGATGTCGTCTTACGCCGGCAGTCCGACGCAAAGTCATCGTTAAACGTTTAGCGTATACCGAATTGCCGCGTCAACGGGTAACCAAACTATGGTTTTTTTTTTTTTTTTGTTACACATGCTCGAAATTCGCTTACCTCGATGTCGGGCGGATCGGCGCTGCAGCGTTCGCCGTACGGCGCGTCGAGCTCGGCCCGCGCGTAACCGGCCGTAGTGGTGGCTGCCATCGGACACCGCGCCGGAGCTTACGACTGTGTACGCGTCCGCCGCAGTGATGATATTTTATCGTTCGATTGTTGTAATATATTAAATAATAATATAATCGTCCGTCGGGTGATCGGGCGTTTGGTGATGACAACGGCGGTCGACAAAAAAAAAAACCAGAAATCTCCTCGCCCTTTTTTAATTTTATCAAAATCGTAAATATCGTATTGTTGTTGTTGTTGTTGTGATAACGGGAGAAAAATGTCGGCGGTGAACGGTTGAGTTAGCGTCCGCGACAGCAAAGCAATATATAGGTATATATATATATAATGTTACAACACGTACGACGTCCGTACGCGGTCGGTCGGTACCTACTGCAGTTGTTGTATAATAACAATATTATAATAGCAGCTGCTGCTGCTGCTGCTGCTGCCGACTAACAGCAATAATAATAGTAATAGTAAAGATAAGCGCGTGCACACGCAATAGCACATTAACACATCACGGGCACGACGTTATTGCGACACGCTCAGGCATCGGCGGGATCACATGTCGGCCTCGCGCGCACCGCTTCCACTTACTCGAAAGCCCCCCGCCCGGCACCCACACGCCCCGCACACGACCACCGCCGCCGCCGCCGCCGCGTTGTTAGTATAATATTATTATTGTTTGTTCCGCGGCGATGACCTCTTTACGTCGCCACTTCAGCGACTCCGATCGCTGCGCAGTAAAACGGCACTGTCGCCGCCGCACTCGTCCGCGATCGCTGCGATATTAATATTATTGTTATTGTAAAATGTTGTAATAATCTATTCGGTTGACGGGCGGATGCTGTCGTTTTGACGACGACGACGACGCGCGGTATACGGTTATCGCGATCGTATAACAACGCGAGCACCTATAATTAATAATAATTAATCATATTACATTATGTAATATCAATAGAAATGAACACGCGCAGACATCATCTTTATCATATATCATCATCACGTATCAGTGTTATAATATAATTGATCATAGGGACTGAATAAAAACAATCAAAGCCCGCCGCCGCCTTTTAGGTCGGAAAAAATGTCCATCGCGGACGTAATAAAGTGCACGTCTCTTTCGAATACACGAAAGCGTCGAAAGCTGCTAACGAAAAAGATCGATAATTAACTTCGCGTGTACCTACAAGTAGTATGTTATTATACGATTAATTTTCGAATAGGATGTTTCTGACGACGAGTAAAGTCGATCAACGAGTTAATTAAGCTTATTTTAGGTAGGTGTTAACATACCTTAGAGTTCCAATAATAGGTTCAGTTTTCAAAATCGGCGGGGCAATCGCGAGAGAACTTTGTGCAGGGGAGTAATTAGGGGGGGGGGAGGTGGATAGATCTCCCTAAACTTTTTTTTCTGCCAACATGTTGATCAAAATATTGGTAATGAGCAAAACTCATACAGCTAAAAACGTATAATCCCTCCTCCCCAAAACATAATTCCGAATTACGCCACTGACTTTGTGTACACGCGTAATATAATTATATTTACTCGTCAATTTATTGTACAACAAATATTAACAGCTTTGCGAGCGCCAGAATGCTAACCGTACAAGGTCATTATAGTAAGCATAATATAACGTTCTATGCATAACAACAGATATATACACACATTATTTACATATTCGTATCAATTTGCCGACCAAGAGATAATGGCGATCCGAGATTCGCTTAATGATACGAGTTTTTCATACATATATAAATATAGTGTGTGTATAGTATTAGGGACACAAGTCCGTGACTATACTTGTAAATGTAAATATTTAATGTTATACGGTTGAATTATCAAATAAATAAAATGCTGAGTAGACGTCCCGCGCGACGATGATAATAATATTATTGTTATTAATATTCTCCGTTGACACGTCATGCCATTGTTATACAGCCACTTAATATATAGACGGAGAAAGATACCATTAATATTAAATAGTTCACTGACCACTTTATACATATACGTTCTAAATTATGATTTATGATAAAATATGATCATAGCTGTAGACAATAGTGAAAAAGACGAGTAGACCGCAGTTAGATTACCACGAAAGCTATTAGCTTCGTATCGGTTTAAACGTTTTCATTTCTAAGTATCATTTGACTCGTGGCAGTCTCGACTATACGTATTATACTATCACAGTCACTTTCGAGATATATTATGCGCATATGCCGTAAACTAATAACAAAAAGTTATATTATTCCAGCTTTGAACACATTACTACAACTACGAACAGTAAATTTGTAGTTTGTACTGCTGTTCATAAATCATTTTTACTACATTTCATGTGTTAACATATTTTTTATACTCGTATCGTCATTTTTTGAAATGTAAAAACAATTATTATTTATTATTTATATGATTTTCATAATAACTAGGTTATTGTATAAACGTAGTCACTCTAGTGTAACCTCGAAACCTGTACACTTTTAAACGACTTTATCTGTACACTTTAGAATTAATAATACATTATACTATGAGTAAATAATATTATCGATATTCATATGACATTTTTCCATAAAATCAGTGCCGGAATAAATCAAGGCTTTGTGAATTTCAGTATTTCACACGTTTTTATACGTTCGATATCTTCATTTTTATTCTATTTAAAAGATAGCTTATTCACATTTTATTAATAATTTCATACAATGACAATTAACAATAAGTCGTAGAAGTTATTTTACTTATACCTACACAATATATTACATGAATACCAATGTATTTCGTACACGGTTATTTGTCTGTTGTCTTTTATACATATTATAAATAATAATTTTTGTAATTATTGTAAATAATTTTTTTTTTATGTAATTTTTACACTTAATTGAATATAATTTTACATCGTTCAATGTTGTAAATATACTATAACAATATTACTGTTGTTTTCTGTACATTCTATATTCGTACATATTTCACAATAAATAATATTATTTTTAAGAGGTTTAAACTTTAAACTAAATTTGATATATTTATTGGACACTATCAGAATTTTTCGAATTTTTTACATTATATTTCGTAGATAGGCACTTGAACTTAAAACTTTTCACCACCACGTATATTATTGTTAATTATGAAATTTTCAAAATATTTAGAATAATTTGGATCTATTTACACCACGAATCTATTTCACTTCACATACCTTTGCGTTGCGACGTCGGTATTAGCTTATCAGTTATAATATGCTAATAATAGCAAATTATTATGTTAAATAATATTATTATAGCAATAGTCAATAATTAATTACTATTTAATATATGTGTTTTATTTTTGGAAAAAATGAATTCAACTTATCGTTTTGTTAATAGAGCAATAAATTACTAATAAGTAATAACAAAAATAAATATAAAATATCCTTAGAAATATAAGCAGTCCGTCTCTGCTTAGAATAATTTTTGGTCACATACATTAGTTTATAATAATATACTGATTTAGGAATTTAACACATCTATAACAGTACGTCAGTACTCAACGACGAGTTTCCTATTTTGTTTTAGTATTAATTATTTTATACAAGTATACGATTACAGTCGATTAGATAATAGCTTATGTACCTATATGTATACAATTATTTAAATTAGATAAACTAAAATAGTAAAATGTATATACCGTTACATCAATCATAAAATATAAATGACCAATGTGGTCCTTGAAGCATGCAATTAATAATTATATGTATTTATATGATTGCGAATTTACGTATGAGTTTAATAATTTTTTCCTAAACCCAATACAGTAATACAGACATTAAAATACAATTTATAAATAATAACAATTGACAGCTATAGCTGTGATTTACTTATTTTAACTAAATAAAACTTTATATATAGTTCACAATTAAATTATATTATTCAAAGAATAAATAGAATAAATAAATTAATAATTATGAGTATTGAAAATATTCCCAAGTAATTGTTTCATGTTTGTGACTAAGACGCTACCTACGTGTTGCACGCTCTAGGTTATAGACTTTTAAACTTTTTTCTGTTTAAATCATCATATTATGAGAAGGGATCACGTAAACATTATGCACCCTGCTAATAAACTTTAAAAAATATTATTTTTATAAATTCTTTGCATTCCATAATATAAAAAAATCATATTACCGACTCGATCGATGATCCAATTTACCGAAGACTTTTATGGATAAGTTATTATGTATAATACAACGATACAAGTATATAACCCGAAAAGGTGTTAAAACAAACTTAAAATATTAAGTAACTAATAACATTATAATATATAGTATTATATAGTAACCTAAAATCTCATCACCTATCTAATATTCAATAAATAAATAGTTTTAATAAAAATATTTAGTTATTACAATCATTACTGTTAAGTTACTATTATTTTTTTTAATTTTGAACAACCACCAACTTCTAAATCCAGAAATAAAAATTACAAGCGCCAAGCAATTGTTTCTCAAAAACCGCGTTTGATTCGTTCTTAGTATTCTTCACCATCTATCAATTTTATTGTTATTTTGACAATGTTATTAAAAATATAGGTAGGTATATCTATATATTTTACATTCACACGTTACGATGACGACATTTTAAAGTTTTTTTTATTGGAACATTCGATATTTATGTAAAACAATTTTTTTAATCTTAATTTATATTGTAATTGTATCATTATTCTAAATGTAGTTATTATAATAATGTTATCTGGTTTTAAATTCATATTCTTGTGTATACAGTTTTAAAATCTCTTATGACTGGATTATCAGTAAATAAATAAATAATTATAAATATTAAATAGTACTTGTTAAAATTAATAATAGTTATTAAAATAATATATACTAGCAATTAATAATATTGACAATAAGCAATAATATAAATTATAAAATATAAACCAATAAGGACATGATCACTACTTGGATACAATCGAATACAATGGTGATGATGAGTGTATATAAATCATAACATAATAAATATAATTATTAACAAACAAAATTATCATAAATTTAATTTGAATTATAAACAGTTAGATGAAATTATTTCTGAATATTTAAATGTCTAATCTATTCTGAGATGTTTCATAGATAGTTCATCATATCAAATAATAATCGATTATAAAGTATAATTACCATTATATAACCATGTGCATTATGTGTATCAGCACTTTGCAGTTATTATTATTATGACTGTAAGAAACAAATTTTAATATAATAAGTAGGGAACGGATTAAAATTCTCTAAAAGACAAGAAAAATCCCTTAAAAAGTACAATCTAATGCACTTATTAACACTTTTTTTTAAAAAAAATGCTTTTAAAATTATTTTTAACATTAAAAAAAATTGTTTAATTATATACATTTTTATTCTTAGGTATTAATAATTATTCCGTATTCGTATTGTTTTCATAATATTTTAGATCTTCTTTTTACTCCAAAAACTGAACATACAATTTAGATAGATACATTCGTTATACTTTTACCTCGTGTTTCATAATAGCACTGTATAATCAGGTGCTGCTTAATTTTTATCAAATATTATCAATTCCTATATAAAAATTACTAAAAAACTTTTAAAAAAATGCACTAAAAAGTAAAAATGTCAAAAAATACAAAATAAAAGTTACATTTTTTAATTCCTTGATGTATGAAATAAACTTTGTGCTTGGGAAGCATGTTTTCGGAAAAAAACGCAATTTGTATTTAAAACCGTTCTCTATATATTAATTAGAAAACCAAAATACATACATATGTATGCACTTATTTTTATAAAATTGTGTAAAAAAATATCAAAGTCTTTAATCATCGCTTAATAAAAATATGAATAAAAATGCAAAACAAAAAAATACAAAAATATGACTTAGCAAAAAAAATATATATTTATCGCTTATCTAATTCTTGAAACAATGTGAAATTAAATATTCTCTAAGATTTAAAAATGTAAAATAACGACGATGTTGGTCGCAACATGTTTTTGTACAGACTGAACCAACGTTCCACACTAGCTAAGGTAATAATAAGGGCATATTTTTGCATAGTTCATATTAGCGTATACACATCAACGTCTAATATTTTTTTTGAGATGTCCTAAATGTATACTTATAATAATTATATTATATTTTGTAAACCATGATTTTTTTTTAGGATACATGTATAAATATTTTTATTGTTAAATTTCTTATGCGACCTTGTGTTTCTTCAACAGTGTATTAAATCAATGGCACATTTCGGATTTTCTATAAACAAAAAAAACAAAAAAAAATATAGTAATGTAGTCATGTAGATTAAATTATTTTTCAAATTAACATTTTCTTGTACCTACTCATTTAGATAATGTAAAATATTTTTGCCGTCGTTAAAAAATACGTAACTACCAAGATAAATCAAAATTTACTTAAATATCTATAATAAAATATATTCTTTATTCACCAAATGGCTTATTTTCATTATAATTATAATTATCAATTTATATTTTATATACATATTTTATCAGATTAAAAATATTTCATTCCAATAAAAATTTGTATTTACAATGAAATGTATTCTTTACTTATAACTTATAAGTTATTATTATTTTTATAATGATTTAGTCTTTTTAATCATTGTACCTATTGAATCTGTTTTTTTTCATTATATTATTATTATTGTTTTAAGACCAGCAAAACCAGAATTCCTGACTTACAAATTGGTGATTGCGTCTTAATAACAGTGCTTAGTAAATCGATGATCGTCAGATCCCGCTAATGTAATTTATTGTAGTTATTGTCAATCAGAACGAACATAAGCTTCACTAACTTGGAACTAAATATAGTTTATTAAATGGGTTGAGCATTTACCAAGTTAAGTTAGTAAATTAATAATAATAAAGAATTTACATTAGGTGAAACAGTTTCTCGTATTTCTGATAATAATAATATTAATATTAATAATAATCTAATATTTGTGATAATAAGTAATAACTAATAATAAATATATAAATAATATTAATAAATATACATAGGTAATTATAATAATAATGAATAATATTCAATAGATAAAAATGTAAGTTAATATAAACTGGTTGAATTCACGAAAAGTTACCTATTGATGTTCTTAATTTAAAATATTACAAAAAGTTAAAAGAGTAAAATAAAAGATTCCATTTCATGAAATGGATAAAAATATAAAATAGTTGGTGCTTTTGTGATGTTAAAATTCCCAATATGGGAAAATAAAAAAAAATTAAGAAATATTATATTCGAATATTTTGGTAATACCAGTTTAAACAAAATCGTTTTTTTTTTTTTGGTTAAAACACGAAAACAAATAACCGTTAATACTACACATTTTCATAAAATGTATAAACTGCATTTTCTCACAGTATGTTTTTCAAAAATTGTTGACACTTTTTTGAGCTATGTGTTGAAGTACATACTCATTAAGTATTAACATTTATTTCGATTTTTTTAGTTTTTCTAAAAAAAATATTTGCTAGTTTAAAATTCTTAAAAATGTAATACAAAGTTTTTCATAAGTTATTCATGTACCAACTTAAAATATCGAAAATTTTCGTAATCATAACAATTTTATAAGTGTTTAAAGTTAAAAAATTATAATTAAATTATTAAATTCGTTAAAATTTGCAAATTATAGAAACAAAAATATCTATGTTTTGTTTTAGTGTCAAAATATTGTAACTTTTATGTAGGAATATACTTTTGTACGTAAAAATAACATAATTTTAAGCTTTTTTGTTCGTGTGTTACACACAGTGTGTATGAACGTGATTTTTATCTGCTACGTCTCGTGTGGGAATATTAATATTTATGACAACCAATAATAGGTCACGGATGACCGCCTGGTCATCACCACTCGCTAAAATCTTTAAGTTATAATATTATAGTGGCCTATCCTTAGGTTATCATTATAATATTATCTGCTATATGCATAATCACTTCATCTCTTTTTGTGATTAGGGTAATATCATAATATTTTAATATCAGCATTTAGAAACTGCGTTTAAGTACGGATAATAATTATACATGTAAACTACACCTGGTTTATAAGCCTAGACGAAACTGTACTAAGTTGGCAAAACAAAAAAAGGCCACAGTCATAAGTACTAATGTACTATACATACCTATTTTTAAACGTACGTAAATTGCATCACGGAAAATTAAAAAAAAAGTGATTAGAGTATAGTTCAATAAATCAGGAAACAAAAAATAAAAAATAAATTAATGAATATGTTTAATAAAGTAAATAAAGTACAATAGAAAAATGAAAGATTTGCAAACAAAAAAAATTACTCGTTTAGACTGTACGGGAATTATCATACACATTTTTATTAAATATCTAATAACTAATTTTTTAATCGAATACCACATCAACAACAAAACGAATAGTTTTAACTATTCTGTGATAATATTATTATGTTATAAATTATAATAATATCCCAAGTATAAAAATTAAAAAGAAAAATATTTAGGCCAAAATTTATAGGCATATATAAACAAAATATACCGAGGTCACAATATTTACATAAAAAATTAAAAATGGGTCCCAATTTATAGTATTAAAAATATTGTATGTAAACTACACCCCATTTGTTATAAACGTGTACCTATAGGTATATAATTAATACAATTAATAAATACATAAATTTAAATTAATTAAATACAAATGTATAATAAATAAAAATAATATATTTATCAACTGTAGTCGCAGAATACTTGTAATAAATAATAATAAAATTAACTATACAAAATTAAATTAAATTTTATATTTAGAACAAATTTAAACTCCCCTTATATTTTTTAAATTCCCCTAAAAACGTTTTGCTACCATATCTAAGTATTGATAAGTTATAAGTTTAACTGTTAACAAATCATTAATTTAACTCAATTACTTAAAATTTAACACCTATGGAATAAAATATTAACTTAATTCAGTTAAAAAAAAGTTAATCTACTTTTTACTATTTATAGTGTAGGCGTGTACCTACCTACTATTCTTTGGTTAATAATAATTTATTAGATAAAATTAAAAAATAGTATAATTTAATTTAATTTTTTAATTTCATGTATTTATAAATCTTAAATTATAATATTGTTCGCATAATATTTCTGCATGTTCCGAATGCTTTTCCAATATCATAGTAAATGGCTAGTTAATTAAAAACTCTAGATAATTTACAAGTAATACCACTCAACATACAGAACTGAAAAATAGTTGTTTATATTTACGTAATAAGTATGTTATTGGCTTATTGCACACTGTGAGTACCAATATACTATATATATTATATATACTATATAGGTACCTACTTATAACTTATAAGATATTATTTACATATACAGTCACAGAACAGTTAATATGGAATGATATGGTGAGTTAAATATTAATTATAATTATTTAATAAAATAATATATAACATTACAACAACAATAATATTATTAGGCAATAAAATAATAATCCTGAGAATAATAACACGTCACTCAATTCGTTATTTATTTACAACTTGAATAATAATTAATAATTATTATAGGTATTATTATCACTTCAACTATCGTCCATCATAACCTATATACCTATTGGACATAAATACATAATTAATATAATAATAACTACCTAAATTAACCGTATTTCGATGAATTGTATACTTTTTTTTGCCAATTCTAAATATTTTTTCCATAACATTGATATAAATAAATTTGTTTTATTTTATTTAGATTGTGATTTTATGAATAAGTACAGCTCAATGTATACTATAGTTTACAATTGAACACATTATTATCTACATAGCATTGCAACTATGATTTATCAATTTTATACAAATATTTTTGTAGGTAGTATTCAGTATCAAATGACGCCACTGTGCGCGAAGAGGTTAAATAACTCAAAATGTAATCAGGATGTTATATATCTTTCTGTAAATACCATAAGACAGTAACATAGATAATAATATCTTAATATAAATTAAAAATATTTTGCATATAATAAAATGTATTATAATATAACATACCATATACGTAACAATTTTAGGTTCCCAGGAATAATGTTCTTAAATTATAAAAAACAATAATTAAAATCGTTATTTATCATTTAAATTTTATATAAATAATTTTGTCCAAATTTGAACTTAAAATATTTATAAAAAAAAAACAATTGCCTTCATATAGGTATTTTTAATATTTTATGGTTTCGTAAAGAACTACTTTTGAGAAATCTTTTAGGTTCAATGAACAAAACTTAGATGTAAAAAAAATAAGTTCTTATGAATTTATAACTACAAAGTAGTTTGCTTTTTTTTTACTTTAAATGCATATAAAAACATTGTTCCTATATGTATTTTCAATATTTTTTTACAGATATAAGAACGCAAAAATTTGTATCAACATTATTTATAAAAAAAAATAAAATAGAAAATTAGTCATGCCTATAGATAACTAAAAAAAAGTTAAACATTTTGAAAATTGTATCATACTATTAAAATTATAATATAAACATTTGATGAAGATTTTAAGTATATTCAGTTACTCGTTTTCGAGTTATGTCAAAAATCAAAATTGTTTTGGATTTGCGTTTAAATTCCTGATTACAAAAAAAAAAGTATTGAAAATTTATTTTTGATCTCCACCAAAGTCAAATAAATCCAATTTGTTATTAGAAATCACCTCTATTTTTAAAAATATACACATCATTATAAAATCAATACATTATTATTGGAGCAGAGCGCTCAGAATCTAAAACTAAGACTAACACAAAATCAAATTTTGAAAATCTAAAAAATGTTAACATAGTTAATAATAAATACATTAATACCGTAAGAAAGCACTTAAAGAATTACATAATATACATCAATAATACAATATACATTATTTACATATTTTATGTGTATATCATATATATATATGTATTTTACACATTATTATATTATTTTATTACATATATTATATATACTGGTAAAGTGGTAACTTTAAACAAAATGTTCATCACTTGCAATAAAATGTGTTATATATATATTATATTATATAATTATGATTGTACACAACCACGATTGTATTTCAAATGAACTACTAAAAAACTGTGGTATTGCACTCGGTGTTTTGATATTTAATCTTTAAAAAAGATATCTACAACCAGAAGAGAAATACTATTTTGAACTACGTTGTCTATAGAGCACAGTCACACAGAATCTCAAAGAGTAACACTAAATAATACAAAGTATATTATACCAGTAGATGTCGCTCACCTTTACCTATTTACCTTTTCACGAAGAGTCGCTGGTATAAAATATAAATCGCGTGTGATTAAATATTAGAAATAGACAAATGAAAAAATATAATATAATATATTATAATAAAAAATTGTGTATAATATTACGTTCAACTGTGTTGCTACGTGATATTTAAACACTATTATGTTCTATTTGTATTTTCGTATGTGGCAATGTTGCGAGGTATGTAAAATTGTAAAATGATATGCAGTGGCCGATCATTAGCTATACCTCTTGATGATGTCACTCAACTATTATTTTACTTAATAACAAGTTTAACATTTTTATTTTCGGATTTTCACTATATCCGTTACCTACCACTGTATTAACTATAACAACTATAACAACTACACATAATTACACCGAAAATTAAAAAAAAAAACAATTATGTTAAAATCTTACGATGTACTTTCACTTCAATAAAATATTAATGAACATTTTTATTTTTGAATTTTAAATTAAAATTGATTAGGTTTTCCGAACTGATAAGAATATTTCTAAAAAAAAGGTACTTATTGTTCATTAAATAATAATATGTTATTAATACATTTGAATCCTCAAATAAACATACTAAAAAAAATGCCTGCTAAAGAACAATGATTGATAGTAATAACTAATAATTATTGTTGTATATTATACAAAACTCGTACTTTGGTTTTACTTTGATGCGATTTAATAATAATTTGTATGATACAATTTGTTAGATGTTTTATTTAAGAATTTATTTTGAATTTCTGGGAGTAGTAAGTTTACAATTTATATACGAGTATGTTAATGAATTTTAGTACAAAGAATATGGGCCATGTGCCACATTGTGACCAATACCTTCTGCAGGCTCTTTCCGGATTAAGATCATAAATGAATAATATAATATATATATAGTATGTGCTATATGCATTCAACTGGGTTAAATATACGTTCTATATTTTTTTGCTTTTCTGATACACTCAAACTGTCCGAATTATGACCGAAAATATTATTTATTATTTTATTTAATGTGCCTCCCGACGCGCCATGTATCCTGAGTATATAATAGCATTGTAACTATGAAAAGTGGAAACATATACGGCGGCTATTCTTATTTTAATTCTTCGAAAATAGTTGCCACACATTTAACGGTCTACGGCGGCTGCTTAACAGCATTTATCATTGTCAGATGTGCTCAAATGGGCGGCCAGGGTTTCTTTGAGGATAAAGGATATGGACAGTCGGACAGACCACCAACGTATACTCTTATTATATTGACTGTGACCATGTAGTGTCTTATATCATCTATATATGTGTATTTTGTATAGAATATAGGTCAACTCAGGCACATACCCATATGGCATGCATGTAATACGTGTCGTTTTGTCCTCTAACACAATCAAAATGTCTATCGTTACTCGGTACTATACCGAAAACATTTTCTTTGAATATGCCTTCTGGAAAATCTGGTTCATATAAAAATCTACAACAAAATAGTACTACCACAAAATAGTACTTCACGTTAAAAAACAATAGTTCAAACTAAAAATGTTTACCTTTTCGTTGTCAATGTACAGGCATTTAAAGTTTATTGAATTGTTAATGAAATTTATGGAATATAGGACGTTTCCCCCACGAACGGAACAATTGTCTCTTCAGACAAAAAATTAAAAGTATAAATATTAAACAATCTATTCAATGCAAATCCAATACCTAGTTAGTGCGAAATTGCTGTTGCACAAATATGTTAAATTATCTACATGTCTATATTTTTATTGTTTTTCTCAGAGCCGTAGCTAAACTGGCCCAGGCCAGGGGCGCAAAATCCAGAATAAAATATACCATATATTATACCAATTATTAATAACATACATTTTATTTATAATATGGCCAAAATAATTATACTAGAATAGCTACGCTATAGTACTTTATTATGGCGTATTGTGTACAAAAATATTACAATTTACAAGTGTTTACAAAATAATATATCATTATAATATAACACCAAGACATCGAGTGCCCGAATGATATTTTAAGAACTGTTAGTTGCCGATAATGTGTTTAGTTTTGTGTAATTGTTAATATAATGATTTTCAAAATCGATTATTATTATTAACTCATAGTAGCATGTTTAATTTAAAATTAGGATTCTAAATGTTTTATTTTTATATTTTAAAGACCTTCATCAATTTATTCATATTTATGGGTGGTAGATAACTACTCCTATTTTAGTATTTAGTCTGTTTGTATCAGTCCATAAAAGGAAACATTTGAGAAAGAAGTTTTAGTAAAATGAAAATTATTAAGAACTATCTAAGGTCTACAATGTCACAGGAAAAATTGACAAATATCAGTATTATATCGATTGAACGTGAATTGGCTTCAAAAATTTATTTTGAAAATATTATAGATGAATTTACTACTAAAAAAGCACAAAAAGTGAAATTTTGAAATGTATAAAAGTACAATTATTTTTTAAATTATTATATAAGGTTATAATAAGTTTAGCAGTGTTTTTTTTTCTTATTAAATATAATAATTATTATTATAGCTAATAAAAATAAAATAAAATAACGAATGTATAAATCTTTTATATGTGTAAGAACGTGGGCAAGGGAGGGGGGTAAATAATTTTTACAAGGGCGGAAATATGTTAATTGGCCAGGAGCGCAAATGAACATTGCTATGGCTCTGGTTTTTCGTTTTTCCATTCGTGTTTAAAATTTGAATCTCTCGGGGTCAATACTAATAATAAAACGCTATTTTATACTAACACTGATTATTAAATAGATGTATAAACATTATAAACCCATAACAAATAATCAACGTCAACCGTTGCGTGCGTGCATTTCTAATCACATACACACACACGTATGTTGCTTGTCGTTCAGAACATATTATTATGTGTTATTATATTTTTTTAAATTCCATCTGCGCAAAAAGATACTATACCAAATATTCAACAATTTATTCCGTGATTAGAGCCCAAGGGTAACTTTGGAAAAAACAATTATTGGCACCTTAGATTCTACAACACGCGATACATATAAATCGACAAAATAATTTTTATTAAACAAAACGTTCAATAATAATACATTTGTCGTGGTTTGTTGTTAAAAATCTATAAACATTTATAAATGTAGTCTTTAAAAATGTAATAAATAGTATAAAAGTGTATAATTCTAATTTAATAGAACTTAAGAAATAAAATCGTGCGTATATCTTATACAGTCGTTTATGAATAATGAATATACAAACATTTTGAAGTATAAAAATAGGATCACTCTTTCGGCTGTATAGTAGGTGGATGTCGACTTTATACTTTGTTATTGAGTAAGATCACAATAATTAATATGTATATTTTGAAATCAATTATGAATCATCGCATACTAAACACGATTTTGAGAGAATATACTTCTATCGATTTTCTCTATTTTTTACAATAATGACTTAATAAATAATATTGCACTGATATATATTGTGTATAATAATTATTTATATTTCCATCAATTATAAATAATATTATAGTATAGGTTTAACTAATTTTTGTCAAGACGAATCACATACCTATTATAATTATTACACAATAATACATGTAACTAATATAACTTATAATTTAATACCAACGTATCGCACATATACCGGTGTGAATAGGTTCATGCGATATATTAACTATAAATAACTTAAAGGGATTCGATCTCATCTACCAAAATAGATCTATCTTATGCCAAATTTATCGACTATCCTAGTCATCGGATAAAACCTATGAAACATAATATTTGACTAATAGTTTACTTCAAAATGACTTTTCAACTTATTTAAAACTAAATTCCTAAAAACCCTACTAAGTATTTTAATATATTAATATCAAAGAAAATGAATTAATTTAAAAATATAAGCAAACCATTTTAAAATAAATTCCATGGAGTATTCAAATATGCTTTTAGAAATGTTATGGGATAAATAGATAAGATACAATTGACAAAAAATAAATATTTGTTTACTGTAATTACAAAACATTTGTTAAAAATAATTATAAAATAAACAAAAACTTATTTATTATGATTTATAAATCATATCGTAAATTTGATATTTAACTGTAATAATGTTCGCATTGCACTATTGCGCATTGCGATTACTTTTCCAATATTATAATATAGTAAATGGCCAATTCATTAAAAACACCGGATAATTTGAGTGATACCACTGAACATACTTTTAACAAAATATAAAAACAATATCATTAATATTCATACAATGAATAATTAACACAATATGCAAACACGTGCAAGTATGTTTTGCTATTTATTTTACAAACAGTCACACATAATATACTACTTCCTAGTTAACACGCATTTACTTGACCCACGACAATAATTTAGAATATTGCCTATATTGAACTCCTTATAAACGGTCAGTATCAAAAATTAATTTGATATTTTCATTCTGTAAAGTAAATAATATAAGTAGTATAGCAGTAGCGGCTCGTGGCTTGGACGACGGAATTATCGCGCCCCCTACTAAAATTAATGAAAAGAAAGCAATTAAGAGGACTTTTACCCGTATGTGTTGTCTCTCTCTTACTAATGTAGATCATAGCAAATTTGCGTTCAGCAGAACAGATTTTGTGGTGTTAACTTTAATATTAGAGTCAATTTACCTATTATCAAACTTAAAGGTAATAATGTTATCTAGGGCATCGCATAGGCTTTTATTCGTATTTGAATCTTTAAGCGAGTTACAAGCATTTTAAAGTTTTAATATTTTACATAACCATAACTCACTTAAAAATTAAGATATCAATAAAAGCCTATGAGATGCCTTAGATAATATTCTTACCTTTACATTTACCTATGTAATTGTATATTCTTACATTTTTAAAAAATTATTTTTATTAAAACTGCAATTTTCGAATAGTATTATAATAGTTATAATATATTTTTTTCATGTGTGGACCTTACATTTGTTTTCCTCAGATACCAGGACCGTATTATAGATACACAAGTTCACACGAGCTATGTTTGGACGAACAACAGAGTTTTCCTAACTATTTTGAGCATGATAGCAAAGGCGCTGCAATCCGAGCTATTCTGAACATCTGACATCATGAGCAAATGCTGTAATCGTGTAAGTGAGGGTACAATTAAACTGCGATCTTATATACGGGTTTTGGATGACCGGTAGCGTATGTCATCCATACAATAGCATATAAGGATATTACTATATAAACTAATTTATTTTTAAAATAATTGTGTATGTTCGTCTTTATCGGTCGTTAATCGCTGTTTTTTTTTAAATATTATAATAAGTGAAGGCTTATAATCGTGTGCATATACAATGTGTGCCTACGTTTAAACAGGGTTTTTTATACACGTTTTGGACGATTGGCAGCGTCGTCCGTGACATTATATATTATATATTTCATATTTTCATTTCTATTTTCTTCTGCGGCTTGCGACTAAAAGGAAGCTGATTGCTGATTATATACTATATATACTATGTTTGAGATACTTTTATGAGAGCTTTTAAGGTTGCTCTATATGAACAACTTACAAGATAAGATTTAATTGTCAAACTTTTAATATTAAAATTGGAAATGTAAATGTTCGTGATTTTGACAAATTTTATAAGAATTTTAACTTTAATACTGTAAAATTTAAAAAAGTAGTAAAATTCAAATAAATAAAAATAATTCTTAAAGAGAAAAAATATTTTTAAAACACTATCATGTTTAGTAAATACATATAAGAATACGAATACTTGGTGATCATTTCAAGATCATTTCTAACCTTTAAAGTTGAAAATCGAACTATTTTTAAAATTTTAAATGTGATATGGGGCATATAAATAATAATAAAAACACATAGGTACATCATTTTAAAATCAATACATTCATGGCCACTCAAAATCTAGTATTTTGAACATTTTATCAATTATTAATACAAATAAGTTGAACTTATATATCGTAGTTTCAATCGTACATAATATTAGTATTTTATAAATAACGGTGTTACATAAAATACCTATATAATATTTTAAAATATGTTACCAAAAAATTCTTAATAGTTCAGAAAGTGTGGATTGATAAGATAAAAATATCTAATGATGCAATAATAAATAACTTTTAAAAAGGACTACAACTACCTACTTTATTAATACCGTATATTAAACATGATTATAATACACAACTTGTATTTTTTTTTTTATAAAACATGCTGAATTATTTATAAAGTTAATTGTTATTACATTGTTATATATACCTAAGTACTTATTATTTAAATTTTTACATATACACATACACTAATATTTTTATAACACAATTTAACTATACATATTATTATGCATACCATGGTAAAATAATTTACACCTGAAATAATTATTTAAATATTGCCCAACTAAACAATTAATTGATAACCGGTTAAATCGAATAATGGTCCAGAATATATTATTAAATTGTTAAAACAGAGTATTCCTATAAATCGTTTCATCTATATTTTTCTGTTTTTTATGAATATCTAAAAATATTACGATTACCATAAATATCTTCCATAAGCACAATATTCGGTTTCCAATAAATTAATAGATCTGCGTAGAAGTGTTGAAATATTCAAATATACCTTATTTCTACATAGTCTCTTAATCCCATAAAGGATTTAATAAAGATAATAATAATTCATTGTAAGCCAATATATTTCCGATCCACTTAGAATTTAGCTATTTGAGAACCACTGTTAACTGAATAAAAGTATAAATTATATTAAAAATATTCAAAACACAACAATTGTTAACCTTAATTGTATTAAAGCGTGAAAGAACTATATAATTTATTTCATGAGTTAAACTTAAA
This sequence comes from Rhopalosiphum padi, assembly GCF_020882245.1. NCBI lineage: Eukaryota > Metazoa > Arthropoda > Insecta > Hemiptera > Aphididae > Rhopalosiphum > Rhopalosiphum padi. Next base: position 3,173,104 of record NC_083599.1, on the reverse strand, counting down.
TATAACGATAAGAATTAAACTAATTTAAAACAAATTTGGATAACAATTGAAATTGTAAAAATTATTTTTTTAAGTTTTCATATAATCAGATATTTATTCTACTTTTACTAGAATATCATTGTGTATGGAATATGAGTAGGTACTATGATGTTATCAATAAAATCCATCAACTTCCTATTTTTGAGTACCTAATATAAAAAAAAATATATATTACTAATATATTACTAAAGATTTATAACCGTGAAATAATACTTCAAAATATTACCTATGATTTTTAAAAAACATTGTTAATAAAAATATAAAACAGCTAAATTGATTTTTATATACCTAGTTCGTCGAATGGAACAAAATTAACATAATGATTGTTATTATTATTAATTAAATTAAATTATCAAAGTTTAAATGAGTAGCGCTGTATTTAGATTATATGTTACCTAATATTTTTTAAGTCCGTTATTATTTACACAATATGTTATATACGTATAGGTATTAGGTATTTAGATAATCATTTAAAAAAATAATTTGATAGGTACTTTCTTATCTTAATTAACTCTGAATATAATAGGTAATAATAATATTGTATATAATATAAATGTTTTAATTAGCATGTTAGAGGTCAAATCACTATAATGTTTGTTCAAATACAAAAAGGATCATTTTCGCTATTGGCTTTAATCGTATTTATATGTTCAATATATTTTATAATTATATATTTATTATTCGTGTTATAAACATTTTTTGTGGGAATTTTTGAGTGTTACTACCTGCATCTTGTATAAGTAATTAAGATAATATTAAGATATTTTTGTTATAAAAAATTATTTATTTATTTATAGGTTCTCAATAGTGAAAATGACAGATCAATAAATACTTATCCAACGGCTAAAACTTTCATTTAACTAAAAAAAAAAATTACCCACTTAATGTCTGATTATAAGAATCGTTTGTTTTAAACGTTTATAATATTTTGGCATAAATAGGTAGTAAATAAAAATATTGTTCAGATTCGATAGGGAAACTAAAACGGATGCATCCAAAAACCGCCCAATTTTGATTTTGACCCTAAAAAGGTCGATAGTCAAAAACCGCATAGCTTATCGGTCATTTTATAACAAATTACTACCGCACATTTGGAGTGGATTAAAACCGCACACTATTTTTAGTGAAAATAGTGAAAATATAAAATTATAAGATAAGTACTATACAGTAATCAACTCTTTAGTTGCCACTAAAGTTGCCTATTTATTTTTAAGAGCATTTGTTTCAATTTTGGGAAGAATTTTTACATGACGGAGATCATATAAAGTTTTTGAATAACGTCAACAGTCGGTTTCAGCCAATCAAATTTTGAAAGTTAATTTTTTTTTAAATTAATATTTAAAATTTTTGAATACATACTTTTTTTTTTGGAAATATGAGAGTAATGAGAATAAATAATTAATTATACATATGCGTTTTTGTTTATCAACTTTTTTGGGGTCGAAATCATATCTGTGTGGTTTTTGATTACGATAATTTTTAAAATTGTGCGGTTTTAACCTATTTAATGTGTGTGGTTTTAATCTACCAAAAATCAAAATTGTGCGGTTTTTTCCTGTATTTTATCAAAAGTGTGCGGTTTTTGGAGTCAACGACTAAAACCTATGTTATATAACCGCAGTAGCCACAAATCTTAACTTTGAGTACTGCAAATGTATGAAACTAATTTAAAGCAAGTCACATTGTTGAGAGATGTTTATAAAATTGTTAATAATTTTTCTTCAAGCTTAATGTCAAGAGTCGCACGATACTCGTAACTCGTAAGCCTTGTTGTGGCCACCCTTGTTATATAGTCACTACAAGACTTTAAAAGTTAAAGCCATCATTAAAGCACTATAATAAGTTAAATTTTTCACATATTGTAGATTTGGATTATGTTATGAAAAAAAATAACGAGTCACTGTACCTAATTGTGTTCAGTTATTAATATCTAATGTAATGTAGACTGCTGTCTGAGTATATTTTATACATAATATGTAAATAACATTGAGAAATATTTTTCGACCCGTTTTCAGTCTATAAACTAAAAATATAACTTGTATTAATATTGATACGGTTTAAAGTATTTGTATTGCTGTTAATGATTGCTTAAAATTAAAAAATGCATTCTTAATAATTAATAATTAAGTGACTGGTAATAATATGTATAAATATACTTATACACAATAATTCATGAACAATTAGATTTCGTTTGCATCTCATTATTTTTTTTGGTGTTTAACAATGGTTTTTTTTTAAACGTCCCGGGACGCAGTTCTAATGTGCTTCAAAAATACCCGTGCCACAAATTATACAGTAGGTATATAGTATATAGGTACCTTGACCTTTTTTCGATGACGCAATTTACCTATTCCGGTGATCTCAAATTATACCGGTTAACTGCTTAGGCGTCCAGGTCGATATTACAAATCGTATTTCATTTAGCGTTTAAAATAGGCATCTCTATTCACAGAGATTTAGATAAAAAAGCAGTATTTTTCTATATAGTTATTATTCTTTTTCGCTTATTGTACAAGTCACGTGTTTACATAATCAAACAATTTCTGAATGTTGTTTAATATCTTACATCAACTATGAATTTATTAATAAATTATTAACTTAGAATTTATAGGGGAGAAATGAATATGTGTTCTTTTTAGTTTATATATACCAGTATAATAACATATTTAACAGATCAATATTTGTCGGCTTATATTATATTTCGAGATTTCAACATAACAATACAAATAAAATATATGCATAATACATATATAGAATAAATGTAATATTAATAAACGAATGTGATAAGTATTGTTTTAGATGATAAATATAATTTTTAAATTGAGACATAATCAGGCCAGGATTTAGTACAAGTGCCACCATAAGCCTGAATATAATTTGCCAACCTAAGCTTCACGGGCTTAGGCCAAAAATTGGGTCTGGACATCATACTAAGATGTCTTGTTTTTATTGATCCTAGTAAAGGGATAATCTAGGATAATTAGTAGGATATATTATATTATTACCTATATTTAAATTGTAATATATCGTTATTTTATTCGATTTCGTAAAAAATTAATTTCAAACGCTCATAAAATTTTTTCTATTTTGATGCTGAAGGTTTTTTTTACTGTTATTTGAAGAAAAAGTTATGGAGAACCTTGTGTTGGGTTTTGTTAACCTTAGATATACATCACAACAATTTTATGAATTTTCAAATTCAAAATTCCTTGCCAATTTTCGCGATTTTGACATATTTTGTTAACATTTGAACTTTTAATGCTTATAAACAAAAATTGTGAATAACGATTTTTTATTTTTTTTACTACAACAAGCACAATTTATAATAAACCTTGTATTAAATTTTAAAGATTTTTTGGAATGGCAAATTTTTTTTATTGGCATTTTAAGAAAAAAATTTAGAAAAACCGAAAATTTCAATGGCCTACAAATAGTTTAAAAAGAAACTTAATATTTTGAAAATCGTAAATAGATAACACTCATATAAACATTTTGCTGAAAATTTCAAGTATTTACAATGATTTGTTTTTGAGATAAATCGATTTTGTCGAAAAATGGTTATGCGTAAAAATTCTTGTTTTTCAGTTACTGACCCCCCCCCCCCCCAAAAAAAAATAAAAGTACCAACTAGATTACATTTCTTTTTCAAAGAGGAACTGAAGTCAAAAATCAAAGCACTATTACTACTCCAAAACATGAAGACGCAGACACAAAAATAAAAAATAAAATTAAAAAAAACACACACATCGTCGTAAAATCAATACAATCATCACTTCGTCCAGAATCTAAAATAATATTACACATTTACACATCATTATTATTTTACCTTACAATTTAATTGCATTATAAAATAATGAAGAAAAATGTTTTATTTAAAAGTTTTAAAATATTGATTATTCTACTATAATGTAATAAATCTCTTATTATTCACGAAACCTTAATTCCTATGTATCCCATAACATTAATTTAAATGGACGCGAGTTACGAACGTGTTTCTGTGTCCACTACGTGCATATAATTAATTATCAATTAATAGTTTCGGTACAAATGTTTTTAAATTCTATACTAAAATATTATATCTATACATTATTAAGTAATGGTATTTCTATTGCGTTCGTTGTTTTCTGGTGGACAAATAAATTTGACTGAAGGAAACATGAAAAAAAAACTGGTTCCAACTGGAGAAAGTAACATACGCGCGGAGGGTCCTCCGATTTTATAATAACCTAATGTAAAGATACACTCGGCAAGAACTTCTTCCATAGTTACATCATATAAATATGCATTTATCATGTATATTATAATGTGTTTAGGCAGGTATATAAACCAGTTCACACTGTACGAACGGACTATGACAGTCAAAAACTGGTTTCCATAGAGGTGCAATTAAATTTTTTTAGTAGGCATTCAAAAAAATATTTCCATAGAATACTTTTAAAAGAGTTATATCTTAAACATCCACCGAACATTTGAGTCGCCAGTCATATACATGTTCCTTTTCTTATTCCTTTCTTCCTTATTAACTACATATTTACCGTAAGGATTTTTAAAATGTAATAAAAAGAGGTACCTATTACACTCGAATATTCGAATGTTTTATTAAATATATAAACATAAATATGTTTTAAGTAAATTTAATTCCGAATAATTACAATTTATAATAAATCGATTTTATTATTTTGTCGTAATTTATAACCAAATAATAGTAGATACTCGAATTTTTCATTAACATAATTGTTAATAGATTATTTTTACAATTCATCATATTTTTTTGTTATTTATTGACATTTTAAAATTAAGACTTCATTTTTTTTCTTAAACTATTGATAAAAATGTTTATGTTACACCAAAAGAGTTTAAAATTTAATCTAAGGTTCTTCATAACTTAATCTTACAGCATTATAAAAATCCATATTTAAGCACAATTTTTTGTTATAGACATTTTTAATTCTTAAGTAATGTTATATTCTTCATAGGGACTTGTAACACTTCTCCACCACGTATATTATTATTCACAATATGCCAATACATAATCAAATTTTTAATTTTACGTTATTTATACAATATATTTATCAACTTATTAGAATCGTTCTTTTACGTGGTAAGTAGGAATTGGCTGATATTTTAATTATTATTACATAATATATGTGCTCTATATTTTTCTGAAATAAGTTAACCTACCGTAATTACTGATAAAAAAAAAATAATAATTAAGTATCAGGTAATAGCAATATAAACATAATACATAGACAATATTATCTCATGATTGTTTTAAATAAAAAATGTTTTATCATTCAATACAATTTTAACACAGCCATTACAGTGACTTCCTAATGATGATAACTTTTGACACCCGTAAATTACTTTACAGCAGAGTGACTTCCCTTGATTTTTTTTTTATAAAATTATCCATCAATATAATTTTAATACAGTTATTAGTTATATTATACTTATATTTTTCATCCAATTTAATGGAAAATGTGTGCATTTATAAATAAAATTAAAATAACATATAATGTCATGCGTTGTTACAATAGTCAATATATTATCTGAAAATATGTAATATTTACTTAAATAATATAATATTATTTAATACAATTTTCAGAAAAAAAAGTAAAATTTATTAAAATGTATTTGCTTAGTTTTAACCAGAAATATTGAAATAGTTACTTATTACCTAAAAGGGGAATCGTAAGTTCCTACACGAGAGTAACAGGTAGACAATTACATACGTTAATTCCTACATATGTGATGTGTAAGTTCCTACACGAAAAAAAAAAGGTACGTATGTTAGTTCCTACACGGCGGAAGACAGGTACTTGTGTAAGTTCCTACACGATAAAAAAAGGTACATGTGTAAGTTTCTACACTAGGAATATTATAATTTATCAATCTACGTCTATAAAATACTTAAAATTATTAAATATTATATAGAATGCCTTATTTGTATATTTTTTTTTACAATAAATGACGAATTATTATTATATTATTACAATTATTATTTTTAAAATTTTTAAATTGATAATATTTATAAGGTAAATTATTAAATATTTTAAAGAATTATATATTATATAGAATAAAGGGTTAAAATGTATGACAGTATTAGAATATGATATAACTAATATTAGATTGATAACTTATAACATACTTTGTGTAGGAACTTGCAAGCGTACCTTTTTTTACCGTGTAGGAACTTACACATGTACCTGTTTTTTACTGTGTAGGAACTTACACATGTACCTTATTTTATCGTGTAGGAACTAACATATGTATCTTGTTTATCTGCTAGGTCTCGTGTAGGAACTTACATTCGCCCACCTAAAAGCATACTTTTATACCATTTATAATTCATATAGCGGGATTGATAAATTGGGTCTCGGAAAATAATAGGTAGTAGGTAAGTTGAGTCCCGGAAAAAAAATATTAATCAAAATATATGTGGTTTATATAATATCATATGCTTTAAATAAATAATATATGGTATAAATAATTAAAAAATTGAGTCTTGGAAAAAAATGTTACTTGGTACGTATAAATATCATGCTTTAGATAAAAACATTAAATGATAAACATTTAACAAATTCTAATCGGGTTATTATATTATTAGTAATTTCGTCATTTGTAACCTTAAGTGTTTTTCTTTACCAAGCGCAATTTTGTATTGTACCTACTTACTTCGTGGTTTAATAATATGTGTCTCATACTGTACTTTTAATAATTCGTTTATACAAAACACAATTATTCAAAATTAAATTGTAAAATAAAAAATATTTAAGTTTTAAGTTTTTAATATTTTAGACTTAGTTGCGCCTTGCGCCAATAGTTTATAGTTGGGACCCAACTTACCGCTTTCAAAATGAACACAAATTATCGTGGACCGAATAATTTACCTAGCGCCTAGTTCTTTATATGCATAGTTACTAGTAAATACAAATGCACTTTTATTCAAGCTAACAAGATTAATAATTATTTCTCTAATATAAGAAATGTCAGTAGTATTATTATTTAGTTTTTTTTATAATTAAATTATTCTGGAAAAATATATTTATTTAAACAGTTGTATTTTATTTGGTTGAAAACGTACTCGTATCTTTTCTAGGATTTTAGATCTTTGTATAATAAATCTTTCCGATCCGATCGGTTTACACAATATAATCTCCACAAGAAATGTGGTCACGGAATTTTATATGATATAGAATAAATTAGAATACGCCGTATAATAGGCCTATACTGCAGATATGTAAATAAATTAGTTTTTTGTGAAGAAATATCATCGAGAGAATATGTAAATGACCAGTGAGACAGGTTAAACGTCGATTACTTTATTATAATATATTCTGTACGATCGAGGAGAAGATTTTTTTTCCGAAACAACGAATGCCTAACACGTCGTAATGGACTTATGGAGAATATGATTAAAAAAAAAAAAAACCGGTACAGCTAGGAACTCGTCTCGAACCCATTTAATACGGTGCTTGTATTTTAATATTTAAAATGTCTTTTGGTATAAGACGCGTACGAGGATAATATACTACTACACGCGGCGGTTTCAGTACCAGAAATTCTCGAAAATACAACACGTCGTAGGCATGTGTATAGAATATGGGCATTTGACATTGACCTTGACGCGCCAGCGCCGCTTTCTTTTACTGTTGTTGTGACGATAACGCGCGCATTATAATAATAATAGTAATAGGCATAGCGTGTAATAATGAAAAGTAAAAGAGAAAACCGGTCGGACGACCGACGACACAACAATAAATTATGTTCGGGTGTCGTCGCGCGGCAGCTGCGCATAGCCGGTGGGTGTGTTGCTGCGGTACGCGTCGGCCGCAGCAGTGCAGCACCGTTCGTGCCGAAAAAACATAGTGATAATATCGCGTAGGTACGCAGTCTTATTTAACGCGCGCGCGCACGCGGCCTCGGCGGGTCGGGCGCGCCGCGTGACGGGGGACGGTTATTGTTCGGGGGATGTTGGCGTCGACCCGGCGGGCAGCTGTATCGATTTTGTCGAATATTATATATTGTATTATTTCCTTTGTGCGCGCCGTTTCGGTCTCGGCGTGCGCGGAGCCTTTTCTGCGCCGAAGGGGGTCGGCAAAACACGCCTAACCTATAGGAACGCGTCGTGCGTTTCCAGGCGAGACATTCGACCGTGTATTTTATACCGTCCTGCCGACTACGTACAGCGACGGACGAAAAATAATACCTTTTTGTAACATTTTTGACATGCCCATTTTCGTACGCACTCGGGTGTATACCTACCTACCGGTCCTACCGACATAATCCCCCGTAGTTTTGGGTACCTATTTTTTTGTAATACATTGTGAACGTACATTGTACATGAGATATGAATATAATATATGATATATGTATATAATGTCGAATCGTGTGTTTCTTTGTCCCGGGCAGAGAACGCGCGACGAACGACGTGTCGTCGTGACGTGTACAAAACGTGAGATTTAGAAGGTCCGTACACGCACAGTCGCGCCGCATAGCCGAATAATATATTGTTGTTATCGTGGCCAAAGATCTTACCGTCCGCCGAAGAGGATTATAATAATAATAATAATAATATATTATATTATTTCGGCCGTATGCGCGCGCGAGGGGCGACTGACGCCGCCGCCGTGGCACCGCCGCGCGCCTTCGTGTCGCCACCGTGTCGCGCCGCTACAGGTTTTCAAATCCACAGGTTGTTAGCTTCGTATTATTAAAATTCTACTACTTCTTCTTCTACTTGTTTTTTTTTTAATACCCACTCGATTTAGAAAGCCCGAACACAAACCAAACGAAATAATTTTTCTGACAGTCGGTACGCCGAGGTTATGTTTTCCATACGTAACGTAACCGGACGTCTTCGGTGAATAAATCGGACAGATGAAAATATTCAAAACCCGATGGATGTAGGCGTAAAAATAATCTAAAATTCAGTCAAAATGCAAAAAAAAAAGTTCCGTCATCTGCAATTCGTAGTCGGGTAAGTTAAAAAAATAATTAAAAGTTTTACCGTTTGATTTGTTCCAAATCACTCGATAATAGATACTTGTTTATTTATGTATATTGTGTAATTGTATAGTTGTTTAACTGTTTCTTATTCAGCAGTTAAATTTAGCACTTGTATATAAAAATAAGTTTGTTTTACCTACATTATTTATATTACAACTTGTGTGGTTACTGTTATTAGAGAGAATCGACCTAACAAAAATATTAATTAATAAGGTATCTGTAAAGTTTTTATAAATTTTACCAACTTTTATAAGCATTTTGAACTGTAAATTGTTAATGCTCATAACTTCTTAAATATTAAAATATCAAGAATAGTTATAAATATACCTTAGAGTATTAGTAGGTATTTAGGCTTCAAATTGTAGAATAGGTCATTATAATTCAATTTTCAATAATAAATTATAATGTATTTACCTATTATAAAACTTAAAGGTAAATATATTATCTAGTGAGTTATATAGATAAAATATTAAAACTTTAAAATACTTATAAAGTTATAACTCACTTTAAAATGTAAATATCAAAAAAAACCGTGTGTGTGATACCTTAAATAATATTATTACCTGCTACTTTTTTAATAGCTAAATTCTCCCTAGTACTAAAGTTAACAATACATAATATTATGATAGATTCTACTGCTGAAAGCAAATTGCACACGCTGTATAAATGTAAGACGAAAATGAATGTCATATACAAATACAATTAAAGTTATACAATTAAAGTTAAGAATTACAATAGTTTTCACGCTTTACACAGATATTACTTACAACTCTCATAAGTACCTAATAGGTACAAAGGGAACATTAGTAACTACGAAACCAATTGAATATTTAGTTTTATATTTTCAATACAAATTGAATGCATTTATTGTTTATGAAAAAGTGTTTATAAATTAATAATAAACATTTTAAATCATTTGGTACACTTTAAGACAACAAATTATTTAAGTGATCCGAGTTTCGGACCTTAGCAAGATATATGAATGACGCGACATTGCTAGTATTAAATGTTTCAGGAATAATATAATAAAAATGTTTCAATGATAAAACAAACTTAATCATTATACCTAACGAATGTTTTGAATTTCCAATTTAATATTCCCGCATTGTACATAATATTTTATCTTTAGGCAGTGTAATAACGTTGTACGTAAGTTAATACTTACGTCCTATGATGGCTCGATGTTTAGAAGGGTGTATTAATTTGGATTCCGTTATTCAGAAAAATAATGAATATGTGGATGGGTCTGATGTCTGAATGTGTCCCACGTCTAGGTTACTCAATAAGCAATAAACTAAAATAACTATTTTTACATACCATAATAAAATTATTATTGAAGGATTATAGAAACTAACGGTGTAGTTTATAAATGACTGCAAAGGCTGCGCTGAATAATTAATAATAGGAAATTATATACTTATAAATCATTTATGAATTCAACAATATGTCTATATCACATATTATAATCTAGAGCTCATTATTATGATAAAAGTATATTTCAAAGTTTTAAATATAGTCTCATTCTGTAATAATATATTTTTTTAATTACATTTTTGAATAAATACGTTCCTTTGTCAAGAATATTTTAGGATTAAAGCTATTTCAATAATCTATAGCTATAAATTAATAGTAACAAAAACAACTAATAAAACTACCAATAAGTTATAACAATTATTAAAACATTACAATTATTTTTATTTTAACACGATGTTATTGAATTATTATTATATTTGAAATTTAATTTCAAGGATTACTAATAGTATAAAAATATAATAACCAATAATCATTTATTGACTTGTTATAAAAAGAGGAATTAAAACCATTATAAAATTCCTTGAAATACATAATGCTATAGGTATTAAAATAGTCATATAACATATTATAACCTAAACTAACATAATATTACGTTCTTCTAATAATTTCGAGCGTAGCGATATACATTTTGTAGGGGGCTCGTGGGTGGTATAATAAATAATAGTAGCGGGTCTAGGCTACAAAGTTCAAGTCTTCGATACCGTTACAAAAACGTATTCAATTTGTCTATGTAATTATTAAAAAAAATTAATCGTTATGTTCATTATTTGATCAGATAGTCCTTAGATCCGGCTATGAAGCCGGTGAATTTAAACTTAACCATTCTTTCCAAACTTTACTAAGTTCCAATAGCAATATACCTAATACCTAACCTTATAGTATCCAATAAAATATTAAATTGTGTAATATCTCTCAACTATTAGAGTCATGGCTCACAGATGACACTTATTAAAATGAGGCTGACCGTTTTGTTATTTTCATACGGGGCGATTTTATGTTGTAGAGCGTGGAGGAAATGAGACAAAATACTCGCCGTAATATGGCTGTGCGAAATAGGCGTAAATTTGCCTTGTTAGAAGGGAGTGCTAAAATTATAAACATAGAACATTAGACTCCCGTGCATCCTACATATAAATTTTACAATTTTATTGTATTGTATTTGTTATTTTATTTATTTTATTTTATTTTATTTTATTTTATATAAAATGTGTATAATTATTTATTTAACGGCGTATAATATATATAACTTTTTATCGTTATCGTTATAAAATATTAATGTATAGCTCAATCATTTTAATTTTATTACAAATTTACAATGCAAAATTCATACATAAAGCTTAAATGTTCATATAACACATACTTATCGGCTATCGTATATCCTGATTAGGAATTATGTTTTACATTTTATAAATAACCTTATATTTCTTGAAAAACTTTAAAAAATGTAGGGAGGCTAAGCTCCCCTAAGCCCCCCTCTCCAATTTACGCCTATACTGTGCGATGAAGAGCGTGAACAAATTTTGATACTCCACTGCGTCGACATATATTATTCGCATAAATAAAGCGAGATTTATATATCTGTGGTTATATCATATTTGTCTTCTGTGATAGTTATTATGCCGTAAAGGCGCAAAAATATAAACAAACTCGAACACGGTTTTAATTATTGGAACCAAACTCTAGATTATGAAGTTAACCACATTTGCAAACGTTTATTTTACCGTTTAGAAAACAGACAGCCGGAAATTTTCCATTATCAAACGTGTCCAACTTTAACAGTCATCAAATTTTCTCTAGTGGCCCGGGGTAATGAGGACATAAAGCCGTCCGTTTATACGACGTGTAACGTGTTACGTCAATATGTCAATTTCATTTTTGGAACGACCATTATTTTATTGACATGTTATTGTCGCCCACGAGTATTTCTATTCTCTCGTTATAGTGTGACAGTTACCCGTATTGTGACAATTATTAATAACACGTTTTTTTTTATAATTTATTTCTAATATTTTTAGTTGTTGTATGGAAAATATCGTAACCTCTTTGTGGTGGTTAATTCGTTAAATACACAGCCATTGGGTGTGGTTTTTAATTACATTTCACGACCCAGATATGAAAAATAACGATTAAAAAATAAAAGAATGAATAACTGATTGATTTATGAATGAAGAATAATTTTTTTAATGAATAATTGTAGTATAGAATAAAAAAAATTATTTCAAATAGATCATTTACATACGTCGAAAATAGTATAATATTACATTCGTTACGAGTACTTAAACATTTTTAACTTTATAAGTATATAATATGTAGATAATATGCATTATGCGTGGATCTATTATTGGATATTATAAATATTTTATTATTCAGATTTTTTACCTACATGATACTTACTACTTAACATGACACTAAATAAATGTGTTCAAAATAAATAAAAATATCAACATATAAGTACCGTATCTGTCTCAAAATATGTTTTAAAATGTGCATACCAAATAATTGCATGTAGTCAACGCGACATAAAAAAAATAATAAATATAATACTCATTTCACATAAATATTTAGTTAAATTATAGAATTGAAAGAGATCAAATTAAAATGGATTTAAAATAATGAATATTAAATGAAATTTGGACGATTAATGCGTATGTATGTGTGTGCCTGTATGCGTGTGTGCGTTTACATTATATACAGCACTCCGTCTTCAAAGTAACCATATTTATATAAAAAACAAGACAAACGACTTTAGCTAATCATAATAAAAAGACATCCAAAAATTGTTAAACAATAAACAATTTTTATATTCTAAAAATATTTTGAAGATATAATTATGTATAATGATAGTGCGGGTTTATTATTTTACATTTTTACTGCGGTATAATAAGCCTAAACAATATATGTCTCACGCAGTCATTGCTCATAACTCACAATTGTCACTCGGCGACCAATATATACAATAACTGTTGTTTATAAGTCATAATAATTATGACTTTGCAAGTGTCAATAATTAAATACAAAATTTGAAAATTATAAATATGTTTTTTTTATTTGTTTCATAAACATTTATTTAAACACAAATTACATAAATTACAATGTGGATATAATGGGATTAAATCTGTACTATACTTTTTAAAAATAGGTCAAAAAGGGCCCAGTGAAAGTGTTTAGTCACAGTGGGAGATGATGCTCATAAAAGTGACGATCCCATTTTTCCCTATAATCCGAGACTGACATATTTAATGAGATATATTTTATCCATAAAACTGACAAGAAATTTGTGTGTGGAGATGTGAAGTTGGCAGTACTAGGATGCGGTAAAGGGATAAAAATATTTCGGTGGTTTGTCTGGGTAAGCTCCTTGTATGTGTATGTGTGTGTGTTACGATAATATTCATTTACCAGTGGGCTGTACTTTCTCGGAATCGGTATCCCTCGAAATTCAATAAACTTGCATAACCATGGCAACCAATAATGTTCGCTCAAAAAATCGACCCTTTGAATTGCCTGGACCCAGCAACGGCTGCAGTCTGTTGCTGTCAGTATTCTACGTACATTGTGAGTCAGCGTATAAACCTATATACAAATATACATATATATCTCGCTTATGACATTATAATTTACTTTTTTTTTAATTTTAAAAACGATATTAACGTACTTCACTTATTTTAAACATTTATATAGGTACTTTTATTGTTATGTTCTAGTTATACGAACGTTTTTGTTAAAAACGAAATTGTCTCTTGGTTCACATAACTTTCTCAGATATACAACATGGTACGCCCTATATTATATTTATTATTTATTTGTCGACATTTATTTTATATTGTGTTGTACAATTTAACGCCCATGATTGATCTAGACATTATTATATCCATTCTTATTTATATGTCTAATTACAGCAGTATCTACCAGTCCCGTGGACGTTTGCGCCATACCTAAAGGATAAGTTGTACCACGGTATTAGGAACGAAGAAGAAAGCCTAGTCAAATTTATCAAGGCTCTGTTTCTGAAACCGATATTGCAGTGCGGTGTCTTCAACAACCGCCGTCGTAATGCAGGTATTCACGATGACGACATTGGCAACAGAGAAAATGGCGACACAAACAGGTACGGCCGCGCAAATGTCAGCGGATATCATTGTGGTACATGGGTTCTTGCAGTATCTGTCGGTTACAATAATGCTGGCGGGCCTGCAAACAGTCGCGAAGGGACCCGTAGAATATGCTCCCGTCGCACTTAAGGTTACAAGTGCGACGAAAACGCTGCTAAGCCCTAAACACGTCTCGTAGTTTGTTTCCGAGGAGTGTGGTGGGAAGGAAGTTCGCGCGTCCATCTGCTGTTTCCACTTTCCGCAGCCATTGTATATATACAAGTACTATCCAAAGATATATATAAATATATTAATTACTATACTATTGGAATGTTTATTTTAAACTCCTTTGATCATCTGGAACCGTCCACCATTAGATATTAAGTGTTCATAATATTATTTAAATATTATTAACATAATTTTAAGGTAATTTTAACTAATTTTAATCTTTGTAACGTATATTATTTAATACCTGCACTGTATTTTAATGATGATCGTCCACTTCGTTAAACAACAGGAGCAGTGTATTATTGCTTAAATTATTTTTTGATGTAAGACCTAACTCTATCTACAACATAAAACCATATTTATACGAATTTTTAATTCGATATCTCGCTGCTTGCAATCTAAACTCGAAAATATTACGAATGATCAATTTTTGATTTGTTATTACACAATATACCTACATTTACATAACATGTAATGTTTACATGTTTACATAACATGTAAATGATGGTAAGGCACAATTAAAAATAATTAAATACCTATCAAATATGCTTTCTGATAATACAATAAATTTGATTTTTTCCGCAAAAATATAGTGTTAAAGTATCGTAATAAGTAAAAATTAAGATTAAATCTACTTTAAGTTGAACTTACTGTACTAGGCGTGGTGATGTATTTATATATTATAGACCAGCATTTCTCGACTTGTGGTACGCAAATAAAATATTCCTTTAAAAAAAAAAAATTGAAATGAATCATTGTTAATATTATATAATTTCGTAGGTCTTAACTCCTAATGAAGTAAAGTTCAATATATGTAAAATTTAATTTTTGATTAAAAAAAAAAGTTATTAAGTTACGAGGAAAGGTACATAAAAATGTTCTAACTGAGTAGTTGGTTATAAAAAGATTGAGACCTAAGTTCTGAGTCCTTGTTATATTATACAAGTTTTAAATGTAATAAGCATTTAAACCTATTCAACCTTATTTCAAAAAAAAATTTCGGGGGGGGATCTGAACCCTGAACCCCCCTGGCAACGCCCTTGTTGAGACCAGCTGGTATAGAGTATAGACTAATCGTATTTAATCGTAATACTGGGTATTACGCAAATTAATAGGCGTTTTATGTCTGTCTTTAATATTATATATATAACTCTCGATCACTTACCGGTTAAATTCGGCATTCGGCAATGGTACAAATATTTTATTGTTACTTAAATTAATTATAGTTTTTACATAAACGTTACGTTTATGTTTAATTATGCTATAGTTAATAATTATAATGATTATACTCGTATATTCGGTCTAATCTACATTATTACACATTGTTATTAGTTAATCTGCCGTAGGTACATTATGTGTTATGTGTACACTATATATAGTGTACAAACGACAACGGTACCTACGCATTATTATTAAGGAGATATGCAGCAGTCAATATAACGCAATTATCAATAGTTAAGGTGTAGAAGGTGTGATTGCCTATTGGTTACACCAATTTGAAGCGATTAACCTAAGTTTATTAAGTTCTATTAGGTCACGCCTAAATAACATAATTTAGAGTTTATGTATCTAGGAAGGCCATAATAATAACTCGGAGGTTGTAAAATATTATTATAAATTATGATAATAAATAAGTATTATGGCATTTTTAAGGAAGGCTAATTTATTTGGTGTTTGAAGACGTGTTATAATACAATTATAATATAATATTCGTATAAGTATTTTTGTATAAACTATAATTTATTATTTTAATTTTATATCGTTCGTGATGGTTTGTAATGTTACATTAAACCAATTGAAAAATGAAATAAATTAGTGATGTAAGTTGTTTTTAATTATATAAATTAAAATATAATTAAAAACAAAAAAGTAGTTAGATTGTAATTATATAAGTTAGTTATAATATAATTACTAATCAAATAAATATAAGTTCATTTAAGTATAATAAAATTATTTACTTTAGATTAATAATAATAATATTGTTTTAATAATCAATGAAGATAAGTTAAATAGTAGTAATAATAACCATGGCCTGTCAGACTATAATGTCCAGTGCCCTGGCTTTAAAATATTAACCCCAAATGTATAACTATTTTGTGAAATGTCTATAATTTATCAAACGTTTTGTTTACTTAGTAATTTTTTTGAGTTATTTTACTGACTTATAAGTTTTATATTTAGTTATTTGAATGTTTGTGTTACATCACACAAATATTTAGATTGACCTTAAAATTAAAAAATGTTTATCTTATATTCTTATTGCTTTTTACTTTTATAATTAAACACTCTGACACTCGAAAATTTGTTTCGTTTCTAGCCCAGCTTGACAAGTTCATTTTTCGTTTTCAGAGGTGTAAAAAACATGTAAAGTGCAGACATCACACGATAAATTCAAATTTAACTTTATCTCGTATTTTGTTTTGGTTTTCGACCGTAAATTTGAGTTTCAAAACTTACATATTTTTATTGATAACTTATAATTTCATTATTCGCCACAGGCTTAATCTGAATTGATTTTGAGTATTATAAGTGGTTGTTGTAAAAGCCATTACATATTCAATATTTAGTAAAATAGTATTAGGTACCTACTTATATATTTAACAAATAATATAAACATGTTATTATAAAATAATATTAATACGCGAGTTTCTTTTTAAATTTAAGTTTATAATTGTAATTGTATTGCATTGTTTCATTAAGCCAATTCTATTTATAAGAAAATTAATGTAAGTTATTTTTAGCTATAAAAATAAAAATATAATTATTAAAAAAATTAGATATAAGTTAATTTAAGTATAGTTATTACTCATTAGGTATTTACTTTTTATTAACTAACTTTGTAACTATAAACACTTAATAACATTTTTATTTGTATGCTATATATTATTTAAGAAAAATTAGGCTTTAACATTGTTGTTGAAGCCTTCACAATTATAAAACTTAACATAACTTTAACAATTAATAAAAAAAAAAATATTCACATTATCTGTTTCTTATTCTTTGTCAATATCATTAAAAATAAATGGATTTAAAAAATATCATCACTATTCTACATTTGTTTTTAATTACCCATTCATTATTTTCTCTCTATCTGTATATATTACCCTTTTTATACTGTTATATTTTTAAGTGAAGTCAGTTTTTGAGTATGGGTCTGTTTTTTGGAGTCTATATACTTTTTACAACCCCAAATAATTGAACAAATGCAAAGAAAATTATTGCGGTTTTCTCCTAAACATATATCACGCTCAGCATGACACATTTATTAGTCAGCTACTTCGTTTGAGAAGTTTATCAGATCATTGGTAAGTAATAATCATAACGTAATTCTTACCTGGTTTTGTTGATTTACCTATTCTCCTAGGAATATTAATTTTAGTATACGTTTACCTACCCGTCTACTGAAAAATCCCACTACCTTTATCTTACCTTTTTTTACCACTATGATTAATAATTACCTACCTTCATTATAATTCACCTCTACGCCGCATGATGTGTCTTGTCAATTAAGATTTTAACTTTAATTTCAAGAAATTTTGAAATAAAAAAACTAATAGAAAAAAAAACCTAACTAAAAAAATAACAAATATTACTTATTATTACTTTTAAAAGATTTATTTGTATTCTGTAACATTTTTGTTGGTATAAAACTTGTTTCCTAATGTCGGCAAAACAAAAAAACATCTTTGACAGAGGTTAAACGAATTATTTCAAAATAATGTAGTAACCAGCGAAATTCATATTATTATGCAAAGTAAAATATCAAAATAGTGTCACTATACAAGTACTCTACATATTTGTTATTATTCGTATTGAAATGGATTACATTATTATTATTTATTACAATGTATTCAAAACGAATTAATAAAAAAAGCATTGAGTAATTCCTAACAATTCAAAGTAGAAGTGTACTAGGTTTGGTCGCAAAGATTGAATTGTATTTTCAAATTGATTTGATACATTGCAAGTCAATTGCAGCAATTGTTGACATAATTAACTATGTGATAACTATAATATTACCTATAGAATTTTCGGTTGATAATATGTTCATAATGAACCTACCTGATATTTCTATTTTAATCATAATATAGGCATATCTGAATAAATCTAAATAGATTTGTATAAAATATAAATTATAATATTTTTATTTTGATAAATTTTTAAACTATTTAAAAATTATCTTGATTTAAATTCTAATATTTAAATGAATCTATCATTGATTTAATTTATTTTTTATTCAATTCAGTAGTAATAATTTACTGCGACTGTTTGGTCGATACTCGATAACAATCTGCAAAAAAAGTTTGTCGCTTTTGACGACCCTGCCAGGATTCGAACCTGGAATCTTCTGATCCGTAGTCAGACGCGTTATCCGTTGCGCCACAGGGCCACTTATTACCCTTACACAACTAACTTGCATATAGCTCTGCTTACCTACTTTATAGCTCATATTATAATATATTATGTACCAGTATGTTCTATACGTCCAACAGATAACGTTTGTTGTTTGTTAACGAACGTTACCGTAGGTGACAGCAATATCAAACTAAGCAGTAAACGCGAACCGCTTGGGCTGTCCTGCACTCCAGCAGTCCAGCTACTGATATTTACATTGCCCGTGCATTATGGTACTGCCCAATTATGACGGGCAAGTAGGAAAAATTATCCATTGCTCGGATTGTATAGAATAGACTGGGCAATGTAAACAATGCCCGTAACATATATATATATACATAGACATTTAGTTATATTTTATAGCTCGATGTTAATAATGAGACGAATAAGTGTAATACACTGTAGTTTTCCCAATGTTTATAGTTTACCTATAACACAATTTAAAAAATATAATTATAATTATTACCCATGGCTAATAAGTGATGCAGGCATTAAATTTGTATGAATTACAAACTTACATTTGTTTAGTTATAGTTTATGAAAAATCAATATTACATTTTTAAATAGTTCCTTCAAATTTACATATTTTTTTGGCTTAATTGTAAAATATACATCAAGTTATTTATTGTTAAATGATTTTATTTCACGTATAATTATACTGGTAAGTACTACATTCTTTCTATAAACCTTTGATATTGATATTTGATGTACCGAATTAATAAAGGTCCATGCGACTAAAATCATTAAAAACAAATCTAATTTTTTTACACAATACCTAATTAATAATTTTAGTTCCGAAGTAATTTGGGTAATATAGTAGGTACCTATTATAAATTCGCATTTACGATAGAGTTAAAAGAAGAAAAATTCAATTATTTTAAATTATCAACTCATAAGTGAAAATAATTTAGATAAGTAGTTACGCTTGCGAAGTTAAACAACAATTATAATATCTAATATCAAGAGAACTAACAACAAATAACAATTTTTTCAAATGTATCGGTATAGAGTCAGACTCCTGACTCAATGCCGGAGGACTTTGACTGTATCGTCGGCTTACATATCTCATCAACGGCGATAATAACTTTAGATCATATTATAGTTATTATACCATAATATGGATGGAGACACGGCGCGCGGCATAATTCTTTGTTACCAATACGAGCGACGGGTCTCTTTCTTAGGTACTCGATGTGCGCATGTGTAGAGTTACTCGTTGCAAATGTATCGTCTGATTCGGAACAATCTTCGATTATATACTATTTTTTTTAAAGTCAAAATTTATTTTATATTTAATATTCATCAAAATCTTAAAATGATGTTGTATATGATCTACGATAATAACTTACATAATATTATTACAACAAACGGAATATATCACTTGTTTGTTCACGGTAAAAATAATAAACTATAGAATCTTCAAACTATCGATAGTTGATATTCGATAGTATGCGACTATAACCTAAAACTCCACTTTTCAAAAACGAGGTTAACGGATTCACATTTTGTTGTTCCTTTATTTCGCTCCACTGTTTAGTGTTTAGTGTAGTGTTTTTTGTTAAGTCGTTTACTCTTTTAGTGTGTCGCCTAACGCGGTGGTGTTCCGATGAACTTTGTTATTCATACAGGTGCGATCGATTACGCCTGTTGATTAATTATTGAATTGTTAAACTAATAAACTATAATTATTATTTTTACTGAAATGTTTTAAGTCAAATAAAAATTTTAATTAGTTTATTATAGTTGTTAGTGTTTTTTAACATACAAGATTTAGGTGAGTTCTAACTCATTTATTTTAAAGTCGGATTATTATTTAAATATACATACTTGTTTTATTATACATATGTATTTATTTGTTTTTAATTTTCTTTTTGTAATTTATACATTCTCGATTCTTAATCTAAATTAATATTAGTGTCTAATAGAATATTGTTTTAGGTTTGAAAATTAAAAATGAATATTCCATTTGTCGAAGGATGGAACATTGTTCAAATATTGGGCGAAGGAACATTTGGCGAGTATGTTAATGTTAAATTATTTACAAATAATATTATTTTTATGAATGCTATTAAATAATATATTCAATGTTACGTTAAGAATTATAATGTCCTAAGATAGGTCATTGGTTGTATTATAATTTATTTTGGTAAGTAAATAAATGTATTTAAATATAAAATTTAGCTGGACCTAGGTTAAATATTCAGTATGTTTTAAATTGATTAATAAGTACTTAGGTACTTAATATGGAGTCAACTTGTTTTTATTTTTTTCTATAGGTTAGTTTGGGATTTATATTCATAAGCATTTTTAAATCAAATTATCTCCTAACAGTTTACAATAAAAAAGATTGGTTCACATTAGAATAAAATAAGTTGGTATTTGAAATATGTGCTTTAAAATATTAATTAACAGAATTTGATATATTAGGAAAAAATAAGGATGGTTAGCAATAAGCATGTTTGGTAAATCTACATGTATATCTTGGAAATATATTCGATTTATCAGTAAATTTTTTTTTATTATATATACACAAATTATGGTACTTATCGGTTATTGCGACTACCGTTAAAATTATAAAAAAAACTATTATAAAATGGAAAAATTGTATAAAACTATTATAAAAATGGAAAAATTGTATAAAACTAGAAATAATTAATAATTCACTCTAGGAAGAAAATGCTCAGACATACAATTTAAAATTCCTATAAATGGACTTTCATGCTTTTGACGCCACATGAATTCAACCAAATAACTATCCAAATGTTGACGAGCAGTGCCTCTATGTTTTTTGTTGCGGCATTTAGAGGATCCCCATAACCTTTCGATATTCTGTGTGTGAGCACCAGTTTGAGGATCCACAAAATTATAAGTGTGGTTAACGGTTAAATGCTGAAATCCAGCATTCTGTAGTTCATCTGTTTTATAACCACGCCAACAATCAGAATAAATAGTTGTACCTTGGTTTATATTATCTTTTATTGCTTGTAGCAGTGTAGACGCAGACCGATCTTTGACTTCAACTATAAAACATTCTGTCGTTTCTCGACAAATGCCTCCAAAAATCCATTGTTGAGATAAAACTCTACCAGCATTATTTTTACGTCTTGTAAAAAGACTTTCGTCGATTTTTACTATTTTTCCTGGACCACCAATTTTCACGTTAGGACTATTTAGGCTTAAAACACATATTTCTCGCTTATAATTATTCCAGTCCACAGTAGTATCATAACACATTATGACAATAACCACCATTCAATACGTCTCGCTAGGTAGTCGCGATAACCGATAAGTACTCAAATTATATCTTATTTGCTTTAATTATAAAGCTTAAGAAAAAGCTTTTGCTCCTCCAAATAAGTTTATCAAGCTTCGTTTATATAGAGTGCGGCATAAGTCGGTTCCCGCTGTCTTGTTATCGAAAAACTACTTATTATTATTATTATTATTAACAGCGGGAACCGACTTATGCCGCACTCTGTATATGAATACAAATATATGTGAAATATTAGTTTTATTTCAATTTGTAAGTACCTATGGTAAACTTCATACTAAAAAAATAGGTTCAATTAGAACCTAGAACTTATTAATATATTAGATATATTATAAATAGAACTTATTAATATTATGATTATTTTCAGAGTAAAACTTTTAGTAAATCAAAATACTCAAGGCTTTGTAGCCATGAAGACAATTGATTTACAAAACTATTCCGATGCATTGGATATGGTAAAAAAAGAAGCAGCTATTCATTGCAGATTGAATCATCCAAGTATAATAAAATACTATGGCCAACGTCATTGCAAAGATTATTTCTATATATTTTTAGAATATGCATCTGGAGGGGAACTATTTGATCGAATTGGTAAGCTTATTTGATATTGTTAACCCGTTAGTAGGCGTGTTAGTATTAGTAACACGATTAGGCGCTCACTTCTCCTATTTTTACTACTAAAAGTCGTTATACTATATTATATAAGTGAAAATTCCGGTATGAATAATTAATTAGGATCACCATGATTATTTATTATTAAAAAATTTCAATACATAGGCACAGATCAGTTACAATTATTCATTCTAAATCTAATTTTGCTTCTGAACCCGATTGACCAGATTTATATTATAGTACTTATAACGTAGCACTCACTTTTGTCGAGACTGGCTATTTCAATCCATTGTCATTTCAACGCAAGACTTTGGATTGGGTTATATTATTTATAGAAAAATCCCCAGGTATGATAACATAAGGTATAAATAGATAACAACAATATTAGAATTAAATTAAAGCTAATAGTGGCGAATATAGAAATCAAGTGAGCGCTACGCTCATATGTGACTACTGACAGGTTAGGTGTAAAAATTATATGAATTCTAAAGAGACAATCCTACATTATATACATGTTATAATATTATATAATCAATACTTACTGGTTCTTTTATTTCACTTTTAGAACAATTAATCAAATTTTTTTAGACTGATCTCTATAGAATTTATAAGATTTAAATATTCTATGATAATAACAATAATTTATAACTAATAATTGCATTATTAATACACTTATTTATTAGAACCTGATGTTGGAATGCCACTGTCTGATGCTAGAAAGTTTTTCAAAGAGTTGATTGCTGGAGTTGTATGTTTTTAAATTATATTTTTTTATTTGTTTTATATCTATTTATATATAATTTACAACTTTTTTTACTAGGAGTATTTACACAGTAAAGGTATAGCTCATAGAGATTTGAAACCAGAAAATTTATTATTGGACGAAAACGGAAGTCTCAAAATAAGTGATTTTGGATTGGCCACTTTATTTTTATGTGGTGAAAAAGTAAGTAGTATTTATGTATGCTTATTTTTGCAATAATCATATGAATCATTTAAGGTACAGATTGAAGTAATTAAAAATAATACTCATCAGTTCTATACAGTGGCTGTGCGAGAGTAGAGTTATGTGAGTGAGAAAGCTCATAGTTTTTTTTAATAGGTGGGTGACTTGGTGGATGTTAGATTTAGATAGGAAGGTGATAGATACTTGAGGTAGATTATGTTTGCTTACGTCTAAAATGTTCTCGGTAAAGGCATGCAAATTATCTCAATATATTTAATAATAACAATGTTATATATATGGAAGAGGGGTCTAAAATCAAAAAAATGTGTGCATCAATCAAATAATTTATTATTGTCTCACACAATGCACATAAAATAATTTTTCACCGCTGCTAATCCTTTTTAACAATAACGCAATCCTCTGAATAAAAGAGCAAAATATGTCTACTCTTAAAAAAATTAATTTAATTAATAATTAATAGTTTTTTTTAAAGAGAATTTGATATTGGCGCTTTATATCTCTCGCAGAACATAGAAATTCAGTCTTATTCTTTGGTAAATGTACCGCTTGATTTAATGAAGTAATAATAAATCTGAAAACAGATTTAAACTTCTCATGCAATCTACTTGAGATCAGCTTTCTCACAAATTTTATTTTATCATCTTACTCTAAAAAAAGTTATTTTAAAAATATAGTTATTAAACATTTTAAAGTCAATCTCAAGTAGACTTGACAACAAATTCAAATCTGTTTTCAGATTTCGTAACGTTTTATTAGATTAATCGGTATGGTTAGCAAAAATACATCTAAATTTTTTATGTTCCGTGTATGTAAGACAAAGACAGATATGGTCGGTATCAAATCCCCTTAATGATTTTATTAAGAGGACACCACATCTGCATGTGTTGTCTCCGTCTAACATACATACAACTGTATAGCAAATTTGTGTTCAGTAGAACCCATTATGTGTTGTTAGCTTTGATATTAAAAATAATTTACCTATTATCAAAGTTAAAACATTATCAGTGATGTAGCATTGGATTTTTTTTCAATATTTTAATTTTTAAGCTAAATTTAAATTTACATTTTCAAAGTAAGACAACATATACAGATAGTGGGTGTAATGTCCTCTTAAAATAATAAATACTTTTATTTTACCCAATTATACAAAATACGTTTATTACAACTAATTTAGAAAACCATTAATTTGCTTATTTTCTTATTAAATGAAAAAATCTGTTGCTTTGTAAGTAGTATCATTAAATTTAAATCTTATCTCTAGAGATAGCTATCTAATATCTTACAACAATTTAAATAGCGACGTAAACTGGATAAGAATTGTGGAACTAGACCTTATTTAGCTCCAGAAGTTCTTTCACTTTTACCTTATCAAGCAGAACCTTCTGATATCTGGTCATGCGGTATTATACTAGTTTCAATGCTCGCTGGAGGTAATTATTTTCAATTAATTTACTTATATTATTCATTGTCTTTAAATGTTATTATTTATTTATAAGTTATCATATCATACTGAAAATTAATATGTCAGAGTTGATCTCTTTGGTATTCTAGCTGTAGATGTAATTTTTAAGAAATATTCTAGAGCTTTTGTACCAAAGTTATTGGCATTTGATATAGCTCTGTCATTTTCAGTATTATAACTTTTAAGTTAAAAATTATAGTCAGTTTTGTATAATTTAATTGCTTCCTTAAATTTAAGGTACCATTCATATTTTTGTTTGTTACTTTATAATTATAGTTCTAAAAAAACAAAATGTATATATTATGTTGATAAAACCTCTACATGTTCAAATATTATGTATATATTTAAAAATTAAATGCTTATATATTTTTATTTTATTCTGTATATATTGTACTAGCTACTGTAATTAAGTTAATTACAAAATAAATGCTTGGAAAAATTATTATTTATTCAATTTAACATATATTTTTTGTATTTGTCTAGAGTTACCATGGGATATGCCATCTGATAATGATGAAGATTATAAATTGTGGAAAACTACTGACTATTCTAATCATTCACCATGGTGTAAATTAGATACTTTAGCTTTGTCTCTTGTGAGAAAGATATTAATACCAACACCATCTAAAAGATATGATATATCTCAGATTCGATCACATCTTTGGTTCAAAAAGTCAGAAACGTTTGGTAAATTTTACTTAATCTAATTACAACTATACTCCGTGCCACGAAAGAATGCGACTGGGCGGCATCCATAACCGTTCATTCCCGCGATTCCATACCACATTCCCGACTGGATTAAAAGTTAGTCGCGGTCATATTCATGGTATGCTATTTCAACAGCTGTATGCACAAAGATGACTCCACATAGTGGGTCGGTGCTAAATCAATTCAATGCGTGTGACGGTCGCACTCTCCCATGGCACGGAGTATAGTACACTTTACTAATTTAGGCATTTAAGCATAAAATAATTTCTGAACAATTAAACTATAAACATCAGTAATACTAACTATATGCTTAAATAGTTTTCAATAATATTTTAAAATAAATTAAACTATAATGATAACTCAAGACTATGATGTTTGTTTAGATAATAAAAAAGTTGGAATTTCTGTTCGGTCCGACAGAGATGTTGACGATGATCGTCATTGTTATTCTCAACCAGCTCCAGCTGCTATTTCGTTTACTACATCCATGTTGTCTAGTGAATCTGAAATACACTCATTTTCCCAGCCAACACAGGTTGATGATCTGCTGCTTTCTTCACAACTTTTCACATCACAGTCCATCTCCACACCAAATGTAATTAGAAACTATTTGTATTATTTTATAAGGTTTATTAAACTGTTAAGTTTTCAGAATTCTTTACAGAAATTAGTCAAGAGAATGACTAGATTTCTTGTTTGTTTGTCGCCGGAAGAAGCATTAACCAACTTATCATTATTCCTCGATGATTTGGGATATACATGGAAAATCAACACACCTAGTTTGGTAAATTCTTACTGTTCTTACTATTACTTGTTGTTAATTATTAGGTAATACTTAAACAGGAAATAATTTAAATTGTTATTGAAAATAAATTATTAACCATGGTATGTCGAAAAAATAAAGTTAATAAAAATATGCTACAGTATAAAAGGAAAGACTGATTAACTTACTAAAAACATTTTGTTTTTATATGAAACAGATAAACAGTTTGGTAAAGCTATTTATGTGATTAAGATGCCATTGGAGATAAGAATTTATGTTGTGCACTGAGGTATGGCAGTTAACAGAACAAATATAGACCGGCTAGCTATCTTTTTAAATATCAAACAGTAGTGAAATTATGATATAATAATAACTAACATAATATTAATTTTATTTAAAAGTTTAACAAAGAAAAATTGGAATAAGTCATAATTTATATTAGTTAAAATATAACTACAATGACACATAAAATGTATAAACATGTTCTATTGCTTTTTAATGAACACAAACTTACATAAATGTATGAGATTGTTATCTGTTACTCCATGTATATTTGTGAATAAGCAAAGGGTACAATGTGAACGAAGCGAACGGTTTTGGTGGGTAGGTACATTTAAATAAAATAGGGGGAATGATATATTCAAATCTTTGTTTCTTCAGTAAGAATGGTTCAACACGCCACTGATAGGTTTATAAATAAAAAGTAAGGATGTAAATTATCAGCCATTTTAAATTAGTGTGTAAGGTAACATAAGAAAAATAAAAGGAAATAAAAACAATTGATAAAAGTAATTATTCAAAAGTATTACAAGTTTCTAAACTAAAACAAAATATACCACATTGACTAAAATTGATAGTTAACACATTATTCTATACAAGTAATAATTATAAATATTGTACTGTGTTACAGGTTACAATTACTACTACAGATCAGCGTTTAGTGTTTAAATCTAATGTAATTCCAATGAATCAACAAACTCTGATTGACTTCAGACTTTCAAGAGGCTGCGGTTTAGAATTTAAGCGTCATTTTGTTTCCATTAAAAATGCAATGTCTAAATTGATTTCCAAAGTTCCATTTGTGTGGCCTATTGCTACTAAACCTGAAACTGTGCCATAAACTATTGGTAGTGTTATGAGTACAAATAAGACTGATTTATGATAAATTGATTGAACATAATTTTACTTATGCTGCACCTAACTCCAATGATGTGTTTTATGGATTTTATTATTAATGTATTATAATACAATTTTTACTATTTTTTTTATTATGTAGCTGATTAATTACATACAGGTAGCATAAATTTAATAAACATTTGCTTAGCTTTAATATTAAAAATGTTTGACAACATGTTGTTTCCTAATTTTTTTATCTGCTTTACCAATAGTCAATGAAAGTGACATATTTTTATAAAATGTATTTGTACATTTATGCATTAAATTTAAACAAAAAATTTTATATTGTGTGTTTTTTCCTTTGTTTTAACATATTATTTAAAATATATTGATAAGTTAGGATAGGTGATTTGATAATAGTAATTTCCTGATGAGTTATAAATATTGCTTATTAGTTTTTAAAAATATTAGATAAATAATAATAATAAAAAGTAAAATTAAATTACTATATTTTACCAACTTTATGTGTTAGAATTAAGATCTTAATTAAAAAATCCCTGTTTGGGCCAATGTGAACTTATTTTATGCAGCTCTAGGCCAGCGGTTCCCAAACTTTTACGACCACAGCACCCTTGAGAAATAATTTGTGTTTTGCGGAACCCCCTTCTTTAAATAATTTAAAATATTAATTTTTAATAATATAAATAATCCAAATATAATATAAAATAATTTTCTCAATAATCACATACATCTGGCGGAACCTTTGAGATTGTCCCACGGAACCCTAAGGTTCCGCGGAACACACTTTGGGAAACGCTGCTCTAGGCAATGCTAAAAAATCAAACGCTGACAAATTTCAAATCTCAAAATATCTTTCGTAGAATCACCAATTCACCACCTTGTATCTCAAACTTAAAATTACATATCGATTTAAAAATCAAAATCATCTATAAAGGAGCAATATCCTTTAATAAAAGATTCCACTCCAGGCTCCTGCCATATTCACAATTCCTAGGAATCGATGGCGGATTAAGCAATTTGCCGCTTACAAGCAAGATATTTGTCGCCGTTTCAAATTATTATATAATTTAATAAATACATTTTATTTTTTAAGTGTGCAAATTTGCCACTCCAATCACCTGATTACTTTGTCTGTAGGGTAACACAACTAGGAATCCCCCAAGAAGGCAAGAATGCTCAAAAGGAACTGGTGTTATGACCTACTTAAGGTTTATGTTTATACAGTAGCCAGTAGCATGTTTATGGGGTAGGCCGACTAGGCCCGGGCCTACCCTATTTTTATTTGACTATTTGGTTCTTTTTTATTACAAATAAAAATGTTGTTATTAATTATTTTTATTGAATATTATTACCATACCTATGTCCCATGTTATAATTAATCTTCCCTAATAGTTGTAATTATAAACATACTGCAGAACAATACAGGCCTACCCAATTAGTTTGTGCTGGATACACCACTGAGTTTTTACATTTTAATTAACAAAAATTAAAATTAAAAAATAATAAGTTGTTGACTCTTTTCATTATGCTACTAATGTAAAAAAATTAATTCTGTTATCACATATTCTTATTATTCCTTGGGGAACAGATTGTATATACCTACCTTTAAATTAATGAATAAAAAAAATAATTAAAATCACAATTTCAACTTATTTAATTAATATTAACTAATATTTATTATTTAAATTATATCATGTCTAACACTAGATATACCACTAAACCATAATGTATATAAGTGAATGATAATTTCAATCTGTATCTACTTAATTTGTTTTAAGTATAATGAATATGGTTAAGAGTTAGAAGTATTGGGAGCCAAACTTTGTGTCCCAGTGATCTAGGTATACTAGTTTTAAATGCACTCACTTAATACCTCGGGATCAAATCATTTTAAATGTTTGGATCTTAAATCAAAATATCTTTGAAATATGTTGTCAATTAAAAAACCACGGATAGGTATTCTTTAACATTGAGCGTTTATTTATAATATCAGTTGCGTGTCACACCAAATCGCAAGTATCAGTTATAATATATTGAACAATTACTAGGTAAATGGAGTAATTAATGAAATAATTAATACTAATATAATATTCCCAGGACTTCCGAGTAATAACATTTACTTTAGATTATATTGTAATTTAAATAATTGAAAAATTGCAGATACCTATAAGTATTATGTTAAAATAAATATAAAATGTTATTTATTATTGACATTTAATATAAATATGATTAATATGAAAATAAATATTTTATTGATTTATTGTAGTAGTAAAACAGCGAAATGACTAAAATGTAAATTTATTATTTTCTACATTTTTGAATTTTTATCACATCATTGCGTGATTATCAGTCGTAGTCAACACAATATAAAAATATTTTGGCGCGCCAGACGAACAATGATAATATGAGCGCGACTGCGTGAGAGTACTATCACAGAATAGCACCAGTGCACCACGATCCACGAATTGAGGCAATACGGTACAAATGGCTCAAAAGTCAAATATTGAAATCCACGTCCAATTAATATAATCATGATAAATATGTTGAAGTTTAATTTTTTTTTTAAATACAATATCATGTATATAAATATTGTATAGTTCCAAAATGTATAGATTATGTTATTATCTACAAACTAGCGCTGAGCATTTTTATCTTTTCTGGCCAACAGCTGCTTGTCGAGTTTCGATTGTAATGAAAACGATTGAACGATAGTCATTTTTACCGCTTACGTACCTTATCTTATTAGTTATTAAAACCGTATGCGTGATAAATAATATTAAATATTGTGTATCGTAAAACTTATAATAATAATAAATAATATAAATGTGTAATATCAAAATCAAATATAAACAGATTTCTACTTTGCACTTAATACTTACGTCTGTATTTACAGTACTATACTCATAAAATATTAAACATCATATTATTATTATAGATACGGTATTCCTATCTTCACTAAACAGTAAACAGTAAACACACACTTTGAACTTTGAGAGTTTGAAGGCTACTATGGTGCGGAAAAATGTGTGCATTACTTTTTTTTCTAATCCCTACAAATAACAACACCTACACCTAAAAACCAAATTTCATAGAATGAGAAGTAAATCATCTAATATAACATATATATATATATATATTAAGTGCATTAGTCTCAATTGACCGTCATATTAATACTGCCTATACAAAAACGAAAATTGGTAAAATTCTTATTTCAAACAATGTACATTCAAATTAATTGACGTCTCCTCAATCGTATCAAACAGTAAATTTTCAATAATAAGTACAATTCACTTGTCAAATTCGTCAATGACCTGATCCATATTGGTAAGTTGCTTTTTTGTAAAATGTTAATAGTAATATTATTATTATCAGCTAAATTAGCTGAACTCGAAATTATCGTTAACAATATGTAAAATGTTAATCATAAAAAAATCGTGTTATCAACATGATTATGGACCGCTCAAAACTTTACGAACAGGTCATATTATTATATAAAATAGCACATTTTGATGGTGTAAAAAGATAGTTTAAGCACTTCATCTCTAATGTGGTATTTAGTGTTGACCTCATTTGCACAGGCCACAGGCCAATTATTTGGCGTGTGACTTTTTAATTACTTATATCCGCAGAAAAGCTTCTGATCGATAAAGAAACTAACATTTAGAAAAGATAAAAAAGATGTTACGGACTTACGGTTAACAAAGGTGGTAGCTGGTGTCTATCAATATCGTGTTACTTTATATGATTTGTATACACGATTTCGCAAACAAGTTTAATATCAATGTCTATATACGTAGAAGTCTGCGCAAATAAATTTAATCTAAATAATTAATTAAGTAAATTGTAATTCTACACTCAAAGGTGTTTGATAATTGAATCAATACAATCGCAGAATATTATATAATATTAGTAATATTACTCTGTGTACTTACCTGTGATAATATGCGATATACCTAATTTAAGTTGTCTCTACTTGACTACTTGTATTCGAAATTTAAGAATTTATCAGCGCACCATTTCTTCTCTTTTCTCTGTTCAACAAGCCACTTTGTAAATTTGTGTTCGGCCCAAAGGTAGAAGAAAAATTATGAACAATATCTGTGTTTGTACGTTTAGCGTTGTCGTTTTTACGAAATTTCGATTTGACTGCGATATATTATTATCTATTAATTATTATCAAGTTTAAATTTTAATACTTTACAGTATCATAACTTGCACGTTGCACGTATGTTGATATGTCGTAAAACAACCAACTTAAGGACACAGATAATATAAATTTCATAGTAGAAGTAGGAATAGGAGACTTCGCTCTAATATTTTAGCTAACAATACGTATCCAAATACTTTATAATATTATTTAGTTCTGCAAAACGCAAATTTGTTGTGTGGCACGCAGATAAAAAAAAAAATCAAATAAGTAGGTAACATTTGACAAAACAGATTGACTTATGACACCGCAAATATTATACTCGATTAATCGATACAATTAATAATTGTTATAATGTAATTAGTCTATGCTTGTGACAAAAAATAAAATAACTATACAAAACGATATTCTGTGTAAATAATATTATAAATTAAATATTGGTATTTTCAACCAATACGCTTGAGCCGCTTGCAGAGGGATGTCGTAGGTATTTTCTGTTACGCGGATAATAATCGCGGATCCGATTGGCAATCGATAGGTAACACATCATGTTGCAACATCTCCACTCAGAGTCGGGCTTAGGGTGGAGCGAGACTTGGGGAAAATCGTATTTTTTTTTTGTTTAATTTCGCCGGCAAATTATAGTATAAAATAATGTATAATTTCATTAATGCGAGGTCCGAGGCTCGCCCTGCTGGCCCCTGCTTAAGACCGGCACTATTTCAGGCGCGGATTCAGACTAAATTTACGGGGGGGGGCAATACCATGTGTGTATCGTATTTTATCAGCTGCCAAAAATAGACATCCTAAAATTTACCTGTATGGCAGAGTCTACGGAGGCTGGGCATAGCCCCTTGCTCCCCCTTGAATCCGCGCCTGCACTATCACCACTGTTAGAATTGAATCGTTAGAAATAAGGTATGTTACTACCACAGAATCAATGTAATTAATTAATATTTATACAGTGTTACTACTTTATTTCCATCGTTATTTTAACAAACCGAACAGTATTGTCGGTATTGTCGGTATTGATTTCTATCGGGTGAAATACACGATAGTGCAATACTGCAATACGACTATTGCACGCACGATCGCACACCCGCACGTGTTGTCTCCGTCTTACAAGGCGTAACATAGCAAATTTACGCTCAGCAGATTACGTTTAGCTCCGTTAGTTTAACAATTAGAGTGAATTGACCTATTATTGCTGGTGAGAACATTATCTATGCTTTTATGTTGGTTTTTGACAATTATTTCAGTTTTTAAGTGAGTTAACAGCATTCTTTATTTACAATACATTACATACGTATAACTTGCTAAAAAAATTAATTATTGTAAAAACCCAACATGCGAACACAGATAATGTTCTTACCATTAAGTTTCATAATAGGTCGATTCACTCTAATTTTTAAACCAACGGAGCTAAACGTGATCTGCTGAGCGTAAATGATAGTATACTTTTGTAAGACGAAGACAACATCATATGCGAGTGTGACGTCTTCTTAATTGTAAATATACAACGATCATAGATGTAAATAGGGTCCTTAAATTTCAAAATTTTAATAACTGTCTACTTGAGCACTTGAGCTTATAAGTTTGAGAATATGATTCCTTCTAACACACCCTCTCAAAGTCCCAATATACATACAAATGTACAATTTTAACTTTTATAAGTACTTAATACTAATACTTATACATTCACATTCTACAATTCATAACATATTATCACAAATTAATATAAACAGTTGTATTATAATTTATACGTCGTATATTCCGTTTACAGTTTATTGGATAATACCAAAGATGTAAAAGGTGTAATACTCAAATTAATTATCTATTTAAATTGGGAAAATAATTTGTATAAATAAAATATTATTTGAGAATTAAATCAATACCTGTTTGTTGAGAGTCAGTAAGTATGTAGTTTTTTCTATATTTCTGTGTACGGAAATAGCTGATTTTTAGTTTTTAATTTAAAAACAGTATTAATAGCTTACAAAACTCAAAGCAATTGTCATTTTTCAACACTTTGTTGTCACTGCATGTAAAATGTAGAATTCAAAGGGGTTTACAATGGAAAATCTATTTATTGGTAAATTAAATTAATTATATCCATTGCTTTTAAAATATAAATATTATTACCAAGGCTAGGATTTATATGCAACAGCATGTTTTTTTTTGCGACTTTTGATTATTGATTTTGTCAGTAATGTTCACGAATCACCTCATGATGAGATAAATGGTGGTGTTTTTATTTTGCACGTTTTTGCATATTATTATTGCATATTATATTGAATAAAATGAATATTATTGCATATTTCGATTATAATAAGAATGCGAAAATGTATGTTTTATAGTTTATTTCATACCTATTTAATTCTATAGCCCTGCTGATTAAAGTATAAAACTTTGTTATTTTGTCAAATATAAATTTTGTTTTTAAAAATACAGTCCTATGGTACAATAGATATATGCGATAAAATATTGAATAGTTGGACGGAGTAAGATAAACACAATTAGCCGATCATTTATATTCGAAAATTTAAAAAATAATTTGGTTTTAGCACGTAACACGCGTATTTATACTATTGAATGTGAATTATAAATTTTATTTCTAAATTATTTTATTTTATTTTATTTTATTTCTTAGTTATATTATACTAAGACAAACAGCCAATCACTGATGTATTTCAATAAATAAATATTTATTTTGCAACTATATTTTTGTGTATATCTTATAAAAATTTAAATGCATATTTTGGTAAATAAAATGCATATTTTACAATTATTTATTGCATAAAAATCATAACCCTGATTATTACCCCTATAGACGAGGGTCCTCCACCAATATGACTACGGTTCATAAAAATTAACTAATAATAATAATAACTTTTTCAAATTGACAAAAAAAAAATTGAAACTACAGAATATATTAAAAATTGTTTTCCAAACTATGCAATTGTAGTGGAATACTAACAGAAACACAATAATTAGTTAGATATACTTACTCAAACACAAATAATTTATAAGACCATGATCCTTGAGCTCTTTAAACAATACATTAAACTATTTAGATATATTATACATATACCTATGAATGTTGTTTATAAATAATAATAACAATAATATCTGTGAATAAACATTAATATTATAATTGTTTAATAAAAAAATCTGTTATATTTTATGAATAAATGTATTATTACTTAATCACTAAATATTGAAGAAAAAGTAAACCATACTGCAATAACTATTAAGTACTTTAAATCTACAAAATAAATATTAAATATCAGTTTTTGACAAATTATTACTTACATACTATTGTCAATTAACACATAGATTTTCAATAAGATTTTTTTATAGTTAATAATGGTCTAAACACTTAATAAACAAATAGTAATAGTTATATATAAAGAATACATTTATACGTAATATTATTGCTTAAACAATACATTTTGGCACATAATTTTACTTTTACACACAATAATTTCATATTTAAGTATATAATTCAAAATTAATCAGTTTTTTTTTAAGTGCTTAACTTTATGCACAAACTTACAGTCAATCACAATAAGAGTGATTACAAAAAAATATATATAAAGAAGTTTTTATTAGTAGGTATAAACTTACTGAAAAAATACATTTTATTATTACTTGTAATTCATTATATTTTTTCTTAACACAATATGTTCATATTTATTTCTAATGAGTATTTGATAGTACATTGGTAGAATTTTACATCAAAGTAATAACTACCTTATTTTATAAAATATAAACAAATATTATCCAATTAAATGCAACAATATATCTATTTTAAATAACAAAAATGAACCTTAAATCTTATTCAGATAATTTATCACAAACATATTTTAATAATATGTGATTCAGTACATTTTTAGTAAATTATTAAATAATTTATATTTTATGCTTATAAAATAATGATGTAAAAAACATAACAAATATTTGGAGTGTGTGGTGGTCAGTAAGGCCTAAACTACTTTGTTAACGAAGCCACTATTAGTTGTTTTCGCATTAATTTAGGAGTGCACTCTACTTCCCACCCCACAACTTAAATTCATCAAAGTACAAATGGGATCATTAAGATTCCCACCAAAAACTGCATGTACACTTTGAAAAAGTATTACACAAATAGCAGATTTTGTTTTTTATAACAGGAATTTATTTGTTATCTAAAATGTAAAAGCATCTTTTCTAAAAATAATGTCAAAAATTGTATTGTAAAAATTTGTTGAGTGAAAATATAAAAGTTAATGAAATAAAAATTAATTTAAATAAATAATATTTAATTAATAAAAAAAATGTCAATTATTAAAGATCTTTAATAGGCTGATCTCATAGTTCAATTAAAATATTAAAAACTTTATGTAGGCAAACAAGTGTAGTAGTCTAATAATATTAAGGAGTAACTGCTCCAATATCATGTCTAGTTCTTTTTGTTCCCGGTTGATAAGGACATTTGAACAAATTTCTATTAGTTAAGTGTCTTGTACGTTCAAAATCAATAACTGTATATTCTGTTGTTTCTTTTTTAGGGGGAACTGCAGGCAACTCTTTCTTATTTTTAGTCTTACAAACAGCAATTTCAACTTCAGTATAAGTAACTTCTTCTTTAGGAGTCACATAAGAATTACCACTATATACCAACTCGTTATTTTCATTGGCGTTTAACATATTTTCATACGTAGCACAGGGTGGAATGCTTAAATCGAGGTATGGAGATTCTTCATTCTTACTTGATTCTTTGCGGCTTCTTATTCCACTAAATTTGACTTCATCATAAACCTCTTCAAGCTTATCTCTGTTTGTGCGTGGTTGGCCAGAATAAAAATGTACTTCAGAAGACATATCTTTAGCCATATTCGTTTCATTTAAAATCTAAAATAAAAATATTTTTTTAATCAAAAGTTTTTGTTATTAATCTAAATATTTGTTTTAACAAGAAAAAATAATAATAATTGGTGTTGTAGTAATTTAAATAATTGTGAATTATAATTTGTCATAGGTACATAAATTATATAGTAATTAGTGATATAGTGGTTGCTTCTTTATGAAATTGCTTTAAACGCTTAAGAAAACATCATAAAATGTATTATTTATATAATTTACATTTAATGTTTATCAAATAATTTGCTCATAAAATCATTAGAATATGCACAAAAGATATAACTCAAGTATTTAAAAAGCTATTATGATATATTTAAACTTAAATATATTAATAATAATACTAAAATAATATATTATATACATTTTTTACTCCTAAAATAGTACCAACTACTATGGAGGTACAAATTATTTGAATATTAGTCTAATTTTATTGAATTTTTATAGACACACAATATAAAAGTAGTATGATATAAAATAGTCAATATTTAATAAAACAAATAATAAATTGGCCTACATTAAATCAAAAATATTTTACTATTATATACTTGTATAATATGAATAAATTACTATTTTAATTTTATTGACAAATTCATGTAAATATCTACTATGTATTATTATTATTTTATTATTTGCGATTCCGATTTTGTGTATACAAATTTTTCAAAATTTGAAAATTATATTTTAATTTATAGTTGCCACTCTTTAAGAGGACGTTATACCCGCATGTGTTGTCTCTGTCTTACTAATGTAGATCATAGCATATTTGCGTTCAGCAGAACTCATTTTGTGATGTTAGTTTTAATATTAGAGTCAATTTACCTATTATCAAACTTAAAGGTAATAATATTATCTAGGGCATCTTATAGGCTTTTATTGATATTTTAATTTTTAAGCGAATTACGAGCATTTTAAAGTTTAATATTTTACATAACTATAATTTACTTAAAAATTAAGATATCAATAAAAACCTATAAGATGCCCTAGATAATAGTATTATCTTTAAGTTTGATAATAGGTGAATTTACTCTAATATTAAAGCTAACACCACAAAATCTGTTCTGCTGAACGCAAATTTGCTATGATTTACATTAGTAAGAGAGAGACAACACATACGGGTAAAACGTCTTCTTAATAATAATATATTTCCACTTATCTTTTATTAAGAGAGTTTGTACAGACATATTATAAGATTTTTGATTAAATTATTGAAAAATGGGGTGTAGAATATTTTTCTCTGTTAACAAAAAAAAAATAATCTAATTTGGTTGATTCTACAAGACAGAATAAATTATAATGGCACCAGGCGCCTTAAATCAAAAGTTCTCAAAATAAACAATTTTAAATCTAAAGTATAGTTAATAATCAATAAAAGTGAAGTTTTACATCTATTTAACAATTTCAGTAATTTCACTATTTTTATAAATGTACAAAATAGTTCTGAATTGTTACATGTGAATATTAGGTACCTATATAGAAATATAAGAAAATAAAAACATTTGTTTTATACTAAAATATACTAATACTAAACCAATCAATGATACCTGCAATTTTCCTTTGATAGAATTGAAAATATTATCTGCATCTTTGCTTCTAAATGCAAATATTCCTTCACCATAGGGTGACGAGCGGCCAGCTTCGAAGCAGAACATAAAATCTTCATATCCGTAGCGTCGGATTGTCCTCAGTGGACATGAAATGTTTGATTTTTCATTTGCATAATGCATTACTAGATCGCTGTCAGTGATTTCAATTTGACCATGGTTTATTTCATTACCACTGTAATCTATGTTTGTAACCTGCAAGACATTTTCGTAAAACAATCATTAGTTTTCATAAAAATATTAACGCAAAAAAGTTATAAAAAAAAAAAAAAAATATAATAATAAATTATTTATAAATTATAAACGGTGCCGCTACTCACTTTGAACATGATCGAACTCGATGGAGTCGAACCAGTTTTTCTCTTGCTGGATACGCAGCCCATTTTTATGTATATATATAAATATATTATAATATAATATAATTTATACAACGTAGGCGAGCACCGAAACAAAATCGTAAGTGTATGACTACGATATGTCGTGCGAGTATCGACGTACAATTTAAAACTGACGAGCAGTAACTGAAAACTGAATTATACGTTATTGGAAATGGGAATGGTGTGGTGGGCGCACACCGTAGTACCAGTCGGCGCGCCGAATCGCTCGATAGTGAATACTACACTACTACAGCAGGCAGCAGCTGATTACACCGAGTAAGGCGAAAACTGGAAGTTAACGTCAGAGTTCAGGCGAGGTGCACCGGGGGTTATCATTTCAGTCCTCACTCCTCACAGTTCGTTTTATCATTTCAATCGTGAACAAACGGGCGATAATTTAAAATACGTTTGTGTTCTATTGTATGTACAGTATTATAATAGCGAAATATCAAATAATACCAATAACATACTAACACAGAAAAAAACGACTTGCCGAAACGTGTCTTTTCTGCATGTTGATGTGTACTCACGATAAAAATAATGTATTAAAACACAATGTGCATTGTACGACATTATTCTTAGATGTACCTATGTGTAAAGGGATGGCTGAATGGCGGGTGTGTTAAATCGATAATAAATTGGTGGTGGTAGATATAACTGGTATGTCCTTTTGTCGTGAGCTATACTGTCCGAATTCTGAAAGGACGAGGGCGGTTTTGTGTACCTATCTAAAACCATTAATTTTGTTGTTGTTGACTGTTGACCATCTTGTCATTTCGTGTATTTATTCCCATACGTACTTATTGATGAATAATGATCGCTGGTGCCTACCAAAAAATAACACGCATTTTGCACTTACCAGCGGGTGTCCGCCGGTCGAACTCGTTTATCCAAAAATTCGTTGGAAACCCGACTGTCCTCCGATGACCATAATAGAATTTGAATCCTATACAATATCATTTGGAACCCGAATAGGTATACCATGTACCTACTTCGATCTCACATCGTACAGTGTGTTGTCTATAATATTGTGTTGTATTCGATCTTCATCTCAAACAGTATTATAGGGAATTACAAGGCGACCAACATTATAATAATGTGTGTACTATGTACGCCAAATATTATTTTGAACCAATTTTATTATTAACTATTATGAGGAATAACTATTTGTTAAACTATAGATTTTCTTTTTTTTTACAAGTAACACGTATTTTTTTTTTGTCCAATACCAATAACCTGGATATAAGATTCATATAATTTTAATTTTCCCATTGTCAATACAATCCGATAATGTAAAAGATGATTTCATATTTTTATATTTTTATACTAATAATAACGAAGAAAATAATATAGTATAATTAGTAATTGTGCGCAAAAATCTAACATCAAAATTGAATGACTATACTAACGATTAGTATTTAGTTTGATAAATTGTATTTATCTCTTATTATAATAACGAGCAATGACACAAAATGTATATGTTTGTTTCAATATTCTTTACAAAAATGAAGGATAATTATTATTGATAAAATTATAATTAGGCGAAATATACTTTTGTAATAATAATAATAAAAAAAAAATAATCTTAGATTTCTTGAAATCAATATATCTCACGATATTATTGTTATAGTTATACATTGTTAGTTGTTGGTCAACGTTCGTCAAAGCGAATATTTACTTAAAAAGTAATCATTATGATAACGTTTTACTAATTATTTAATGTGATATTTGATATAATTATTATTACTAGAAGAAAACTTATCAAAAGCTCAAGAGTGACGCATGACCTAAAATCGTCTGCAGTACTCTTAAAAATAAAATATACAGTAGAGAATTTTATGACAACAGTTAAAAAGCCAGTAATTATTTTTTAATTGTGATACATACCAAAATATTTCTATTCAAGTTACATATTAGTATTGTATGAAATAAGAGAAATTTTAGGAATTGAAGAAATACCTAACATTAATTCAATTAGTAGGTAGAGGTCTTATAGATACTAATATTATACGATTAACCATACGACAATATACAACAAGGGTCTCCAAAATTATTATTATTATTCAAGGGTCACACAAATTATCTAACGCTCTTAGTGGGCCAAAATGTATGAACATATATAATTTTTAATTTTTTAGAAATATAATATGTACACTTATTATAAATATTAAAAAATAATTCTTATAATACTTAGAATTAATTTTAATAATAATTAAAATTATGAAAAAGGTGTTTTTTCCCCTATATAAGTGATAATTGATACGTGTGCGTGATAACGACTTAGAATATTTCACATATTTTTAGATTATTTACCGTCCTTTATAGAGGGCCGGTTAAAACTTATCTGTAGTTTGGAGATCCTTGATATACATGCCGTATAACTTTAAATACTTTATAATTTACATGTCCAACATAAACATTTTACAAATAACATCTGACCAAATTTTAGTTATATCTTATTACCATAAATTATAAACATCATATTATTTATATTATGTAATGTAATTATCCAAGAGTATTTGACTATAATCGAAATATGTTTAAAATAACAGCGTTTAGACCAATTATAAAATTATTATGTAGATACTTTTACTATAAAGTATAAAGCTATAATTTATAGTTGAATGTAGTTTTAGTTAAAAAAATGTAAATCTAAAAAAAATTGTTATCGTTTTACATTTTGTCTGAAGACAAGATATATAATCTAGTTGTATAGTATTGTATAGTATATGTACTGATTAACTAATTTAAAAAAAATTAACAGGACGTACAAATGGCAATACACTTTTGTGTTATTTTTAAACATCGTGGTATAAGAAACTAATACCACTTCATAAAGTATAATAATTAAGAATGTTATTAATTCTATACAGATGTTCGACATTAAGGTAGCGCGAAATATTTCGAATATTTGACCCTGAATATCATTTGGGATTTTTTCTGTATATAAAAGATATAATATTATTATAGGTATTTATTAAAAAAATTATCACGCACGCAAAGCAAAACAAACTTTTTTTTTAATTACGACCCAGTTTTTGAGTTAAAATTTGAATTTAATTAATTATTTTCTTAAACTTTGATCTATTAAGTTTTTTTCTATCTTAAAAATGTTTATATCGATAGTGAGTTTAATACAGTTAAGATTTATGCATGTTGTATATTTTATCAGTCAAACTACAATTTTACTAAGTTCCATCGTTGTATGTGATTTTGTTCTTATGATACATCACTTGAGTTTTCAAAAAAAATTATGCAAAAGCAAACTTTTAAATTGTTTTTAAACTGTTAAAAAATATACGATAATAAATAATTAATAATACATAATATGAATAAATCGAAACTTTAATTTATTCTTGATAAGTCAATATTTATGATGGAAAAAAACTTTATAGGTCAATGTTGCTAAAAAAATTAAACTAATTCAAATTCAAACTCAAAAAGGAGGGTTTAATTTTAAAAAAAATTGTGTACCTAGTTGTGCGTATGTACAAAATTGTCAAAATTGTTTTAAATTTAAAATTCTCATAATAAATACAGTAGACGCCGCTTATAAGACTCACTTTGGGACCAGCACAAAGTGAGTCTTATAACCGAATGAATCTATAGGCGAAGTGGAAAAAAAAATTAATTACGTATTTATAAATTTTATTTTACTACATATTTTGCTTTAATTTTAATACTTTAACACAAATTACATATTACATACTTATTATTGAATAAATTTTATAATCCTGATAAAAAAAAAATAAAATTATAATAGGTAAATATTACATATAAAAATATTATAAAAATTATACATTAATAAACAATTATAAAGGATGTATGTAAAATGTATTTATTATTTATTTAAAAAAATTTGTAATTTTAGTTTGTTTTTTATTTTGTTCTAATATTCCGAAAATATAATAACGATAATCGTTGCGATAAATGTGAACTTTTATCTGCGTTAAAAATTATTGTACGTTATAATGTACCAACAAAAACTAGAAATAATCAACACGAATATTATTTAATTTTTCAATACCAATTTATTTCTAAATTATAACCAAAAAAGTTTATTTTCTAATATTTATTTTACGAAATTTGAGTCTTATAACCGAAGTGTTGATTCTTATAACCGATTTTTTTTTAATGTATTTTGATACTCCGGACTGTTCCAGACGATTTTGAGTCTAATAAGCGACTGAACCTTATATCCGTGAGTCTTATAAGCGGAGTCTACTGTATACTGTTAAGTTCTTTATACAGAAAAAATATCTCGAATGAATTTCAGGATCACATATTCAAAATAATTCGTGCTACAATATTATTTTTAAGCACATCAAATATAATAGTTATTTTATTTCTATATTATTTATGTGATAATTGTTATTAATTTTTATTTTCAAAACTTTTATTGCAGAAATATACTAATATATAGGTATATTATGCGTTGTAAACATATACACCTATGAAGTTATTTAGAATAATGGCAATTAATAACATTACTCATCTTACATAGGTGAAAATACGAGTAATAAAAACATTGTCAAAAATAAATATGTTTTTCATACATTTTACTTACCATAATTTTGATTTTGTATATTAAAACAGAATATTTTTATACTATTTATTATGCATATGATCACCTTGAAAATTTGGGGTCCTTTCATCATGATTTAAAAAACTTATAAAAATAAAATTACTGGTATAAAATTCATTAATTATATACCTACATTCATATTTGAGAAGCATTGTTTAATCTCACAATTTGGTGGGTTGCTACAAAAAAAAAATATAGACTTCGCAAGAATAAAAATGGGATTTTTCGTAAAAAGGTTAGATTATTATTCCAATCGCTTAGTTCATAAATTAGCAGACTAAAATAAAATATGTACTGTACTAATATAGTCATATCATTGATTATTATTTATACATGGTATAATATGTACATATTGTAAAATCAATGTCCATAAAAAATACACAACTCACTGTCTTAGGTACATAATAGGTATTTATAATAAACAAACATTCATAACATGCGTGTTTTGTAGACAAACTATTAAACCTACTATCAAAAACCACAATACTTTATTACGACATTTTAACATTTGAGTTATTAAACTCAATAATACAATTAATTTATTGGTTGCAAAACTACAAATAACACAGATAAAATGTATAAAACAAATTTGAACTAGATATTCCTATTATAAAGATTAAAGTAAAAATATTAAATGCTAATAGAATTTACTCTAATATGAGTAAACGAGTATATAAGTATTCACTATTTAGTTTATTAACCTTTTCGTAGGATAAAAATTATTGTCAAATAATAAATATAAATTTCATTATTATCGGGATTTTAAATGGTGATTTTATGGCCTTGTTGAACACGCGCGTAATGTGGGAATAAACGCAACAGCGTAGCTAAGGAGTATGGGATAATCGAGAACTAACTAGTGACCTTGTAATTTAAATTTTCAATATTTGTATTGGTAACCGTTAACTTTAACAATCAGGTAATTAATTTGGGTACACACGAATTGCGTACCATAATAGGTAGACGAACATTTTTGAACGAATTGCAGCGTTCGGGACGCAATTCGTGTTACTTTTTCATCTAGGTTCCTAAAGTGATATTGCCATAATAAAAATATTTCAGGTTATTTAAAAAAAAAATTGAAATGTAATTGTAAAAATATAATAATGTCATAATAATATAAATTATAAGTCATAATCAATCACATTAGTTAGTTAGTTGTTATTTGTGTGTTAGAACTTTTTTCTGCCCATAATTACGGAGGAATTATTGAATTATTGAATTATTGAATTATTGAATT
The DNA here is from genome assembly GCF_020882245.1 of Rhopalosiphum padi. Lineage (NCBI taxonomy): Eukaryota > Metazoa > Arthropoda > Insecta > Hemiptera > Aphididae > Rhopalosiphum > Rhopalosiphum padi. The sequence continues at coordinate 3,128,256 of NC_083599.1, read as the reverse complement.
TTCATTTATGTATGTGTCTACAAAATAGTTAGCAAACTCTGTAGTTTTATGTTCATCTAGTTGAATAGCAGACATTTCAAACGAAAAAAAAAATCTCCAACTTTGTCTGGTTCTAGGAAAGATAATTGAAAAACGTCATTGCTATAAGTACTTTCCTATTTCATTATTTAGGAAATAGTCTGAAGTCAAGCCTAGTTCTTGTATTTTTCTCCATTAATATTGTTATCGAAAATATCTATTAGGCCGGAGCTATTACACGGCGTATTCCGCCGCGTTGTCGATCTAACTCAAAATGCATTGGTTTATTTTTAATTCGATGGAAAACGCCGCGGAATACGCTGCGGTTTGAAACGCGCGAATACGCCGTGTAGCTCCGGCCTAAAAGTACAAACTACTAAAAACAAGTTTTTATATAATAATATTATGTTAATGATAAATATTTAATTATTATTATTATTATTTTTTAAAATTTAAAAATATCAAAAATAAATTTGAAAACCACTGGAAACCTAAAAAAAAAATGTTAAGTGAAAAGGTTCAAAAAAGTTCGTCTACCTGTTTTGGTACGCAATTCGTGTGCACCGATTAATTTGTTGACGGGACCAGGGGATTCAAAATGATTTTAATAGTTCCAAAAATAAAAAAATTAAATTAAAATTATAATTATTAATTATTATTTTATGAAAATAAAATTTTCAGATCATATTTTCCAACCTTATTGTAATATTCAATAAAAATAGTTTTAAATAAAAAATAAATAATGAATTGTTCGTTATTATATGAGTTTTCCGAGAATGTATTTATTTTTGTAATAGAAAAATGACGTCGCGTTCATTTTATTTGCCTTTTGTTTCTTATCTCATATTTATTTATTTTCTTCACGTATTACCACTCAAGATAATATTTTGTATATTTGATATTTTTTTGTTTTTGTATCAATTTATTATGCCTAAAAGATGTGTATTTCGATTTATAATCCAAAATATAAACAGGATTCATGATTTTAAAATAAACATATAAACGCATTTTTCATACGTTAACTTATTCAAAATAATAAAGTGCTCTGCTAAGTGACTGTCTTTTGTAGTTTTGTCAAAATATATTCATCATGATCCAGTATAACAGTATTAGTGATGTATAGTGTGTAAGTACCAATTCAATCATGTATTATGTATACGTATTGTTAAAATCTTCTTTTACATACTGCTCATTTAAAATATGAATTAAATTAAGTGAAAAAATGTTTCTCTCTTATATTCCTTAAATAGATTTTTGAAGTATTATTTTATACATATACAGTATTATTTATAACAATACGAATAGGTATAATAATAACTGAGACTTTGAGAGCTTACAAAATAAATTAAATGTTGGCACGTGCGGTAACAAATTGTGGTAATATTTATATACCTAACTTATAAGATTTGGTAAATATAAATTCATTTATTAAACGATATTAATGGTGGATATATAAGATTTTAAAATGTACGATTATGTTTTTTATATGTTTTGAAATCTAATTTTATATAAGTAGATCAATGAACGTACAATACGAAGTATATTTGGATATTTATTGTTTTTATATTGATCAACAGGTCAAAATCATACGTATAAACGCACAATCGGTGTCTACGTGTCTACAATTAATGATAGGCGGGAGAAAGATAAGATTAAAATTCACTGAATTATATCAGCACGATAGCACTCGCCTATATATACGATTTAAGCTGTGTAAAAACTTAAAACTGGACCATTTTATAATAAATATTACTATATCAAGTGTTTGAAAATATTAATAAGAATAACGCTGATGACCAATGTCAGCATAGTAAAAAAAAAAGTGCAGACAAAAAAAAGGTATCAAATCCATAGTCCGTGTAGATAATATGTACCTAGTACATAACCCACATCATACACGGCCCGCCGACCCGTATGTAATGGGTTTTGATGTCCTAACTGAATACCATTCAATCCGAATCAAGACTTATCCTGACTACCTGTTCGGCTGTTCATATATTATATGGTTATATAAAATCCACTTGTTGTGCATGTTTTCATTAAATATGAGCTTACCGATTTCTTTAACTAATCAATTTTTAAATAGTCAATATTTAAAAATATTACAATATCTTAAAATAATACAATAATCTCGAGCAAGCAAAGTTAAAAATAAAAATTAATAAATAGTTAGTAGTTTGGTAAAGGATATTCACACGTAGCATTTATTATATAGGTATAATAATATTAAATTATATAGTATTTATTATATTATCTATTTAAACTTTTTTAACGTTTTAAAGGCCTTATTATTTGTAACATTTATAATAAGATTAATATTAATATTATCGTTTCTTGTTTCTCATTAAATTATACGTTTTGATTGTATTACTAGTATAATGTTTTTAATATTCCCGTGCATTATACATCATCATGTAGGGTAGTAGTCGTAACTCGTAAAATAGGGAAGGGTGTAAATTCAGCGAGTTGAGACAAAATCGCCCCCCTAGTATTTCACGTATAATCACTTATACGTGCAATTGTATTGTTATATAAAAACTATAACCAGTTATATGTAATTAATTAAACGGCAAAATTTCATAGATTTGTTGGTAGCTAAAACATTACGGTACTTCCTGTGTATATAAATTATAAGCCACTGCACTAGGTAAATTGGTAAAAAAAATAGTAGGTAGTACATAAAACATATGTGAGCCCCGTCATTTTATCAGAATAAAAAACAGGTAACATCACTGTTAAAAGAATACTCCAAATGTTAACGTTAAGTATGAGAAAAAAAGGCAAAATAAAAATGTATTGTCATAACATTTTTTATAATTTTTATTAATGTATCTTATAAATTATGTCCTAAAGGCATATTATATTTTAAGTAAATAGTATGAAATTAAAAAAAAAAAATTATGATAATATTTCAAAAACATTATGATTTTTGATTTTTAATTTCTTCATAAACATTAAACAATGCAATTATACGATAAAACTTTAAAATTGTATTATCAAATATATAATAAAAAAAAAAACAAATAATTCGATTTAGCTTGTTTAAAAAAAAAATTATCAATTTGCCGACAACAAATTATGAATGAGATGTAGATGGAATGGATAGTATGTATTAGAATATAATAGATGATGAACAGTACCTACGTATATATATTTGTTCAGATAACTTATGGTTGTAAAATTTTAAAAAGTTATATAATAATTACGTAATCAAACGATTAACACGCGGTATTGAATTAGTCGAACGTTGTTTTCGGATTAAGTTCAAAGTTGAAAGTACCTAAATGTTATTACTTTAAACAAAATAATTTAATCCGAAATTTACAATTATGTGTTTTACGTGATTTTAACGAATTTTAACTTAAAATATAAAAATGTACTCATATATTTTCAATAGTCTTATTCTTATGTAAGGATATTATTAATTTATAAAATTCTATTTTCAAATCAAATATTAACTTAATTTCTTATATAAACTATTTTTTACTTGTATTTTTGATGAATTCTAAAATAAGTTATCATAAATTTTAATTTTATTAAAATGATATTATTAAATATTTTGTTATTTGTGTACTAAATGTATGTACTTTTACCTATACTTGTCACTAAATTGATTGTCGGTATACGGCACACACGCACAAGACCATTCCCGACATTATCTTTATGATTGTCTCATTGTATATAGTCGGTAGAATTTACATAATATGTAAGCTAGCTTTTCGAATTCCATTTACTAGTATGGCTTGGATTGTTGAAACTTACACATATCATTACCTTTTGTTGTTGTTGTTGTTGTTGCTCGAAGACTAAGTAGAAATATACTATATAATATAATAATCTGCTGTTTTTATTTTTTACAATATAATATATTATAAACCAGTAGAATTTAGGATTTGTATGTGTTTATTTTATTTATCATACTAATGTGTTTTATATTATTATTTACAGACGTAAATACGGTTTCGTTATTCATCGTACAGTCAAAGGTCAGTGTTATAAGAATTCTTCTAATCTTTAGGTATACTTATTACTTAATATATTACAACAGCTCGTATACGCAGTGCACCACTCTCCACTCGTGTTAGAGTTCATTCAACGGTAATTATAACATGTCAATTCAGATACTGAATTATAAGTTGAAAAAGTATAGTGTCACTTGGTGACGCAACCGGGGAAATGTGATTGGGGTTTTAGGGGTTATAATCTCCAAGTCCTAAATAACCCGAAATATGAGATTCTATTACAAATCCCACGCCGTCGTATGTAGATTGTAGTTGGAGGAATTTTTATTTCAACTCAGATTACGGTGTTTTTTTTTTAATTCATTACTTAAAATTTATCCCGATCAACCTCGGGTTACATTCTGTTTAGTTGATTGACGACGTCGATTATAATAACGCATATCAAATTTATAAACTATAGGCTATAGCATATCGGTGGATTGCAGCCCGTTTACCGCAGCCGGTTGCAGTTGTGTACAATATTAATTCCTACGAATAAAAATACTTAATTTTGAGACGTTTTCATTTCGTGTATAATCTTATTACTATAATTATCTGTACTAACCCTAAACTCTAAAGCGATAATCTGTTGTCTATATCGTTATAAAAGCTGCATAAATCGGCGTCGGGAGGGGGGGACTTATACTGTAATATCTGTTTGATAAACAAACGCGATTATACAATATAATTAAAGTTTCAGAAGCAGAATAAAGCGATCGATTCGGTGCGGGACGGTGACACGATGGTACGTTTTATAATTATAATAAAACAACAATATTGTGGGCTGCGGTGTACCGTACGGAATTAATGCTTTGTTAATTCACTTTGACGTCTTTGCACACAGATGTCTGCGGTCGTTCGCTTTTTCACGCAGTGGACGCGGCACGGTCGGAACAACTTTCTGAGTGCGGGACGATCGTCGTATTGATCTGCGGCCCACTTTCGCATTCGACGGGCGTTAAAGGGTCGGTAACGCGCGTTTTGTTCGGCCGGGCGCCCGCCAACGGTACCGCCGCCGCCGCCGCCGCCGCCGCCACCACCACCACCACCACCACCACCAACAACACCAACACCGCCACCAACACCGCCACCGCCGCCGGCCACGCCGTCTACAACACCGCTGCCGTCCACCGCGCGATGCGAGGACCGCGAATCGGCGCGACTTCTGTCGCGGTGGCCGTTGTCCTGGGGGATCACGGTTGGCCGCGGCGGGCACGGCCGGCTGGGATGGCAGGTGGGCGCCGGGTACGTTAAACACAGCGGCCGGTCGGCCACGCACTTCAGTCGCTCGCACTCGTGCTGCATCCCGTCGTTTCTGGTACACTTGCAGCCGACGATCAGCCGGCTGCTCCGGAATTCAAACCGGTCAAACTCGGCGGTCGGCCGGTTTTCGTCACACGCCGTTTTGGTTTTCGACATGGTTTTGTTCACGCACTACCCCGCAGACCGCCGTTTATACGGTATCTTTCGACTAGAAAAACGTTTTCAAAACAGAATCAGTAACAATAATCATAGCGTTATCGGCTAATATTAACGTTATAATTTATTGTAATGTATGTACGTATGCATATAATATATGCATGTTATATAGAAGAGACCCAAGAGTGGTCACGGAATTAATTTAGTGGCTCGACTCCGGGTCTAAATAACGTCCAAAAGTTTAAAGAGACTACGGCAATAATAGAATATATTGTCTTTTTATAAATTTATATTATTAAGAAAAAAAAAATACAAATATTTTACAATTTAATTTCAATCTTATAAACACGCCATTTAAAATTTTTATTACTTACGTCAATATTAACGATTTGGGCTGGGTCTTTTATTTTTCAAATGCTTTAAAATTTAACTCAAATAGTGATTCGTATGTGAGGGTTAAATACAGGATCGTAGCCAGATCAACTTTTCAGGTTTGGCGAAGAAAATTTTTTTTTTTTGATAGGGGGGGGGGCATTATATGTAAAAACAATATCAAATAAAATATTTTTATGATAGGCAACAACTGGGTTTAATATTTAAATATTTGTCAGACGAACCCGGTCTTTTTAACGATATTTTTGCGTGTATAAGTTTGTTTTTTTTATAAGAAATTTAATGTTTTATGGCATTTTCACAATTTATTTTGAAGTGAACGTGAACTGTAACACAAATTTATTTGTTCTAATAAAAAATAGCATATTAGTATAGTTAAAATATATTGTAGTCAGATCGTTTCGAACGTATAATAGATAATATGCAATGCTTGTCGGTCACCTTTTTCATATCTGTAAATAATTTATTAGGAATAGGCGATAACAATACTTTTTTTAATATTATATTACAGTGGTTTTCAATCTGTGCGTCGGGGCACGAAGGGCCGTCGTCGGTTATTATTAAAGGAACCGCATACGCAATAGTAACAAAAATATTTCTTATTTCTTATTATATATTATGTTTTTTATTATTAGAGTTAGGATGTTGATGACCTAAAAATACACAAAAATGCCCTAAAAAAGTCCAAAAATGCCCTAAAAGCTTAAAAAATTACCTTAAAAATGGTTCTAAAAAACTAATTAAGTAAGTGAAAAAGATGTATTTATAAATAATAATTTTTATTAGAAATATGGGCGTGATAACTAAAAAAATGCAAAACAAAATTAGAATATTCTGCATCAAAAGAGCATGAATCAAATTTTTAGCTAGAATAGCATTGTATAGAATTAAAGGAAAAAAAATGCAAAAGTCATCAACATCCTAACTCTATTTATTATTATCATTATTCTATGGGAGCCATAAAAATTGACTTCAAAATCAAAAGGAATCGTAGACCCAAATAGGTTACTGTTATATTATATAAATTTTTGTATACAACACGTTTCAATTATATCATTGTATCAGCTGTAAGAAATACATTTTAAACACATTTTTATGATGTATATATTTTAAGATTTATAAAGCATATTTTGTATATACCTTTTAGGGCATTTCTTAAGGCGCTTTAATCCCAACCCTATTGTGATCGTATTCGGTAGTAATGATAATAATTCAGTTTACAAAATATTTCATAACTTTGTGGTAGTATGGTACACGTACGCATCATAAAGCTGCGGTCAGTCAATATATATATATATATGATTATAATATCCATGAAAAGTTGGACCACGGTGAAGGGAGAGCATTGAATGTTTCAATATCGATCTCAAAATATTAAGTGACGTCACTAGTACTTATAGAACGCAGGCGGCAAACATGCTTACACTTTTTTTCTAAACACTTTTGCTTTTTATGAGAATAAATGTTGTGTTGGTGCCTTACATATTATTATTATCATAGATTATCTATAAAAACGTTATGGATTATACATTTTTTTTTTATTTGTATATTTAGATCGAAATATTATTTTAATACTATATACTTTTAAAATAATTTCTTGCGCGTAATAAATAATGTTTTAAGAAAACCAGAGTTATTTTGTACATGTTGGATCACAACTGAGGTGGAAATCATGATAGTATTACTTCCATCAGTATTGACATACATTTATCTTAACTAGGTAGGTAGTGATTTTTTAAACAGTTCAAAAAAATGTGCTAAAAAAACGTAAATTCGAAACTTGAAAAAACCCAGCGCACATTTTGGTTGTCCTAATGGGTTAGGTACCCTATATAGTTATTATATACACTATACACTATACGGTATACACCATTATGAACCATATAGCTGTATAATTACTATATATAGGCTATAAGTAGGTATACACTGTGTAGGTAACATTATGCTTTTTATTTCTTACAACAAATCGTTAGTAAATGTTTTTTCTAGATGTGGCCCAAGCCTTTGATAGGGTTTGGCACGTCGGCCTCCTATACAAGTTAAAATTATTCCTCCCAGCTCCCTACTATCTAATAATCCAATCCTACCTCTATGATCGTACATTTGCAGTTCGGCAGGGCGACTCAATATCCTCCTACTTTCCAATCTCTGCCGGTGTTCCACAAGGAAGTGACTTATCACCCGATTTATTTAACATATATACATCAGATATTCCAAAAACAGCAAACACAACCATAGCAACTTATGCAGATGATACAGCTATACTCTCCTCCAATCCAGACCCTATTTTATCCTCAAACTATCTCCAAAATCACCTCAATTTAATAAACACCTGGGCAACCAAGTGGAAAATCCTAATAAATCCCGATAAATCTTTCCAAGTGCCATTTACACTGCGCAAACACAACCTACCCTCGCTCCAACTTCAAGGAGTCGAGATTCCTTCATCAAATCAGGTAAAATACTTAGGCATTTTACTAGACAAAAGATTGACATGGGGACCTCATCTTAAGTCCAAACGTAAAATTCTTAACTACCGCCTTCATCTACTCAGGCCGATTCTTAAATCCAAACTATCGATACACACAAAGTCCACATTGTACAAGTCTCTACTCAGGCCCATTTGGGCGTATGGTATGCAAATCTGGGGATGTGCCAAACCCTCCCAAGTCCGCACTATCCAAGCCTCCCAGTCCATCACTCTCCGGCTAATAGCCTCGGCCCCATGGTATGTAACAAATGAAACCCTACACAATGACTTAAGAATTCCAACAGTTGACCAACTAGCTAAATCATACTACAAAAGATTTCACTCCAAACTACAACACCATCCCAATCCTTTAGTCACTCACCTTGCATCACGTACTCTTCCTGACAACCCACCACGCCGACTTAAAAGAAATTGGTGCCGCGACCTATTAAATTAATGAATTAAATTAATGAACAAAAAAAAAATAAATTACTAGAGGGTACCATCGCTGGATGATTTCCCTCATCATGTGCCTCAAGTGTATTTTTATTATTTTATGTATATAGTGTTATATCATTTATCCATTTTACTTATTGTGTCATATTGTATACAGATTGTAAATTTTCTAATAAAAAAAAAAAAAAAAAAAAAAAAAAAAAAAAGTAAATGTTTTATCTATACAACCAACTGTAAATAAACTTTTTTATTCTTTTACTTTGAACATATTGTACTCGTCTTGTATCCATAAAGCAATTATGAGATAATAGAAACCAAAATGTGTAATAATATAACATCTCAGAGTTGACATTATTTGTTTGTATTTTTTTTTTATTTCCGACAAGTCGAGAACAATAATATAATATAAAGCTGCGTGTTTTAACATTGTTGTTAAACCATCGTTAGGTATATAGTGCTCGTTACTAATAATAAATGCAGCAAGTAAATCATTTTGTATTTGTTCAGTTACTGCCTACTAACAGGTATATACGCAGAAGGAAACTATAGGACTACTTAAAACTCCTTGCCCCGAAATGTTTTCCTGTACACGTGTCTAAGCCGTAATAATGTATACAATAGGTAACATTTATAAAATATTATAATCAATACAGAAATCGTGCATATTTATCTCATTTTTGATCAATAATCGCTTTAAACATTGTCAAAATTACTATAAATACAACTACGAATAAAAATATAATATATACTATTATATTACCGAAACTATATAGGCATAGCTTTAAGTAATACATTCTATTTTTATTTTCAATTCTTAGGTAGGTACTTGAATATCATAACATTTTAAAAATATACCTATTATAGAAATTTTAGGTAATTAAAAACAAACCAATCATACTAAAAACATTTGTCTTAGAATTAATTCAACTTATAAGAGATTTGATAATAAAAATAATCTTTACTGAAAAAACAAATGTATATAGATGATGTTTGATACTTTGATTTATAATATTATTCTTTCTCTGTATAGGATTTTTTTTTTATTATTAAATGAGAGTTATACTTTTCTTGATGTAAATTGTGTTGTTTCGTATTCATTTGATGGATTCGGTTACAATTTATAAACTACTAATGTTTTAAACACAGATGTTCTAATCGATTTTAATTTATTACTGTAATTTTTAGTGGAAAAATATACTATTCAAATATTTTTGATTCTCAAAAATATAATTTTAATGCGCACATTGAACTTCTAATAAATAAGAACTAATCGAGTTCAAACTAATTGATTAGTTATCTCTGTTTAATGTATACGCACATCATATCAAATGTATTATTCCTATTCGTTGGACCAAAAAATGAGTCATTATTCATACTCGTTAAAATATATTTACTCTAGATTTGTATTCGGTTTAAAGACAAATAATTGCAACTTTGAATTATCTATTTTATTTATACCTGATGGTAGGAAAAAAGTCTCGGGAGGGGGGGGGGGTAGTCGCGGAAAAAAAGTCTTAAGGAAAAGTCTCCGGGAAAAAAGTACAAATTAGAATATTTTAAATAAAACTTATATAATCACTCTGTATAATATGTTAGTTTGTTTTAAAAAAACCAAAACCAAAATGATAAAATCTACTATTGACTTAATATTATACATTTATAGACTTTTAGTATATACCTATTATACTTTATAGGTTGCTGTGGACAGCCGTAGATAAAATTTTGATTAAGTTAATAAAAACGATAATTTTTGGTTTTTAGTTTTTACCTACGGGATCGACAGTAGATTATACACACATATATACTCGTACATATATAGATTATAGGCGGTTAGAGCGTGATATAATAAAGTAAAATATGTCGATATCTTGTATAGTATAATATTAATATAGTGTAGTGCAGTACGTCGGTATAGGTGTGAGTGTGTGATAGACAAAGACAGCGTACGTCAAATTGTATTAAACAGATTTTATTTTTTTGAAAATGGAAATTTTAAAATCTAATACAGGAAACATGAAAGTTGCGTATAAAGGTTTTTTATACACAAATATTATTATATTTTAATTATTGGTATTATTATAACTGTACTAGTTTTGGGGAAAATAAAATAGAACTTGAAGATTTTTTAAAAGCTATAGCTCAAAATATTAAGTTAAAGCTTAAAGTTTTTTTAAAATATTCCAATTTGTACTTTTTTTCCCCCGAGCCTTTTTTTCTTTTCCCCTTTCTAACAAACCTATATAATTTTTTTAATTCGTTTCAGAAATGGGTAATTTTATTGTATGTACTTTTGGATAATCGCAATAAATTAATTCTAAACATGTAATACAGTTTTATAGTTTTATTACAAAAGAAAATTATCACTTGAACTTATAAATAGTGTTTCAATTATTATGAAAATTATCAAATAAATTAGGGAAAATTAGGTACCTACAACACTGAGTACACCTAACGTAACATAACTAAAATAATTATTGTCTAACATCTAAAGGCTGAATTATATTATAATTTACAAAGAAACTAAATTTTATACCTAATACGCGTGACTAGAATTAACTAACTACGCATCAGTTATCAAGATAAATATACGATAGTCTCCTTTATAAACTTTAGACTTTAGAGTTCCACGACGGCTTTTCATGTCCCATTGTACTACACCAATTACTTTACAGATGAGCATTTGAGACGTATGACGTATGACGTCTAATGTCAATACGAACCCTATACTTTTCTCTTTTAACCACTTCATTTTCATTGGTCAGAACTTTCTTTTCTTTTTCATTCGTATTTTGTTTCTTTTGTTGATATATAATATACCATCCTTTTTATTTTTCTATACATCTTTTTATATCTTTATTTATGATAAATCTTTGTAATTTTTATCTTTATGTTTACCCATTTTTATTTGTTGATTGTACAAAAATGCTCAGCTCGTATGTATTCATAGTAAAAAAAAAATAAATAATATGGTAAACGATTTAAAACTGTGTATTAAATATTAATACAGTAAATTAAAGAAAAATACTATGATATTTATATTTTTGTAATATTAATAATAATTTATATTTTTTTTTTATGATTATTATGATTTTACTCTATAATATTTAAAAAATCATTCATAACTATTTTATGTAGCAAAGTTTTGTATAATATTTTGGGCGTGAATTCGGGGGAGAAAAAATATTGCACTGACATCCTTTTGAGATTTAACATATATCAAACTTATTTCTTTCACGGTAAGTACTATATACCTAGGTAGGTACTACTATATATACTCATGGCTTACAGTAATTACAGTCTGCATGCATATAGTAAAAGGCCTTAGTCACTACTGTAAAAGCGTATAGCTAACCAACTATACGATTTTCGATTTTAATAAAATACACTTTATTTTTTGTAAAATTTATTTACGCTTTTGGGTTTTGTTTGGGTCATGTTTTGCCGCTTGTGGGCTACAGCCGAAATCACTACATGCGTTAATAAATTTTTTATTCAAAAATTTGGAAATCTTATGAAAATGGTTTAAAATAATAATCTTGATTTATTTATTTTTAGTGAAATAATAATAAATTGTTATAAATTTGACATTATTATTATTAAATAGAGATATAGTCTAATATAACTAAATATATTTTTTTCACCTATCTTTTTTAGTCTCCAATAGCAATTAATATAATATAATTTATATGATTTAATATTGACATACGCTGTCCAATATCTACCACCACTAGCCAAATATTGAGTACCTAACACACTCATACACACACACACACACACACACACACACACACACACACACACATATGTATATATACTCCCCTCAAACCCAATACAATTATTCACACTCGCACACACTAATACGTGTACACTGTACAACGTCAAACACACGCACATATTATGTATACATATACAAATACACACACAATACACATACCGTACTTCGTACAATAACTGAATAATCACATTATACACTATTATACTCATGTATTATTATATATAATGTTTGTGGTTTATATATTCTTTGTTATTTTAAATATTAATATTGTGTCATTGGAACAATTTGATGTTTCTATAATATATTGAAAAAATTATAAAAATTGAAAAATTCATTAGAATGGTATCATTTGAATTATTTGATAATGGTCTAGTTTCATAAAAATGTAACGAATTATTAATTTTTAGCAAAATATAAAATGATTTATATGATATTACAATTTTCTATGATTTATTGATCAGTTCACTTTAAAAAAGTAGGTATATTTATTTATTTGAATTTTAGACATTTTTAACTTAAAATAATAATTAAAGTTATTACAGAATGGTCAGAATGTAACTAAAAAGTAAAATAACGTGTTAACGATTTGTTGAATTAAAAAAGTTTGATATTTGACTTTAAACATGGGTGCTAGAATTAAATTGTATTTATTTTATTATTTATAGATTATAAGAATGATATACCTATATAATTTCAATGTTTAATTAAAAATAGTAACACAAAATCATCTATCTATCTATCTATCTATCTATCTATCTATCTAACTCTATATAAAAATGAATCCCTCTTTCCCTTGGTGAACGGATAGACCGATTTCGCCAATTCTTTTTTTTTGTTTTATTTGTTATGGTCACGAGAAAGGTCTTATGGAAGAAACAATTAAGAAAATTGCGCAAAAAAATAGGTATTAATTAAAATAAACGTGTAAATTGTATATTGTATACGTATTAAGTATAAATATACTCATATACATATCGTACAGCACAGTGGCCCACGGGTTCTCGGCTACCTGTAACCTGACCTTTTATGAATTGTTCGGAGAAGTAAAATTCGACTATCTATCTATATCTATCTATATTCTATATAATATATAAAAATGAATCCAAACGACATGCCATTCGGCTTTAAAACGGTTACAATTATTTCCAGTGCGACTAGCATTTGCAATGTCGATTGTCGATAAATAATTCGCAAGGACAGTCGCTGAGTTTGTGGCATCACTTTTGAAAATCCGTGTTTTTCGAATGGGACAGTCGTATGTTATCCGTTCTTATGTCTAAATATCAACAAAACTATTCATATACGCAATACGCTCCAGAAAACAAAACTAAAAATGTCGTGTATCATAAAGTATTAGAATAATAGACATTATGTTTTTTTTTTTTTATTATACCAATTCGAATTCAATATTTATAGTTAAGACAGGACAACGTCTATCGGATCAGCTAGTACATTATCTATAGTTAAAGCAAAACAATTTTTATCTTTATTTTAATGAACAATATTTATTAATGTCAAATGACAAATCTTCACTGACAATAAAGACATTGTTATAATGTTTTTATCAAACCATGAATCATCCTATAAAACTTCGAGTGTATAGAAATTGTCTAGACTATATAACACAATATCAATATTTGAGACGAGTTTGAATTTTATAATCGATATATCGACTATTAAAATATATTATTATAACGTTTTATTGGCATTAATCGTGTTAATGATATTAAAATATAATATGATATATTGTTCACACGACCTTTATAATTTAGTATTATATGAATCATGATATTATATTCTTACGTCCACAACAATGTTTATTAAAAACATTTTGTCCACGATAAAATCAAATAGAATGAACTATGAACCCTGACACCCGGTTTCAATACCGTCTATTATAACACGGCTACACACACTGCATACAGTGTTCCAAAAGGCAAAAAGTTACTCATGTTAAACAAGCTGCAATAAATTCAGTTTATAAGACGTTAATTGGCCAAATATATATAAAGATACTGTATGATTCTCAATATTATCGCGGAAAAACAATATGTTTAAATTTTTTTTTTTCGGTAATTAGTAAGAAGTAAATGCCATTTTCGAAAAATTTCTTTAAAAAATTCAAAAATTTCAAAAATATTTTTTTATGAAATTGTTTTGCCTTCAATACTTATTATGGATAATACGAGACTTTTGGGACATTGTATAGTATTGTACAGTGTACAATGAAACTTTCATATAATGAGGTCTCAACAGCAAGACCGGATTAAGAATCGATTAGGCCTCAGGAGACCATTAACTTAGTGGGCCCACTTAAATCTTACTGAAACTAATGAAACTTAAAAAAAATTGTATCACTACATTCACTAAATTTTAAAGACTGTATATTATTGTATAAATTTTACAATACAAAAAAATATATATAAGGGCATAAGGCTATATAAATTAATAATTTTGTTATACTTTATTATACCTATACTCATATGTATAAATCGCCGTATTTGTTACTAAAAAATTATAACTTAAACTTTTTTCTTTGCTTTTTCTTTTGCAAATCGTTATATAGTTCCATTGAAATAAATCAATTGCAAAATATCATTTTCTAATTAAAATATCATTAATGACGTTAAATTTTCTTGAGTCTAGCTTGTTCTATATTTATTTTTTTAATAACTTGGAAAATGCTCTTTCGGCCGAACAATTGGCCACTGAGATAATTAAATATAATCTAAGAGCAATTAAAATATTTGGGAATACTTCATGCAATGATTTTTTGTAAAATCATTTTTTTATTATACATAGGCACCTCATATCATGTGAATAGATCAAGAATACTTAATATCAATTATTACTAGCGTATACGCTAACAAATATTAGAATATTAATTTAATATTTATCATTTACCTAGTAATTTTTCGTGATAAAAAATTAAGAACATTTTTATTTTATAATTATTAATTACCTACTATATTCACTAAAAAATTTTTTAAAAAAAATTATTTTATATGCATTAAAAAACATAGTTCGGAGATAAAGATGGGCCCTCAAAATCAATGAGTCCCGGGACCGCGCCTCCATTGGTTCCCCCTTGATCCGAGCTACAAAACATTTTTACTATAGAAAAATTCGTTAATTAGAATTACATAAATTTAGTTCTAGTTTGATTATGGTTTTCAAAGATATTCATTAAACAGAACATTTTATTGAATGAAAGTTTATCGCTAATATTATATTTATACAGGTAACAATTTATCCACGTCGATTTTGAGAATAAACGTAAATTGTAGTCAACCAGAGAAAAAAATTTTAATTGCGCCCAATACGTTGCTGTCGTGTAGATACAGGTACTACAGGTATAAATTAATACATAAGTAAATTTCATTCAAAGGTGTATTTTTTATTTTATGTTAACCATTTACTATTATACAACCATCACTTTATTATCCTCCAAAAATTGATTTTAATTTTCGTCAAAATGAAAAATTTTAAAAAAATTAGCCTTAGATCTGTTTTTTTTTTAATTTAATAATATTAAAATATATTATAGTTATGCCATGGTATTAGCCATGTTAGGTTATTATTATTTTTTTGGTGATCTCCCAATATGCGATCTACTTTTGTTTTGTGTACTACCTATACCTATAACTGGGAATCCCGCATCATTATTATTTATTAGTTTATTACCTACTAATGTAATATAATATATTTTATCTTAATTTTTCATAATGATATATATTTTATTATTTTATCATGTAACAACTAACATTATGTTGGTTGGTTTAGTATCGTTCGTGATGAAACAACTTTTTTTTTAAATTTGAACTGAAAAAATCCAAAAAGTTTTAAAATGCTTGTTAAAGAATTTTATAAACAAATTTTAACTGATTAAACTGATTTAACTTATTATTGATTATTGTTAAGACGAAAATGTAGGTACGTCGGGACGGCTGGTGGCTGCGTTTTAAGTTGAATTCGCTCACCGTCGCTGTTCGGTGTTAATAGTGTCAATATAGTGAATGCGTGAAGTCTAATACTCGTATTTTTATTTATACCACACATGCCTTTCCGACTTTCCGTGCTGGTCTTCGTACGGGACACTACAATAGTATATTTTTAATTAATTTTAATTTTAATTTTAATATTATTACGGTAGACCACGTCCATTCTAGTAGACCGCATATTGGGAGATTTTTTTTGTAAGGAAAATTAAATATTGAGTAAATAATAATATAATAAATGCTTAAGTTATTTTTGTAAATCACTATAATAGTAGTGTGATATAATTTTCGCATATATAATAATCCCTCATAATAGAATTATTTTTATAAAAAACTTGTCTATACCTATCTATACTACTTATTAAAAGAAAAAATACTGGATTACGAAACGTTCGATTGTGTATTAAAATTCGATAACCGCATATTAATATAAGTAATATTATGGATGAAATTAATATTTATTTTCAATTTCAATCTAATGTATTGCATATTTTCAAGACTATTTAATTAAAATTATTATATTTATATCATTATTAGTTTTATTTTTTAATTATAACAATAATGTTCTTTACTCTTTAATATAAAATAAAAATATAATAATAATTTTCATTAAAATTGTAATTAATTATTATATATTCAAGTTTTAGTTAATAAAAAATAGATTTAAATTTTTTTTAATTTTAATCAGTTTTTACTATTTTTTATACTAATACTAACTGAATATATATTTATATATGTACATAGGTGTAAGTTTAAAGTGTGTAACTATATTAAAGGTCCCTATTATATAATATAATTGATGTTTCAACTTTTTCAAAAATATTTTGCATTGTAGTATTATTATAGTTATTATAATTTGTTATAGCGATAAGAAATATAAATTATGAATATTATGGTTCATAGATAAATAAATAATTTTGTTTATTAAATTATTATATCGACGGCAGTAGTTGATATTCAAGGAAAAAAGAATCTAGGGCGTTATGGTGAAGGTTTCCTTGAATCGGTGTCCATCGTAATAAATTCCCATATTCTACAAGCCTCCGCGGCGTACAAATACAATACAAATACACAATGGTACTGCTACGGTGACGGTATATAATAAATATTTTATCAGGCGACATTTTATCGGCACAGTGGTAATACTGCAGTACCTATAGTGTATGCAGACCGTAACTTGATAATTTCGAAATAATTATGTTGTGCTTCTTAATTATTCAATAAAAATATTCCTGCAAATTGCTATTTTACTAGATTTTTATTGTTGATCGTCAGTGGAAAAGCCAACTGATGTAACCCTAATTTTTTCAAAAGTTAGAAAATTTAAGTATATATAGTTAGAATATTATTCTTAATCTTGACATATAAATACGTATTCTGGCCAAGTATTGTAACTCACAAACGAGTAATTCTGGTACAAAATTGTATTTTTCTTCGACTCAAATGACATAACCCTCATAAACAAAATAATATCACCCGTTAGAATTGTGGCCACCACTGTACTAAATCCGTTTATGAAGTTTATATGTTCTATTTGAAAAAAAGAAATGAAAATACTATTTCGTTTTTATTTTCAAAAACAAATTTATGTGATAAAATAGTTTATACAGCGCCATCTATTAGATTTGCGGAAAACGACTACCTCAAACACAATAAAAGTAAAATAAAGTGACCAACGTGACCCAACGACCAGATAGCGCTTGTAGTGCATATTTCATTTTAGAGTGTTTCGATAGAGTTTAATACATATTATCACGATTATTATCAAGACACTCTATTTCATTTTCTCCGCTATTAAATGAATAAAAAATAAAGCACCGAATTGTAAGAGAAATGGTTTGAACCGAGTACACGTTTTATTGTACTTCAAAATAATTTGTCAGTGTGTACTATATAGTATTGATAAATAAATATCGACATGCATAATAATGTATTAATGACAAAAGCATCAAAAAAATTATAAAATTACGAAATCATTCATCCATACCTAGACCGCTAGACATACCGAAATTGTATTATTTTGGTTTGGTTTTCTACCGAAATGGATCTGGCCTATGCCAACTGCAACGTCTATTCTAATTATTGAATAGGATTTCGACTAATTTTATAAATGTATTTATTTACTCGAAAACGACTTTTAATTTTTTTTTTTTTGAAACTCTCGTAACTATCGTTTACGTGTAGGCGCCTACTTAAAGTTCATGACGAATCCAAGTATGTTCCCAAGACTCTTATCGGATAAATCGGTTAGTTAAAATACGGCCGTCAAAAGATTAGTAGGTACTTAAGAACAAAAAAAAAAACAAACAAAATACGTAATTAATATTCGTATAAAACTACGTGTATAATGCGTGTGCGTGCATGTGTGAGATTGCTAACGATTGCCACTAATCATCAGTTATCTACTAAACCTACGCACATAAAATTACCGAAGCCTTAAATATTTTGGTTGCATATTAGTGTTGCGGTCACGGCAATGTCTAAACTTTTACAACGATATTAAAATGAGTTAAAATGTGTACTTAGTATTACAATTACAATATATTAGTAGTTATTATAATTAATATAATTATAATGAGTACCTATAATAACTTTAATTTGAAATCTGAAGCCCAAAGTTTTTAAATAATCCAAGCTGCAATTTTTTTATTTCTGTGTACAAGCTCCATACTTCTATATTGGAATTGACCTCGGAGCTACATCAAATACTATTTTATATAAGTGTATACTGTGTATATATACCTACTGTTTAGTTATTTTAAATGATTATCAACCATCGCCGTAATTTGTTACGATAAAATACGATACGATAATAGTATAATACTAAACTGCAACCGAACTCAATCACTGTTGTTTTTTTTTTAATATAAAAGTACTACTAAGATAAGTTTAAGAAATATTAATTTACTTTTAATATTTTATTTTTGCGCTTTTATCCTACTACTAAGCCACTGAGGTGCAAAAGCGGAAAACGAATTTGTGCTTTTTGCCTATCGAAAAAAAAAATAGACGATTTGCACTTTTGGGATTCACCGAGCCGCAATCAGTAAGGTAACCTTTTTGTTGGTTGACCGCAACTAGTACGTTATTTTTTATTTTGACAGCAACTGTAGTAAACACCGATTATTTTTGTTGTTTTATAATTTGAAAAATACGTATCTATTATATCTATAATATAATATAGGTGTGCTAATAGTCATTAGTTGGCCTTAAAGATTTTTTACAAAATTGGTGGTCCGCACAACTAAAAACTAACCCGATAACACATATCTGAAAACATAAATTGTGTACTCTTTGTGAAATTTATTTGAAAGTGATATAAAAAAAAATATCATCTCTTCTTATCAATTCTAAATAGGTATTCACTATTCAAAATTATTAATTATAATTTTAAGTTTTAGAGGTAAAATTGTGATTATTTCAAAAAAAGCGAAAGTCGTTTTCTAATGAATTCAAAATAATACGATTTTAGAAATTTTATCCGACGACTACACGATAGGTAGTCAATTTTCATAAGATATTATTCTATATTAGCAGAAAATTTAGTTTGAATCGAATCCCTTTAGGTTTAAATGTATTTATGTAGGTACTTACAAGTTACAATGTACTACTTCTAGCCGTGTGTCGACATGTTAACTAAAGCAAGTGGCAGCATTTCCGACAACAAATTTACCAAAACTAATATAATCTATGTATGTAGGTAGATTATACATCCAAATCAAGAAATATTGTGATAACAATTTATTTTTTACTTAGATAGATGTTGAACGAGAACGAGGTGCTTATTACAAAATGTACAGCTGCAAAAAAGTAAATTTATAGGTCAAGAGGCTAGTATGAAAATTAAATCACTTTTTTCACGTTTCGTTTTAATTGTTGATATGTTATCAATTTCGAATGGTAACTAATCATTTTGATTGTTAACAATTGTAACATTAAACTTCAAAATTATCTTAAAAAGTAAAGATTTAACTATATATTTATTTATTTAAGTATGTATTTTCCATTATTATTTAGTAATTATCTAGTAACTATGTGAATTTTAATTATTAATACTGATAGCAGGCATTTTTTAAATTTATTTAAATATTTCAATAATTAAATTGGAGGTAAGATTAGCCGTGAAGGTAAAATATAACTTTTGTGGGTTTGGCCGATATGGCGATATGGTTCTACTTCTATACGCCCCAGTTTATAGTAATAGAGACAAAAAGACTTAGTTAAAACAAAATTAATTTCCCGAATTCTTATACATTTTAGACCATTGTATTTACATAGTTAAATCATATCATAAATTACCTTTTTAATCAAGATAAGCAATCAATGTTGACATTTTAATTTGTGTGTGTTAGATACCTACCTTTTCACTTGGCCATAATATAAATATATATATTTTATATTATTTAAGTAGTTAATCATTCATGACCATTAATTGATCAGATACGATGACATAAAAATAATATTATCCCAAATTGTTGTATAATAATTTCATAAAAAATTCTACAACTGATACTAGATTTTAATTACTTTCTAATATACTGTAAAATGGCAGCTTAGCTAAGCCATTTTAGTAAAGAGTCAAAGAAATGTATGGAATAATTTTAGTTTAGTCCATTACTACATTAAATTATACATACTAATTTAAATTAAACAAGCAATGCATACACTTAAGAAGATGCAAATCTCACATTTGTACACAATATGAAATACACTGAATTAGTATCGGCTACATGCAGAATTTATTTTGGATTGTTAACTTTATTAATAAAGTGGATTGATCTACTGAACTATGTCTAACATAAAAGTAAGAAAAGTATCGTGTTTATATGTTGGTTCTATACAATTTTAAATTTTTAAACGAGTTTCGAGTATTCAAAATATTATATTATATATAGTATAAAAATATTAAAAATGTTCATAACTCAAAAAATAACGTTTAAAATACTTACATTTAATTTTGAATAAATATGAAATGTTTGAATCGAGCAATTTCTATTATTTATAATTTTGTGAAATTTTAATAAAACTGTTTTTATAAATAATACCTAAGCAACTGAAATAAATTATAAAATGATAACAAAAAAAAATATATTTTTATGTTATAAAAGGTAGGTAGGTAGGCAGGTAGGTTTAATATTTAAATTATTATTCAAGATTGTATTTATAAGTTTAAAACATTATGGGTAATAAAACAAAAATAAAATGTGATTAAAAATTAATTTGCTATTATATTTGATCAGTCATAATCTAAATAAGTACATTATACTTGAACTTTTAGTACCTATTCATGTTCATACATTAATATTAATTACATTGAACATTAAACAAAAACAAAAATAAAAAATATAAATAAAACAATAAATTAGATATAATAAAATAATACTGATGTCTCTGATTTAAATAAATAAATTATTGTTTTATATAAAATCAATACAATTGATTAATACTTGATTATTATTAAGGTAACTAGCACACAGAGAGATTCTGGTCTTATATCTTTTAAATAAAGTTTGCTCCAACTCCAAATTGAAAACCATCAACAATTCTATCGCCAGGTGAATATTGAATTGGTGAACATAAATTGAACTCAAACCTTATTGAATTACCAATTCGGGCAACTACCCCGACACCAGCTGATAACCTGACGTCTTTAAATGTTTTTCCCAGACTGGATTTAGTGTCTTTACCTAAAAAAAACAAATATAAAAACGAAAAACTAGGAATATATAATAAATTAGTAACTTTTTACCAAAGAATGATATATTCCCAGCATTACAAAATAAATGTAGTCTGATTGCCTCATTTATTCGGTTACTTTCCATGCCAAAAAGTGGTTTTACATAAATATGGACGGCAGAAACCCAATAGCTCTATAATATAATAAACATTTATTAATTAGTTATTTGTTGTTCAAATGCACCACATTTATATTAATGTTTTGATGAATTACCGTAACACCAGCCACAACATTATCATTTAAGTTCCCAATTCCTCGAGACTGGAAACCACGTAATGTCATAGGACCACCGAGAAAAAATCTATCCATCATATTAACTTTTTTAAATGTTCCTAAATCAGTTAGAAATCCACCACCAAATGATCCTTGAAATACCTCCAT
This sequence comes from Rhopalosiphum padi, assembly GCF_020882245.1. Lineage (NCBI taxonomy): Eukaryota > Metazoa > Arthropoda > Insecta > Hemiptera > Aphididae > Rhopalosiphum > Rhopalosiphum padi. The sequence goes on along the minus strand of NC_083599.1, from coordinate 3,105,608 downwards.
AAAAAATGTCAACAAATATTACTTTCCACGCAAATGATAAATAATTAACAATTAAAGTACAAATTAACTTACAACATCTTTACTGATTTTTGAATAAAATTGGCTAGTAAAATAGTTCCTCAAGAATTTAACATCACCACCAAAGCCAGCTACTTCCATAACCATTTGGAAGAATGCACCTTCATTAGCTAAAACCTTGGAATCTCTTGTATCAATTGTAGTTATATGTTTAATAGAAGATTTAACTGATAAACCTGATTCCTCTCTTAGTTTAAATGGACTATTTTTTGATAACATATTTATATCACGTACTACACCTTCATATTGTAAATTTTGACTAAAATGACTCTAGAAATGTTTAAAAAAAAATTGTTAATAAATTATTCTATAAAATATAATCTAATAACTTTTAAAAAAAAGTTTGGTGTAGGTACCTACTTTATAAGATGCAAGGAATAATAAGTCAAATAAAGTTCCCCACTCGTTGAAAACACCGTGTACAGTATTCCAGTATGATTTCTTTTTAAATATATGTGAGGAAGTGCTTAAATGATTAAAAAATTAAATAATGTAGTTAATTGAAAATTAAGATCTGAGGTTATAAATAAATTAAATTATACAAACCATGAAGATATACTTCCAGGAATATGTTTGGATATACTAACATCATACTTTTGAGTGCCACTATTTCCGAGTGATGATTCTATTTTAAAATGATTGGCATGGCCAGTTAAGTTGTTTAGTTTACAACCTAATTTAACAAATCCTTCATTATCTCTTGCAACCGAATGAAGTATACTAGATGCAAATTTCAGTTCTTGTACATTAAAAGTAACCTATAAATAGATAAAGTAGGAATAAGATAATACATAAAAATAATTAATACATTTTATTTTAAAAATACCTTATATCCATTTGGAGTGGAATTTGATCCACTACTTACATCTATATTAACACTAATATTTTCAAAACAATTTAAGCTCATTAAATTTTTACGAACAATTTCAGCATTTTTTATTATCTGAAAAAAATGATAAAAAAGTCAAATATTGGATTACAGGAATCAGTATTAGTATTTTTTTAGAAAACTTACATTATTGAAAGAATTTGATGTAAACATCAAGTTAATTGATGATTCAAGAATAAAATCTTTTGTTTTTGAATATCCATGCATGTACACTTGATCAACTCTTGCCTGTAAATATGTTTATTGTTTATATAATAATAATGAACTAAATAACTAAGTACTAAGTACGAGTATATATTAATTTAAATTAAATTAAAATAATACGTCCATAAATAAAATAAATTACATGAATTAAAAAAAAAACCATCATACAATTAATTAATTTTTTATATAAATTATAATTAGTTTGAGAATCAATTCAATAAAATATTATTATATAGTGACAATTTTATTATTATTGATTCAATAATAAAATACTAGGTATATTATAGCCCATATTATAACTATTTAATTTTAATTAAAAAAAAAACCAAAAAAATCTGTTTAGATACTAGCCAAGATTTGACATATGGAATTTTTAAAACATAAATGTTTTAAATTAATTAGATTTTTGATACTTTTTGGTTGTTATCTAACAGTTAATTGGCTTTTGAGGAAATTTCAATTCTGTTTTTATACAAAGAAATATTTAGTATTAATTTTTAGTTTATATTTGTTATTCCTTCTTAGCTCTTACAATACACACGGTGAATTTGTTAATTAAATAATTTAGAGTAAATTAATATAATATGTAAAAATGTTTAAGTAAAGTACAAATTTATTCATAAAGAAGACATTAATTTAACAAATAATATGTAATTTATGTAATGCTTTTTTTGATGATACAGAAATTAACTATGTAAGAATCTAAGAACTTAAGACCTATAAATTAGTTTAATGTTTTTCATCCAACCTGATCACCATAAATTATAAACATTCATTATTTTGAGCAGCCAAACAGGTGTTCCACTAATAGGATCTAAAAATTATTATTTTTGATGAACTAGCATGTATTAAAATAAAAAACAAACAGATTGGAATACAATAATAGGTTCAACATTTCTGCTGGCAGTCAAATGGCAAATTGGATACCAGTGAACAATAACCAAAAGGTACCCATTATTTGTTACCTACATTTCATTTTTGAAAATATTTTTTTATCTTATGATATATTTAGTTTGTAATGATATACTTTTAATAGCTTTTAAATTTTAAAAGCTATAAATTACCTAACTAAAATATAAATATAATTTTTTTTTATGAAACCGTATTACTGTATTTACTAGAGTAATCATTAAGATTAAAACAATGCAATTTTGTCAGTAAAAACAGACTTAATAATTTAGTTACTTTTATCTTTACTAGTAAAACTTACAGATCCTAGATATCATTGATATCACAATGGCGTTCCCAGGGGGGAGGAGATATAACTTCTACAATGACTTTTTTTTCAAACTTTCAGAAAACAACTTATAAGGTATTAGAGCTGTTATATATCATTATTTTTTACTATTATTATAGAGAACGGATATTTATGGACTAATAAGTATCAAAATATACCATATTATGACGTCAAGATCGTGAAAATATACAAGACAATTTTTTTTTTTTTAAATTATTTATGGTAAAAAAATGCATAGTTTTTATTTGATTTACAAACTTAACAATTTATTATAATTATAACAATAGGTACATACTAAAACGTTTTTTTAGAGAATTTTTTTAATAAATTAATATATTTTTAAAATTTGATTTATTATTAAAATAAATAACCATAACATTTTCAGTTTTTCTTCAGTGAAGTTATGACTTTTATCTGTTAAAATATTTTTGAGAATGATTGTTCGATATCAACTGAGGTAGTTTTGGCATGTTTAAAGCAACTAAGTATTATAGGATCTTGGTAAATATATATATAAATAAATATTTATATGTATTACTATTTAATGCCTACAAAATGTATCATTGATTTTTCTATTTGACAATATACTCATACTTAATACTTTACTTTTTTAAATTTTGTAAAAATATGCAGTAATATTTCACTATTAGTTTCAAACTATTACAATTCTTAAAGATAACTGACAAAAATCCAAAAATATGAAAAGGAAAAAAATATGCAATTGCATAAAAATTAGTGCTCTAATTATTAGTAATAATTTATTGCCCATTATAAACATTCACTATACAGATCAATGACCACTAAAAATCAGATTTTAAAGCATAATTATGCTTCTTTTTTATATATGAGATAGGAATCTAATTTTTATACATACATTTGTTTCATGTCATTATGATTCTTAATAAACCAATTTATTTTTGTTTTTTTTTTCAATTATTCCAGCTGTAGTATTTTTATATGTTTATTATTGTTTAATAATTTAATTATTAAGAAATATAAAATCTCGAAATACACAAGCTAAATGGTTATATTGGATTATTTTTTTTTCCTTTGTTGGCTTGATTATTAAATGTTTTCCAATGAATAATAATAATAGTATTGCAAAAAAACTATTCCCAACATTACTTTGTTAAGATATTTCGATTTATACTATGAAAACACATTGACAAAAATTTGTAATACAATAACTAATCAGAAAATATGGGTATTTATTGATAAAACTACGGACTTGGCATGCTGTAATGTTGTAAATGTAATAGCCGGCACATTATCTACAACCACAAAACCCAAGTAATATGTTAGTTATTCACACAGAATGCCAGAATACTTGGACAAAGTTAATCATAATACAATATTCCAACTATTCATGCATATTTTGTTGGGAAATGGTGTAAAATATAACAATGTTTTGCTATTTATCTTGATGACAATAGTCAGTACAGTTAATTCTTTTTTAATTTAAATTAAATTTTACACCTAGTTTATGTTAATTTTTGGTAATGCTTATTTTTGTTTTTTAAAACAAAGTTGTGCTTTTCTGTTATTTATTATGCTTTAAAATCCGAGCCCTAGTTCACATAATCAATTTCTAAAATATAATAAATTACTACAAAGTTTTATTTATATTCTACATGGCTTTAAATTTCACTCACTGATCAAAACATTAAATATCTTATTAATACATATCAATAACAGTGGTTTAGTTATAACTAGAAAGTTTTATTTATAGCAAGAAAAGTGTAATAAGATTGATGTTTTAAAAAGAACTCTTCGTGTACGTATTTGATGAATGTGACATAATATTTCCACACATACACAAATTACTAAAAATTTTAAGCAGTTAAGGACTTATGTAAAAAATTCTATTGAACAAAAGAAGATTAAATAGGTTTAATATTAATAACATTCATCAAAACATTAAAATAAAAATAGATGAAGTAATAAATAAGATGAGTACAAAAGCTAGGCAGTTAAATTTTTGTTTGAAATAGTTAATTAATTTTTAAGAATTAAATTTCTTTTACTTAACTTATTTTAATAAATAAATGTTATAAATATTTTTAGTTTAATGGTGTTATTTTAATTAAAGAACTTTGTATTAGTGTGTTACAATTTTAATTCATTTTAATCATAGAACCATACTTAATATACTTAGTTCTACATACTCAGTAAGTAGTATATACATATTTATAAGCTATACACAATTTTTGGAGGTTTGAATCATTAAGCCGCTTATTCGTGTCTTTGAATCATTACAATTCATTTAAGTGTATTATTACTAGGGTTTGGAAGTTATAAGAGTTGCATATTGTTCTGTATGCTCTAGATTTATAGCAGACCAAGTTAGAAATCTGTGCTATACAATGTTAAGTTAAAATATATTTGTTTAATTATTTGTTCAGTTCAATAAAATTTCAAATGCCAACCGATTACACGCCATATTTTAGTTTTCAATAATACAATTTTTTTAAATATAGGTTTTTAGAATTTTTTTTCGTGTATATTAATAAATAAGAAATAAACTTTTAATAAATAAATAAATATATTTTTTTTGCATATTTCACATTTTTCCATGCATATTTTGCCTTTTTGGCTCCTATAACTTCTGAACCCTAATTATTGCTTATAACATATATCCCCCCTCATTGAAAATTCCTGGGCACGCCACTTTTGATATGAGTCTTAAATGCTAGTAATCATAATTAAAATGTTATTATTTTATGTTATTTAACAATGAAATTGTAAATTAATATACATAATGACAGTTTAATAACTAATAACTAATTAACAGGTAATGTACTAAAGAATATTTAAGGTAACAAAATTTTACTAGGCAGCACTTTTCCAGTAGGTACAAATTGGAGTATATTTATAATCATAACACTTTGAGAAAATAAAATCAGAGACTACCAGTAGATTAATAATTAAGAGGATGTCACACCCGAATGTGTTGTTTCTGTCTTACATGTAACATAGTAAATTTACGCTCAGCAGATGTGAAACTGTTAGTTTAACATTAGAGTGAATCAACCTATTATGAAACTTGATGGTAAGAACATCATCTGTCTTATTATGATGACTTTTTATGATATTTTTTAGCAAGTAATGTGTTAAAAAACTGAATAATTGTAAAAAACCAACATACAAACACAAATAATGTTCTTATCATCAAATGTCATAATAGGTCGATTTACTTTAATTTTTAAACTAATGGAGCTAAACATGATCTGCTGAGCGTAAATTTTCTATGTTGTGCATTTGTAAGATGAAGACAACACATGTGAGTGTTGCGTCTTCAGTTATCAATTTTCTCAATGAAATGGTTAGTTATAGTTAAATTGTAAATTAAAAAAACTCACTTCTTTATTTTCCAGCAATTTAAAATCTTGTAGTGACAACTTTTGATCAATATTGAATTCATGGTAAGGCTAGAAATTAAAATATACATGTATTTTATAGCAATAAAATCATTAAAGATAAAAAGTTTATTAATTGGTGGAAGGTATGCATAATGTAATAAATGATATTGTAATGATTAAAAAATTTTGTTTTACATAATAATTATTGTAGTTTATCTTTATAAATAAAGATGTTTATAAAATATTATAAATAAAATAAATAAGTAAAGGAAAATATAAAGTTATATAAATAATAAAATATGTATTCATATTATGTTATCAGGCCTTATCCAAACAGGCAGTAGGACTCAAATTATATTGTAAGAAATATCAAAAGTGCAGTTGGCCTTATACATTTTATTGCATTACGTTTATTGCCTAGCATTTTATAATTATCATCATGACTGAGACATTAAAATGATTGAATTCTTACTCGGTTTTTGTGTAATTTACAAACCTATCATGTACCCAGTGGCGGCTTGTGAGGTTCATGTAAAGTGGTGCACAAAAAATTTATGAGATATCTATGTTAATAGATAATGGTAAAAAAATTTATTTTGGTAAAGGTACATACCACAAATAATACCAAAATAATGTACCTACTTATTTTATCTAAATTAAATTTTTTTAAGCATTTTACCCCATTAAAATATAAACAAATTATAAAAAATTACCAACTACTTATTATTAACTTATTATGTATGAATATAAACACAAATACACAATATCGTTGTAATTATAATGACACGATATCGCGACAATAAAATAGGATCGGTGCACACATTAAATGTGCTCCAAAATTGCCATGTATTACTAACCGGCGTGTCGAGGCATGTAGCTAATTTTTATACGGCCGCCCATAACACAAACAACTTGTGCTCCACGATATTATTTAATCGTTTATAAATATATTTCTTAACATAAAAGCTGCAAAAACTTGTTTTTATTAATATAAATATTTATATTTTTTTTAATTACAGACCATTTCCATAATCATCAATTATATTATGTTATTATGGCATATAATAATTTTTTTTAAATTTTTTTGGGTGGTTCACGTGCTCCTGTGCACCATACTACGAGCCGCCACTGCTTGTACCTACCTAATAATTATCTAAGTTTACATTGTTTGTCATTTGATAATTGAATAAAATCTACAAAATATGAATTACGGTGAAGTACAATAATTCAAACTTTTCTGAGATGTTAAAGATACAAGTCATTCAAAAATAAAGAAAGTTTTATTTGTAAAATATAATTTCATTATTTAAGTATTTGTATTTCAAACTTTAAAATTTTAAATTTAAATAAATATATATTGTTTGTATAAAATGTTAATAAATATTAAGTACAAGAAAAATAAAAGTATTATATTGACATATTCATATCAATTGTTTTCAATTACAATTGAATTTTTACTTCAATTTTTAATTAATGATCAAAATTCTAAATTATCAAAATACAATTTGTTTGGTGGAAAAGAACAAATATTAATATAAGCCGAAAAAAGTTCACGTGAAAAAAATGTTCAGTATATTTTGGGCAGTAAGAAAAATTCCTTAGAATGAGTCCAGTAGGTAATTGTAGTTACAAGAAATAAAAAATGAGTTTTACAAAATCATAATAAAAGAATATTCAAAATTATTTTTAAATATATGATTTTGTAATTAAAACATATTGAAAATAACTTCAATTTAATAAAATAGAGAACCTTCTGCATTTTGTCTTCTATCAAATAAATGTTTATATTAACAATAAAAAGAAACTTCCATTTAACAAAATATTTTTGAAAACCAAATGCATTTCTACTTAACAAATATTTCAATAATATAATTTTTATTTTTTGTCCATAAGGCTTTGAACACGGAAGTTTCACTATAAGTTAATTTGACTAGTAGTTTTAATTGAATAAAATAATTTTGAATACAACTAAAACTAAACCCATTATGTTGGCTCTAATTTATCTTATAGAAGAAGTAATAAATAAGAGAAACATTATTTAAAAATTAAATTGTTTTTACTTACTTTTGCGAATAGATTTCCCATGAATAGTTATTATGAATTAATAGCGTAACAGCAATTTGTAATGTAGCGCCTGTAGGTGGGTAATTAATGAAATGTTGACAAAAAGTGAGGCATTGAGTGTTTATATTTTATTATGAACTGGGACCGATCGATGAATTGGAATTGAAAAATAACTAAGGCGAAATTATACGGCGAGTCCTGAGAGGCACTACGGGACCTTTTCTAATAAAAGATCGACAACGAAAACATATAAATCTAAGCTTTTAAAACAATAACTATTAACATTTGGTTGAAAGATAGGTCAAAAAGCAGGTCAGTGATAACCGACGAACGGCCAAACAAACACCGACCGACTAACTGATAACGCGATTTTATCGATAACGATACCCGCCGCCGCTGCGGCGATAACAAAAAATTCAGTACCTATGTATAAAAAAAAAAAAAAATGGGTAGACTATAATTATTTTAATGTCATTCTCGTCATCGCAATAATATTAATACGCCCATAGAACCGCGGACGAGAGATTGTACGGGCCCTATGCGTTTTTTATTCCTCGCGCGACATCGGACGGCTGATCCGTAGAACACGGCGTATAGGTATGCATCATATTTTGACGCAATCAGCCTAATAATAGTTTTTTTTTTTCCAAATCCCAATACGGTCAACACGGCGACAATCGTAGGTAGGTGTACGAGTTTTGTCGGATTTGCGAAGTCATTAAAACGATTTAGTCGCGGAATATTAAAAACTAATGTCGAGCGGCGAGCGCTTTAATGCATACTTAAATGTTTACCCGTACAAAACGCATAACTGTGTCGTCGCTACTATATATAAAATAAAATTGGCCGTCGAGCTCAGTATAGTTCGTCTCAAGGACGAAATCATAATATTATATGGCACACTTACAAAATCATACCGTTTATCGTCGTCTGTTATTTTGTCTACACACCTATAACAGACATGGGTAATAATTACAATAACGTTCACAACAACATATATAGGTTATTAGTCGTTTAATCTTTTTTACAATTTCATAACCACCGCTATTTTTATACTTACCTGCGCATAGGTACCGCTACCCGGTACTCGGTACAGTACCTATGATCGTAAAATTGTTTATTTCGCTGTAAAGTATAGCCATAGGCTGCAGTAGATATCTTTGTGTTTAAAATTTTAACTGCTGCAGGAGTCGAAATAAATTTCCTCAAGGTTAATTTGCCTCATAAATGCCCTAACTATTATTTTCTGATAGGTACCCACTGTTTTTACGTTTGAAAGAAAAAAAAATATATGACTTAAAATAGTTTAAACTGTGATTAATTATTATGGTAAGCATTTCAAAATCGTCCAAAATAATAAACCTTATACAGAGAAAAAGTTTTAAAATGATTAAGTAATTAATTCAAATGGTATATCGTACCTATATGGCTATATATCTATTTAAATATTATGTCTAAAAGTTATAGATAACTTATAAAATCTTCATAGTTGTGTAGTATTGTTTTTTGTGTACAATATAATATCGACTAATATGTTTTATGTAAATCGTGTTATATTAAAAGATCATGTATCTATACAATTATTTTATTAGTACTTTAAACACATTTTAAAAAGATTAATGCTTATGAGTTATGATACCTATCTAATGTACCTAATATTATTTAGTATTATATATATATATTTACAAATCACAACTCGGTTATTTATTATTATATTCAAATTCAACTTAAATAATATTAAAAATTAATAACAATTGTATTTAGATATAGTTGGACGTGTTTTTATAGCTAGGTACCCTAAATAATATAATTGTGTACTATTTATAATTATAAAATATTTTTAGGGTATATGCATAATGTTTATTCGCGCATTTAGAACTTTAATATTTATAGGTACCTATATATTATAGTATACAACTATAACAGGTGACAGAGTCATACAGTTATTATGTAAAAATAAATATTAATTAAGTATTGATTTTTCTTCTGTATTCACTTAAAAGCCAATTGATTACTAATATATTTATATAAGTACAAAATATCAATAGGTATATGCGAAAAATTTGATAAAAATAAAGTTATAAAATATTAATAATATAGTAAATATTTTTAAACAATACTTTATAGTATGCTTATTGCTTGATATCATAAAATATATTTATTATATATACCTACCAAAGGTACCTTTGTCAATGGATTTATAAATACCTGCTTATATGTACTAATAATTCCATTTAATTTTGTTAATATTAAAAAAAAAATGAAAATGAAAATATAAATTATATAATATAATTAAATAAGTGCACCTACCTAATATTATAAAAAACAGTCATTGTTTTTAACCGTGTAATTTAATAATATATTATATTTTATATTATTAGTATCATTATCTAATAATAAACATATTGAGATTTGAAAATTTAAGTTTCAATATAATATTATAGATAATAATTAATAAAATATTATAAAGATTATAATTTATAGCATTTTAATTATTATTAAAATATATAAATATTTCTTTATTAGTGGGCGCCGATATATTAGTTATATTAGTATATATTAGTTTTAAACTATTATTTAGCTTGAGTTATAGCAACTATACTTGTTTAATTCTACAATAATCAATACGAACAAAGTATCGTAAATTAAAACATTATTATTTATTTCACATCTGAATAATATGCCGGTCTACTCGTTTTCACTCGGTTAGGTTAGCTGTTGAAATGAACGTCAAAAATACTTTGCTGTTACGCACATGTTCATTTTTCATAAGGAGGCATAATCATTATGAGCGCGATCACTGTGATCTACGAGTTAATGATCACGTGCGTTTTTTTCGTAGACGTCGGCACGATGCCGGTGGATCGTCTAAACCAATTAAATTTCACACCCGAGAGCGCGTTAGGTTACAACAACTTGAACAACTCGACCGTGGTCGACAATTCGCCCAACTGGGACATTTTGGAGAAGATCGACGTGAAGAAATTATTGGAGATACTGAAAATACTCAGCGAAGAAAAATCTGCAGAAGAGTCGGTGAGTGATCAGAATAGGTAAGGAGTAACGGAACGGAGTAATTAATTATAACGAATAAGGTAATGACTTATATGTAAATCGAGTGACGTTTTTAATTCTTTGAAAAGTTTATTGATTTTATAATTATTTAGTGATTTTTTCTTGAAAATTTATAAGATTTCGACAATTTGACAATTTTTGTTCTTATCACAATTAAAAAATATCGAAGATATTACAATATTTTTTATAAGCGTTTAAAAGTTTACGTAATTCATGAAAATGTTTGTTTATAGCTAAAAATTCATAAAATATTTTATTTTAATACTTAAGGTTTGATAGTGTAATATATAAGATTCTTCATACGTTTTTACTAAATAAGTATAGCGTAACGCTATTAGCGTATATAACTTAGATTCAAATTTTAATGATGTCAACCGTGTACCTATAATAACGTTTTAGCCTAACATGATTATTGTAATTTTATTATTATGAGAAATATTAATCTTAGAGACATTAAATATTCCACTATTACTACTTAAATAACCATTTTCTATTTACACTTAAATTTAAAAAATAGCTTTTTTTTTAATTTTAAAATTAAAACTAATCAAATAATAAAAATTTACTCCAATATTCACAAATAATTATTATACTGTACTTACATTATGTTTTTTACGTAAAAAACCTGAAATAACTAATAGTATATGAGCTTGATGACTTATTATTAATTATTTGACTTAAAGATTAGTGTGTCTATACTTAATTATTCGAAAGCCGTTTTACGTAAAAACTTAAAACGATTGTTTCGCATGAATTTATATATGAATATCTTATATTCAATGCACTATTGCTTCTTACTAATACCTACCTACTCCCAAGGGCGGATACAAGGGGGGGAGAGCAATGAGAGCAATTGCCCTCCCTCCGTTCACAAAAAAAAGTATCATATATTTCAACAAAGTTTTTTTTTGAAATAGATGATGACCCTTTTTTAGTTGATAACTAACAAATCCACCCCCCGTTTAGGACCACTGTATCCGCCCTTGCCTACTCCTAATCATTTTATAAATGTATTGTACTTCAAATATCGTAATATTTTAATATTTAGGAAACCACGAGTTTACCGTCTACTACCGTGAACGCGGTACACGAATTGGACTGTTCAAAAGACAAGGTCGACGAAGATTTACAGAAAAGTCAAGTTACAAGATTGATGTTTTTGAAGACAGCGAATGCCCTAGTGTCGGATCACATAAAATCGGTTCACGAAACAATTCAAAAGAACAACGACGTTTTGACGAAGCTTAATATTTTGAAAGGGATGCTGAGGGAAGATTATATACGCTCAAAAGGATTGTCACCGTGGTTTAAATACAATATGTCCAAGTACAAAAATATTGATAACACTTATTATTAAATATAATATGTACCTTACAGTTGTACCTATATGGCTATATACATACACGAGTACACGACGACCAATAACAATTTTAGAACCGTACCAACAAATATTATACACAATCATTTGGTTAGGTTAGGTATGGTGTTTCTGACAATATATCTACTAAAATGAGTTGTTGTTTATTTAAGTCTTCAATAATTTATATAATCGAAATTATTATAAGTAGGTACCTATACCTACCCGGGTAATACACGATCTAGATTCTAGAGTATATTTTGGGTTTGCAGATATTATATCAACTGTTGTAAAATATCAATAATTGTGTATCCAGGGCCGCGATTGCGGGTAATATCTATGCAATTTTAATTTTTAATTTTATCTAAGCCAAATGTTTCACCAAGAGATGAATATCATCTTCACATAGAAAAAAAACACTTATGGATAAAATGACATAAACTCTTTTATTAATATAATTTAATTTAATATTTAAAGATCAGATGCATATACAATAATTGAAAATCAATTAATACATCAATTGCACAAGTATATCATCTTCTCATAAAAAAAAAAAAAACACTTATGGATAAAATGACATAAACTTTTTTATTAATATAATTTAATTTAATATTTAAAGATCAGATGCATATACATTATACAATAATTGAAAATAAATTAATACATCAATTGCACAAGTATATCATCTTCCCATAAAAAAAAAAAAACACTTATGGATAAAATGACATAAACTCTTTTATTAATATAATTTAATTTAATATTTAAAGATCAGATGCATATACAATAATTGAAAATCAATTAATACATCAATTGCACAAGTATATCATCTTCTCATAAAAAAAAAAAAACACTTATGGATAAAATGACATCAACTCTTTTATTAATATAATTTAATTTAATATTTAAAGATCAGATGCATATACAATAATTGAAAATCAATTAATACATCAATTGCACAAGTATATCATCTTCTAATAAAAAAAAAAAAAACACTTATGGATAAAATGACATAAACTTTTTTATTAATATAATTTAATTTAATATTTAAAGATCAGATGCATATACAATAATTGAAAATCAATTAATACATCAATTGCACAAATTAACAAGTTATTAAAAAAAAAAGTTCTCACATATTATACAACAAATAATAATCATAAAACTTTAAGTCAAAGAAAAGATCAATAAGTCAGTTAAATTTAAAGAATAAACATTTGGTTACTTTAAGTTACACTTTCTTAGTAACATCATCAGATGCTTAGCACTGTTCTCAAGAGGAATGCCACTAAACATTGCATGGAAGCATAAACCTTATTTCTAATAATAAATGTTTCTAAAAAATTACAATATTTTTCTAGATTTATTGAAAAACAATTACTTATGTGATAACAGAAAAATGGTCCTCATAGACTCTCTTATGTTTAATTTCCATTGATAAACTTAATCATAAATAATAATAAAACCATAAAAAAAAAATCAATTAAATACTTAATTAAAAATCTTTTGTATTAATTAATAACTAGGAATACTTAAGAATAACTAACCAATGCTTTGTTCATTTAACATAAACAAGGAATTGAAAAAAATATTTATAGATATTATATACAAAAGAATACTTAAATAACAAGCTATGAAATAACTTTACTACATTTTTTGTATTATTAACTAAACTAAATTAAAAATATTTTGTCCGTATATTTACAATTTTTTTAAACATTTATTATTCAACGTAATCAATTGAAGAGAAATATGTATCAACATTATCATCCAAAAATCTGAAAAACAATAAATTTTTTATGATTTTAATGTACTATATTTACTGTTATAATTATGTATTGAGGGGAAGTTGTGTTGACTGTATTATTAATGGCATTACAAATTTTACATTAAGAAGAATCTATGTTATATGTTTCATTTTTTTGTTATTTTTATTATTAGAATGAATTAACCTATTGACTTATTATCAAATTTGACAGGCTGATTTCCATAAATGCTATAGCATTCATCAATAGCATCCAGATAGTATCTTAACGGCATATGATTACGGGCTGCTATGTCACATTTACAAATAAATGTAAATATTTTCCATGGAGTTGGACTAATAATAAATATTTTTTTGATGATGCACTAAAAATAGCATTGATAATAGAACATTGTTTTATAAGAAATCAGCAATGCTTTAAGAGGACGTAGTACCCGCATGTGTTGTCTCTGTCTTACACATGTGAGGCATGGACAATTTTCATTCATCAGTTTCAATATTGTGCTGTTAGTTTTGATATTAGAGTGAACTGACCTATTATAAAATCTAAAGGTAGATTATTATCCAGGGCCCCACGTAGCCTTTTATTGATATTAATATTTTTAAGTAAGTTATGATCTTTTTGAAACTGTAGATTTTAGTTCTGTTCACTCTAGTATTAAAACTAATAGCACAATATTGAAACTTGCTAACAAAAATTTGGTATGTTGCACGTGTGTAAGACAGAGATAGCATAATATGCGGGTTCTACGTCCTCTTAATTGATATTTTAAATTTGAAGCAAGTTATGAGCATTACAAATACACTTCATTTTAATACTAAAAATATGCAAAATTTGATATGTTGTGTGTTAGTAAGACAGAGACCCAGGATGGATGTGATATCCTCTCAATCCTTTATTAGATTTAAAGAATAAGCGTATAATGCTACATAATTTATATTGCGGTTTTATTTTTTTTATCATCTAGAATTTAACCAATATTACTAGATTGAACAGTTTATAAAATGTATATTAAAACCAAAGTAAAAGGTATTTCCTAATTTAAATTAGAACTACATTTAAGTTATTAATAATATTTAAAAAAACGTAAACGTGATATGATGCGTGTTTAAAAAATATTTTATTCACTTTTTGTTCATAAAAGTACAAAAACTTTGCTGGAAATGTTATCAATAAAACTATCCCAGAGGTGTTACAATTGTTTAAAACAGAGGTTCCCAACCTTTTTTTACTACTGGCACCCTTCGTTATTATCTAAAAATCTGAAGACATCCTATACTCTTTATATTTAAAGTTTGCAACTTAAGTTTTCTTTAGCTTAGCAAATATATTTCAATTAATTTCACGGCACCCTCAATTTAATTTTGTGGCATCCTGATTGGGAATCTCTGTTTTAATGTATATCTAAAAATATATCTTTAAGAATAGTTAGGGTCCTACTTACAATGGAAATTTTAATATGGAAAACAAAAATTACAAGGAAGTATGCTGGGAGGAGAGTAGATGACCTAAAAAAACAGTAAGAATGCTGTTTTACCATGATAGTTAAATATGATGTAGGGCTTGTATGTCATTATAATGAAGCTGACAAGACACTGTAACCATAAGTTTTATCTTTTATAGTGTATGATATTTTAGATTTGAGAAAAAAAATCTTATTTTTAAATAATGAAGATTCCCTTCCATTTCTAGAACCAAAATGTTTCTAACATTAAATTTTATTTAGTTTATAAGGTTGGATTTATTTTTCTATTTTTATGGTTTTTTGGAGGTCATTATAAATAATTTCAATATTACTTGTTTAAATGAAAAAAATCTAAAAATAATTACTTACTGCATCATTTTATTAACATAGTTAATAAAGAAATCTATATGGCATTGAACATTCCATGTGTTTGTTAATATAACATACGGTAATCTCACTGAAAAACAAATATACACACATAATCAATGATACAATAAATAATAAAATATTTTCATTAATTTTATTCAATGTTACTTAATAACAAATTTTGGATAACAGACATGTTATTTACATCTCATTAAATAATGTATTCATTCCTAGACAAAGAATACACTCACACTATTTTCAAGTTTTGTTAATATTGTTAAATAGAATCAATATTATGTTATTTTATAGTAAAATATAATACCATAGGCTTGTGTGACTTGTGAAATGGACCACTTACAGTGTTGGGTAAATTATTTTTGAAAAGTAATAAAATTATGTTATTTGTTGAAATTAAGAGGACGCTACACCAGCATATTGTGTTGTCTCCGTCTTATAAATATAAAACATATCAAAAACTGTTTTGCGTAAGAGAGAACTGAGAAGGCGCTATGACATTTTCACCACATAAAGAGGAAAACTTTGGCTGTAAAATGTAATTTTTTATTTTCCGATACTGGGACTACAAAAAAAAAAAATTATTCAAGTTTAAAAATAATGAATATTGAAACAATGATCACTTTTTTTGTAAAAATGATAACAAAAATATAAAAACTATATTTCACAGATAATGTTCTCAGCTATATTTTTATATATTGCTTTATATTTACAACAGCCCGAGTAGTTCTATCCCACGCAAAATAGTTTTTGCTATGTTTTACATATTATGTAAAACTGAAATCATACATGCGGGTATAATATCTTCTTAAACATTTTTATTCACATTAAGTTTGGATTACCAAACATAATTTACATCAATGTACATTACTTTTTTATTTAAAAAGTAGGGCTATACAAATAATGTTACTTTCTTTTAAGATATTAGAATATTCTGTACAAGTAAATAAAGACTAAACAGTTAAAGTTTGTTTAAATTACTAGCGTATTACTGAAAAAGAAATTTGTAAATTACACTGATACTGACACCTACAATAACCACTTAAGAGGACGCCATATGCGCATATGTGGCCTCCGTCTTACTAGCGTACATCATAGTAGATAAGCGTTTATCAGAACCCATTTTATGTTGTTAGATTTAATATGGGAATTGATGTACTTATAATCAAACTTAAAAATAATAATATTATCTAAGGCATCACTAGGCTTTTATTGATATTTTTATTTTAAAATAAGCTATAAGCATTTTAAAGTTTTAATATTTTACATAGCTATCTCATTTTAAAACCATAATATCAATAAAGGTGTATGAAATTTTCTAAATAATATTCTTACATTAAAATTTGATAATAGGTAAATTGACTCCAATATTAAAGCTAACAACATAAAATGGGTTTGATTGAACACAAATTTGGTATGATTTTAGTAAGACAGAGACAATACATACAAGTATGACATCTTTTTAACACCCAAGATGAAGCATAAATATAAAATATCTGAAATATATTTAATTATAAACATTTCTAAAAAGTTAAACATACAAAATAAAATAGTTAACATAACTTAATACATAATTATTAATGAAATAATATTCATCAATTAACTATAAAATCAACTTTTATAAGTAAATTCCTTTAAAAATTCTAATAATTAAACATAAAAAATATATTTGTGTTTAATACATACCAAGGAATCTTAATAGATATATGGGACCATACACATAACACCAAATTTTTTTGGGTACTATATGTTCTTTAAAGACATATGTGGTGTTTGGTTGATCAACTAATCTTTTCCGAAAATGGGTCATTGCCTAAAATAGATAATATATAATACATAACTATTATAAAAATTTATATTTATTTATTTTATTAAATAACTTCAACAATTTAGAACAAGTCATGTTTTAATTAATTGGAGTAAGACTAATTATAATTTCCTCCAGTAAAAGTAGTGGTTGAAACCTTATACACCTAGCGATAAAAATGTGCTGGGATGTTATCAAAATAGTACTAATTTAGTTTGATACTTCTTTTAATTATAAAATTAAATTGAATATTACTAAGCTGTATATAAAATAAAAAATATAATAAAAAAAATGTAAAATATATTTTTATTAAGAACTAAATGAAAACTTTTTATAAGAAAGCAAGCAGTGTATGGTACCAAACTTTTTTTTTTAACACAATTATAAATTCTTATTTTTGATTCTGGGCAATGTAAAGAATGTATTGTATTTATTATGTATTAGGTTAGATGTAATGCGTTTTAATCTAAACTTAATACATTTTTTTTTTATAGCATATTAAAAATATATAAGCACA
Source organism: Rhopalosiphum padi (assembly GCF_020882245.1). Lineage (NCBI taxonomy): Eukaryota > Metazoa > Arthropoda > Insecta > Hemiptera > Aphididae > Rhopalosiphum > Rhopalosiphum padi. Next base: position 3,087,412 of record NC_083599.1, on the reverse strand, counting down.
ATTTTTTTTTATAAGCATTTGAAGCCAACATTTTAATTTAAAATAATAATTTTAGTTATTTTGTTGAAATGTGATATACTTTCAACACCTATATTAAATTGCTTTCATGGCGAAATGATTAATATTTATCTTTTAAGTCTTTTACAAAATGTTTTATTTAAATGGCATAAATAGCCAATATCTTAACATAAATATTTTAGAAATATCATTATGAAAAGTATAATAATGTATAGATATTTTCAAGTTCCCACAAGGAATATTTTTAAATTACACTAAAGCAACTAAAATTGTTATTCTTTGTTTAAATATCTTGTTTTGTCAATATTTAAATATCAAATGTTAAAAACAAAAAATTATGCATGTATATTTTTAAGATTTCTTAGTTTCACCGAGGATAACTTATGAAAAATGTTGAATTATATTTCCTAGCCTTGACTTTATTAAATAAACATTTTATAAACATTTTTAACAATAAAATAGATTTAAAATTTTAATAATTTATGAAAAAATTTATTTTAAAAACTTATAAAAGAAATTGTATACAATAAGTATAATTATGTGTCAGATACCACACTTAAAATTGAAGATAAAAGCATTTTTTTTTTTTGCTATAAATTATAATATGTATATGCAAACACTATTTCATTAACCAAAATTGTAACATCAATACATTTGTTGCATCACTCATAAGTTAGTCTTTGAAAGAATATCTTAGAATTTGAAATCTTTAAAAATGAAAATAATAGAATAATAAGTTTGTAGGAACTAAAAATATGCTTTGTATTTTTTATCATTACCTTAAACTGAATACCGTTCTTTATCTCGCTTTTGTATGTTACATGTGTGTGAACAATATTGTTAAAACATTCCATTAATTTTACAGACACCATCATTGAAGTTTGCCTAAAACAAATATTGTATAAAATATTTAATAATAATAAATTTAGATTATTAAATAATTACTTCTGACGATCATCTTCAGATTTATATAATTCTTCAATGAAAGCATTTGCAATGTTTGCTACATAATGAACATCTTGAAACTTAGGTATCTAAAACCAAGCAATCAATATTACAAAGATAATAATAATGAAGTATAACATGAAATGTACCTTTTTGTATCTATTGTGCATCAACCAATCGTCCATCATCACTTTTCTTATTTTATTTGGTAATATCAAAGATTGATGTAATTTGTCACCAAGACGCTAAAAAAAATTTTACAAACAAAAATAGTTTATTCAAATTATTAATTTTATTTTTTTTACTGTTTATAATACCACTGAAAATGGAATGAATTCTAAGAAAATATTAGAACAAGCACGAATAGCAGCTTCCTCTTTTAGAGCTTCTTCATCGATATTCTCTTTAGTAGTATCATCTTCAACTATGAGTTGGCTTGGTTCAGTAATTTGAGTTACTTCTTGTACTGAATCACTTGTAGTAGCATCATTAGATACTTTACATAAATCAATGTTTACGGGTTGGCTTGGTTCAGAAATTAAAGCTTTTTCTGCAACCGGTTCTTCGATATTTTTTGTAGTATCATCAAATATGTCAGTGACATTAACCTGTAATTTATCTGTTAATTTATTTTTAGTATACGTTTTAAGACGTTTAAGAACTGGTTCATATTCAGGTTGAAACTCATTAGAATAATCAATATTTGTGGACTCGCTTGGTTCAGTTACTCTTATATCTTGAATTACTTCATTTGTAATTTTTTTAGCAGCTTTGTTGGTATATGTTTTTACATTTTTTGTTACTTCACTGCTACTTGCCATAGTACTACTACTAGGAATATTTTTTGTAATTGTGTCATCATTGGTAACTTTGATTTTGTCCTTGACATCTTTATCGATAGAGTTACTTTTAGGTTCTGCTTTCTTTGATTGGCCTGGTTTTAACAAAACATTACAATGACAATATAAATAATATACTAAAAATGTATTACCTCTTTTTTGTAGATTTTTGTTTGTTTGCGATAACGTTTTATCTGCTAAGCTGGTAGAAGGTTTTTTTTTATTCTTCACAGAAAGTGGACATGGACTATTTCTTTTAGTTACTGTTTTTCTTGGCCGGCCTAGTTTTAACAAAATTTTACAATATTATCATGAAGTACAAAATAAATATGTAATTAAAAATAAATTACCTCTTTTTTTCAATAGGGAACCAACACTGATTGTTTTTTTAGGTTTTTCAATTTTTTTTTTTTTTTTGGATTCCTCGAGTGCTCGTTTTTCATCACTGTGATTATAATACATTATTTATAAACAAATGGTACAAAAATAGGTAGTATTAAAACAATGTCTTACAATTTCTTCTGTAGTCTAGCTTGGTGACCATAATTAGTGTAACTCATTTCTAAAACTTCATTTTCATCTATCCATTCGTCCCAAGTTGTTTTCCATCCTTTATAATGAATAAAATATTGATTCTCCCCATAGTCTGTCTTGCGGCGTTTCACACATTTAGCTTCATACAGCAAATCATTAAAGTATACAAACACATCGTCACCTAATTAAGAATTAAGAACATTTTAAACAAAATTTAAACTTACGTTGAGAGAAGCAAAAATGTTGTTAAGGATCAGATTTATATACAATAAAATATCACAAAATATGCGTGTATTCATAACTATAAATATATATATATATTAAAGTATAAAATAAGTTACATAAACATTTATTTATTATTGTACAATTATAAATGAAAAAAAATTGCAACATCATAAAAAAATCACATAACATGCTTAAACATGGTTTGCACGTCCAATGCGCACACCTATGATCATTAAGAATATTACTATTGCAAATATTGTTACTTGAAAACATGTATATGGAATTAAATTAAATTATATATAAAATAGGTGTTTAAATTGTACAGAAGTTCAAAGAATTACATTAAAATTTAAGTATTAGACATGACCAGGATTGTGACTTAATAGCACCAAAAAATACTAAAATATGTGCTTATATATTACCCAATAAACTTAAAAATATGCACTAAAAATGAAGAAAAGCCCTAAAAAAAAATTAACGAAAATAATTTACTAGATATGAAAATGTTATTATTATTGGACATTTTAATATTATTACTATAAATGTATAAGCCAATTTTCTTAAAAATTGATTTTTGAATGTTATGAAAAAAATATAAGTAAATATTTACCAAAAATGTGTTGTTGTTAATACAATTTTTACCTTTGTGATCACATTACATTATTTGATGTTTTTGAACATTTTTAAACAGGAAAGCTCTCTTATTAGGATTATCTAACTTGGATAAACACATTATATTTGATAATTTCATTTTGATGTTGTTGAGTATATAATTTATATAGATAGCGTTAATGTTGCATATTAATTATTTTTAAGGGCTTTTCTTCATTTTTAGTGCATATTTTTAAGTTTATTGGGTAATATATAAGCACATATTTTAGTATTTTTTGGTGCTATTAAGTCACAATCCTGGTCATGTCTAATACTTAAATTTTAATGTAATTCTTTGAACTTCTGTACAATTTAAACACCTATTTTATATATAATTTAATTTAATTCCATATACATGTTTTCAAGTAGCAATATTTGCAATAGTAATATTCTTAATGATCATAGGTGTGCGCATTGGACGTGCAAACCATGTTTAAGCATGTTATGTGATTTTTTTATCAAATTAGGTACTATAATAAATATACCTAAATTACCAAATTCAATTTTTTATATCAAAATTAAAAATAATAGAATACTTCACTGAGTGCACTCAGTAGTTGAAAGTCTGTATACAGTTTATTGTTCAGATACAATAATGATTATTATTATATATTAAAAATTGTTTTATACTTGGTTTATAAAAATGTATATAATAAACTAATAATTTTTTGTAATAATGATGGTAACCTTATTATCAAAATTATTGAATAAGAGTTAATCTACAAAAGATTTTTTATTATTACTAAAGAACGGATTTTAATTTAAATAAATATTTGTATGGAATTTAAACATCGAAATGTTTTCGATATATGTATACGTTTCATTTAATTTTGAATAAACTGATGCTAATTTTATTTTAAATATTTTACAAAAAAATATACGTATTCTGTGTTATTGTAGATTTTCCATTTTTATATTAGTATTTTACTATGTATGACACGGAACAATTAGGTCTGTACACTTCTTGACATCAAATTACAATGATTCAATATCGTATCTAGGTATTAGGCTACTCATTAGTCATTAATATATAAAAATTTGCTTTTTGATCTGTGTTCATATGGGCGTTATTCGATCACTGTATTTTTATGTCGTATCTATTTGTGTAGTTTTAATCTGTTAGTTTATTCCATATTTATTTAATAAAGTTAACTATTTAAATATGCCCAGTCACGCACACAAAAAGATCAAAAGTTAGTCTTTATTTGAAAGAATTTCCAAATAAAACTTTTAGAAGTGATGGGCAAGTATTATATTGTCAATCTTGTGAAAAATCATTGTTTATTGACCAACATCCTAATGTTATTGTTATATGATCCAATCGCTGTTATTTTAAATTTTAAAATGTCAAATTATATGTCGGTTTTAACTGTTTCCCTCACAAAGATAATTCAGAATAAAAATTTTTAATTTGTATTATGTATTATTTATAATAAATTATATTTTATATTAAATTTAAATAGTACAATATTATAAATAAATATATCTTAAGAAATAATCAAATATATAATATATATTTAAATATTTTTAATTTTATACTAAATTAAAATACGTTCCCTAATTATTACATAGAATAAAAGCAAGAAGTATCTACTTATATTATAGTGGCGTATATCTACTATATTATTATTATAGTGTACATCATCAGGTGTGTATACTGTCACTGTACACAAGTTATATTTAAATGTTACATTGAACTGTAAAATATAAACAATATCCTGTTCAATTATATCTATATTTTCCAAATAGTTTTGTATTAGAATTTTAACTAAACTAATGCAAATTTCTTGAACAACTAAAGTACTACTAAAAGTATTACAGTAGTCTTGCTAATCCAAACTAGATGGGACCAAACTCTATCCGGATGAATCAAAATGACCTTTTTTTTAAACTTACTAATAAATATTTTTCAAAAAACACCTCATGTATTTATATAAATTCAAAATTTATTGATTTACAATTTTACATTACACATTATTATTGTTATTATTGTGATAAATGTATTACATATGTACATATATCAAAACAAATTTATAGAAAATTAAAGAAAGTACGAAATATAAATTGTCCAGATTAACGATGACCAGATTATTGAGACTCTACTGTACTATGAAAGGGGGAACTGCTAAAGAGTAGGTAAAGAAAAAATTAATTAAAATTAGTTTTGTTAAAGCATTCAAAACTTTTATAAGTAAGAAAAAAAAATAATCACTAAGACTAGGGGTTAAAAAATATAGTTACTAAATATGCAATCATATTCAATAAGTAATGGAAATATTTGTTTGTTATAAACTCCCAATGAGTTGCAAATAGCTGATATTTTCACAAAAACTATCCAGTGTCATACTGAAAATGTCATCAATTCTAAAAAATGTACATGATGATTGTATAAACGCTTTATCAATGCTGTATTATTATGTTAATCATATAAAATATGTGTGAAAGTCATTAATAACAATTAATAAGATTTGAATTTTTATACAAAAAATATTGTTGAATACACACATTTGAGAAGATATAAATCAGCCAAATCTTAATAAAAAATCATTGTACTAAAAACTGGTTTCAATGTTTATGGATTTCAAATGAAGAACGCATAATATATATTAAATAACAGTATGTATACAATATATATTAATTCAACTGTGAATAAAATAAAATAATTATTAATTTACTCATTAATATTGGTTGATGATCATTTAAGATAACTATTACGTATATTATACAGTATAAACATATGTATATCAAATGGTATTTGTTAAATTAAGTTAATATAATAGCATGGAACTTGTTCAAAGCAAAAAAAATTTCCAAATTGAATTACTTAAAAACTGTGGGTTTCAAATTTACGGTACTCATTATAATTATTATAAATATGTAATTTTAATTTTAATTTTTTTAACTCATTTTAATATTACTGTAAAAGATTAATTAATAACAACTATATGGTTTTGATAAAATACAGTTTATTTTTGAACAATTTATTTGCGCTTATGGTTTGTTAGAAGGGTATTTTTTTGCACTTTTGGGTTATATTTTATGCTAATGAGCTACAGCTATAATGCACTACTAAATAAATTATTAATATATTGTATTATACATTATATTTTAACCTTTTAGTAAATTTATAAAAATAAAATATTGACTTTAAAATAGTGTTGCTATTAAAACCAAAATAAAAATAAAAATTTAACTTAATAATAATACTGACACTAACAGCGACATCTATAACAGTACGCTATGTGGGTTGTCTTTTTAGATAAACACACTAGTAGGTACACTACCACCATCAGCCACCACCAAACCAAGCCGATAAATATAGAAATAGCAATTCACAATAATAATAAATAATAGTAACTAATAAGTAGGGCTCGGAAGTTGTTGGCTATAAAAACATTAAAAAATGACCTAAAAATTACAAATATTTGTTTTAAATTAATAAAAATATTTTTTTAATTGTACTCTATTTGTGTTCTATATACATTTATTAAAGCTTACAAATTATTCAAAAAAAAATGTCCTTAAAAATTAAATAAAAAAATGTTAGGCATTTAGAAAATACAGTAAAATCCCGTTACAACAAACTCCAGGGGACAGAATTTTTTTTTCATTTCAACGAAAATTCAAATAAGCTCTTTATAAGCCCTGCTTTCCGGCAGGGGACTTTTATGACATTTGTTATAACGGGAATTACTGTATTACAAAAAAATAATAAAATGTAGGTATAATATATTATTCACTACAACACGACAATGACAACTGTAATTGGTGAGATAAAATCGGATAGGTACTAATCTTAGTCACTGATGATTTCAAAGTTCTAATTAAGTTATCGGCTTAATGATAAGAACTGAACAAATGTGAAATCAATAAAAATGACTAAAAATGTTGGAAAATGGCCCAAAAATGTCAAAAAATGACTTAAAAAGTAATAAGCACCAAAAAATGCAATATAAAAATTAGTCGTTCAGATTCACATGCTAATGAAACACATTTGTGGCCAGGAGAGCATCGTCTAAAAAGTTCCAAAAAAAAAAATGCAAAATGCATCAATTTCCGAGCCTTACTAATAAGTAATAACACAAAATATTGTATACTGTGTAGTCTATAGAATAAAGATAAAAATTAAAATATAGTTTGGCAAAAAACATTAAATATACAAATATATGAAGCTATAAAATTAAACTCAATATTATAAATGGTGACTTAATAAATTTGATTAACACATTTTTAAATTTCGTACAATTTAAAAGACTGTGGCATAGATTTAATCTTAAAAAATTCACAACACTAGCTATAGTTTAAGTTAAGCAAATTCTATGCCAATTCATCCAAGACTAACTCATATTAAATATTTTAAACTAATACATATTCTAAAACAGCGGTGCGCAATGTGAGAGTCACAACATTTTAATAGAATTATTGGCGACCAATAATTTAATACCAAATGAATAAGTTATATACTATTATAAGAAGGGGGTTGTATCAATGTATTATTAAAATAAAAAATGTTGAGGGTCGCGAATCAAAAAAGGCTGCGCACCATTGTTCTAGAAGCTCGATGAAAACTGTACAATTCACAACTGTTCAAATGCCTTCTAAGACAGCACAGTATCTACTTGTCTGTAACGACATAATACGTCCATGATATAATTCACGAACGCTGTATTAAAAACACATAAATAGTACTAGGTACCTGCAAATTTCACCAAGTTAAATTTAAGCTTGGCTTTTTATTAATATACCTAGGTACCTAGTTAACTATCATGTTTTCGTTCCATGGAATTCTTTTGTTACATTACAGTATAATATCAAGTATCAACCAAGCAATTGAACGGAGATAATATTATAAGCAGCATAATATTTGCCAAATCAAGGCATGAACTTAATAGTACATTTTTTTTTTGTAATAAAATTAACACTACCTTCGGCGAAATTGTAGTTGTCTTTCAATATGTCGTCGTCTGACATGATGTCAAATAAATGAACCACTAGAGACAATTGGAGATTTGGTGTTTAACAATCCGTTTCCTTTAAAAAGCGGTAGCAGTATAATTATGTATGTTTTATTGTATCGAAGACGCTGAAATTTTAACGTGCAGATCAATAATACGTAAAATAAACAAGTGTTTGATAGTGTATACAACGCTACAACAGTTGTAGATAAGCAAACGCTAATGGCGAAATACTAACAGGTAAAAATGGTCGAAACGAGTTAGAACGGTATCAATAAATGGCGGTGCTTGATAACGCAATTCATTCGATCTAAAAGATGCAAACTATGCCAATAGGGTACAATTCAGAAAAAACCAGCGGTCGTCATTATGACTTGGCAGAAGGCTATCGGAATTTATTCACAAGATTTACAGTATTTCAGATTTTGATCATACTAGGAAAACCGCAATGGCAACAATCAATGGTCAATGACTAACAATCGAAATTCAGAATGCGTAGTGCGTGCGGTACTACCGACTACGGCGGCTGCAGACTAACACTAAAGCGTCGGAAAGTGAAATACTCACAAAAGATCCGCTGTGCGCGTGCGGCGCGTGTGCCGTGAGCTCGTCCGTGCGTACATTGACCCAATAATTGTACACTACGGCGTAGTACTCAAAGACGTTGTAAGAACCGCCTTATGAGCTTTCCGCTTTCCTTGACATTTACATTATTGTCATTTATTTATCCGATATCCGGCGAGCGCACACGGAATAAATGATAACGGACGGACCGTCGACGATTATCATTTACCTTTATTATTATTATTATTTGAAATTTTACTCGATTCTCATTTCTCGTATTAAATAAAAGACACTTCATCACAATATAAGTTATAACATATTATTTTCAATCACACACTGTGAATCGTCGATGAATTGCAGTACGGTTTTCTATGTGGAGATGCAAACACAGACTACCGAGCACTAGCGTTAAGCCGCGGCAGACTTCGTTGTTATTCTCGAGTAGGTACCTACTGAAACATGGGATGAACTATATAACTATGGTTTGGATGCTTATGCACCTAAAATGGATTAAATTTGTATGTACTTTAAAATTAACAAATATGTTAAGTAAAACTAAGTAAAATATAAAACTAATATGTACCTTAAGGTATTTAGATTGTAGGTCAAAGGCAGTTTGCTATAAGAAGACTATGAACGAATGCTCCTGGCCCAAAAATGGATAGCGTGTACGGTGTATTTACTATGGGTGGTATCAGTTACGCAACTATTAACTCTGAGGCCGTGTGCAAAATTTATTTGGGGGCCCCAAATTAATACTATTATTTTTTACTTGTTTCTTTTGTACGACTACAGCAATTAATCAGTACTTTTTTGATATTTTTACTTGTATGGAATCATTTATGATATTATACGTACATTATACTAATTAGACAAGAAGTTTACCCTACATTGTTATATTACTAATTTGAAACTTTATACCAAAATCATTTTAATAATGTTATGTCTAGATTAAACACGCTCATGATATTTTGTAGACTTAATTATATAATATTTATAATTCATAATTAAACAGAATATAAATAACTAATAATATAAAATAAAAACATTTCAATTAAATTTTAATTTAGTAATTTTAGCAAAATATAATAATGAATCATAATTAGTTTACATTCATAAACCGTTTTTTTATGCAAATACTGCAGTATGTTTAGATTCCCATTGGGTAGGGCACACTTTTTTAAATACTTTTCTCCTAATTTTTGATTTAGTGTTATATCCTAATGCCAATGATGAATATTGGGATTTACTTGAGCTAAAGAAATAAAATAAATTCTGTACAGTTTCAAAAAATCTTGATATGCTTGGTGAAATTTTTGAAGCATCAGATATCACTATGTTTCAGTTATGAGCACAACAATGGACAAATAATGCAGTTGGAACAATATCATTTATTCTCTTTTGGACTCCAAAGTATTTTCTACTCATAACCGGTGTTCAATCATATCCTTGTCCTCTACAATTTAAAATTTTTATATTATGATTGTGTAAATTGTCTTGTATCAACTGTGCGTAATCTGTTACTCTGTGTTGTTCTAAAGCATAAATATTTTCTAAAAATTATTCTTTAATAATAATTGTATGTGTTTCATAGTAAACAATCACATACTGTATAATGACACCGACTTAGTCGATTTTTGTTATGTCTTGGGTTGGGTCTAATATGACTGAGAAGAATAACTCATTATTTATTCACATATTATATGACATGTTTTCAGATAAAATTGCAATGAATTAATTTTGAACCTTCCAACATAAATATTTGATATGTTTGGTAGGATCATTTAAAAGTTCATAAAGTAACTGGTCAAAATCAGCTAATAGATGAATTGTTTGATAAAATCACCTTCAAGTTGTACAGACTTATCACCTTTCTTACCTGCATTCCCTCATAAAGCAGTGTTTTCTGATGTGAGGGTTAAAATAACTTTAATGATGCGGTGTAGAATATTTCGTTAATATTCTACTTCTTTAGATATATGTTCTATACTTTTATCAATTGTAGAATTGTTTAACCAAGTTCCTCTAACTGTTGTAGCTTCAATATGTTGTAAGGATTTTTCATGACGAGTTATTAAATATGATAAATGTTTCCAATCATCTTTACCAGAAATCCATTCAGACCTATAGTTTGAATTATTTCTGTTTGCAAATAACCAACATGACTTATAATAAGCTTTTTTAAAAATTACAGAATAATATAGCAAAGAATGTGGAATTTTTGAACCAGTTTTAGTAATCATATTGTAATAGCTCAATAAAAAAGATCTTTTTTTATCGTCCTTTTCAAATTCAATTGAAGGTTAAGGGCCGTGGCCCAATTAATAAAATGCTCCGTTTAAGAGAATCTAATGTATCTTTATTAAAATGTCCGCGGTCAGTAGGGTACAAGCAATTTTAAATTCAATTTATCAACTAAATAATCTAGTCAAAGCTACTATTGATACCTGTATAAAACCGATTTATTTATAGACATTATAAAATGCTTAATACTATTATTTTAGGACTTGGCTCTTGCCTAATATTGATCCTCTATTTAATAATTATGCCTATGATTAATTTAATCTAAAATGAAAAACATAATATCAATAAATATTTGTAGTACAAAAAAAGCAAAAAAAAAATATTGAAACAGACAATTAATTTTCAATTTTATATTTTGGTTTTAGAGGCCCCTTAAAGCTGGAGGCCTATGTGCATTGCACAACTTTCACGCTCAGTAGTTGCGGTACTGGGTGGTATGCTGAGTCAATATGAAAATGAATCTAAATCTTATGTGTTACAGCATAGTATTACGGGTGCCCATTCGCCTACCTGTTTTAAATTATAACTAAAGACTGGATTTATATACATTTAAAATTTTAAAATATGCAAAATAATTTTTGATTATTACAGCTAGGTATTTATTTATTGTAAAACTGTAAAATTATAAAACTAAACATTAATGATTGAAAAAAAAAACTCCAATTTTATATATTATATGATAAAAAATAGACAATTTATTTGTTTTTGGAAAAACAATAAGTAACAATATGTCAATCCATTTAATACTTAAGTATTATAAAGTAGCTAACACAAACAATGTTATATAATATGAACACATTTTTATAATATGTTGACTATTACCGTATGGTATGTACACTTCGAACTACAGTCGTCAGTCTGTCAGTCCTAGTTTTGTAGTATTGACAAATGACAATAATGTTAAGCAAAATAGATAAGATAAATATATTTGATATGAAAATCAATATGCAATGAATTAGGTACCTACCTACCTACTAACTAATAAGTAATAATGATCTACAGAAACGTAATGTACTAATGTTATATTTTTAAAAATATTTAAAAATGTTGTGTTGTAGACCTAATTTATAGATAATAATTGTATATAAAACTATTAAACTAAATTAAAACATTTAAATTTATACATAATATGCAAATACATGCGTTTTTATGGAAAATATGGAAAATAAAAATTTGTAATATTATTTATTTAGGTATGTTTGATGTAAATCCATTTACTGCATGTAATTACTTATAAAAATATGAACATGCATTATTTGCAAAATTCCGGTCTTTAATTATAACATTAAATATTAATTAATCAATATCATTCATTTTTTTTTTTTTAAGTTGTTTAATTATAATATAAAATTAGTCATAAGTTAAAATAAGTTTATTATAACTAATTGTAAAAGTACATGAAAAATGTAACTTTAGAAAAACTAAAAATATTGCACTGATCTTAGTAAATTGAGTTGGTGGATAGGTAGCTTATGAAACTTGCTCCTAGACTGTTGAAGACTCAAGGTACTATACATATTTATATTTATATAGATATTTTTTTTTATTAAATGAAATCAATACATTACATTTAAAACAAGTAATAAATAGTAACATATTAAAATTAAATTATCCCCTTAAGCATAGCTTGTGGTGGGATAATTTAGTTATTTTATAAAGGTATTTACAAATTATTACATTTTTTTTTTTAAACATTGTATTAGATTTAATACTACATAAGATAAAAATAAAATACAAAATAACTTACAAATTAAAGTTTGCTTAACAACCATGTTATAATTAATTTTTTATTTATTTAATAACCAGATTTTTTGTTTATATTAAAAAAGATGTTCTTGATATAATGGCAATGCATTAAAATTAATTAGACCTAGATAGTCTAAAAAATGTTTTCCAAAACTTTTTTTTGTATACTCAGCTTTAATATCATAAGCCCTTATTTCATATTCATTAATTTTTTGTAAGACTAATAATTTTAGAAGAATATAATATGGAAAATTGTTTACACAGCAACCTGACCGGTAATACACCTAACTCTATGTAGTTTAAAACAGAAAAACCTATTAAAACATTTTTACGCAAACATAGCTAAATTCTGTTGTGTTATGACTTATGAGAGACCTTAATACATTTTCAGAACAACCTCCTCAAACTATTAGTCCATATTGGAAAATTGAAAATTGAATTATATAACACATTATACGTTATGGTGCATATGGTTTCTTGGGATAGTATATTGTTTAGTTCAGTGTGCCTCAAATAAGTGAGTCGCAACTCATTTTTGGGTCGTACAAGCTTTAAAATTGGGTTGCAATAAGTCTCTTTTTAAAATAAAAATTATATAAGGTAAAAAAAATTTTTTTTAATTATTAAACTTAGAAAATTAATAAATGAAAAGACCTACTTGCACACTACACGTTGTAAATGTACATTTTATTTATTCAGTTTTAAATAGTACTACTGCAAAGCATTAAGTAATTTTAGTTTTTTTACAAAGGTTCGTGGGTTGCAAAAAATGTAGGCCTAAAAAAATGGGTCGCAAGTCCAAAAAGGTTGAAGACCACTGGTTTAGGTTATACATTTTGAAAATAACAGATCTTAGGCGCATAACCATATTTGAAACATGTATTTTCCAGCGTAAGTTTCAGTCGAAAATTAAACCTAAATATTTTACTCTTGTTACTCTGATTATTTTTTAACAATTACATGAGACTGACAAAGTATTATTTGTACCACAAGAGTGTATATCAATATCATCTATTGGTATATAAACATAAGTTATGGAGAATGCAACAAATACACTCTTTTTTATATTTAAGATCAGTTTTTGTTCAGATAATCTCTTAAATACTTTGTTCATTTCAACAGTTGTAATACATTTAACATTGTCCTATGTATCACTTGAGAAGAGTAGACACATATTATCTGCATATGAAACAACTGTACCGTCTATTTTAAAATTACATATTTCATTTATGTAAAGAATGAATAAAACTGGACCTAAAACCTGCCTTGTGGGACCCAATAATTAATTTAATATCTATCAATAAAAATAGTGTTAATAAAAACCGTCTGTTTTCTATTTTTTAAATAACTTTTAAATCACTCCAGGCTTGATTATTTATTCCTAACCCTGGTAGAATGTTAATAAGTATTTTGTGGCCTACTGTATTAAAGGCTTTTGCTAAATCAAAAAAAATAGCTAAAACTTTTTAATTGCTAACTAGATTATTGTATATAAATTTAGTAACCTCATAAAGTGCACCTGTAGTATTTTTACTGGGTCTGAAACTAAATTGATTTTTTACTATCAAATTGTTTGTTTCTTATAAGCTGATTTTTTACTATTTTTTCTAATATTTTTGAAAAATTATAGAGTAATGAGATTGGCTTATAATTTAATATATTCTCTTTTTCTCTAGATTTATACAGTGGTTTTACAATAGCTAATTTAAATTTTTCTGGAAAAATACCTTGTTTTAAACATAAGTTAAAAATATAAGTAATAGGATCAATAATATTTATTGATATTTGTTTTATCATCTTGATTGAGATTTTATCAAAACCTGCAGAAGTTTCATTTTTAGCCTATGTATAATTGATAATATTTCTGATTTTTCTATATGTTTAGTAAAACTTCCATTAAAAGATGAATTACAGACTTTTTTTTATTAAATCAATGATACAATTTTTGAATTTCTTAGTGTATTCTTCTTCACCAACACCCACAAAATTTTTTTTTAGTAAATTTGCTGTTTTTAAAGGTTCTGTTTGAGAGTTAATTTTTTTACTATTAATACATAAGGTATTATTGAAATTCTCATTTTAACTACTTTTCTTAGAACCAGTGAGTTTATTAATAAGTTTCCACATCAATTTTGGGTCGAAGATTGTTAAAGAAAATTTTATTTATAGAAACTTATTTTTGTTTCTCTTATAAGTAATGTTAATTTATTTCTATACTTAATGTAATAATTTCGTAGATTTGTGTTATTCCGATATTTTTTAATTTTTTTTGATAGCTCATTTTTGCGACATGTGGAAATTAATATATATTGGTCATCCAGTCCTTTATCCTTTTGTTTTTTGAATTAATATTTATTAGATTAATTAGTTGATTTTTCAATTTCATTTGATAGTTTGTTATAAAATAAATCAATTTATTTTATCATATGGTGGTTTAATTTGTATTGTGTCAAATGTCAATTAAAAAAAATATATGTAGCTTGTATATATAGGTCAATTTTTTTATAATGATTTCAAAAATATACAAAAATGTACTGAAATATAATATGTATGTAATAAGATTATTCAGATAAAAAAAAAATCCATCTATAATCATAAAACAAGAAAATAGGTAAAATATTTAAATTTATATGTAAAATAATAAAAGTATTAATTGATTCAGTTGGTAATTAATTTAATTTGTATCTAGACTTTAGGTTATAGCATTAGAGAAAAATAGAAAAAAAATGTAAATTTCACAGAATATTGAGCCCTAGTGTCAGTTTAGTGTTAATTTAACAGTTTAAATTTTATCAAATTTGTGGCATAATATTAAATCTACCTAATATAAATGCTTCTGTTTTAGATCATTATTTCAGTTGATTGCATTTAACTTTTTCTATAGAATTATTTGTTTGAACTAGAAAAAGTAATTTTTCTGTTCATCTTTCAACTATTTATGCTAAGCTTATTTTTATCTTCATTCTTGATCTATAGTGATTTACGCCTAATAACCATATTATTAAGATAATATTCGTTATTAACTACTAAGTATAAATAAAATATTAAAAAAATAAATTTTTATT
Source organism: Rhopalosiphum padi (assembly GCF_020882245.1). Lineage (NCBI taxonomy): Eukaryota > Metazoa > Arthropoda > Insecta > Hemiptera > Aphididae > Rhopalosiphum > Rhopalosiphum padi. The sequence goes on along the minus strand of NC_083599.1, from coordinate 3,071,566 downwards.
AACCTAATGTTTTACATGTATTCAATCATCAAGAGAGGGTACTTGGTGGAAACCCCTTTGGTTTGTTTCAAACTTACTCTATAAACAGTCCAGCTGATAATTGTACAATACAGGGGTACTCATTAAATATGAAGACAATTTCAAAAAAATTATAACCTTGTAGTAGGTATGTTAATCAGGATCATTCACTGAACAATAAGTAAACAATACTTATCTAACAAAATTCATCCTTCCTGTTTTTTTTCTATTTTTCTCTACTATAAATATCTGTATTATGTAATAAATATTGTATAAGACAATGTCTAAGCAAAATATTGGTATTTAAATAATAATATATAATTATGGGCTTTTCGAGTGCGTCTCGTCCATCAGCTATACTCCATAAAGGTACCTAAATTATCATAATAATACGGTACCTGTGTGCCGTAATTTATTGCGTTGATAATATTATATTATACTGTATTCCTGTATGGATTTCTTCACCTGTACACCACTATGGCCGAGTTTAAACGCTCACCGTTTAACACACGCGGCGCCGCGTATTCGTTCTTCCTCCACAGAACAATGGACATACACATATTATAGTAGGTATGTGAGCCTATAACAATTTATTTAGCACGGGTCGTGGGCGTTGGTGAAAAAGAAGGCGATTGTTTATTCGGTAAGCCAGGCAGTCAGTGCTATTATATATTATCGTTCTAATTTACAAGTAGGTACGTCCGTCATACACTCATGCAGTCATGCACATAATATGATGTATACCTATATAATAATATGTATGTCTGCTGGCCGCTGCATAACCGAACGGTACCTATAAACACAAATAATAACGATCACGATCGTAATATTACCCATGTGTAATAAACTAATAACACACACATTATATAAATAATAAATGCAGTAATAATATAATTGCGTACGAAAATCATGGGAGGCTATATACATAATGAACGAGTTAAGAACACATCACACACACACACACACGCACAAACACATACGGTTGAACGTTTTAAGCCATTGTTAACGGCCATTAAAAAAATAAAAATATTATTCATAATAATGTAATACGTGCCATTGTTTTGACGGCGTTACTTGTGCATTTAAATGCAAGAAACGTGGTAACCGTGGAGCGCGGGATAGGATAAAAAAGAAATGTGTAGGTATACGTAGGCGATTTCGTCAGGATGTGAGCTCTATTTATTTCGGCTCGGGGTACGAAAATGCGTGTACGAACATCCGTCACGACGAGCTCGAGAAAATGAACAGTATACTCGACCGGACAGACATTTTGAAAATTGCATAATATATTGTAAATAATGTATAATTACCACCGTCAGCTCATTGTATACAGTACGCGAGCAAGCGTGTGCCGACTTCGGCAGTGTATAAAAATAATTATATAGCTAATATATTCGTAAAGTACCTTATACCTACCGATTACCTATACAGTTCAATTTGCTCTCATAATATATTATACGATAAGCCGTGTTCGAGAGTACGGATTTATGAATACTTAATCAGACAGCTATACGTTTTATATATACAAATATGCGGCTGCGGTATAATACTTAATGTTATACTTTTGTTTAGGGAAATTACGGTTACGACCATTTTTTTTTGTATCGTTGATACGGTACCTAATCCGTGGGCGGAACCTTGTTACATGTGTACATCTAAATTCTATATCACTGCATCAAGCGAAAAAATTATTACTCCTTCTGCATATCATGCTATAATATTATAATACACCGCGGTTTTTACTATCTTTAAATGTACCTTTTTGAATATTTAGGTATACTAGTTTAAGTTAATAAAATATAATAACTATTTAATATCTAAATGTATATAATTTATTTTCAACAATGAATTGTTGAGGTCCCTAATTTATGTCTATCAAATTAGGTTTATTATCAATTATTGTTCATAGACTCAATTATTCAATGAGACGTAATGCATTTTTATATAAGTATTGCGAAAAATTGTAGTTGTAAATTGAAATTTTTTTTTTTTTTGTAAGAAAGATTAAATGTTTGTGTCACTGGTGCTATACTTTACAAATTAATAAAGAGGACAGTAACATTATAATAATATTTAATTAATATAATAATATATTAATTAATTTTAATTTTAATTTAAAATAAGTAATATACAAGTTGTTACTCAAAATATTATAATTCTAAAGACGAAATATTATTTTGTGTACCTATTATAGACGTAATAAAATAAAATACATAAATAAAATCATTTTTCTTTTTTGTACGCATTAAGTCATTAACTTTGTATATCAATATGGCAATATGCATAATACTTTAAGACCTATAAAAGTGTGATTTTAATGAATACTAATATATTATACAGCTTATTAAGCCTTAATTTTCTCAAGTATAATATTTTGGGAATATTGAAGTATTTTTTTTAAAGATTTAAAGGTTTGGCCTACACATAATTGAGAATTTATTATTTTTATATCGTATGAAAATTGTTTCATAAATATCCTATACTTAAAATAATAATTATTAATTTGAAATAAAAATATGCTTATAACATGTTAGATGGTGATATATTTATATAAATGCAATGCCATAAAAAGGGTAAGCAAGTGGGTACCGCTCTGCTGTATAGTATAGAGATGGAGAGTAGGTCATTATAATGGATGTGTTGAATTTGAATGCAATAACAGCCGACAGGTATCATTCAATGATAATCATTGAATACGAAAAACGATTCTGAACGGATATGATTTGTCAGTCTAGAATAATTAGTAGGATATTTTATATTATTACCTATATTTAAATTGTAATATATCGTTATTTTACGCGATTCTGTAAAAATTAAATTTCATACGATCATAAATTTTTTTCTATATTGATGCTTGAATTTTTTTTACAGTTATTTGAAGAAAAAGTTATGGAGAACCTCTTATTGGGTTTTTTAACCTTAGGTATAAATCACAAAAATGTTATGAATTTTCAACTTAACATTTCTTGCAAATGTTCGCAATTTTGAAATATTTTGTAAATATTTGAACTTTAAATGCTTATAAACAAAAATTGTGAGTAATGATTTTTGATTTTTTTTTTTTTTACTTCAATATTTACAACTTATAATAAACCTTGTATTAAATTTTAAAGATTTTTTGGATTGTCAATAGCTTAAAAAAAGTCAAAATATTTTGAAAATTTAATCGTAAATAGATAACTCTAATATAAATATTTGGTGAAAATTTCAAGTATTTACAATGGTTCGATTTTGAGTTACAGCAAAATAAATAGAAATCGATTTTATCGAAAATTGGTTATGCGTAAAAATTCCCGTTTTTCTGTTACTTTTTTTAGGGTTTTTCCTAACGCTTTTTTACTTTTGACCCCTCCCCCCCCAAGTACCAACTAGATTAATCGAAGCATTTTTACTACTCCAAAACGTGATGACAGACACAAAAAAAAAACCATACATTATTGTAAAATCGATACAACTTCATTCAGAATCTTAAATAAAACAGATTTATAAAAAGTTAGTAACTATTTATCAAAATAAATATATTTTTTTTGCACATTAATAGGTATTAACATTTTTAATTACATCTGCTTATATATAGGTATTTAAGTTAACTCATTTAAAATAATACAGTGAACAGTGCGATGTAAACAGTCTAATTGTCCAACTGAATGATAAAAATAATATAATAATTTATTATTTAATTGCACAGTAAATGCTTGAAATTTTCATTAGAATATTTATTCTTATACATTTTACAAAATAATTAAAAATGGTATATAATTGCTTTGAATACAAATATAGATATTAATAATTAAAGTAAGTAATTATAAACAATAAAAATCAATATTCCGAGTAAGTATAAATGAACATTTCAGAAGCAGACATCTTCATAATTATACCATGTTTTAATGACTCATTTGATAGAAGTTGAGGTCTGATACGAATTTGAATAGGTCCTCCATAGTTAAATGATTCTATCCTATCATTAAGGATATCAACTGTATAATAATTTAAGTTAGATAACATTCAAAATTATACCTTATAACTGTCAAATTCGTATTTGCAAATTTCTTCTAAAATATAATTTATTATTTAGTAAAAATACAAGTACAATACGCATATAACTAAAATATGCTTTATTGTCACTAGCTATTACAGTATACGCTAAAGAATATCGCACGATATTAAAATAATGTTCAGAACGTTTCACATTACCGTAATAACCGCTGGAAATTTGCTCAAAAATCTCTATAGTAGTTAAGCTCCTATTTACGCACAGGCTCGAGCACTCGTTTAAATATCACGTGCGTACACGGTACACGTATAATACATCGTTTTATGGTAATGGATAAAATATTACATATTATAAACAACTATCTATGCACTTTTAACTTTAACCATACCATTTACCGATGTCGCCAACGCTGTTTTATGTAGATAAATCACTGAATTTTGTGTGCCATAATGAATATGCAATATGCATGTTTTGTTATGATTACTATAAATTAATAAAAATAAATATAAATTATTCATTAGTCTTTTTATGCAATTAAGTATGTTTAAGCCAAATAGTAGTTCTTCGTGTACAGACATAACATAACAATGTTTTAATTATTTAGTTATGAATGACTTAAAAGTTTAATAATAATGAAAATTAATTATAAACAAGATGTCTATAAGCGAACAAAAACAAAGTAAGTACTTTTAATATTATATTAAGACATTAAGTTATCAGTGTATTCGATAATCTATGTTATAATACAGCTTGTCCTAAAACATTAATAAAAATAAACTAATTTCATCATAGTTGTGTATATTTTTTTTATAATTTTGAAAAACACGCCGAATGAAATATTAAATGCAGTCTTTGCGTAATAAGTAATAACTATTCAATTTTAAATAAAAACAACCAAATTAAGGAAAAACCAAGTCGGATTTTCTTTATCGCGAATGCCAGCCGAATGTCGTTGTCAACGCACATTTGGAACTCTATAAAATTCGATGTCATGTTTAAGTACGATTATTCGGATAGTAAATTCGAAAATCGGTGTTCTGACAGTCGCTTTCGATGTGCGGCACTAGCCATCGTTTTATACGCACACGTACGGGCTTGGATTAAGTGAAATGGTGGAAGATTGTTATCGACGAGGCGTTAGGTTAGGTTAGATTAGATCGTCACATTATTATCATTGCTGTTATTAGTGTTATTATACAGTCGTAAGTTCGAGAGATGACTATTTACAAGACACGTCAACACGATTTATTTCGTACGGTATCTTAAGAGCGATAAAGGCGCTTATATTATGGTGCGTATGCGTTGTACATATTATAAGCATACATCGAATCAAATATTTAAATATTGCGACAGTGTTCGGGTATTATGGTTGTAATACTGAGGAAAATCTTGTCGACACAGTACTTCACAAGAATTGTAGGTACGCGATAGGATTATATATAATATGTGTACTGTACTTATATGTACTATATATTATACGACCACGCACATATTATAAGTGACATATTTTTCGTGTGGAGACCGAGCAACGCACCATCATATAGGTCAATATTATTCAACAGAAAATTTAAATTTTTTTGACATAACTTATATGAGTGGTAAGCAGTTTCAGTCGTAAACATAGAGAGTGGTTTCTGGTGGAAAATTGGATCTAGCTTACTAGCTGTACTTGGAGGAAGGAGGAGATATCAAACTCTTTGTTCTATTTTTTAGTTTTTCTTTCTTTATTTATAATATAATACAGTTTTTGTTTGTGAATAAAGCTTATTGACAATTTAATACAAAATTGATTACTCGTAAGTTATTATCACTAACATTTTAAAATAAAGTTTAGAGTAGGTAAACTAGATCATTTATGATCGTGAAATTCCACATTTATAATATTGGATAATATTTAAAGGTATAATAATGATTTATTTAAAAGATATTGTAATATAAGTTTTTGATAAAGAGAAAGGGAAGTTTTAAGTTTTAACCAGATATATAAATGAAAAAAAAACTGCTCACTTTATTCGCCATTTGCGAGTTAATTTACAGTTACATTTTTATCTCAATACAATTACTATCTTGCAAAATTTTATTTATATTATCATTTATCTTAGGCACAAATAGGCAATACCCTATTTAATTTGGATAAAATGATATATTATATATAGCACCCACATCAATGTAGCCGGTATAGGTGTCATTTAAATATTTTTAATTACAAAATATACGAAATATATGTTTAAAATATCTACATAATATTTAATAAAAGTTTATATGTATTTGTTTTTATAATGTATAGTAATGACATATGCGATGTCTGGAACAGATTTTATTGGGTAGATAATGTTTTATTTTATTAGATATTTATGTGTGAAACTGTGAACATAAAATTTATCAATGTTCTAAAATTTAAATAATATAATTAATAATTATTCTATTTCTCTATAACGAATTTGCTTACATTCTATAGGTATATTGTGTGAAAGTTATTCAATAATGAGTTTTATAAGTTTAATAAAATATATATATTTTTTTTAATAATGCCTGATTTATAGTTATTACCGTTTTCTAAATCATATTTAAGTTGATAGAATTTGTAGTCCCCTTAATAATATTATGGATCGAAATCAATCGATCTTTAAAAAAATGTTTAAATGCAGTAATTGCTGCATATACTGTCCCCGTGTTCCCGCTTCTCTCCAGTAAACGCATTATTAATTTTATTATAAATTAATGTTACCAGTTATAACTTATACATTTTAGTTTATATTTTTATAACAATTATTTCTATGTATTTTATAGCTCTTACAAAATTTAAGTTTAAGCTCTTTGATCTATAAATATTGTAAAATTTGTGCTTAAAGTTACAATATACGGTAAAAATAGTATGCATATATAACAATTTTAATTTACCATACAAAATAATATTTTGTGATGATAAATAATATTATGATTGCCTTACATATTTTAAAAATATATGAAAATTCTAGTAGGTAAACCCGTAACAAATAATTTGAATATTTTATATAGACTATTGATTTTTTCTTAATTTTTTTTTTTTATTATAATTTAATTTATTGACAATGTTTAGGTTTAAATACCAAAAGTCACTTAAAAACTAAATGTGTTAATATCTTAATTGTATTTTTTATTATAAAATAAAAATCCGATTAATTTAGGTACCTATATGTTGTATTAAAAAAAAAAATTAATTAGAACTTGGAGCAAGTTGTGGTTTTATCACGCAGGGTGCTAATATATTTTTAAGTGTCATCACTTTGGGCAGATACCATCTATAACATACACATATAGCTAAAACACCGGATAATACTTTTTTTTTAGATTTTTAATTGCTTCATTTTACGAGTGAAAAACTAAACGAGATTAACGATATTAGATTTTATAGAATTAGTTTATGCCATTTATTACACAACAAATAATCCTGCAGCACAGTTGACACTAGACATAGATAATAACAAATAAATAAATATATATGTATTATATTATAAATAAATATATATGTATTATTTATGGCTATTATATTAATAGAAATATATATATTATTTTAAATTTAACTAACTACTAAATAGAAGAACAAAGTGATTTTATGTTTAATATATTATCTATTATAATAATTATTATACATTAGAAAAATTAACTATTTATCTATCTATAATTTTTTTATTTTATTAACTATTTCAAATTTGGCATAGGTAATTTTTAGCCTCGGGTCGAAATACTGGCTATTTTTAACCACATTTGCTCACGCTTATTTCACAGTTACTATGAATTTTTGTGAAATTAGAGAATCATATTATGGGTCATTACTTATTTATTGCTTAAATTTGGATTTTGTATAAGATATTTAAATATTCATGATATAATATAATAACATCATTTCATACTTTAACACTATAATATATACAAGAAAAAAACCGAAATTGTAAAATTAATGCATTTATCACTTTATTCAGAATTTAAAACAAGGAAAAACAGAAATTTTTACACAAAACCAGATTGTAATAGATTTTATTTTGTTTCAATTTATAAATAAATAAACGAAGGATTTGAAATAATTTATTATTACTTTAGAAATTATTAGCATTTATTAGATTTGGTATAATTTTTTTAAAAATTCTAAATATTTTTACTTTTTTGTGCTATTTAGGTATAGGAACTCTAATTTATTAAGTTTTTTCTATTTATATATGGTAAAATGTTTGTTTCGAATAATTAAATTTTATAAAATTGATTATTCAACACAAGTTACAATGGTAAGACTATCTTAGCACATTTAAAATATAATTAAAATATATTGTATAATTCATGCTATTAAATTTCATCAAAATCATGAAAATTTGCAAATTATTTTGTAGTTAAAAATTTATAAAATAATATAAATATTTTAAAACTAACATAACTTTAAGTAAAGCCAAACATTATATAAATTCAAACCGTGACTGATATATCCCCCATATGTTTTACTATACATAATTATTTTAATCAGACAACGTCCCGTATATGTGTATTTATACTATTTAGGTAACATGAACGAATAATGTGATAATTTTAACTTTAAAACAAGAAACGTAATTAATCGTATCGTATTTTAGACAATTTAATGTAGGTACGATATTATTAAATCGAAAAATCGTTATATTTATACTGATAAAAAAAACAAAAGATGTCCTATTCAGGACAAGTATGAAAACAAAAGCTATATTGGAGAAGGTGCCTACTTAAGTTTTTAATGGTTTTTTTTTTTTTGAACGAACTCATGCTTTAAATTTGTTTTGACTGTGAAATATGTTTATTGTGTATGGAATAATAGCATTATATACATATAACTATATAAGATATTATAATAATGATAAATTGTACCTATATGTTACATTTTTTTTTTAACTATTTTAATTTTTTTATTTTCGCAGTCGAGTATAGTTGTAGCGGTTAACGTATTATAAACAGTAATATAATACAATAATTATATATTTATATACCACAACACACACAAAAATATATATACTGCCACTTGCTACCCATAGCGGTTTTTCGACTATATATATATATTATATAGTATATAGTATAATATAATAATAATAATGCCATTTTTATTATGTTATTATATGTGTCGGGGAAAATTGGTCGATTTTGCGCGAAAACACGTCCACCTGCGCGTAATATATTCCAATTTCACAAATCATAATCATTATAATAATAATAATAATAATAATAATAATTGTAAACAAAAGACCTAACACTTGTTACACACATTCACGCCTAATAAATTTAATAGTCTGCCGGTGCTTACCGGCCATCACGCGAAACCTGCGAGAAACATAAAAAACATACACGAAAAACAAAAATTATTACACTACAACTATTTAACGATATTATATTCAGGTATAAAATATAAATTCATACGCGATTTGATATTTTGCGCCCTACGGACTGTAGTAAAAAACAATGTATATATTATATATGTGTGAATAATACCTGTATATATATAGGTACCTACGCCGTACAGCCTTAGCGCATATTAGGCGTGCACGAGGAAGCAGATCGGTGTTCACCGATTGCAGTTGGACGTGTGAAATTTATCGCACCCACCGGCGTTGTACTTAATGTGTGTATGGTGTTTCCATGGCTTCTGGGCCTATTTGTTTAAATGTATATATATATATATATGTATACAAAATTATTATAATGTCCAAGCGTCTCCTTTTGAGAATTGCGACTATATTATACTGCCTATATATTATACTATGATATGTAGGTACCTATATAATAGGTATATGGTATATATTATATGTTGAAAAGGTAGGTGCGGTGTAGTTGTCGACATTTATTTTTAATTTATAAATACAAATATATAGGTATATGTCAGGCACATCATACATATGAGTATATGTATGTATTTAATATATTATGTGGGTATCATATTATACTTGGGTAGGATTCGGAGTTCTGTTAAAGTATATATACTTTTCAAACATAATAATATATGTTTCCCTCGAAGAAAACATTTAAATTTTTTTCGACAACTTTTTAAGATTTAATAGAACAAAATAAAGATTGTATTTAATAATATAATATTATGTTTATTAAATTTTATTTAAAAAAATACCAATTATTATACAAAACGTTCTAATCAGTACCGTATAACTATCTATATAGAATTTACAATGATCTCGGAAAAATCAACGAGAAATATAATTAAAATAAACTAGAACTCGCTGTTCTATATTATAGTAAATGTCAAATGCACTTCGTTCATTATTAAGTATTTCATTAGCTGTAATTGATATGTCAAAATTGAACTCTGAGATGAATCGACATGATGAAAAACGACTCTGAAATGAGACGGTTTGTTTGCCTACCTATATAATTCTAAGGATATTTTATTAATATTTATTTTGGTATAGTATAATATTTCTATTAGTAATATAATAGATTAACCTAATACATTTGCCAAAAACAAATCATATACGTTACATAGTAATTATTACCATATTATTTCATATTTATGAGCAGCTGTTATTAACTTATATGTCGCAATACCGACATCATATAGTACCTATTACTATAGTGTACCACAAAACGGTGTAAATAGATTCGTGATATAATAGCTTGAAATTAGTCTAAATATTTTGAAAATTGAAATTAATATTGAGTATAGTAAATAATCATATAGTATACGTAGTAATAATAAAAAGTTTCAAGTCCTTACGAATAATATTTTTTGAATTACAAAACAATAACTTGTTGTTTAATATTAAAAAAATATTTATTCCATTATTGTAGGAATTTAAACTTCAATAAAATAATATACATTTTAAATAAAGTTAGTTTAATTATTTGCTTAAAGTAAGCCTAAATATTAAAAAAAAACTTTTTTTTAAAGGGTGATCGAATTTATGCAGCTCACCTCATATTACCCAATCATTTCCAATTATCATAAATAACTTTCCATAATGGAATGTCTAAAGCCATGGCATTTACAGAATTTTAAGTTATCTGATATAATTTTTACAGAGTGCGGTGAAGGGCAACTAATACATGTACACATTCAGAGTCAACCTCGGAAGCTCATTTGTGAGGTTAATTTAGAAGCCGGCTCATCATTGAAAAGCAGAGTGATTTTGACCGGCATGCGGATATAGTTATTGATAATAACTACATATCATGTTTGTCAAATGATCAAACGTGGCCTATTGGTTGTTGCCACCACCCGACCACCCATCACTGGTTTCAATTTTATAAATTAAAGTTCAACTGGATTTCGATTAGAATACAGGCTATAATATAGTTGTGTAAATTAAATTATCGAAATAATCGTAGATTATAGATTATTAGATAATATATTGATATATTAAGAATGTTGAGATATTTAAATATTTTCATACTTTTCAACTTGCTTAGTGTTTGAAGTATGTTGAAGTTTTACATAGATTTAATATATATAAAATACATATATAAGTCAAAGTGGATGATTAAAATTGGCCTATTTAAATGGGAATCAAAAGTGTGCGCTTACTTTTAAAAAAATGTACCCGTAATCTTCTTAAAAACACCCGTTTCAAATTTTATTTTATTCCGTAACAATACGATTAATACTATAAAATGAACTACTTTAATAATAGAGCAAATTCCGAGTACCTACTCGTTCGTCATAATATTGTGTAAGGACGATGAAAATGTGCTATTTCCTATCTAGGGCTTACACATACGATATACTTTGTGTAGTAAAATATCGGTAGGGTTAGCTACCATAATATTTTTAGACCAAAACCGGACATTAAAGTTTTGTTTTTGAGGGGGTTGGATAAGACCAAGGATATTGAATAAAGATTAAGGAGTTTCCATTAGAACAGTACATTGAAAAAAAAATTGTAAATAAACAATATTTTTATTTAATTTATAAGATTTTACTTAGATTTATGAATAAAATTCCATTAAACGAAGTATTAAATTAAATATATGTTACATGATTTTTATCAGTTTATCGAGAAAAACATTTAGGGATACTACTCGACACATCGTCGAGTGAATTATACGAGTCGTTATCCAGCGCTTTGTATTACATAATGTGAATAAATTATCACACGAACAGAAATAATAATATTAGTAAAATTACATTACAACTCATTTTGTGCCGACAACGATAATAATGGGTCGTTGCTGGTGACGTTCAAGGAAAAAATATGAACAAAAATAGAAATTATAAATTATTCATTTAAATACACAGTGTAACAGATCTGACATCTGACATAACTTTTTGCACCGATATGGCCATGTTTTTTATTGACTTTAGTAAAATACCGACATTTACCAAATTCTAGTAAACGAGAGGTGACAAAATTAATTAGTGCTTCCCTGATTAATTTTACTTAATGTTTTAATATTTTATAGTTTATGGAAAATGCCTGAGAATATAATCAACACAAAAAGTTAAATATGAGTAGTATAATGTATTTTTTATTTTTATTTTTTAAACTATTTTTAAAATTTATTATCTTAATTTTTATTTTATGTATAATTAATATTTGATTCAATTTATAATAAAAAGATTGGTTTTAATTTGAAAAAAAGAAATTTATTTAGTCACAGGATATTCTTTAATTAACAGTATATGAAATCTAAGTATTTGAAAAATACATAATCAGTTATGATTTTAAAAGTTCAAAACTCAGGATTTAATTAAATTTAATATCAAAGGAAAAAATAAGGATGAGCACCCTTGGTAAATTACCCTGTACCTATATAAAACATTACAATAATATAATAATAATATGTTGATGCACGGGTACCTACTAGATTTGTTAACTTTAGGTTGTTGTATACACATTATCTCTCGCTTTATAATATTTAAAACGATAATAAGATTAACTTACTGTCGCAGACAGGTACGCAATACTCTGCTGCAGTATTTTGTCTGCATTATTTTAAGTTGACAATGCTTATAATTACAAACCAACGTTTGTGATGCATTCAAGTTTATAAGTACCTAACAACACTGTCTGCAGTGTGTGATATTAGTAGCTATTATTTTTAAATGCAATTAGGAAATAAAAAAGTCGTAGAAACTAATGATGCATTATTTTAGTTACATAATATAGATATAGATTCCACATATAATTAGGTACGTAAATGCATTTGCCTATATATATGCATACTGTTTCGTCATTCATAGTTTTTTTTTTTAATTTTATTTATAACTGGTTTTCAGGGGTTAAATTTATGTTGTAATAATAAAAAAAAAAAAAATCTAATATATATTAAGTAATAGTAGCTAGTATTTATAATGCTAACTCAATAACAATAATAAAGAAATAAAATATTATCGCGTTCGGTTTACGCATATATTAGATGGAAATACATTTCCGGACATAAAAGATGTTCGATCAAAACTTGAAAGCTGTTTAAACTCACAAACAATACTGGAAATTTATATACTAGATCAAAAAAAAATTCAGTTGGATGGCAAGTTTGAAATAGAAACTAAGTATAATATTTAGTAAACTTTCCAATAATAATAATTAGTGCTGGTAAAGCAATACTCTAAAAATGTAGATTATTAATTTTTCCTCAAATTTTCGAATACATAAGTTTTAAAATAAAATATTTATAGTGGGGCGTACTATACTCAATTTTATTTGAAATCATTCAAGAATTTTGTTTGTTGTCTCCTTCAAAAGATTTTATGTATAGGAAATGATTTTGAATCCTTTGTTTTATCTAGAATCATTGTAAGATTTTTTCGATCTTATTTATTACATTAATGGTAGGTCACATTTCAGCATTCATTTTTTTAAACAGTTATACTGAGTTGTACGTTCGAGAAATTACTAAAATATATTGCAATATCACAATGATTCTTATTTTGTTTACAATTTTAAAACCCTAAAATTATCATCAATATGAAAAATGAATATTAAAATTAATCAGTTATAAAGTACGAAATAAAATTTCTTACTTTAAAAAAAAAAAATGTATATAACTATAACGGATTTGAAACAAATGAAAACCCCGTTTTTTACCGTAATTTATTTAGTGCATATTTTTTTTTAAATTTAGATGTACTCAACTAACAACTAAAAGTTCTATGGAGTAGTCAAAATGTTGTTTATTTGTACTAAGAACAGAAGTCTTAAAAATGATTAAAAAAATATAAAGCAGATGTAATATTACCAATTATTATTACCATATTGTATATTATATTAGGTACACTTGGACCTTGGACCATTTTTTTTTATAAACTATAAAAGTTCACAGAATAATATCAAATACTGAAATACTAAGACTTTCAAATCCTCATAGCCCATTTATTTTTTAAACCTATTATCGTGAATCTATGTATTCACCTTCTTATAATATGCAAATTTTGAGTACTCAAAAACTATCGATCGGATTTTGATTATGATAAGACAAAAAATGTCAGAAAAATTATCTGTTAAAGAATTTACAGTATACAGTTAACTCGTTCAGGGAACTGAAATGTTTTAAGAAATACATAATACAAATTATGTGGTTACACGTAAACTAAATATGTACATATTATGTATTGTAAATCATTATGCTCCAAAGAATCAGCTTTAATTGGATTAAGATAATAATTTTCTATTCATTTTTGACCTATTTCGTCTTATATTATTTGAGGTTGCAACGCCATCCAATTTTACGGAGAATCGAGAGTACTGAGTGTCTGAGTACTATATAAGGGGGCTTTCATTTGAATAACAGAAGTTGGTATCTTCACACACGATATCTATACTTTTTAATTAATACAAAAAAAATAATCTCAAAAATCATATATATTTAATAATAACGATTATTATTCAACTATTTTGCTCACACAATAAGCCGACGACATCCAAAATAAATTTTTCGTCTATTATTAATAGTCGAAGGAAGCCAAAACAATATTGATGTGAGACGGGTATTTGATATTGTGTCGGCCATAATGATATATATCATGTGGTTATATAAACGCCATTGAATGTCGTCAAGTTCTAGTGGCACTTATATAGGTAATTACGTCACGCAGACTTGACGCCGTTTTGCCATTTCGGTTTCACCTATAGCTCACCTAGCTCGCCGTCAACCCCCACGAACAGGTCAATTATGGCCGTTTGTTTTTGTTTACTTATTTATACCCTCGGGCCTCGGTACGAGTAATTACATAATGCTTAATTTTTTTATTTTATATCTATAATAAATAATAATATATAACTTTTTAATTATAAAATAAATCGTCAATTTGAAAATGTGACGTTTAACATTTGTACATATTTCTTTTAAATTTATTAGTATTATATAATGGTATAATACATTTATTTTTAACATTTTATTATTAATAATAATTATTATAATTTATTTATTTATGATATTGTCTATTATGTTATTTATGGCGAGGTGATAACAAACAAGTTCCAAAATTTCGTCAGATGATGTTTTTGTAATTTAAATATTAACAACGGTATTATCACACAAACTGGAGGGAACCTATGTTATTTTTTGACCATCACAACTTTTTTACGATTATTTGGCGAGTTCAATTTACCCATATTAGTGTATCGTTATAATTTATGTAATATTGTAACGCTATATAAGGTTTATGCACTATTTTATATATAGGCACTGTTGATTGGAGCGGCTTTTTACTGGAACTCATGGTCTCACTTGATGTTAATTTTGAATTTATTTATTTTATTACGTTTACATGATATACATTATACCATGTATAATTTATTGCCCACAATTGGAAACAAGCTTCGTATATGTTTTATTTCCCTTTTTGATACATGTCGGCAGCGTTGTCCGGTAGTTGTACTAATCGTAAGTGTGCATCTGTAGTTCGCAGGTTGTTCTTCTATATATCGCTTTACGCCCCCGAAGACAGTACCTACACACACGCCCGTACATATACCAATCCAACAGCTGTCTCGCCGCATGTGTATGTATATATATATATATATATATACCCATACGACTCTTCCCCTGCCAACCCTTTCGTTTGTTGTGGCTAAATAGACCGACACGGCGGGACGGTCGGCGTATCAAACACGATCTCAAAGTGGAAGAATTTACAGCGTTTAACGTTTACGAGAAATCCGCCCTTGTCCCGGGGGGATTTCACGAAATTATAATATGTTTAATAGAGCGTCGTCGCATGCAAATCGAACGAGTGTTTCCCGACAACGGAATATATTATTATGAACCACCACACGCGTCACCTTTCGTTATAAAACTACCATCATACGAGTATTATACGACACTGTATTATAATATTTCGGGATTTGCTCGCAATAAATTATTGTGTATACGATACATGCGAGCGGGTATTACCTATATAAATCGATCGTATATCATACTTATTGTATAATATTGCATAGTTTGGTTGCAGACGAGAATCGCGATTGCAAGCACGATTCACTCGATAGTATATATACCTGCATAAACATTAATAAATGCCTTGTACTTATATCCATTATATAATATAACATGATAAAACCAAAAACTTTGAAGGATTTGATTAGACTATAATTTTGGTAGAAATTCAGTGATGGCGAATAAGTGGCAGAGAGTTTTCGTTCAGCATTGGTCTTACCATTATTTTTATCGTACCTACTTATCATCGTTTCAATTGAAATAAATATTCAGGTTCAGGTACAATTTTAAAAGTGAATTTAACAGAATGTTGCGTTTTTCAACATTTTTAAAATCTTTATAACATCATAACATATCGTTAGAATACGCTATTCTTCAAGTCCTGAAACTACGAAATTGTCAATTTTACAGAGGAAATTTTAAACAAATAACATCAGAGGTATTACGTAATATTTTACCATTTAGATTAATAGTAGTTACGGTGATAGGTACACTATATTTTTCAATAATAATAATCATATTTATAATTTATATAGAATTTAAATATCTACAACATTTGATGCTATTATAATTATTTATAACTTAAAGCTGAATATATAATACTATCCAAATTAATAGGCAAACTAAATCATTCAACATTTATCTATGTTGAAAGCATTTCATTCGATAAGTCTATCAAAAATTACTGAATGTACTTATAGGGTGTCTCTATAATCTTAATCTACATCACAATTTATGTAGATACTCATACTCGCACGAAAAAAATAACTTACATAATTCTTGAAATAGATTTCACATACAACTCTTAAAGAAGGTTGAAAATAAATTTTCAAGAGGCGGTTTGAATTTTGCCAATAATGTTACTTATTTTCGTAAGAAACAATAAATATTTTCAAACATTTCTTGTTTTTTTCAAATTATTAAATTTATTTATAAATTGTAAATATATTTTTTTAATCAAAAAAAATGACAATTTGAAATATATATTATATACATATAACCGTCGTATTATTAAATCTTTAACTAATGGTAATGGAGTTATAAACATAACATATAACATGATGGTTGGTTAATGGTTTAAATGTATAAAATATTGTTGTTTGAATTCATATATCTGATACCTATGGAATATGGATGTTATCAAATTGTATTTAAATTGTCAATTTTTTTTTTTTTTATTCAATTGGTATATTTGATGAGTGATGACCGATGATGATTTAATTTGTCAAATGTAATATTCCTATTTTAGGATCAACAAACAATTAGATAATCAGTGTAAGTAAAAGCACTGTGGAAAAATGTAATTATAAAGGTGTCTCTCCATTACACGCTATACGATGTTAAATAATTATTCAGGGAACGTTAATTTTGTATAGGATTTCAAGTGTTCCACTTTTAGTTTTCCAGTCGTGAACTGCAGGGGGGTCGAAGTAGTTGCCTTCGTTTTTTTCTACGGCGGACATCCGCGCGCCTGCCCATAGTGCTTACCTATATTATATGCTATTATTATACACCTACGAATGTTTGGATTTTAATTGTTTTTATTGTTACATTTCCGTTTTGATAAAAAAAATAAATACAAACACATTTACGTAATATATACATATCTCTATATATACGGTTTAAAAATAGTCGGTATAAACAGTATAAATACCATATGTGTGTATAGTAAAAAAGATTGAACGAGGATATACCTAACACACAAAATAATAATAATAAAGAACCACTATACAATATTATAATATACGTAAGTATATTATGCGTAAATATAGATTTCCTCGACAAAAGTGGAACCGGTAACTACATATACACACTCACACACACACACGCACACACACACACACACACAAGCGCACACAAGCGCGCGCGCATATTCTTCCTCTGGACGATATAACGCTGCAAACGACGACGACGACGACGACGAAGACGATGAGAGGTCTCCTCTTGACAACCAGTAATTAGGCGGTGCGTTGTGTGTGGAACCCATAAATCTTGACGGTTGTTATACTATATTGTAATAGGCATTGGCGCGTAATTCATTTCTGGTGAATTGAGGGCCAAACACCGTCAGTTAGCTTTAATTTGTGTCGCATTGTTTCCGACGACCGGCCCCGGACACACACACACACACACACACACACACACACACACACACTCGCACGCACACAAAGTATGTAAGTATATCGCGGTGGAAGCGACAGAAATATAATATACGTATAATATTGTAATATATAATATAGTACACGACGTATGTCGCCGGCTAGATATATCGATATATACCTCTACCGAAATGAAAAATATATATAATATATATAACGTTATATTATGACAATGTTTTTACACAAACAAAAATGGACACACACACACACACACACACACACACGTCACAGGGAGCCACTAGTCTTCGTGCTCACACACACACACACACACACACACACAGACTAACGTACCTACTACACATGTGTAATTACACATTAACTACATGTACCTATATATTTGTCTATGTATATATATATATGTATATAGAGAGGTACACGAGAGAATTATTATTATTATTTTTTTGAATAGGTTTTAAAGCGTTTTCCAACAATACTCACGGTAGACTGTACAAAATTAACTGAGTCGAAAGCCGCTAAACAATCATGTCCTTAATTATATGGGCATATCGACGATAGCACGCATTTTGACACGTTATTATCGATGACCAAATGCGCGTGCGGCGTACGGGTGTTGCGCGGCGATGATCAGCTCTCACGGGTGGCTGATAATAATTATACAATTTTTTTGTTAATACGCTAGCTACGTATATTATGCAACGCACGCGCGTAGGACGCCTGTCCGACCGCCGGTAGTGCGTATTACCCGCGTGGCGTTTATTGGCGTCGCAGAGCGATGACCATCGCCCTCTGGCGAAAACGATGAGGTCGAGTATAGGATTGAGTTAATTGCGAGTATCGATAGTCACAGTAAATATTTAAACTGTAAAAGTTGTAGAGCAAAGAATTGTATTGGTAATAAGTAGAAACTTGTGGTAAAAAATGACTTTAACGAGTTATAAAAAAAATTACCGATTTACTAATATAATATTATCTAAAGCAGCTTTTCTGAATTTGAATCATCTATTGCAAATTGGCAATAACGTTGCCTTAGTTCGGTCACATTTGAACGACATTTTTCCTCGAATCAAAATTCTATGGCTGATAATCATAAAAATAATAATAATAATATAATAATATTAATATTATTAATCATAATCAAAATCGTTTCAATTCTCTGTCTACTCAGATGTCAAAAAATATTGATAATTTGATGAATACATTATTGAGAAATTTGCTGAAAGAATAGTCAATTAGTAATAATAGTATTATTTTTTGCGTTAATATAACAATATTAACAATTATATATATTTATTTTTGTTGGTGATAATATGGGGAGAGTGGTTTGGAGTACATGCAGCATCCCATATCACAAATATGTGTTAAAATAATATTTCCGCTCATTTTAATTAATTTCCGTTAATGGAACCACCGTGTAGCTTAAACGTTATATAGTAAGATTTTATCACTTGAAGAGCGTGACAAATTCGAGTCAAAAGTCAAAATATATTATTAAAAATAATAGAGTATTATGCGAACTTAATATTTTTTCTTATGGACTAATGAACTCAAAATAATTAATATAAAGCATATACCTACTATGGGCGACAAGCGAGGCGACATATTATATGTTTTTCCTCAAATTGTTATTGAACACATGCGCAACAATAATAATTGGAAAACAAATTTAAACGTGCATTATACACTATATATGTATACTCTTGTTCCGGAAAAATAATTATATCGACGAACGCTAGTTTTTAATAATATATTATACTGCTAGCTTAGTTTAAAAAAAAGTTGGAAGGTGTAGACATAATAGTGTGTAAGCACATACGATCTACCTAACCACAACATATTATTCTGTTCTATGTTATATACGCGTATAACAAATAGTGGTTTCCGCCTAAGTGGGAGCTGTTGGTGTGGTGTTTTTTTTTTATTGAATGATCTCCTCGTCATGACTTCATATATCTTATGTTTTCTACTGTTTCTTACTGTCATTCATGTTACATATTGTTTAAATAGATTAATATATTTTTAATTAAATAATAATAAAATGTTTCATATTTTTTCAACTATATAGGTATTTTGCGATAAATGAAATTGGTACGAAATAAAACGACGGTTTAAAATTGGGGGTTTTATTGGAAAATAATAAAAAGTTCACTGTTTTAAGTTTTAAATGTGATAATGAAAACGTCATTCTCATTAGTTGAACAGTTTTTAAGGATTAGTCTAGATTTTTATTGATATTGAGAGTATTCAAGTTCGATTGATAATTGAATTTGTCGCAAAAGATTGTTTTTGACATTTTATTACACAATAATTTTTTTTTTTGTTATGATGGCTCTAAACAAAGGGTGTTATAATAGTGCCTATCTTAAATGTGATATCTTAAAATGTGCCCTCCCCCTAGGTGGCATATTTGTTAACACGTTACTGGTTGCGGTGACCGCTGCAGTTGTTATTACCGCGATCGAAGCCGGGCGAGTGTATACATATACTATGTTACTATTATGTTAATAATATATCATACTATAATATAATTATCATACTGGCTAGTGCATATATAATCCCATCACGTGGCAATCGATTACTATTTTTCGGGTTTATATATTATATAGGTGCCCGCGTATAACTACGCGACGGAACGACGAACGGCGTTCACGACGGAATACACGCGGTCAAGTAGTTTACAATATAATATAATATATATATAATATGCGAACAAAAAAATAAAAAATAAAAAAATGGAAAAAGAATGCCACGTCGCCTTATTCGTTGGCCGACTCGGAGATTGCATATTATATTATTATTATTATATTTCGTCTTTCATTCTTCCATATATATATAATTCGACCGGGCCACACAATATATAATATAATATAACTATTACAATATAATAATAATAATAATATATATATATGTTATAATATTAGTAATATTACTCACAACACACACACACACACACACATACAACCACAAGTCATGTAAACGATATGCGCGTGCGTGCGTGCGTTTGACTGTGCGGATACCGAACAAAATTAACTGTCGGAACGCATATACTATTACGTGTATACCTATATGGGTACGCCGCGGCAGTCGTTGCACCTCGGCCGTGCTTGTGTGAAAGAACAACCGAAGCGTGCGCACATCAAAATACAGTAGCAGTCTGGTAGCAGTCCAGTCACCGCACCGTAGGAATGTCTTGTGCAAGGTAGTCGGCGGCGGCGGCGGCGGCGGCTGCGGCTGCGGCGGTGGCGGCGACTAGGAAAAACAAAACCTTCATAATATAATACATATTATAATAATATATTAAAATATTATATTTTTATCGAAACACGGATATTATCATACCCCTCGTGCACACACACACACACACACGTCACACGCACACAAACACGCGCGCGATCGAAGACTTAAAGGATACCATCGTATCGCGTTTACCCGCACCGGATCACCCGGATTCTCTCGCCCGCCCGTCGCCCGCCCGAAACGGTTTTTTTTTTTAAAAATATTTTTTTATACGTCGTTTTTTTCACGCAGATCTCTGCATACACGAGTAATATATATTTTTTTCTCCGACGGTTTCGGTTTCTCTCTCACTCTCTCTCTCTCTCTCTCTCTCTTCAATTTTCGGTAGCCGAAAATGGGTAAAAAAATATTGTCGATCACGCATCGTCGCGCTAAAACTAGTATATGTATACTTGCGGCCGCACACACAAAACGGCGTAAAACAACTAAAAATCAATATTATTATATCGCGTATACACACACACACACATTTTATATTATTATATAAAAGTGCGTATTTTTATGTTTATGTATAGGTACGGCTAAGCCGCTACCGGTCTGTAGCTGTCTGTGTAAAAAATAAAATGTGGTCGCCGAGGCGTCTAACTTCGCATTTGCCTCAGTCGTCAATCCACGGCTGTATGTATATATAATATTAATATTAAAGTATATTATACGTGTACGGTTGCCGACAAACTATACCGCCACCGTCGTCGCCGCATACGAATATTGTGTATATAATATCCGCGCATATACAGACGATACGTATAAATTCGTAGATACATTCTGAAGCAAAATAATATTTAAATATCCCAACAGTGGTCGCCGCTCGCTATTTCATGTGTGTGGTTCCTTTGACGACACGGTAGATATACCGAACGATGAACAAAAAAAAAAAAAACTCGTCTCGATCGACCATCGCCTTGCTGTTAATACGTACGTGCGGTCGTCTTGATAGATGTTTCGGAGGTCTTTTGAAGACACCGAAAGTCCGACACGTATATTAAATACGGCAGGTAGTATATATTATAATATATTTGTTTTTGACTTATAATATGATTAATAATAATATGTAAAACTGTGAAAGTGTGCAATGAATGATAATGTTTTATAGAATTCAATTCAAACCCCTATAATCGAGGACTACGGTCTATATGGTCGAACTATAGAACTGGAGATGTAACGGTGCACCAAAAAAATTAAAAAGTCCTCTTGAAGAAGACGATTGCTGCACACTGACATTTGTCGTTTCCGTCTCTATAAAAGTGAATTTATAGAGCAGTGTTTCTCAACCTTTGCATTATGGCGACACACTATTAAACATTGTCATACTTTGTGACACACGATAATAAAAAAAAATAAGAATAATACCTATTAATTGTTGTAAATATAGTGTCAACGAGGTTCGTGCATTCAATATTATTAGTACTTCCCGCGACACATTTGGACTTACCCGGCGACACACCGGTTGAGAAACACTGTTATGGAGTACCTATATTAAATTTATGTTCAGTATATAGTTTACGTTTAGTTTCGTTGGTTTTAATATTAGTGATATTTGTTTTGTTTGGTCTCGATTGGGGCTGTAAAACGGGTATAGTAATATGGAAACAATAAAAGCGGCGTTCTTTTAGCGCTCGAAATTTTAAAAATGGAATAATATATATTTTTAAATTAAAAAAAAAAATCGTTTAAAAACATTAAACAAGTTTGAAAAAGTGAGACTTTCTTACAATAATTAAATAAATATGGGTATACGTAGTTAATAGTTAAATTAATTTTAATATCTGAAGGTTAGGTTTTATTGTTTTAAAATCTATATTGCGCGATGTGGTTAATGTATCGATATTAATGTTTAATTATTTTATCGGAGTATATAGGTATACTTATATCAAGCGGCAGCCGAGCCGTCAACATAAATATTTTATCTATTTACGGTGTGAAAAATGTTATTTTTATACGCGTACACCTATAAATTGAAAGTAGATTAGCGTCCAAGACATGAATATTTCTGCTGAGCCCCGTGTATATATATAAAAAAAAAATAAACATTAAACTGTTTCACTAAAAAAAATAACTCCGTAGGTACATTTGTACAGTTATTAATAATTCATCCTAGTTGTGAATACAATATAATCTCGTTATCTGTCGACTGTTGTTATAACAGGGTATAATTGTATACCTTTTTCATTTTAAATTATATTTTATCTATACACCTGTTTATTATTGTATATAGTTTATGAAGGTATACAGTACTTACTTATTTATTCAATATTTTATCGTGAACGAATGTGTACCACGGTGTGTTATTATAGGCTAGAGTCCGGATTTGTATGATTTTTTTTTAGATTACGTTTATATTTTTATACAGTTTGAAGGGCTTTTAAGAAATGTAGACTATTAACATTGTTAAGCTAAGAATGCATGAAAATAAGTTCATAGTGCATATAAAAATATAAAATATAATTACATGTTTTAGCGACAAAGCGCGGTATTGCGACATACTTATAAAAGAATTATGTACTTGGCATATTTTGAAGAAGTTATTTTTTACGTCTGGATTTATTTATGTACTTGTATAATGTATATAAACAAAATATTTTGATTCGGCAACGCGACAAGTTGCTTATGAATAATGATAGTAATCCTATCTCTACCTAAACAGCTAATTATTAATTACGTATAATTATTATATTTTACATGTTAGACTATATCCAACTGATAAATGAATGTGGAACATGATGGATGAGGAGAATAAAACGACTACGTCTATATCATATAAATAGTTTGTCGAACATAAAACGGTCATGAAAATGAATTGGATCTTGCAAAAAAATTTGGGTTGTGAACCATATATAATATATATTCATATTATTTATAACTAATGGAGTTCATAGTACAAAATAAATAGATTGTAACATATATACGAGTTTAATGTAAACTAAATTTAGTTTAAAATGGATTTTTTTTTAAATTTTACTAAATTGTTTTTAAATACTGCTGGGAAAAGCGAAAAATTACCTTTGGGAAAACCGTGTATACCTAACCTAAAGGCTAAACAACATCATAGTAAATTTAATTAATAGATCAAAATCAAAAACGTCTTGTGCTCACAGAACTAACTAGATTTATAAATTTATAACGGCAATTTATAGTATAAGTTATTCAAGTATTATAGGAAAAGCAAAATTTTTTATGTTATTCTCCAAGCAAAATGTTATTTATACTACGTTTATATGCAGCAGTTAATGCGCATTAACGCAATGAGCATTGAGTTAGTCCGTGAGTTAGGCGCATATTATAAATGCATCTGTTATTTAATTCGATTCGTCAAATCGAATTAACTTTTACTCCGGGATTAAGAAATGCATGTAAACGCTTTAATGCGAATTCATATTTTAGCGAGAATTTTAAAATGTCAAATTATAATTATTTTGGTCAAGGAATCCAAATAGTATAAAACATGGATTAAAAAACATTCGCATTAACTTATAATTTTATTCAACATCTAATCTTGATATATTTTTAGAAGCATATAAACCCGTTCTCTAAGGCGAATCAATGGAATGCGCATTGAATTAATTCGCATTAACTGCTGCATATAAACGTATTAATTGATAATATTGATACTTATACCTAAATAATACTACAATATATTTAGTATATGATGGATGCTCATAATAATTATTAATTAATGGATTAATAAAGTTTTGATTTTATAAACGAGGTTCGATATTCGACTCGATTGAAAATATCACGTTTGAAGTAGGTAAAGTGTTAAATTTTAAATATTAACCTCTAATAATGTAGTATTAGAAAATTTCTAGGAACACATTAATGAAAAGTGTGACAAGAAAATATTTTCTAAATAAAAAAAAAATATTAACCGTGTTAAAATGAAAATGAAAACTACGAGTGTAGTGTATGAAAATTTAATGAAATATATAATTTTGAAATATTTCAATATTTTAATAAAATTTGTTTTTCTTTTTTAAATAAGTTTTTTTTTTACGAACATAATAAACGAAAACAAGACCGTAAATCGTAATATAGAAATTAGTATGTATCAATGATTAAAGCTATAACTTATTATTAATTTATTATCAATTAATAAATAATTATCATTAATATTTGTACATAAAAAAAAAATGTTTCATGTTTTTTGTGAAATATTTTAGACATTAAACACTAGTAAAGCATGATATTTCTATCTAACCATCAAAGAGTTTGCATAATGAATTTAAAAGTAGTGACATTTCAATTCTAACAATAAAAGACGTTATTTTAATGAAAGAAAATATTCACTATATTATGCTCAATCATTATATTTCAATCGAATTCACGGGAAAGTCGCAGATGAAAATAAAAATGCTTTACAATCATAAACCATAAAACCGTTATATGATTTAAAATTACTTCGATAACTCGATAATAGGTTTAAAATTATGTGTGATTATATATATATATATATTATATATATTGACGTTTTAAGATTGATGTCGTATTGATTTTTGGGCGACTAAACTTTCACACGTGGATAACTCTATTATGCTGAAGGGACTGAACTCAGACAACCAAAAAAATATTTGTTGGACTCAATTCCGACAACCCAAAAGTATATATTCAATTCGTTATCATACCGAACACGTCGTCTATACTTATGATACATTATAAATTATCATAATAATAATAATAATAATAATATGGCTATATGGATCCGCTATATAGTGCTATACCTACGAGTTAAATATATATATATACTAGCAGGTATGTGTGCGCTTATTACGTATATACCTACCTACATATGGGCTTACGCGTACACCTATATATACATATATACATATATAAAATATACATTTATAGGTATATATATATATATATTATAATTTATAGCCACGGTGGTATAAATATCAATCGCGCACAATCAGTGTGATGATTTCTAAACTCTCGACTACCGTCAATCACTGGTGATTATTATTATTATTATACGCCGTATGGCTTGTACAGCAGTCGAACCCGAGAGAGAAACCTCATAAGCATCATCACGGACGTCGTTATGATATAGGTAATAATATAAACGTATAGGATACGCATATTATATGATGGCAGTCGCGGGCACACACACATATGTGTACACGGTATATATGAGGTATATATACGGTATATACGGTATATAATATGTATATAATATCATCGCATATTATATTATTATTAATATGTGGGCACGCGGCGGCAGTGCGAGCTGCAGTCGTGTACATATAATATTATATATATTATATATGTCCACCGGGAGAATCTATCTGCCCTCTTGGTCCGCGACGTGCACCTGACAGCGTATTAACATTAATAATAACGACGGGCGCGCGTATAGGTATAAGTATATAGTATACCTACGCCGTGGTAACGTATAAGTACGCGCAACTGTGTTTATCGTTATTACTATTATTATGCATTTCGTATTGGAATTCGTTTGTTTGTATAGGTTTTTCTCTCTCTCTCTCTCTCACTCACTCTTTCCACACGACAGTAGTTAGTTACAAGTAGATCCAATGCACACACACACACACACACACACACATATATAATCGTATGTATAGTAGGCACGCATCTAGCTACATATGTATATATTATATTATTATCGAGTAATGTGCGGCGAGCGTAGATGGGTGAAGTCGGGTTAAACGTTTTTATTATTTTTTTTTTTTTTTTATATATGTAGAGCGAACTGAAAAATGATATACAACTCGCACGGACACCCTTATTAGGAGGTGATCGGTGATAAACTGCGGACCATCCGTCAATGTAAAATCAATTTGGAACGGCCCCGCGATTGACCGTTATTGGGCGACCACACCGTGCCCTCCATAAAATATTATCTATACGTATATATATATATATACTCAACAACACGGTATTGCAGGTATACATTATACACTATTATAATATAATCATATGTATAATATTATGCACAGGTCGAATAATACTAACTATAATATATAATAGGTAAACATGGATACGCGTTGTGATCATTGCAGTTAGAGGCATACGACGAAATCGGACGGCATTCCTACTTACACATTGCCGTGGTTATAATACAAATAGAAACTATTTTGCAAATGTTTGAGACGGCGTAGTCGTGGAAAAGAACTATTATATACTTACAAATGTGAGCGCGGACTTCATTGGCTGCAGAGTATTCAACTCAAACAATTGCACGGGCCTTGAAAATAATTTCGCCCTTGAAAAAATTGTATTGTGTAATAAAATCACAATTATTTATTGTCAATAAAATACAATATTTTTTTAGTTAGGTACTATATTAAAATAAAAAAAAATATATTTATTGATTAGCTCAAGACGTATTTTTACTAAAACACACGAGGGTTTTGAACTCGTCCATAACTAATTCAATAACCATATCTGCAGAGGAGACTATATTTTTAAAACAGAATTTTAAATCTATTGATATTGAGTTTTTTTAAGAAAATAAGTGTCTTTTACTCCTTTGAATCATGTCACAGGAATGTATAAATTACAAATATTTAAATATAGATATAATACCTTTATTATCATATACAACTCGTTCTATTAACTCGCATGTAATTTATGTTGTATTATTAATATTTAACATAATAATTAATAATATAAAGTACCTAAATAACTATTAAACTATCAGTAGTTTCAGTGTATAAAAAAATATTATAATAAATGGTATTTTTTTTCAAAGTTATAAATATTATGAGTAATAGGTAATTTCTGACTACTTAAATAAGCACGGTTATTGATTTAAAAATGCAATGTTAAATTATTTTGCTTCGATTAAGTTTTAATAATCTTAAATGTTATAACAATTATGTTATTATTATTAGTAATTTATTGATTCAAACCTTTTTTCTTAGCGAGTGGAATCTTTGTATTTTATTCAGTTGATGTTTCCATAGTATTTCATGTAAGTATGCCCACATGAAATTGTACATCTGTATATCACCTCAATTATCTGTAAGTACAATAAACCAACAAACAGAACAAAAAATAAAAACATAATAATAATAATTTATTGAAGACTATGATTGTTGCGTAAATTACTCGCTAAAAAAAATAAGCTGTCAATCAGTATGAGTAATATAAACACAATATAATACTAAAAAGAAAAAGAAAAATTATTCTCCGAAAAAAATAATTTTAATATTCTCTGGTTGGACGGTTCAATTATAGTAACTAGACGCGCCATGGTGATTTATGAAACAAGGACGAACCGTAAAAATTCAATACGTTATGGCTAGTTAACAGTCGCAGAAAGTTAATGCCCAAATTATTATATTATTACAATATTTACATTTTTTTGGCACTACTTTTTTGCATACTCAATAAGGGTAATCAGTATAGCTGGCATAGGAATAAAATAAACTAACTGTTAATTGTTGATAGTATATTATGCAGAATTGCAGACTAGTCCATTCACAATATAATACTAAAACTATTTGTGATTTAAACATTTTTATAAACATGCAATATTTTAAAATTCTTAGGCTGAAATATTTAAGGACTATCATCGTCCTTACAATGTTAGCGGTACAATAGTTATTTTAGATTGTAAACATAATGACATATGGCACATTAAAATTATTAAAAATTGTACAATAAATTTAAAAAAATATAACTGTATTATTAATTATTATTATTATATCAAATCAAATATAATGACAAGAATCACTACGAAACTATCTCTAACCACTAATGAGTGTTCTTATTGGTATCTAAATATATAACACACGCCAACCGCAAAAAGAAATTCAAAAACACTTTTAAATTATTTAATTGTATTTTTTTATTGTCAATTATATTAATAGATAACTTTGTCTAACGTTTAAAGAGACATTGGTGCTGCGACTCTTAGAAAATTAACTAACCAAAATAAAATATTAACCAATTAATAACATTTGTTGGTAGGGTTCTATTATTGGATGCCCTCCCTTTTTATTATTTTTTTTTTCAATTATACATATTGTTTTTGTTAAAATACGAAAATATTTTATTGCAGAACTCCAGCAACGTTAGCAACGTTAATAGGATGATGTTCAGAACAGGCATTATCACAGAAGACTTTAAAAGATCAATAATTGTTAAGGAAAGATTGAATGATAAGATAATAAGGATTAGGGAAAAATCAGAGTTTGTATGTAAATCAGTGTGCTATACATGATCGAGTATTACCCGAGTAACAAGTTATGAGATTTAAAGGTAACATCATGATGTTTTTTTAGTCAGTACAAGTACTGAGTACAAAAAATGTTTTTAAGTACATTATATTTAATTTCCGTCATTTCTGCATTCGCGTTTATTTTTATTTTTATTTTATAATTATTTTAGCGCGAGCATCACTAGAATATTCTTGTATTAAAAATCATAATATTTATCGAGGACGTATAATTTATTTAAAATTAATAATATTGTATTATAATAATTATAGTATGTAATTTGTTAATGATCGCATCTCCATAATATAATCAATGGACGATTCGAAAAAGGTAAGTAATACGCAACATTAAAGTATTTAATGTGTTGTAGGTGCTTAAAATACTTGTACGTACAGCATAATTATTATGAATGTCGATTCTGCACATTTAAATGATTCGTAGTGTACATAAGTATAGGAGTTTTGTATATGCACCGTATAGTGTCGCGTATATTATATACTTATTTTGCACCTATATATTATTATACGCGTACCTATTATTCATATGTTATTATGGTAGAACCAATCGAATGCTAAAGTGATGCCGGATGGAAAAATATGAACGGTTAATAAGTCAAAAAGTAACGTTCTTATTTCCGGTCCGTGAACACATAATATTATAGGTACACATGTATTACAGGCACTCAATATATAATGACCAGATACAACTGGCTCGTATATAATTAACATTATATTATATTAATATACTGATCATAATATTATGTATCAAGGTGAAGTAGGCTGCAGTCACGTCCCCGGCGGGCGAGTTTTGCATTGCTTGCTTGGGCGTTAACAATGATTAAAATTATTATAATAATTACAATACATAATTACATTATATTATAATGTACATATTAGAAAAACTATTACTTATCATAGCAATGTTTAGAGTAAACCTTTTCAATTTACGTATTATGTCTGTAACCAAATCATCTGACATCAACGATTGCATAAACCTGCTGCGACGACAAATAAAGGCATTGACAAAAAACAAATAAGTATAAAGAAGGAGCTTAAAGAATTTTCCAAAATTAACATAATGTAACGTGATTAATTTATAGAAAAGCATTAAGTAATGAATGCTATTATTAATTGAAATTTTTTCAAATCTCACCTATTAAAAATATTATTCTGAAAAAATATATTACACCTATATAAATCTTATTTAAATCTTGTATAAATGTATACCATAATGGCATAATGGTATGATAATAATACGATTAAACACGTTTTACTATTATTTTATTTTATTAATAAATAGGTACGTATATGCTTGTATGCTTATAATTATATTATTATTTTGGATTTTTCTTGACATAGTTGGTATGTACACCGTTTGCTTCTCTGCTTGTAT
The DNA here is from genome assembly GCF_020882245.1 of Rhopalosiphum padi. NCBI lineage: Eukaryota > Metazoa > Arthropoda > Insecta > Hemiptera > Aphididae > Rhopalosiphum > Rhopalosiphum padi. The sequence continues at coordinate 3,040,193 of NC_083599.1, read as the reverse complement.
TTATTAATTTTCAATCTAAAAATAAATAAATTTATTTTTATTATTTTTTGAATTAAATAGTTACATTTTACATTTATTTTACAGTATAATACAAAGCACGACCAGAAAGTAAGCAGCAGATTAATTTTTGACACCTGACTCGTAGAACTTTGCCACCACCTCCTTTGTCCACTTGTCGAAGGGAGCCTTCACCTTCTTGGGTGACATCTCAGACATCACTGTCTGTGGAAAATTATTTTCCATCTATATGTTTCTTTAAGGAAGTGAACAAATGATAATACGGGGGTGGGGGGGAGTTAAAAACATTCCATCCAAAGGAGTCCAACAGTTTCCAACTTGGTTTCAGACGTATACACTATACAGCGCACTGCAACCCAAGTTGCATCTTCAGAAACAATTGAGTTGAGAAAATTATCACCCACCAGTTAGGTAGTTAGGTTGGTCTTAGCGGCGACTCGATCGACATGTTTTAAGAGAAAAATTCCTGTGACCACAGTTTTCAACATACTGAACTCGTTATAGTCTTGTTCTAAAGAAGAGGAATAAAGCTATACATAGTAGTGTAGCGAACCATAGGCGTAAATTGGGGGGGGGGGCTTAAGGGGGATTAGCCCCCTACATTAATTAAAGTTTTTCAAGAAATTTAAGGTTATTTATTAGAGAAAATTATAAAATGTAAAATGCAATTCCTAATTAGGATATCTGATAAAGGTATGTGTTATATGTGAACATTTAAGCTTCATGCATGAATTTTGTATTGTAAATTTATAATAAAATTAAAATGATTGAGCTATTACACGTTATAATATTTTATAACGACAACGATAAAAAGTTATGTATTATACATTTATAAATAATTTTTAGAGTTTTTATATACATCTTATATAATAAATGTTACAATACAATTGTAAAATTGATATATAGGGGTATGGGCGAAACCCTCCGCGGGCATGTTCTATGTTTATAAATTTAGGCCCCTTCTAACTAGGCAAATTTACGCCTATGTAGCTATAATAAAAATATATTCCCTACAGTCGTGAGAGTCTTAATACACTTACTTCCTGGACATGTCTCATATAAACAGGAACCTTATCATCAAGGTGGTTTTTAAACGTATAATATTACTATTGAAATGACAATACTTATAATGAATTCCATGATACTTGAAAGTAATTTTAATTTACAAACGAATTTTTCAGTATCGAAGCCGAAGCTTAATACAATTATTGACAAGACGTAAAAAAAAAATATTTAAATAATATAATATTGTTATGCACACATTACCATATAATAAGTGACAACTATAGTATAAATATTAAAATCTATATCTTTTACTTATGAATGTAATGTTGATATTTTATACAGTTAATACAAGACATTAAAAGTTAAAATGCTATTTAAACAGACTATAGGTACATCGGAAGAAATGTCTAGGTACAATAATAACTGCAGAGTAATCATTTTTTTTCCAATATAAAATGTTATGGATACATCTACACGAGTATATAACAAAATCGTCTATATTATGCTTTACACGACTACTCACTGTTTAATGTGCATTAGATCGTTAACTGAACGTGTGGGCGCACTTGACTTGAATATAAAAAAAAAATACCTGTCGAAGCCGTACAAGTGTGGTTTTTACTAGGATCACGGGTGTATATATAGACAGTATATAGGTACATTACTCGTCGGTATGAGTTAAAAACGCTGCCACGGCAAGTGTCTAAGTAGCAATACGATATTATATTTTACGTCAGCTGAACAAACACGTATTTATATTCTATCATAAAATACGTTTTTCAGATGTTTACACTGCTGCACACAAGTACGTTTAATATTATCAAACCTATAGTCAAGATTTTACACCAATGCAATAGTGCAGTAAGTATATTTAAGTAACGACAGCTTAGTTAATTAACTCAGTTAAATTTTACATCAATTATCTTTTGTCAGAAGTTGTCAGGGATGCCGAGAACGCGTCTTATACACAAGAATCCTGAAATCGCGTATATTACCTAGCTACCCGTCATTTGCGATTACTTACGTTCTTCTCGTTTAGTTCATATATATATACCTACTATATGTACTATAATAATAGTATAATACGTCATATTGTGTGAGTTTGAACTAAGTAGGTCGAGGGTACCTATACCACCATATATACGTAAGTATATTAGTTCAGTCGCGGCCGATAGGTACATTATCGCGCGTAAACGGTTGATTAAACCGTGAACCGTTTTCACACAAAACGCATATATGTAGGTAAACCTAATAATGAAGTCAGAAAAGAGAAGAAAAAAAACGTTTAACCGCCATATTTTCCGTGTGTACGGGCCTACGGGGAGAACGTCGGAATGGGTTAATGGGTAAATTACACGTTTGGGACTGAAAACGATTTTTTCGTCCGTTTATATATTTTCTGGGGTATCCTTTTATTCGGATGAGATATTCGGTCCGCGTCTCTCACACGTCCGTCGACAACAACAACGCAACAACAGGCAATATAATACAACATCAGGAGCAGCAGCAAACAGCTATTCAAACAAACGCGACTCTCGGACACGATAAGTACCCGGGAATTAAATAATAATACGATACATTCGCCCCCGCGTGTCGGGCGTTCACTCCGAGGCGGAGGCGTCCCGCGGCCAAATCTACCGGGTACCTAACCTATATTATATACTCGATAATATATAACATGTGACGGGGCCCAAGGGCTGCTGGTCCGCCGACGGTATTTCCTATATATATATATATCGTGTGGGTACCTATAGTATGTATATTGTTCGAAAAACGAAAATAAATTTATAAACTATAACATAATGATAACGAGACAAGTCGGACGGAACGGTTTGTTCGGCGCGACTACGGCAACAACAATGTTTCGTGTTATACGACCCACCGTAGGTACCTATATAATATTATTATTATATATTGTATGTTCCGTGAGAGCGGTGCACATTAAATGCATATAAATACACACACACACACACACATCTGGTTATATATTTATGTGTGTGTGTGTGTAGTATATACATATAATAATATCGACGTCGTCGACGTTGTCGTTTCAAAGCACGCAATATTCCACCCGCTTGTCTGCGACCGCCGCGTGAATATGAACCGCCGTCGTCGTCGCACGGGAGATGATATCAATATATATATATATATATTATTATGTATAATAGGTACGCGTAATATATTATATTATTATACGAACGCCACGATAGCCGCGAGGAGGTATCCGCCGCCGCCGCGGTAGTTCTTCACACACACACGAAATTTCGTGGCTACCTGTATTACGGTCGGTTTTTTGGAATACCGGGGCAACACAAATTTATATGTCCAAACGGGTTATTTCATATTTAATATACGCGCTGCACCCGTGGCCGGTTAGGTGTACAGAACAGTCAATTCCGATTAGCCATACCTATTAAACGCGTGTTGAATTTTATAAATCGGTGAACAAATGAATATATAATAATATATTATACGTATAGGTAGGTGGTAGTATAATAAGGTACACACACACACACACGGCGATATGCGGCTACGCGCACACTATATAAATACGTATATATCGTATATAATATATGCATACACCCTATATAGTGTATGTATATATAGGTAGTGAGGTTCGAATGAGCGAGAGTATATTATTATTATTATTATTGTTTTCACGATCGTTATAATTATTTCTCCGACGGAACTCTAAATATATTATCATATTATATACGCGCGTATATACCGTACAAGTTGGGACGGTTAGGTCGACACGTGTTTTTCGTGTTATAGCCTATATATATATATTATTAGGCATACAATATAATAATGTCGTGTATCGTGTATTTTTGTGATGCGAGAAAATACGATGATCCGCCCTGCGCCCTGTTGTGTAGTGATATATGATAACGTCGTATTTATCATAACAAGCGTAATTAATAAAACTGTATGCTGGAAAAACTACCGCGGAACAGTGATCATCGATATCGTCTATACAAACGTATTAATTATATGCACACTGTCGTGGAACTTCCCGTCGAGGCGTCGACAATCGTCCCCGAACGGAGTCGTCTTACGTACTCGTCGACCGTGTTATATATTGGTGAAAAAAAATATACATTTGTCGATACGATTAATTTCAAATCAAATAGTTCTCATAGGTAAACAGTTTATTATACAGTGGTTAGCGAATGCTCAAAATAACGAAAACGTGAAACGTATTTACGAAACAGGAAAAAAAAGGTTTAATCAATTATTATGTTTTAAGAAGCTACCCGCAGAATCTTAGCTATTGGATGTAACATTGAAGTCGTTTATGTTTAATTTACGTTATTAATAGTATTTGCAAAAAACCTTTTGATTGACGAGATTCGTTCTAGATGTGAGTTATAGTGCAGTCTGCGAGAGGACGTAATTTGGTTCTGGGTTTATGCAGAAGATGCAACTTCTATGAAAGTTGGCCAAGAACTGCCAATCCGCTCATATTATACTTCTCAAAAGTTCTGCATTCAGTAAATATGTGTTTAACTGTCAGGGGGAAGCTTTCCATAGCTAATAAGAAGATTTTTATCATTTCATTAAGTGTCCGTGTGTCGTTTGTGAGAAGATTGAGCACTGAGGATTGGAGTTTAAGTTTGACAATCTTATATTTTTCTTTTATCCATATGCAATGATTTACTCAAATTTAACACATCCATTACAGTGACCAACCAATAATGAGATACAGTCGAAATTTACTTTACAGTAGAGCTACTACTATAGTTTTTATTTTATAATATATTATATTTTTGTAATATTCAACGATCTTACCTCTAAATAATATAACGTTAATTTGTTTTTATTCCTTCCGATAGCTTTTGTATATTATGCGTTAGCATCATTCTATTAATGTGTGGATTGGATATAATATAAGCACTCAAATTTCGAATTTCGGTCATCTTGATTATAGAATTAGAGTCACTTGCAAAATGTTGGTCCACTTTTCACTCTAAAGACATTATAAAGTCTAAACCTTAAACTGATATTAACCTCTAACCTAACCTAACCTAACTTAATTTTTAAAAATAAAAAGAATATTCTACTTGAAATAAAAAGTTAAAAATGTTTATTCTCATCAGTAAAAAAAAAACAAAAACTTTAAATAAAGGTAATAATAAAAAAATGTTATTTTGTGCCTATACCTAATTATCATAAATCATGTATACAATTTTTTTTCAAAAACGACAATACTTTTGTTGACTTCAATACTTATGCCTATTTACAAGTAAAAAATAAACCATAAAGAATCATTCCGCATGTTACCTATATATGTAATATATATAATACCACTACAGATAATCTAACCAGTAGCTAAAGTTGTTAAATTTAATTTAAAACGCACGATGAAATTAATGTAAAATTAATATTTACTTTAATCGTTTATGCATACCTACATGTAGGTATCTATATCGTGTATAGAAAAAAAATAGTTATAAAACCTTATTAGGTGTCCGTGATTAAATAATAGTAGGTATATAATATTATGTTATTAGACTATCGTGCGTGTTGTGTCTATAACAATATTATAGAATAGTAGAAGTTATACCTACTAAATATTTTGTCAATAATCTATATCATGCGCGTACATAATATATAAATTATATGAGATGTTAATAAATTATTAAAATATAGGTATTACCTATATAGATATAGTCAGTATAATAAAAGAGTAGGTAAATGTGGTTGGGCAACTTCTGTTTAATGGAAACACGACGATATCATGAACAATTTTCGAAATATACAATTAACATGTCGTTTAAATATTATAATCTTGTATAGGTTATTATCCATCAAAACTAAAAACGCACTTAATATTTAATTAAATAATTTTTTAGCTACTCGTATTATATTATAGACTATAGCTACTTGAAAATTGTTTTTAATTTAATGTTCAAAATAACATACATTATAAGACGAGGTTAATGTAGTTCTTTATTTAAATTTTAAACGAAAAATGGCAAAGCTATTTTCTTAAAAGCTAAATTGTTGTACATAACTGTCTCTATAAGATCCTTAATAGATTAAACATAATATACTAAAAGTGTGTAGCACGTGAACAATTAAAATGCTTATAATTATATTTTTTATTGATATACAGTATAATGTAATTTTGACATTTTTTTGAATAATTTATCCACTCGAAACCTACTGCATGTAGTACAGCATAGCGGTACCCACTGGCCTAACTGTTTTCTTACTATACTTATATAATATGTATATAATACTTTTCGTAAATTAATAGCACGCAGGAAAATAATTAGGTAATTTTTGGCACGAATAGTAATAAAAAAATGTTCCATCCCCGGTACTATATAGATAAATAATTTGGTATAGCAAACATTTACTATACACGGCGCGTACTTTCATATAAATCATTTATGTTTTGTGAGACTTAATCTCAAAATACTCAAATTTATGTTGTTTTATATCCCAATATACTCACTTTAATTTCTTGTCGAATGACAGTTATTGTCGGCAACGAATGTCAACATACGAGTAAAATGTTATGACTTATAATACACCGCAATAAATGTTTATTTTGACATTGACTTCATGAGTTGTGCCGCGATGCGTGATGTGGTTATAGCGTATTCTTATACTGTAAAGGTATATTATAATATTATATAAAACTCGTACGATGGGCTGATGTTATGCACACCGCGTGTCCGCGTACAACGAACACCGTTGAAAAGTAAACAGTAATAAAATAAAACACGCCGCCGGTAAGTTTACTTCGGTTGGATGGCGTGCATTTCAATGCGTGTTCTGCTGTACGTGATTTGTGTATAGTGTGTACGTCACATTATTATATTTTATGAGAAGAAAAATTAGCAGATAACTGTGCGGCCTACGGGCCCGCCGCGCACTGCTGTCTAAGTAGCGCTCGTTGCAAGGGTACGTCGTTTATAGCCGCGTGAGAAAACACCGATTAAACGAGCGTTATTATAATTGTGTGTATAAACGTAGTATTATCCCAACTACCGACAGCCACATAAACGCGCTACACGTTTTGTCAATAATAAATATACATAAACTAAAATTTGACGTTTTATTGATATTCATCGGGTCAAGAGGTTGAAATTGATATAATTTTGAATTTTGAATAATTGTGGGTATACCTATCTATATTCGATAGTATGCGCAAGACGATTTTCAAAGCACACTCACTCCCTTTTCTTCTTTTTCATAATACACAGTTATTCAAAATCTGATTTTTTAAAATTTTAAAATATACATCTTAAAAGATCATATTTTAAAAATTTTAAGATTTTTTGTATTAATTAAGAAATTTTCTATCGAAATAAAAGTTTCTAATTTTCTAATAAAAGACCCTTTTCGCAGTAAATTATTTAACAGACATTTTTCGGAAATTTTATGTCATATTGTATTTAAAATTCGAACAAGTTAATAATTAAGGATAATAAATTTATGTTAATGAGTTTGGAAGATATGAGGCTATGTGCATTTGAACATTTTAGTAATTAATATTTTTAATCAATCAATATTTTTTTATGATTTGTAAACATTTTTCAAGTATAATAATAATAATAATCTATACTAGATTCAATATTACATTTATTTTATATTTTTTTATTATCATGTTTAGGGATAAATATTATATTTATATTTTGATTACTGAGGAACTGTTGGAACTTTTTATTAGGTAAATCAAAATTTATGAGGGAGGTTCTTATTTTTGAAAAGCAGAAGTTTATATCGTTACAATAAAAATCAAGAATATTGTCTTAAACTATATTTAAAAATATCCAAATCATCCATAATTGAATAAATTCAGTATTGAAATACAAAGTGGAGGTAAAAACTAAAAACGCTTGATAAATTGTCTTATATATCACAATAAATGTAATATTATGTACTTAAATATATTATAACGAGTTGTGCGTTGAGTAATTTTTTATGTATTTTAATTTAATGTTTCCAACGATGTTTTGAGATTAACGGATAAATGATAATGAAATATGGCTATAGTCATATTATAATAGGTATAGTTTTAGGTAGGCAAATATATAAAAGTACAGTGTTCATTATGTATGTTTATTAGTTGTTTTTATTGTACGCGCGCATAATACCTATCTCGCGGTCATTAAGATAGAATTATTCGACTCAACGTCAAAAATGTTTGTGCTTATTATTTATACGTTTCGTATTATGCGCATAATAATAATAATATTGTACATCCACGTCATGCGTGTCCTAATGAATACGACGTATTAGGTATATTTATGTTTTACGTAAACATTTTACGCAATGTTTAAACAATTTCAAAATACTCCAAAGCTCGTTAAACCAGCCGATATATTATTATATTGTTATTTTTTTTGATTTTATTTCATGTCCACTTAAAAAGTAATTTTACGATATGAATTTTACAATTAAATATAATTCATTGGATTATTATAGAAAAGTTAAAAGTATTTAATCCTTTTAGTAAAAACATGCTCATCAGTAGGGTAATTTTAACACAAGAATATATATATATATATTTGAAGTCGTTTTTTATTTCGAATCGATTGACCTTAATCAAAGAATACGGGAAGCTAAAATGTGCACATGTTGTATGTACATCGCTTATAAGATTTTTCAAATTATATACGTATTACAACGTAAAATATTATGTATAATCGCTGCGGTTAAAAAGACTCTATTGTATATATCTATATCTACCGTAATATTTATTTATTTTTTCATAATTTGAATAAATTTTAAAATTATGAATATTAGGTAACCACGATAAAGCAATTTTATTATTTATTACAGAAATAATAAGTATTGTAACGATTTACTGTTTACCAAACACTATATAGAATTAAATACAAAGTTGTACCTATGTAGCCATGTAACAATAATTCCGTGCTAAAACCATAATTAACTGAAAACACGATTTATATATCATTATATACACACGCTTACCTGCAGACATAACAAGTTAGGTTACACTATTTTATACTATGTATTATAGATATAGATATAGTTATATAGTATAGTTTTTCTAGTAACAAGTCCAGTGGCGTTGAATCGTTTAGTGAATATTTTTAGACACCCACTCTGAAAAAATGTTCATTATAGCCACGACATTATGAAAAATAAGATAACTTACACGCGCGTGCAGTGTATAGTGCATAAATACATATTTATTTACATATATAAGCATATTATACTCGGGTATTTAGTTGGATACGTGTACATAGTATCCGACAAGGTCACAGAAACCACTATGTATAATATAGGAAATGGGGATGCGTGTTGAGCGCGACCACGGGCAAGAATACATTATAATGTCAGAGGATTTGATACATTCGATACACTTACACGAGTACACCTACATTAAATATGTTAATATGGATCCGTGTAAAATATTTCAATATACTGAGGCAGAGTTGATGACTATAACCACTAGCTATATGAACATTTCAAGTATATATTTATTATAGTATTATGTATACAGCGACTATATATAATACGAGTATATACACATTATAATTATATTGTATTAAAGCAATGTTGTATTAACGGGATTGGATGAGGGACCACAAATAGAGATTTATCTGCTCGCGGTTGGCCTTTGATTCAATGACCTACTTTCCGCTTAAATTTTGATCTCAAAGGTTATTTGGTAATTATAATTATAGGTACTGCTATAAGTATCATATAAATATGATAAACATTATAATTACTCAATACAATCGACATGTTAAAAAATTTCAAAAAGAAGTATATTTTTACCAGAATAAATTGCAAATATAATAAACACAGATTGTTTATGAAAATAAAAAAATAATTTATGTGTATTTGTGTATCATAATTGTATTGAATTATATTATAATTCATCTGTATGAATTCTCAATTGTAACATTGTAAATAATCTAAACGTATAAGGATGGTGTGGATTTTTTGTTCTATTCTTTCATTGTCGTCATTATTAATGTGAAGTGTATATTTTAATAATTTACAGTATTTATGAAACAAAATAAAACGTCGGTACTAAACTATAGTTGGTATATGGTATAATTTCAATGTTTTGTTGAATGTAAATATCTTTGATTTTGTAATACTACAATTGTGGGTCAGCAATTAGATTTCATCACAAAAGAATGAGAAAAAATACATGTACTTACCTATAATTTATAAATAATAATATCTACGTATTATACAGTTTTATATACATTTGAAATAGGCATCAAATACTCGTTATTACTTATTAGTCATTACTATCATTACTATTTACGATTGAGTGTATAATGAATATATATTTATTTATAACTAATATTAATCAATAGATATTGGTAAATTAATTTAAATAATAAATAAATAAATAATATGTACCTATTTTTTTTTTTTTTAGATTTAGAGCGGAACGAGAGAGTTAATGTGTTTATATCATCTGTATGTTATGTTGACTTTTAAGCATTAAACCGTCGTATTTCTTCTAAAATCTCTTGATAATTTCTTTAAAGCAGAAATAGACAATACGAATAACAAAGTTTCATGCACAAATTATTTGTATATTAAAATTTCAAATTGACTACAAATAACTGTAGGTGTAGTTGAAATTGAATTTAGACTAGTAATTTAATAATGTGGAAATGGACGTGTTTATTTAAGGTGTGATGCGACTTCGTTAATAACCCATTTCCCGAAAAAACTAATATTTATGAAATAAAATTAACTATTTAAATAATTGTGAAAAACATGCACTATAATCTTTGTCATGAACACGGAAATAAGAAAAAAGTAGATTTTAAAATATAACGATTAAGTTTTTTCAAAAATTATTTTTAAATGTATATTATTATGGCTAGTTATTAATATAAAATTACATAGTATGGAAAATATTACTTTTTAAAAACCTGTACTTTCCAATTCATCACGTCGTTTGATTTTTTAATGAAAACAATGAAGTTGCAAGGCTCCGAGTAGGTTCAACACTAAGTATAAAAAAATTGGCAATATAAGTTACGAAATTTTTATTACATAAATCTCTCCAGCCATTTTCAGTAAAATAATCACTGTATATCACTGTATATTTACGGGGCTAGGTAAATTGAGTCCACGATAATTGTTGTTCATTTTGAAAGCGGTAAGTTTAGTCCCAGGTATAAAAAAGTAGTAGTTAAGTTGGGTCCTAGTTATAAACCATTGGCGCAACTAAGTCTAAAATATTGAAAATTTAAAACTTACATTTTGTATTTATACAATTTACTTTTGAATAATTCTGTTTTGTGGATGAACTATTACAAGTATAGTATCAGACACATATTAAATTACAAAGTACAATAAAAAAAAAAAGGCTTGCCAAGTCAGAGATCGGCATGTAAACTTTCTTGATTTTCAATTATTAGAAATGTATTAATTGTATGCAATATATGTATTATGCATATATATAATGTATTTTATTTTCATTTTCATTTAGTGAGACGGATCTCCGAAACCAGAGAGCGGATTTAGTTGTTTGCGGTCTTGTTAGGTTCACATTGGCTAAAAAAAGTTCAGAACTTTATTTTTTATAGTTAATTCACTACATAGCTTCAAAAACAATTAAAACTCATTTTATTGGGCGATTTTTATGTTTTTCAGCTTTATAGCTTTGTAGTGAGTTAACGATTGAAGATAAAGTTCTGAAAATCTTCACAGCACTTCAAATAGCCATTGTGAATCTAATAAGACCCCAAATAATAAAGTCCGTTCTCCCGTTTTGGTAGTTTACCACGCTAAATGAAAATCTAGCAAAAAATAACTATTTTTTTAACTGTGAAAAATTAAATAATATTTTTGAAAATTTTTTATCTAATATTTCTTATCTAATTGATAATCCTTTTTTAATGAGCTATCGACCAACTTTTTAGCTATAATAGTTTTGGAGAAAAGTTAAAAAATAGAAATTTTGGGACTGTTCACGCCGACGTTTTTGTGGATTCAAATCGTTATACCACTTGGGTAGATGGGTGTGATATCGGATCTCTCTCATTAATATTTTATGTTAAAGCTAGCTTAATTATCCACCTACTCATTACAACTGAGTTACATTTTTATCATTTTATCATTATAAAGTTTTAAAAATTCAGACTTTTTTTAATTTCAATTACCAAAATATATGCTCGGTAAAGAAAAACAAATGACGAAATACTCGTATACTAATAATATTGTTAGATTAGAATTTATTAAATGTTTATCATTTAAGATTTTACCTAAAACATATAATGGTATTGATACGTATAGGTACTAATAACATTTTTTTCCAAGACTCAATTTTTAATTATTTATACCATATATTATTTATTTAGAACACGATGTTATAAAAACCACATAATATACCTTAATTTATATATATTTTTTCCGGTACTCAGCTAACCAACTACCTATTTTTTTCCGGGACCCAATTTACCAATCCCGATATTTACGTCTATATTATTATATTATATAGGTTAGCCAATTTAGACCTGAATAACTGTGAGGCTGTGATGTATGAAACACAATGTTTACTACGATATATTTTAAGCACAGTTTAATATAGATATACCTTTATCTATATAATTTAATCTAGTATATCTATTTATTATATGCACCCTAACTACTATACGTATCGAAGAAACTCGAAGAAATGTATATTACCCGAAAAACATCACTTCTCGACACACGCACACACATATAATAATATACACTCACGGCTATTCAATTACACATACATATTATAAACGTCCGGTGACACGGTCGACGATACGTATAAATGTTCATATCCTCGAGACCGGGTGTGACAAATCGGTTATTGAAGCATCCCATTGTCACGCATATTGAACTTTCTTCGTGTGTCTCGAACTGCTGAGCAAATAAACCGATCGGAAAACGAACCATTAAATCTCATTGACATACTCATTATCACGTTACGCCGCGTATGGGTGGACGAGGCAAAGCTTTTGTCACGAATTAGTCAGGATCCCTCGGATGGATAGACAAATAATAAAAATAATAATAATAATGTGAAAAAAGTAATGAAAAACAACACGCGTAGTCTCCCGCGGTTTTTTCTCACTGTGTGTGTACATATACACGTAAGTATATATAGGCAGGTAGGTGCCTCTGCACCTTTAATGGTTGAGTGGCGCCGAAGAAATGTTATACACTTGCAACGAGTTTTGACTTCGTGTGATTACGTTTTCTAAACACAATTGCGAATGATACAAACGCTTTTGTCTTAACACCAGTACACACAATGACGAATAATAATATACGCACTGCAGAGTCTATATATTATAGTATATGTATACCTATATGGCTTTATCACTATATAATGTATGTATAAACTATGAATATAGTTTACTACGTTGTGTATACCCATTGCCCACATCGGACTCGCGTGTATATTATATTTTTATAATACATATATAATCGTGTATGTAGGTATATTGTATACATTTGCAACTGCATCATGTGAAAACATATTGTTCTGTTTCGGACTAGTGCAGCACAATATAATGCATTTGTATGTATGCTCGATTGCTGTATGGTATATGTACATACATAATCTATAAATATACTTTTGACCGTCATAATATATAAGTTATCCGTACCGTATGTATACACACAACACACGTAAAATGTGACGAGGATAAAATATTGCGTTATCGTGGGAAACAGTTGTACATAAAATATATAATATGATAAATATAAATATTTCACTTTCCATAAATTTTGTTTTTGTGATTTCATTAAAATGATATATATATGTGCAATAAGTACATTATACATAAACATTTACCGCCAAACAGCTATTTTGAGTATTTTGACTTGTAAACTCTAATATTTTAAATCTACCTATATAATTTGCAATACATTAATTTCTATTCAATATTTTAAAATGATTATAATTTTATGCTAAAACATGTGATATATAAACAGAAAATGAAATATCCATTATAAAATAGCAATATAACTAAGTGACGACGTGACAGTCAGCTAACTTCAACTGCACTTATTTAAAACTATTTTCAACAAATATTTTTATCTTAAGAATTATATCTTTTTAATACTAAGAAATAATTTATAAAAAGTATAGTTTTAATATTTAATAGAAAAATTTCAATCGATAAAATATTTTACTTATATTACAATTTTGAAAATTATACAATATACTATATACATTATATGTACATATTAATATTTTTTAGGATAATAGTTTTTAAAATATAATTAATATCACTTTTAACGTGTAATATTAATTTAATTAAAAATACCCTTTTCTTGAAAGAATTTTTTCGACTTCATTACATTTAATATAATATAAATAGGTACGGTTATAATTTATAATAGATAATATAACATTTGGGTAGTATGCATACCAACTTTGTCGGATATTCTTTCGTGATATTGGTCAGTCGTGAATAATTAAATTATTACTACTATAATAGTTGCTATAAAATGGCCTATAAAATTAACGCTTCAACAATATAATATAGAAGATTCCGTAGTAGGTAAATAAAATCTCTTAACAAAAGAAAAAAAAATGTTTGTTGTAAATTCAATATAGTTTATACGGCACCTCTCAGTACACGCGTGTAGCACTTTTCAATATATCTATTTTATATTTTTAGTTTATAAATATTAATTAATTGATATAAATATGTACAATTATTTAAATTGTTTTCGCGCGTTTATATTCGTTTCCCGTAAAATAAAATATAAAAATCGTGATTTATTCTATATTCATATGTTTTATATGTATAGACCACCTGCATGTGCAAAATCGTTCGATATAATAATATATATTTTCTATTCCTATTTATTATTTATTGTTTTTTTAAGAATGCAATTTATTACTGGATCCAGAAATTCAGACATCCAGTGTTGTAATATACATATTACGATGAATAATATTATACATTTATCGGAAATAATTATATGCCACGTGCAATAAGCTAACTGAGAGCTCGTACAAAATGTTTTTTTACTCGTAACCGCGACGTGAACTAAATATAATCGATTTAGTAAGTTTTGGTAATAATGTATAAGTCATGAAACATATAAAAAAAACACTAACGAGGTTCCGGACTTCCGAAGTGCCATCGTTGAACTAACTAAATTGATATAATAATATGTTCCCCGTAAATCATTAAATATTATATAATGACGAATTTGAATATACCTAAATATCAAAATCCAGCCCTCTGAATTCGGTGACTAATTAATAAGTCGCGCGTGGACCCTAAAACAATCAATACATATACACTGGATCATATGGTACGACTGAGTCCCATACATAAACATCAGTCGAGTAGATGTTAATCAATCGGTTAATCGGTTGTCAGTCTGCAGCAGACATGATAACATAGCATTATACACATAATAATATTGTGCATATACATTTCCTCGCTTAAAATATTACGTATACAAAGTACGTAGATACTAAGTAGTAAATAGCCTTCTTACGATATAAAATTATTATACACAGAGGTACACGGCTTTATAATATTATATACGGATAGTCTAGATGTTATACATAATATTCCGAATGTACTTACGTAAAAGTAGAAGATCACCGGTGAAACGTAAGACGGTGGGTAACACCAAAAATCGAAACGCAGACACGATTTAATTATATTATTACGTAGGTACCTATATATACCTGTACAAAGATTACTTTACTTATATATCGATGGGATATCATACTATTATACGCAGTTGTATAAGTATATATATGTGTGTGTGTGTGTGTGTGTGTATTGAGTATATTGTGTATAATTTAAAATAATAATAATAATACGAAACGTTCGGGCTCCTGAAATTCTGTGCGCTCTCGGGGGTTAAGATGGGGAGAGTCGACGGTCACGCGAACATGTACGTGATGCGTGTGCTCCTGGGAACCCGTTACCGTTGCCGCCGCCGATGGTGAATCATGTCGTCCTGTGGAAGCCACCGCCGCCGGGTGCACGTCCAAGTGCGGTTTATTAAACCATCGTATATACAATATAATATAAATATAATAATATATAATATGTACAACTATAGAAGACAAGTGTATGTGTGTGTGTGTGTGTGTGTGTGCGTGAATGTGTGCGCACGTCGTATTTATGTGCCACTGTCTGTATATACCTCGGCAACTGCGCGGTTATATCATCCTGTCTGACTGCGCTAACGAACCGATGTCGACTTATGTAAGTGTGGCAGACGCCTCCGCCGCCCGCCGACGACGACGAGGATTATTAATAATAATATATAATAATATTATATAGGTATCCTACCTATATACAAAGTATACATATAATACAATACGACCATCGCGGCCGTGCGTGTGAGGTCCAACCTGCAGCATTATGATCGTGTGTGTGTATATATATATTATAATTTCACATGTATATATTATATTGCTAGGTATATATGTATATATAATATAATCGTATACCAAACACGTTTTGAGATTTGTTATTTTTTTTCAATACATATTATCGCGTATATATATATATATATATATAGATTTGTATAATATAATACATATATAATATTATGTATATTCGAATCTGCGCACCGCGGAGTCTGCGATCACCGCACGGCGAGGCGACGTCCGAATCGAATTCAGTACTCCGTCGAGCGTATAAAAATAATTAATCATTAATAATACACGCGAGTAATTGATGTGTATTATAGTGTTGTATATTATTATTAATTAAAACACGCGGTTATAATATTATGTGCAATCCAAACACGCGTGACCGACCGCAAATAAACGAATACTTATTTAGATGATTTCATATTTTCACAACAATATTATCATCATTATCATTGTGTTCCAATTACACTATATTTAGGTATATGTAGGCAATTGCAATATTTATAATTGGTACGATATTATGTACACGTGAACTATTTACATTATAAAATTTCACGTGTAAAATAGAAAAGTTCGTCGGTTGCCATCACACGGGTATAACTTCATCTTTTTCGCACGATCCAACAGTATTGTTATGCGATTGCGACGCGTTTAAAAATTCCGTACTACTATATAATATAATGCAAGTACCTATGTATTGAGAAAGTGATGAAAATCGTCATGTTATTATAATCATTTTCTCGTTAATATTTTCATAATCATATTATAATATGTACATGTTAGTAACTAATTAGGTAAAACGGTTCCGTCCCAATATATGCTTTTGAAACAATACTTAAAAACTATAGACTATATTATATAGACATATAGTCAATGTTTTTCTGATCTTATATTGAAATTTACTTAATATGTGTTGTAAATGATCCGAACTAGCATAGTGCAGACATCGCAGACAGTAAAAAATATTTTAATATTACAATGTTTCTCTTATGTTTGAGTACTGAGATGTAATATTTTACACTTTAGTACCTATAATAGCAAAACACTATGTCTTATTACTCTCATAATTCTCTTAAAAAATATGTAATTCGAAATTACTATAATATTATAGTGATTTCATAATAAATGTAATTAAATATAAATTAGACCAATTATTAGGTTACCTAGTAAATAATATACCAATTATAAAACGTTAATAAAAAAAATCATCAATAGTTATTAGATTGTAACGTTAATATTATATTATACACTAATATTTTAATTTTAAAATATTACTAATTTTTTGTTTCTGGACAGATATATTATTCAGTATTTCTTTTTTAGTACCTATCCATTACTCGAGAAACGATATCTACAATTTGAATAAAACTAATTTATATGGATGTATAATTCATATGATTTAAGATATTAATAGTTAACAGTTATTAACACAAGTAAAGACTATAGTTAAGTAATTGAAATTGCTTTTGCACAACCTTAAAAACTGTGAAAATCTATAACTCTATTAGGTTAAATAATAAGATCTATATTTTATAATAAACTAATAAAATAATACATTTTTGCAATAGGTAAGAAACTAAGAGATATATTAGTCTAACTATATGTTCATTAAATTAGTTTTTTAATATAGTGTAGAAAAAGTCATCTTAAGTAGTCAAAATATTATAACAAACATTATATACCTATACGTATATTATATTGTATTATTTATAACATAACATTATGAACATTAAATGGACCATGTTTCTTTGTATCTTGTCATCGTTTATTCATTCACATATGCTATAAGTAAGTATATACACATACCCAAGCTAATGATGCTGTGTTAATGATTTAATAATATATATATATATAAATAAATTGTTGTCGTCGTCCTGCTTTTATAAATGGTACAATGAACGATTTAATTACGAATTTATGATCATATTATAAACATAAGGTATTTTATTTTTCACATATTTACAAATAAAGTATATCTATCTAGGTATGTTATTTTTTCTATTCAAATTCATCTCATTAAAATTTAATGATTAAATGATACGTTCGATATCCATAATATATTTCAAATAATATTATTAATTAAAATTTACATTTTAAAAGATTAAATCAAAAATATAATTACCCAAGTCCAGTATATTATGTATTGGATTTTATTAATTAATTATATTTTTTGACAATCGCTTCAAGTGTTTGTGTTTACTTTTGTTACTTTATTAGTACATCATTTTCATATTGAATTTAATTTTATAATGTGCATTATTTTATATAAAAATAATACATCAACTTAATACACAGGTTTAAAATTTATCAAAAAAAAAAATTATGAAAACAATATTTTATTCAACATTTATTTGTAAAATTCTTTGTAGTGTTATTGAATAATTGAAATACATATTCTGAAAGATAAACTATCATAACCACTATGATTACACAGTTGCATAATTACATTTTCATTAATTGCAATATAATTTTACTATTTTAAAACCTGATAATATAATATAGTAGGTTGGTAATAAACTAATAAAATATTTATAAATTCAATCTTAAATGTAGAAAATTAAATACAATTTAGCGGAAGAGTAATCATTTTGGTTAAAAAAACTTAAAATTAAAACTATAGGGATAGATAGGGGATTAATTTATAAATAAAAAAATTAATTTGAATTAAAATTCCTTGATTATAAACAATTTTCAATTGGATGTACATATTTAAGTTTTTGTTATTAAGCTCAACATTTAAGTGTTTTTGCTTGTTTATTATTAGATATATATTTTTCCTTAGTTATGAATTTATATGACTAGTTAATTAGCTCACATATAATATTTATATGTAATTGAAAGTAGGAAACACACTGATTATTTATGGTAAAATTCTCAGTGTAAACCGGTTGATTTAAACCTACATGCACTATTATACACGTCACGCATTGAAACGTAATGTGTATTACACGGATTCCAAAACAATATATAAATGATATTATACATAAAGAAATGCACCTATATGTGAGTAAAAAAAGGTCAAATTATTATCGTCCTAAAAACTCGTTAAGCCCAATTGCCGTTTTGTATTCTCAAACAGCTTTCTAAACATCGAAAAGTGATTACCGGCTCATTGTTTTCAAATACGACGTATATAATAATATAATTATACTTCCGAAACTTACTACTAGTTGAACATTGTACTACCCATATATAATATTATCATAAAATATACTTTCCCCTCCACAATGATGTAGACCGATTTTAAATTACTTTTTGTTATTTGATTTTGTCTTTTCTAAGCATACAATTAAAACTATATTAGTATAGTTTTACATTTTATTTATTTTTTCAATAAAATTATAAAACGTGATTTATTTTTATTTAGTTTCCAAATATAAATAATTAAGTATAATTATTAAAAAAATGGACTTTTATTGAATGTTTGAATATAATTTAATGTTATCACTTAAGCGATATTGCAAAACACACTGATGTAATATGCGGTAATAATAATATTATTGTGTAGTATCTATATTCTATAGTTATAGTTATATAGTATATAACTGTAATTTCAATTACTGCTTCTTATTATATCTAACTAAATATTGTAGAACAATATATTCAATACGTAAATTATCTGAAGTAAAGACGCTTAAAAAAAACTATATATTTTTATACATTATACTCGTATTATACGTATATAATAGGTATATAATGCATAATAAAATGTATAATTCATTGTTTATGTAGATCGATGAACGACTGAAGTGGGAAAAATTTGTTATCGAAAACGACACTGTTTTGAAAAAGCTAAATAGATTTAGACAAAGAGAAAACATTTTTAAATTCAGTTATGGTAGATTTCCCGGAGGCGAACAATGGTTTTGGCCAAATTTTTTTTGTCATCATTAAATATACTAAAAATTATAATTAGGGCTTAAAAAAGGGTGATTGTCACAAAAGTCTCAGATTTTCTCCAAACAGTTAGCACTACTGTCGTTTCTGAATGTAGATGGACTAACATGTTTATAGGTAATTATACCAAATGTTGGATAACCAATGTTTTACTAGTCTGAACTTTGTTGTCCGTGATCAGTCATAACGGGTTATTTACAGTCTTTCTAGTTATTTTTTATAAGGTTCCTTTATACGTTATCTGTCTTTTATGGTATTGTGTTTTACATAATATATAGGTATATGTACCACGACGTAGGTATATGTACATATTTTAATTTACACATGTTCCAATGCCTAATAATTATTAATATTTAGCAGCCATTTAGTGGATGCACTATGTATATTATACATACGTATATATATATATGTTACTTTGATAAAATATCTGTTGAAAATTTGTATTTGTATTTATATAGTATTTATAATCATTAGTATAACCAGGGCACATCAAATAACGTAAAGTATCAATGGGGCCAAAAACATTAAATAAAATACTATATGCTGGCCGCACAAAAAAATTATCGAGAAAAACATTTTAAATATATTATTATAATTATCGCTGGGAAAGTATATAATATGTATTATTATTATAATAATTATTATTTATATTTTAAATTCTAAATTTTCTACATAATATATATGTAGGTACAACGAAATATATGTATTTTTCTGATATAGTTACGAGACAAAATAAAAATTGTATTTATTTATTTTTTCTCTTAATTTTCCAATGATCATATTACCGGACGATGGGCTGCAAAAAAAACAGAAATAGCAATCCAGTGAAACTTGTTTGCATGACTAATATAACACTATTCTGATCAAGGAATGATTTTTATCACCGTAAAATTGTCAAGATCGTAATTACTAAGTATGGTGTTGACGATTTTACTATAACCACCATACGATATATGATACATCAATAATAATATAGTTTGGTTTTAAAATTAAAAATAATGGTATACAGGTAATACTATATAAATGTTTTGCTCAGTGCTGAGCGAAGCGAAACCATTGAATAGTTTTATTGAAACCTAATGAGCAGTATGATTATTTTTGTTTTAAATTGGAAAAAAATTAAGTTTTGTGACTTAATAGTATTACCAAAACTCATATGTATAACGATTACCTCCCTTTTATAGTCTAAAGTTTTTATTTACATGGGTATTTATAAATTTAAAAATATACTATTCTATGTATGTATAGTACCTAGTATTAAATATCATGAATATTGTTGTATTTAAAATTATAAATAAATTATAAAAGTATGAACGTTATTAAGTTTACATAGGTATACTTGAATTTCAATTAAATTTTTTTGTAATTATTTTATAATAATGTAATGGACATTTTTTACTCTTATATTTTCCAAAAATACTAATTTACTTCCAGGAACACTAAAAGTTGAAACAAAAATTATTTTTACTGCAGAAAAATTTTAACTTGGGGTTTAAACACCGCTAGTCGAATTCCATACCCATGCCTCCTGACTCTCTCACCAGTAGCTCAACCAGGGTTTTTTCAAGGGGAGTGTTGCCAGTAGTGTATACAATAGTTTCCCAATAAATTTTCAAATTTGTTAGTATACTATGGACAAAAGTTACGGTTCAAGGGGGGTGTCCAGACTCCAGACACCCAAAACACCCCCCTTAGTTGCGCCACTGTCCTTCACTCAAATATCGGTTTTATTTATTGCCATTTGTAGTATTGTATTATACATTTATTTGTACAGATTATAAATTTTTTGTCTTAAATAAAAAAAATCAACCAATGTTTATAATATTACATGTAATTAAAACTGCAATAATGACAAAATAATTTATTATTCATTGATAAGATTCTGAATTAATTATTTAAATAAATATATAACACATGTACGTTACTATTATAATGAAATATAATAGGCGGTATGTGCGGCAATATTTTTCTATACTCATACTCAAAGTGACTATAAATGTCGTTTATAGTTATATAAACAAGTTAACAGTAGTAATTTAACTTAAAAATCTTAAAAAATAAACTTATTTTAATAATTAACATTAAACAATTATTTTTTTGGTAAAGTTAACTCTTTATTATTTTTTTCGTTTATAAGAATGAATTAAAAATCAACACAGAATACAGAAGTATATAGAGTTTGAATAATAAATGATATGTATATGTGATTAAAGGAAAGAAAACCATATATGTATAGGTATAAGAAATAAGCAATTATTATCTTCGATGATCGATATAGTGACAAATAAATTACCTATTAATATAATCAGCAACTAAATGTAGATATATTATATATAAAACGCAGTACGTAACATTGTAACAATTTATAAATGTATTTATTAAAATTAATAATGTTATAAAATACGTCAAAAAAAATTATTTAAATATGTTTTTATTTTTTAATCTAGCTACACCTTTAACATAAATCATAACTCATAAGTAAAACATATATATTATTAATCTTATTATATTATTATTTCATCACTATAATTCTTATTAATATATATTAATTAATTTATTATTATTTTAATTTATTATCATGAATATAGATACCTAGATACCTATAACCTATATAACAACTAAGGGTACCTACCTATTTTAAATTTGTCATAATGTTTAATTTTTTATTACTTATAAATACCCTATCTTTTTATTTTAATATTATATAATATAAATATATACGTATACGTATATCTATAACTAATGGCCCAGTCGCCGAAGCTAAATTGTATTCATATTATTCATAACCAGTAAAATTAAACATAAATCATATTATATCAATGTACAATTTATCCTTAGTGATTAATGATTAACATCATAATCACATTACCATCAATATTAAGTGATAACTATATATATAAAACGAATAAGAAATAATATAATATCTAATAGAACCTATTAAATTAGTAAACTGATTTAAAAATATAATTATGTTAACATTTTATATATTACCCATCTATAAAGTATGTATATATATAAATATACTTTGTATGAGGCTCATATATTTGGAAACTACAGAACCAATTAGTATGATATTTTGCATCCATATTCCTTAAAACTTCATCTTTTTACTCTTCTAGGCTATAGGACATTATGACTTATGAGCCATACATGTATTCGTATTGAATCAAAAAAATCGAATATTTTTTTTTGCTTATTTACAAGATTGCCGCATTAGTATATAATAATAAAATTGATTTAAAATAGCCGTATTATCACCAGCTGCTATCTTGATATGCATTGTTATGGATTTTTTTTATAAATAAAAGAAAATAATATTATTAATAAGGTGTTTGTTATTCAAATGCTCAACAAAAGGCAATATATTAAGACTTTAAGACTCGACCGATTTTTATAAGATTTTTGTGTTTGTTTTTGGAGATATTATAAAACTTTAAAAATTGCCTAGTTTTGAAATGCGTTTGAAAATAAACTAAGTTCTATATTTAATCCAATACAGACGAATTATTCATCTTAGTCGAATTAATTCACCGAAAAGAAACACCGATGCTTATTTTTCCATGAACTGAGATACCATATACGAGTATGTTCATTTTTTCCTGGGTCGGTACCTATTTAATATTTATACAAAATATTATTTAATTATCATATAACTTACCTTTAATAAAATATACTATATAGTTTAATAATAATCAGCCAAAACAAGTTTGGTGTGAATGATTTAATTGATGAATAAAATAATATGTGATTTTTGACTAAATGTGACAATAAATAATGTCTTAATATAATTACCTATACGTATAATTGGTATAGATTTCAATGACACATATTTTTAAGTTATCAATAGTTTTGATATTTTCAATATTTTAATTGGTCAATACCACGATTCGCCAATGTCTTATTTTATTGTTTTATCAACCTATTGCAGGGTATTGAAATATGTATATATTACGTCTATATCTTGTGATACTTTGTTTTAAATACTCGTATAGTCGTATAGAGGTAAATTTTTATATATATGATTATCATGATAATCATTTAAATTTCTCGCTTATATAGTACCTAAATCCAGCTAAATCTCCCCCGAAAGACACTTTTGAAGAATAAAAATGGATAAAACGTCAGCTATCGAGTGTCCGAAATTTAGAGGTTGCACTGTATATAATATATAATTAGTAATGACTACATGAGGGCATATGGCTATACGAAAAATGTAAACACGCGTGTATAATATTATTATAATAGATACCTACGATTTGTTGTTAAAATCGAACCAAATAAAAAAAACATTCCTTTTGATATATATATTTATATATAGGTACCTATTTACTCTAGTAGTCTTATGGTGTATATACCTACGCCGTAACACTTGAATGTAATCCAAAAAATAAACATAATATATTTACATCGTTTTTGGTACTTATATATCACGAATTAATGACGTTAAATAAAACCATATTATATATATGAAAAAAAAAACTAATCAAAAATCTATTTTACACACAAACACGCTTCGAGCGTTTATCATATTACAATATAATATGAATATTATATTATACTAAATAGGTATAAATTAGTATATAATAATATATTATACTTTTAAAAAATACAACAACAACAATGTGATATTGTGTTATTTGAATAATATTATTATTGTACACGATACGATTTAGGCTTATTATTAGACGAGCGCAAACAGGCGGCGAGCGGCGGACGGTCGACGGTTGTTTTGGTGGGGTGGTATAGTGAAAGGGTGCGCCCGCCGCCGCTTGGACTTTTTCGCGGGCGTCCGGTGGGCGGTCGGTCCGCGTCGGCCGGGGCGAGGTGGTCGGCGGCGGTGGGCAGACCGCGCAAGCGCGCGCACACGACGGGGACGGCCGATGGGCGGACGGTGGCCGATTAGCCGGGCCGGAAGGAGGAGGACACCTGTGCCCCGCGGGAAACGCCCGGGCGCGCGTTCGATCGACCGCCGCCGCCGCCCGCGTATACCTGTCGCGCGCGCGGATCATACCTGTTTTTTGTACAGCGTTATCGTATTAACGCGTGTGCGTGCGCGTGTATGTGCGTGTGCGTGTGTGTGTGTGTGTGTGCGCGCGCGCGTGTGTGTGAGTATACGTGTGTGTGCGAGTGCTTACCTATTCACACTTCGACCCGTCCGCTCCGCCGCCGCCTCCTCCACTGCCGCCGCCCCTTCTTCTCGCGCGTCTCTCTCCGCGTTCGATATCATACTCGAGACGCGGCGGTAGTCTATGTTTGACGAGCGGACGCGTTCGGTCGACGACCACGACCACGATCACGGTGACCGCGTTCATTCGTCAGTTTTCAAAATAATATATTACCTATATTATTGATATTGCGGGTGTTATATACAGATCGAGCGAGCATCGGTATACCGTTCCGTTTTCGTCGTCGTCGTTACCGAGAAATTTTTTCTCCTCCAGGTTTTTACGCCCCGTGACATCGCCGCCACCGCCGCCGCAGTAATAACCTCCGCTGCGGCTGAAGCCCAAATAATTAAATAGCTTTCACGCGCCAGTCGCGTATGGCCGTCGTCGTGATGCGTTATTGTGTTCCGTCGACGATCCGTTGGCGCGTCGATCGGAAATCGGAGTTCGCCGAGAAGACACGGTCGTAAGTCGAGTAAGTACCGAACTTAGTTTGATTGAGTATATAGGTATCTATACCCAGTGGCGCGCTGAACAGTCATTTTTTCAGGCAGTCGCCGCAAGGAAAAACTCCACATATTATGTTAAACTGTTATATAATCTTAAAATGGTTGATGTTTTTTCATAAGAATATGGCCTATTTTATCGTATAGATATCTTAAAAAAACATATTAATATTTATAATTTGTAATAATCGAAAAAAAAACAGCAAAAGAACTGATGGTAATGGGGTGGGTGGTCAAATTGTATGATTTGAAAAATGTTCAGCACGCCACTGTAATATCTGCCTACCGATGAACACTTCATTGAAGTACTACAAAATACATAGTACCTAATAAGTAATAGGTTGATATATATCATCGACGATGACGGTTGACGCTGCGGTGTCAGTTTTTTTATTTCGCGGAAAACCTAAGAACCGTAACCAATTTCATAAGTATTTGTGAAAATGAGTTTAATCCGTATGATTATCGCATCGCGAATTCGCGAGCAGTTAATATACTATATCGTACTATTGAACTAGGCGCGTTTAATAAATTGCTCGACAATCAACGAGTTCTCTCTTCCCTTCTCTCTCTATATATAAACTTAATATTTAACGGACATTTATATAAATATATAATCCGCCAAAAAAAAACAGTATTTTTCTTATTCTTTTTTTTTTTTTTACAAATCGAGCATATTATCGTTTAAGACGTGATGTCTTATTTTAGTACGATCATCTCATGATTATTGTTGTATAGTTTTTCATTTGGTTTAAGTGGGCTTTCTTTCAGTGCGACGTTTATTCATCAATATATAACGGCAGTACAATGGAAATATAAAAATATCTCATCATTGTGTAGGATTGACATAAAACCATTTATATCTTTGAATCTTTCCGTTGTTAGATTCCATCTATAGCATAAGATAGTATGTCATTAATTATCGATCGTTTCATTTAATTCAATAAAACGTCATCGCACATTTGGCCTATACCTAATATCATATTGGTGTATATGATATCTATATAACTATCTTTTTAAATTACAGTGTGTTTTTGAGAATTAAAGTTATTGAACATTAGCACCTATATAGATTTAACTTAATGATTTTGAAAAATGAGTATGTATCTTCATAATATACAACAAATACATTGAGAATACTTATATTTGTATGATGTTTTAATGAGAAATTTTTGAATTTAATATAATAATGTATATTATATTTCAATTATTTTTAGTTTTGATTATTTCTATAAAATTTAAGTATTGTGCCTTAAATACGTTTTTTAAATAAAAAAAAAAACATTGAATATGTTAAACTTATTATAAAATGTCGATGTCTATTCTTAAGATTAGTATATTATATATATACACTACCTATATACTAAGAGTATCGGATCCCTGTTCCTGATCCTGATCCATGTTAATTTTTCCATTTAAATATAATAAAATTTTACATTAACAGAAAGCTAAGATATCTCAAATTGTTATTAAGAAAAGTAGAAAAGTGTATCTTTATTAAAACGTCTTATCGTGCAGTTAATTTTCCATGTACGCATATTGTACATATATTGTATAATATATATTCTAATTTAAACACTTATACATTTTACATATTATCCACATACGCCCTTTTAACTCCTCTGTAAACCTCTCCGCAAATGGTGTAATTTTAATACTTCATTGTGCATGTTTTCCATGGTTAATACCTAATGCCTAATATTTTTTGTACATCATAATAATTACACGGTAAATATCACTAATGTAGTTTTTTTAACTATAATGAAAGTATAGTAATGTCAAACTTGTTCCGTCGAAATCCGTAAAGCCGTATCGACGTACCTATATATTATAATATGTAAACTTTAATCGTGAATTTATAATTATATTTTTATTATTTTTTATGAAATATATACCCATTTAAATATATTTTTAAACTTACTTAGATTAGATAGAATTTTTAGGTAAATTTTGATGAACAATACTTCTTAGTAAAGTTGATTGTCTGGACATTTGTCAATTGAACTTAAAAAAGTTATTATTTTCTAAACATTTCCTAAATAAGTTAGGAATATATTCTAAATGAAAAATGGACAAGTCGAACACGGAGGTAAATAATTTATATAAATGCATAAACACTATTTTTGAACTAAAATCCTGTAACAAACCCTGAAGCCCCTAATATGCTATTATTGTTTTTACGATTAATTTTTAAATTAGGTAACGTAATAACTAATAAATTCTTCTTTATCATTGATAAGTTTTAATATATAATCATTTTTTCCTAAGTTTGATCTGAATAGCATAAAACATGTTAATAAAATCTAAAATAGAATTAATGTAATAGAAAGAATGTATTAGTAACTATAACATTATTATATATAGATACAAAAATGTTTATCATAATATTGATAAAATTATGTTTTTTTGTTAGATGTTTATGATAATAGAACTATTTTTACATTATATACCGTAGGTAGGTTTTTAAAATATTATAGTTTTTAGTTTTGTAATTTGCGTTGTTTTATAAAATATATCAATTATAATTTTCTAAACATCATATCCACAGAAAAATTAAAAATAATTTTTATAATTTAAAAATAATATATTATGTACGATTATGATCAACGTACGAAACTATTATAGTATTATTTTTTTAAATAATATACTATAATGTTAGTTATGATGGTTTAATAGATATATCTAATAATCACTAACTCAATACATTTTTATTTGTTTAAATGCAAATTCAAATGTAAAGTGTATTATGTATAAAAAATTATAATTTGTAGACTTATAGTATTATTTAAAATGTTCATAATATACATGCATATTATATGTTACAAACTGCAGAATTATTTTGAAAGTATTTAAAATATAAAACTAATTAAATATATTATATTGTAATCATATATTTTTAATTTTTAGTTATACTTCTCCTCGAGAGAAAATTATAATAGTTGATACTCTATATACATTTTGGTTATTTACGTTTATTGAATGTATAATGATACCAATGAATTAACTTTATAGGTATAAGTGACCTATAGGGTAATAGGAATATAGGTTATCTATATATTGCTAAATTATCAAATATTAAAAATTTAAAACAAGTACTAATATTTTCGAACAAATAAGTTATTATTTTAAATATAATTTATAATTAATGTTGTAACGTATAATATTCAATTATGCCAAGTATCTATCTTAGTAGTCAACTATAATTTTAGTAAGTAGGTATATTTGAATTCGTCACGAAGATTATATAAAAACAATTTTTCCACTTTTTTTAACCTAAGAAACGATAGACAATTTCATTTTTAAATGTTAAATATTAAGAAATTTAAAATATTGATAATATTGAATTAAAATACACTATTAATGATCTTTCACCATATACATCTTAACACGAAACGTACTCACGCATATACTTGACCTATTGCCTATATTTAACTCCTTAAAAATGGTCAACATCAATTAATACCTTTAAATTTTGATAAAAATATATAAACTTAGTTTTAAAAAAACTTTTTTTTAAAACTGTATCATTAAATTAATATATGTATTTTTCTTTGAAGCTAGGTCTAGAGTGGGCACTTACCTTATCATTACTCTTTTTGCATTTAGAAACGATTATTTTACGTATATTATTAAATCATGGAATATATCATTTTTTTAACTGAATATATTTTTTTATAACCAGCTAACTATTGTATTATTAAAATGACTGTATGTATTATTCAAATTTTATATTTAATATAATTTTAATTATTTTATTTCAGAATATTTTGATTTTCAAGTGGTCACAATTATTAAAGTAATTCCTATATTAAAAATTGTGTGGCACCCACGAACAAAGCAGTGAACTAATTAGTTTCTTTATTAATCAATTTCAATTAAAAATAATAAAATTGAAAAAAATATGGCCAATTCTACGTCAGTGACTAAGTGTACTGATTTTTCCGTGTCCAGTCTATGTCGAGACATGAAGACTTCACCTCCTGATCCTGCAATCGTGGTCGGTGGAACCGGAACTAATATGAAATTAACACTGCCTCTAGCTGCTTGCGCACCGTTTTCATCCAATATAAATGGACCAACTGGTAAGTCTCATATGGTCATATTACTCCGTATATTCAAGCTTAGTTATGTAAAAACAATTAGATTTTTAAGAAAAAGTTCAATTCTAATAGACACTCGTAGAAAAAAAATAAAAGACATACAAAATTTGGTTAGATACATTATATAATTGTATGTATTTAAAGTTGTCTATTAGTCTTAATAAGCTTGATAATCAATAAATTAAATAATTAAATGACTTAGTCAGGGAAACTTAATAATAAAAATAAATAAATAAGCTTGATACATTTATACAAACCTAATTAAACTTGAATGTAATAAATATTTGTAGATAATTATTAATTCTAAAAATGGTTCCTATATTTTTCATTATTACTTTTGTTTTTATAGAATATGACATAATTTTGGCTAGTTTATATAAACATTTGGAGAATTGAATAAATTAATAACACAATTAAACAAACAAATAAAATAATAACAAATACAAGAATAGGGTAAATTAATTTTAAGTATTGGTTAAAGTAGCACCGAGTTCACAAACTACGAGTACGATCAAAACGTAACTATACTTTTTAACAATTTTACTATAGGTACCTATCCTAATATATAAGATAGTAGGTATCAATTGTAATTATCAAGGCTCGGGACTTAAAGCATTTGCTTATTTTTATGGATTGACTTAAAATATAGCAGAGTGCTATTATAGAAGTGTATGTCATGTTACAACCCGTTTAATTATGAAATTTGGAAATGATGCTTTTTTTTTATTTTTCAATGATTTTTTAAAAAGATGTTTATTTCAATATTTTCTGATTATTTTTTGGTTTTTTGACCAGTTTTTATACTTTTTATAGTTGTTTTCAGAAAATCCCTAGAAAAAATCTATAAACAATAAGGCAAAATGTTTCGAAAGTAAAGTTTGATTTTTTTTATAATATAAAGATTTATTTAGTTATTTTTTGATTTTTTAGTTAGAAACTTTTCCTAATCATTTTGTTTCAATATCTTTTGTAATCTTAAATTATATTATTATTATTATTATTATATTATTTTTATATTATTTTTATTATTTTTGTCTAGTACCTACTTTATCATGTAAAAAAAGTTTATTTTTTTATTTAATATTTTTGCTCAAATTTAAGATTTTTAAATGCTTATTTTAATGCTTATAATGATGTTTTTAAACGCTTATTTTAATGATTTTAAGTGCTATAAGTCCCGAGCCCTGGTTAATTATTAAGGTCTAAAAATATTAAAATTTTTTTGTGTTTTATACATACTTTAAAATTTATGAAATTTTGAATTGCCAAAATTAAATATTACAAATAATACTTTATAAAAAATCTAGCATTAGAAATCATGAAAAAACAATTTATTAATTTAAATCACCCGTATGGTATATTAGATATATCAAAAATCGGTATAATATTTCAATAGTGTAATTAATGATAATCAAGTACTGAAGAGCTGTGATACAAAAAAATAATAATAACTAAATATATTTTAACATAATTTATTATATGTTGGAATTAAAATATATCTAAGCAAATTGTTTATAATTGATATATTATAATAAACATCTCAATCTCATAAAAGTTATGTTAAACCACGTTTAAATCTTGAATTGTTAATACTTAAATTGAAAACTAATGTTTTTATTTTCTGCATGCATTACAACACTCATAAAATATTCACATATGACAATTCAAAACATTAATTCGTATACATGTAGTTTAAAAAAAAACTAAAATTTTACTAATTTTTATAATATAGTGAAAAATTATGCGTTGTTTGATGTAGGTATAATAAAATAAACATTGATAGCAGTTACATTATTTTTTGAGGAATGTAAAATCAAACTGGTTTTACTTGAAACACCATTTGGGCAATGAAACTATTATTTTACTCTAAATGCTACATTATATTAAACTATATAGTACATTTTTATTTCACTATAAAATTATTTTACTGTGAAAGTTATAATAAACACGCATTTCATAAAATAAATTGCTTATTATTAAAAATTCTATATTTAACATACGTAATATATATCCCTTTACATACTTTTTATTGAATTAGGTAAACGTATATAATATATAGTATATTATAGTATATATTATATACTTGAAAATTAAATCGTTACATAGTGTTTAGTATAATTCGTATATTACTATTACCGATAATTTATTATATTCATATAAAAATGATTAAATTGATGTTTATAAAATAAAAAGTTATATTCATTTGATTTTAATTAAAATATTCTATGTTGATAAAAATAAAATTGTACAAAATGAAATCATAAAAGAACATTGGCCGTATCTGAGTATTAAACTATTAACTGACAACTTAAAATTGTAAAGTTAATAGAAGTTTACTGAAATATTGACTATAATTGCTATATTGATACGTTAAATGTTAAATTAATTGCTAATCTATTTTTTTTATTTTATCGAATTTTAAATATTTTAAGTTAATATTTTAATAAACCTAATATTTTAGGTTTTTTTCTTTTCTTTTTGCTACATTATAGCATGTTCCTCATCAGTAAGTTTCAATAAGTGTGGCATAATTATTAAATGTATATTCAGGTAACTGAGGTAGACATTTGTAGTTAAATTGAATACGCTAGTGCTATACTATTATTGATACATACCACCTACTGTAATTGTAAACCTATATATATTTATGAATGTATATAATAATTTAAAACATTTAATTTTAAAGTTTTTTTCTTTAACAACTATACACTTAATTATTAATTTCATCTAATTTTAATCTAAAATATGGTAAATATTAAACAAAAATATTTTCTGATATACACATAATAATATTATTTATTTACTTCAAGTTGATAAGTATAGTTTTAATCTTTATTAAGCTAAATAAAATACAACTACATTATTTATTATTATCTTGCCATAACATTGGTTTAAAAAAATTATATTAACAACATACAATACGTGATGTATCTATCGTAACCTATGTGTTGAATTTTAATAAATCTATTTTTATAAAAATTCAATATTATCAATATCTTAGAATACTATGAGGTTTATAAATTCGCGATCATTAGGATTATATGTTATATGTAAGTACGTGATACAAGAAATCTAAAAAAAAGAAATACGTTCTATATATTATATGTATTAGGAGTATTAATTTCGTTTAGAACATACGCCAAGACTGAATGATGATACTCAAAGATCTAGATTCTACTACCTATTGCTAAAGTATATTTACTCAGTCAACCCGTAGGCGCCACTGTCTGACAGTGCAGTTCTCTCGTTAGATGACTGTAGAGATATTACAGCTGCATGAAACATTGAATTGTACTTCGAACACTTGACCGTAAATGTAAAAGGAAACAACGTTTTCAGAACATATTATAATCTTGAAACATTATACGTTATTTATACCAAGCTATACCTGTAATAGATATACATATATATGTACAAAAATAAAGTACGTCAAAATCATCTGTCAAAATCTATTGAGACATAGCGACAAGTTCAATACACGTGAGAAAACACATATCGAAATCGATTAACCCCTTCAAAATATAAAAACGCTAACATCTGTAAGATGGATGTAACATTTTAGTCACGAAAACTCTCAACAAAGTCGTGAGTATCTATTGAATCTCAATAGCGTACTGTGTAATATGCTCTGAATTCACAATTATTAATTGCATCGAATCGTTCTTATGGTATTTAATATATGATTATAATATATACATAATATAAAGATATGTTATGATATATGCATGAACGTTATCTATACAATCTGATTAATTTTGCACATACTATAAAGTCTCTTATCGGAACACGATTGTTCTCAATCCTCTAATAATAAAGAACAAAACTTATTTGTTTTTTATTTCCTTGTCGGACATCCATCATCCAGCGCAATAAAATCGTGGAATGAATTAACGATTTTTGCAGTAATACGTTTAATTTAAGCCGGGGCCGA
This sequence comes from Rhopalosiphum padi, assembly GCF_020882245.1. NCBI lineage: Eukaryota > Metazoa > Arthropoda > Insecta > Hemiptera > Aphididae > Rhopalosiphum > Rhopalosiphum padi. Next base: position 3,006,210 of record NC_083599.1, on the reverse strand, counting down.
TGATGGAGATTGAAAAAATTAATTGTGCTTTGTTGGCGGCCTTTTGTGCCGACACAATATTATTTGAAAAATAACAATATGTCTACATTTCGCTTATTGATATGGTTATACATATTTTAAAACGTCCTCAAAAATCGTTTTTAAAACAATTTTAAACACTTTATACAGCTTAGCAGTGGGTATATTATGTACTATGTGGGTTCAGTAGTTGCTTAGGCCTCAACGCATATTATTATATCCTATAACCGTCAGATAAACACACACATTTTATATAAATTAAATATAATATACCATAAGAATAATATATACATTATAGATATAATATATTGACAATGAATCTCAAGGCGTTCGGGGTATCGCGGAACATGCTCATGAAACTCCGCTAATATCTCTGCGAGCCGATCGATTTGGCGTGGCTATACGCTATACGCTATAGCGTACACCATAAACATTATATTATGTATACAAGTTCCAAGCGGGACAACTACCTATATTATAAACAGTCGACGGCGGGTGAACATGTTAGCAACAGTGGCGGCGAGGGGAAGACGTAACATGCGCGCTGGTGCCGGATTAAGACATTTATTGATGCAAAAATTATTTTCTGCTCTTGCAACTAAATATCATCAGAAAAAATTAATTTCTCAGTTCCCCATTAAGTTCAAGTTCATATGAAACTTTGTCGTCATTATGGCGTGAAGCATTACGTATACAAATATAATATACTCATCATTATTTGGATTACATAAAAACGGTTACGAATTCAAACACAAAAATATATTTATATAAAATTAATTTTATCATAATATTTATTATGCATTTACGTACACAACAATAATAAAAATACAACGATATAATATTATATCGTCGGTCTACGTAAGATAGATATATAATACAAATTAAACGCAATTTATCATAGAAAATGGGAATAAAAACGGGACAACGAATTAAAAATATTGTAAAACATAAAAAGTAAAGTTTAATAATGTTAAAAATTATATAGACTACACTTACACCTGCGGATAACTGCCCTCTATATGCCTGCAGCCTTCCATTCATAATATGTTTCTTTATCTGAATTCATCGGATGTACCTGCCGATTGACAGACTAAATGGTTGAATATTATACACGATTCAGAGACGTATCAATAAATACGCGTTGGTCGTCGTCATCGTCATTATATACGGACATAATATATTATATATATAGTACCCGAAGGCTAAGACATTATATACCAATTCATAATAATATACGGTATATTCTCTAATGAAATAATTGTACATTTACACCTACCTATACGTATATAACATATTATATATATATATAATGGTATATTATTTATACATTTCTGTTTTATTTTTATTATATATCTCTGTCCCTTTCTCTAACTCGCTGTTTCTTCTTATCCGCGACTTACACACGCGTTTGATTTAACATGTCGTGTTATAAATGCTGTATTGACGTTATTATACATATATATACCTATATAGGTATATAGTATTATGTATTATACGCATTACACACACACTCACTCCGTAGGCAAGGTCGACCCGCGATCTTCGGCGGCGGCGGCGGCGTGCGTACAATATATTATTATACATATATATATATCTACTCTTTCGGTGGCGGCAGCGGGGTAACCTTCCTCCCCGGCAGACGTGGACGAAAGAATAAAACACATACCTGTTGTTGCGACGAAGACGTCGACGACGGTGTCAATGAAATTTGTAGGCGACAACTGGTCTTGTCAGATAATGGTACAACAGCCCCTTTGTATCCATACTATATTATATAGTGAGTGTTTACCATTTAATTTATTACCGTGTAACATACAATCCAGTTAATGTTTGTTTCAATTCAACGCCGTTCCTCCCGCCGCCCGCCACAAGCAGCCTGCCCCGTCGCCGTCCGCAACAGGCTCACAGCAACCGCCGCGCCGCCGTACAGGCATTATACGGCCGCGTGATTTGAATAGTTAAAAGAATACATCGAAACCGACTCAATTAAATTATACGATTTTTAAATTGACCCATCAACATGTCTCCGCCGTTTCTCTTATATATTATGTTACATTATGTGGTTGCGGCGGCGTGGCGGCAAGAGAGGACAAGTCCATGTTAATACCTACGTAAAACATTTATCAAAATAAAAACGAGGAAATTTGTTGTAGTTTATTTTGTTTTTACACTCTTCACCCGGCATAATAATAATAATATAATGAGTTTATAATTCTGTCTGTACACCACACACGCACGCATGCGCGCTGCGCTATACTATATACGTATTATGATAGGTAACGATGAGCAGGCCGCCGAATATTTAAATTTATATTAATATACTCATAGTATCGATGGACACGACTACACGAGCGCGGTATACCATATAGGTACGCGTATAATATATACGAATATACCTACTATATTATACCTATTATAATATTATAGGTACATTTGGTGTTTCGCGACCGATACCTGTTCGTTCCCCGTCGATGTGCTGTTGTTGTTGTTGTTATTATTATTATTATTATTATAATACACGTTTTGGATTCGTGTGTCCGAAGGCGCGGCCGATTTGCTCCGCGCGCGAGTCCCGCAGCGGTCGCTGTTAAAAAACAACGCATCGCCGTCGTCTCGCCGCAGACACCGACGGCGTGATTTACGTTTATACGTTTCTGCGGCCGGTGCCGATCGGTACGCGTTTATTCGCACGTTTATTGCGATGCTCGCGGGTATAGATAGGTGTATAATAAAATAAAATAAAAGCGATCTGCTACTATTCCAACCTGTGTCGATCTTGTCGCGTCGACGTGTGCAGACGCACGGGAACGGAAGACTAATTGATTTATTTTCCCTTATTGTTTGCACTCCGAGGCGAACACTTATGTAGGTTTTATCGCATAATTCGATGGTGATGACAATTTAATTGTATATTCGCTAATTTTTTCGTAAAAAAAAAATGATAAAATCTTTATAATAGAAATGTGATTTAATAGCGTTTATAATTGTATATTTGTATATCGTTAATTTTATTACTTTTAAAGTGCCTAAAGGTACCCATATAACAAAATTTTAGCTTATAAAATATTTTGACACATTTCGTTGCGAATTCCATTGCGCTATGAATAGTAAGAATACGTTATCATATTGTTATGCTATATAATATTATAGTAGTAGGTATCTCATAAATATATAAACTATAATTATTATCTTAAGAATGAAATAATACAATTTATAAAAATTTACAATGATAATATTAACAATTTAATGTAATATAATATTTATATTAGGTAAGCTAAACATACCACAATTTCAGATAAGTTGTGATGACATACTTTATTATACGGTATTTTCGAGAACTTGTGTATAGTATAAAACTATATGAAATTTTGCGTAATTTTGTAGATGTAATATGCAAAAGCTAATACTATTACTAAACATAATATAATAGCTTCACCGTTCCAAACTACATAAAAGGAAAAAAAGTATACAAAAACAATATTATACTACGTATCGTCTATTTTTCGGGTTAAAAAATGTATTAGATACATACTACATTGTATATAAAATACATTATGAACACGCGATTATATAATTTATAAATATATGGCTATACTTAGATCAATTTTATAAATATGCGATTGATTAACAACTCAACTGATATATTAAATTTTAAAATAAATACATAATCATTAATATTTATTAGCTAAGTAATTTATTTCTAGAACACAGAATATTCCATAATTATTAATTAGGTATTAATGAATTTTATATTTCGTATATTCTTACGTACACAAGAGTTATTTAGTTTACAAAAATTAAAATACATACATTTTAAAATTAAAATGTATATCATTATAGGCTTCTATACCTTACGAATATTTTATGTAGGTACATTTATAAGTACATTTAAACTACTGATTCAATTATTATATCTATATATAGAAATAATGTCTGCATTTTCTTGATTATTTGCGTTTTTTAAATTTTTGTTTCCTTAATAATTTTATCAATATGAAATTAAAATTTATGCACATCCAATCGGATAAAATATGGTTGCCAATCGGTACATTAGTGTTGCTTATCTTTAGCATATATTTTAATCTATAGTGTAGTAATAATTGTAAAAACAACTTCGTGATTCACTATAGATAAGAGTACACGATTCGGAAAAAGATCATTTAGCCGTTTTGATAAAATGTGAATAAATAAAAGTATTATTTATATAAATTCTAGATAAACCAAGTCTTATATTTTTTTTGTGCAAACGAGGAACTTTTTTTTTAAAAGACATTGTAATAAATCAATAATAAAATTTAGGTACTCAATAATATGCAAGAATGTATTTTTTTGGTGATACTTTTACAGTTTATACAACTTTTCTAAATTAAATTAGAACTTGAAAACTATATGCTTTTACTACAAATCCTTAATTAATTTATGAAATTGGATACTTAAATAATAGGTTTTCCTATAAAGGATTTAGTTGTATGGTAATTTTCATCGAGTATTTAAATTGAATTATACATACATACACAAGTGAATTTATTTAGTTTATTGGACATGCATGGAAATATTATAAGATATTTATATATTTTATATACTACTTTTATATTTAATAATTAAATATTCAAAGTGAAACATGATAGCATTTTGGTAGAGGAATTTAAAATATAGATATTTAATCTTAATAAAAGATAAAACTAGTCTACATAATATTATTAATATTTTCTCGATTGTAGTTATTAATCAAGAATATGCATAAAATTAATATTATATATTGTTTAACTAAAAAATACATAATATCATACTATAACATACTCGTATTATTATAAAATTAAGGTATTATAATGTATTATACTTTTATTGTTATATTATTAATTTTATATTAATATAAGTGCATTATAATATTTTTAATTTAAAAAGATCAAATTATATTAATAACCCTACAATCCGAAGTGCACTCAACTATAATCAAATAAATAATTATCATGATTAATAGTTTTAACTTTAATTCAAGAACATTAAGAAAAATAATAACATGATAATTCAAAATAGTATTAACAATAGTTTTATTATTAAATATTTTAAACAAATTACGTAACATAACCGGTTTTTTATCTGTATGTTTTAAATATATTTTAAATAAATTTAAAATACGGTATAAGGAACTAGAAAATTGAATAACATTACATTTATAATATACAATTTATCTCAATTGTATGTGTATTAAATTATTTTTAATGATTTCTTTAAGTTACTACCTATTTTCTATATATATAGATGAAATAAATGTTTATTATATTTCACTTTAAATTACCTACTTAAATAAATTATAAAACTAATTTATGTTCTCAGTGATAATATTAAATATTTTTTTAATAGTGTCTATTTTTAAATAAAATTTAGTTTTAATTTTGTAGGTATAAATATAATGTTATAGTTGTTAATTATTGTACTCATCATCAGTTATTAGTTATTTAATTTCAAATATGAAATTTTGAAATAAATTAATTTAAGTACTTATCTTTAATTTTGATTGCTTATCGTAATTCAATTTAATTAACAGTTGTATACATTTTGCATCATTATTAGTTAAACATTAAAGCAGTGTATTATATGGAACTATAATTTACTATTTTACATTTCATAATATAATATTATAATAACTAAGCTTGTTAATTATTAAAATGTATGTAATATGTATTATATATATATATATATATTACCACTTGGCACTCACGAGTTTTTTCCGTGAGAAGTCTATTTTTCAGTTACGATCAGTTGTATGTTGCGCTCATATTTAATAATTTTCTATTGTTTAATTAAATTTGTTTAAGCTTTCGGGGATTTAATAACTTGATATATTATTTAAAATAAACTGATGTTAGAACCGTGTTTTGAACGCTATATAAGTTTTGGTTTATAATAAATAGGTACGATTGGAATAATTAATTTGTAGCCCGATCGTCGGTGAATACGGTTTTATTTTATTTTTTATTTTCAACCATCGTGTCAGTTGGTCCTAATTTCCACACCCTATTTCCTCGTTTTAAAATGTACATAATATATACATATATACATACGTATATTGTATATGTGTATTCTATATTCTATATTTCTATGCACAAATTAAAACTTACTCTTTCCTGTTGGAAACCCATTCGTGCTGCATGCGATATGTGATATGATACACAATGTTTTGTATCATGCGATATTCACATTTATTATTTATCATCCTACAATAGTATGCATGTTTCTATAACCCTCCGAGGAACATGCTTACGTTATGTAGGTAGTGCTTTTCTTTTGCTGAAATATTCAAGCGGAAATTCTATTATAATTAGGTGAATACGCCCGAATGAAATTTTGTGACTACCTGAGGTCACGTATTTTCATCGAGTCGACGAATAAAATATTCAGACTATTGATTCTTCCGAGTTTATTGTTAGTATTATTTTATTTTTTAATTAGTTTTTTTATCTTGAAAACGTTTAAATAACACATATAACAATGTATCATTATTTAATAATTTAAATAACATTTACAACTATGTATTATAATAAGTATATGAATAGTATCTAATTTAAAAAAATATAACTGTCAAGTCAAATCGATTAAGTCCGTAATATTCATATTATTTTTTTGAAAATAATAAATTTGCTTATCTAATACAGGCATTTTAGTATTTTTTTATAAAATAAAAAAATGTTGAATTCCCATATTACTTGTATTAAATTGCTTATGTTACATCTAATAATAAATGCAGACTTTATATTTTTTATAAAATAAATACCTACTTATAATAAACATGCGCATACATAAAATACATTAAACTATAATAAATATTAGTGTAAATAAGTTAAAGTATTAAATACCAAAATATATTTATAGGTACCTTATAAATGTATAAGTATACTAAATATAATACTAACAATATTTTGTTGTCATGTTGTGTTAGAAAAATGTTTGATAATTTACACAGCCTTGTAAGTTTGAATAGCGAACGACAGACACATAGACACACACACACACACACACACACACACACACACACACACATATTCCACCGCAACAATTTTATGACAATAGCATTATACACAGCAATATCTATCACCAAGTGCACATACAATAAATAACCACCGTACCATAATGGACAGTAGTTGTCATAACTGCGTTTTTATAATAACATTGTTATATTTTATTACATTGACCTCGGTACATGTACGCATTAGAATTATCTCCTTATCTACTCTTGGACTCTATTATTATACTATTTTTTTCAATTAAGGGTATATCAGTTACACCTGTAATATACCTATGTCCGAAAAAACTCGATTATTCAAAACAACATCATCGCATTATTATTATGTAAGCTGCGTGAAGTACGTCGATATGATTATTACACAGGGTATAATGACAAAAACTTCCCGCTGCGTGTGAAATCTCTGACTTCCTACTTGGATTTCGTGCGGATGAAAACCCCGCCGAGCGATGATGTTCAGCCCCAATCGGACATTTATTTTATGATACATTTATACACTCGTTTCCTGAGTTTGATTTATCATGGGTTTCCGTTTTATATTTCTTTAACGTCTGTTTCAAGTGAGTGGTTAAACGTTTGGACGTAGCCATTAAAAATGAAACGGTTAGGTTAGGAAACGGGTGGATAGAATTGAAGGGATAAACCCGTTTTTAACTAAAAAAAATATATTACCAACTATAAAGCAATTCATACAGTGGAACAAAATATTGCTTGAATAAAATATTTCGAGTGATTACAATGTATAAAGTTTTGTATAAAATGTATAATTACTTATTCATTGTAAGAACAAAGTATGTTATTACCTATATGTTATGTACCTATCCTGTATCTTGACGAGGACTATAAATACCTAATTGGTACACAATATTAGGGAAATTCAAAAAACCACTGATAAATTGGTTATCGAAAATTAATTTTTCGGTTTAAAAGCTAAACAACTAATATAACAAGATTGCACTGGATATAAATGTGAAACAAAATATAATTAATAATTTGTAAATAAAATTAAGAACTGTTTATTTATTTTAATTAAATATGTGTATTTCGCACAGTTACAACAGTATACAATATTATAATACTTTAAAACACTTTAGGGTTTCAATTAAAGTTAGTATAAAAACCCATAAAACACGAATGCAAAAGAAAAAAGAAATATAATATGTATATAGTGTGTTATCTTAAAATATCATAAGTAACATAATAAATCTGCAGTTAAGTTTTACAATTCATAATTTAATTAGAGAAAATAGAGAAAAAGGGAACAAGTAACAACATTATAGCAATAGACATATGAGTACAGCGTACTTAGAATTCGTTCATATCATATTTCATTATAGACTAAAACATGAGTATAAGAATGATGCGACTTTCGGGAGAAACTTTAAAATATATGGATAAAAGATGAGTAAGGGAATGGCGCTGGAGATATGTTTTAATAAAAAATTAAAGTTAGAACCGTACTTCCCAGCTACTACCAGTTAAAAAGTCAAGGCCAAGCTTTTAAGAACAGGTGAGTTATCATAGGGGTAGGAGAATCTATGATCTTTCCTAATGGAGTAACTGGCGTACTTTAAAAATTTCCATTGAACACGTTCAAATAAAAAAACGTTCAGATCCCAAATAATAGAACAGTATTAATTGTTTCTCCGACGATAAAGCATTTAAGTGTTTTTAAAGGATATAGGTAGTAATTCAAACTCGGTCAGTACACTTTTGATGAACCCTAGTCTTGAGAAAGCCTCCCAACAATTAATACTTTCAATTTGTCGTAATTTAAGATTTGATGTGGGTCGTGGGACTAAATACGAAACTCAAGTTAGTAACATATTAAATTTATGAAGGAAGAAGTGTATATTTGTTCCATTTTTTTGTATTCATATAATGTTGTAACTTGTAGTTATTAAGACTGGTATAATTAACAAATATAATCCATGAAAAAAATGTATATTTTATATTTTTATTTTTCTTATTTTTATTAATATTACCTACCTATATACTTTTATTATTATTGCTTATTTGATCATGTTCCCCTTTGCTTTGTTCAATTTATAGTATTATCGAACTATGAACTTGATGACACGCAACACATCCAGCTTTTTACATTTAAATAATATTATATAGGAGCAAATTCTGTGATACGATATCTATCTATCTTTCTATCTATCTATCCATATATATATATATATATATATATATAAATATTTTAAATATATTATTATAATATACATTTAAATGAAAAACAAACATTACGGAAAATTATTCAAATAAATTTAAAGTATTTAATATGTTATACCGAATGGCGACTATAAATGTATTTACAATAAAAAAAAAACATAGATTGAAATTCGATATTTGCAAAAAGAATGTAGGATTCATATATTATTTATTTATACTAAATTATAGGTTCATAAATTCAAAACAATAATTAGAATAAAATATTATAAAAAGTTTTTTTTTTAAATGGAGTAGTCGATAAGTTGTAAAATAGGTTTTGAGTATTACTCATCATTCAGCATGACATTATAATATAGATTTGTTAAAATGAAAATTAACTGATAAATCATTGTATGTAAAGAAATGATTTTAACTTTTAAGTATACGAGTACACAGTGAAATTAATTTTTTATGGTAATACAATAAGTTGAACTAATTTTTTTAAAAATGAAAACACTGCATTTATTATATAAAAATTATTATTCCATATATTATTGTTATTGTACCTCGTAAATGCATATAATTTAATAATCATTTCAGTGGCATATAATGACGTTAATGTATTCTGAGATGTATAAATCTTTAAAAGTTTTCATTTTATTTTGTATCATAAATAAACAAATTACCGTAATTTTGGAATCCATTTATACCAATTTAATTTTCGTCAAAAGTGGGCCATGTAGGAAGCGTAATATGGTACACAAACGAATTTTAAAACCGTCAAAAATAACAAGAGTAATAATAATGACAATAATAGTAAATATGTATTATGCGTATTATATTATATTATATTATATATCTTCGCGAAGAACATCAGTGTTCCCGATACGTTGTTATCGTTATTACTATTAATGAAGTGTATTATTATATATTATTATTATTATTGTGGAAACATCGGTGACGACTGTTAGCATTCGCGATATACCTAATATATATATAATAAATACATATATATATATATATATATATATATATATATATATATATATATATACACACACATAATATAAATAAATATTTATAATAATAGGAGGTACCAATATAAGATGATAGTCGAGCAATTCTCTATTATTAGGTAGATACACGCGTGTAACACCTTTACGGTTTTTTGCGATCATTTGTTATTTTATTATATTATTTTATTATTATTACGTCTATATACATACATATTATACTTTATACATACAATATATTATTTTCGCATGTCGGTTGGATGAGAAATTCGCCTGAAAATTATCGTGAAATATCACAAATAAGCGCATAATAACGATATTGTACAATTCGAGGATTCATGTGTTTATCCTATTGTGTTTTCCCTTCATTATAATATATTATATCGCTTCAGAAAGAGACCGAGAGAGAGAGATAGAAAGAGAGAAAAGCGATTACTGCGTCCACATACACACGCGTAGAAAATCTATTGGACAAATATTTTACGTAGGTACGTCTATTATGGCGTGCACATTTGTTACCCACGGGGGCCATATTACGATAAATACCAAATCGAATGGCGCGAACGATGTCTTTTCCCCTACAATTGTCTACCCACACCTCTCCACCGGGACATAGGATGTTTTCAATAGAGCAGAGAAATACTTGCACGGTCTCTTATGGAGCGAGAAAAAACCACTCGTCGTATCCGTTTCGAATATATATGGAAAATCGATAATTGCGGCGGTTACGACGATCGTTGTTGTGCGTGTGTGTGTGCGGTTGCCATTTCCTCGTGTAATGGGCGAATCCGCGTTTGACGTACCGTACATAAATCTCCGCGTCAATTGGTCACCGCCGACTAGGGAAAAAAAACACCGCTCTCGGCTTTATAAACGCAATATAATATAATATTGTAGATAAAAGTGTGTATAGGACATATTATTATTATTATTGTATATACCTATTTACGATTAATATGACATTCGATCGCCGCCGTTTGCGGCATCGTATTATTATTTTTATTTTATTTTCGTGTGCGTGTGAGAATCGCGGGTTTTCGACATTCGCGTCAAAAAAAAAAAAAAAAACCGACCGTAAAAAAAAATATATGGATGACGATAATAGGTGGCGAATATAAAACACGACGACTCGTATTACAATAATAATGTTTATAAAATTATATATATTTTGTCTCGTTGGTAGATATAATATGTACCTGTACCTATGTATATATTTATATGTATGAGATATAACATTATAACCAATGAAAATATATCGTACAACAATGTCGCACAATATAATAATATAATATTTTATATTGTAATACGCCGCCGAACAGTTTTCGTTCAGCTCAAACATATCGAATTATATTATTATATTATATAGTCGCGTAATGACACATGCACACACGCACGCACATGAGAGTAAATAGGTACAGGTAGCGGGTACCGTCTCGGCGCAATGATTTGTATATCGTAGTAGGTATATATTATACCGGTTACGCGGTTTATATAGTGTTGCCGCCGTTGTATACTTGTATATATATATATATATATATACGTTTATTATAAATTATTATAATAATATAATATGCCGCGCAACTCTTCTCCGTCGCGTAATATAGCAGCCTCGTAGTCCGCGTTCAAATCCCGAACGAGACGTTCACTCCGGCTGCTGCAGGGTCGACCGTGTGGCCATAAACCGCCGCGATTTATTAATACGATATGCTAACTATGGATAGTCGTTTATACTGTTTATAGATGAGCAATATACGTTAATTAAAAGTAAAAGCGCGTGTGCCGAAAAAAATTAAGCAAACTATTCAATTTATACGCATAGTTCCTATAATGTTCATATACTTACGACCATGTGTAAATGTATAATTATATATGTCCCTAATAAAATTTTTGTGAATTGTTTTTAACGCGTGTGACACTTCATTTACCGACGGTTGGAATTTCGTAAAAAGTTTTCATTTCAGAACCAAAAATAGGTAAAACGATAATTATATTGTGTTTTATTTTAATATGATGAACACTATAACAATGTTATAAGTTATAACTATAAAATATGATGGGTGTAGTACATAATGCGTATAGCTACAATTACAAGGTAATTCACCAATCATGCTCATCCTTTTTTTAATTCAATGTTGCAGTTATTCAAAATTTGAATTTTAGAATTTTTAAGAATACACTAAAATCATCATATTTCCAAGTTTTTAAGATTTTTTGTACTACTTAAAAGCTGTCTTGTGTAGAGCATGGTTGGTAAATCACGTTGTATAATATAAAATAACGATGGAAAATGCCAAATTATTGAATATAAATGAAAACTATTATATAGGTACATTACACTGTGTAGTGTCCGTTTTTTTTAATATAATAAATATTAATTAGCATATATTGTTTGTAAGTAAAAAATATTATTGAAAAAAATTATTTGTATTCAATATTTATATTTATATTTGATAATGATGACGATAAATAAATCTATAATATAATATCAGTCTGGTCGTAAACATGACCAGGCCCTATTGTTGAGCAAATGTCTTATAATAGTTACCATCATTTTTTAATTTTCAATAACTAAATAGTGTTCCCACGTTAAGCTAGAGCTAGATAATAATATGATATTATATTGTGATATTATAAAATGCCGTATGCTATTTGTTTCAGTTATTAATTACTAACTAGTATAAAATAAACAGATGACATGTTAATTATAGTTTTTTTTCTTAGCAAAACTATCACACACGCTGTTTGTAATACAAAAATACTATGTTGTTTTGGCTTTTGATTGTCTAATATAAATTATAATACAAAATATTTAAGAATTATAAATTATAATGTTATTAATGAATACGTATAAGAGGTACATACATTATTTTAAAATTTCAAAGTAGTTTCCATTTTAAAAATCTTGAACAATAAATTTATAATACATCTAAAATTCCTAAAAAGTCGTTTTATTATAACTGTGGCTTTATATAAAGCTGTAATTAACAAATTAAATATTAAATAGTTTTACTTATTACAAGCCATCAGAAATAAATACTTCTTAGGCTTGTACTGAGAAGGTGAATGGAACAAGAGTACCTACATCAAATGCAATAACTATATGTATGTCAGTTGTATACTTTTCTTGTATCCTAAATAGGTAGTCTACTGTAAATGTATCTATTTGAAACTGTAACAACATTGCATATGTCACCAATTAATGATTTCCCAAAAGATCGATGTACATTTTTTTTTAATTGTAGGGTAGAGTTAAAATATAAGCCATAATATAGAAAGTTGTGTACACGGTACAGAAGGTAATAAAAAAATTAGTTCATAATATATTTGAAATTGTATACTTCAAGGTAAAAATCGTAAACGCTAATAAAAAAGTTCGGTTGATTCCCGATTAAAAAAAAAAAATGTCTATAAATATAATGTATATTATATATAGAGGCCATTGTAAATTATTATTATTATTATTATACAATACCACCCAATCGGGGAAGCACATCGCTCCAACGACGGAGGTGCATAATATATCGAATGTCATTTATAATTACGTGTACACGCGATCAAAACCGTATGCAAACATTGTACCTATATATAAAGGTCTCTCAGTGTGCGTGCCTATAAGCATAATATTATATTGTGTGTGCGCGTATATAAGGGTTATGTACTTCCGTCCAAACCAACATTTCCTATTTTTTTATTTTTTTGTCCAATAGTCTAAATTAATTTTGCGTCACGTGTCCGCATATAGTATAGGTAATATAAATAAATAATATAGTGTAAGTATATTATTTATAGTCTTCACTCTTCTTGCTATAGGTATGCTATGTGATTCTTTTATCAAAAAAAAACTTATTATTTTAAAAACTAGTAAGGATTTTTGAAAATGTTTTTTTTATATAATTTTAAGTTGTCACAAAACTAAATTTTTGAAACAAGAAATCATATTTTTATAATTTTTGTCGTTATTATTGTTTAAGTTGTCTTACTTTTTTCAGTATGACAACATATATTTTTAATTCCTGCTCATTCCAAAGTAGAATATTTAGAAACTTTGGACGAGTAATTTATTAGACAAGTATTATAGCGGAATAGAGTTGTATTAGGGTACCCCGCAAAACATTACCTAATCCATTAATCTTCTCATCAAAACTCCATATACTTGTAACTGTTATTAACTACACTTATAGCAAAAAGTCGATTTTCACACATTTATCGAAATTCTCTAAATAACAATAATGATAATTGCTTTGGAATAAAATAAAAAACTATTGAGTAGAAATTGTAAAATAATGGCTGGCCTGACATGATAATTATAATACCTATCAATAATTATGTATAATAGCTCTATAGCAGGGGTGTCAAAAACCCACATACAGTATACGCCAATATATATTATAAATATTATAAAATATATATTATATTATATTATCAATAGTGTACATATTATTAATTTAATATTTGTTCGTCTTATTTGTTTCGCCCGGTACAGCCATCACGACCGCAGTTGCCGGCAGACCGCCGCAGTCCACGTCGCCGTCGCCGTCACCGTCGCCAGCCACGCTGCGCGAACTGTACGCCATGGCGGCCAGCCAACAGCACCAACAGCATTCGCGACTGCTCGAGCTGTCCAACAGATATCGCGGGTACCCGGAAATCGCCCATCACGTGTTCAACCAACAAGGAGCCGTCACCAAGTTGCTAGGTAAGACTATACACAGCGCGCGGTCGCGTATTTACCGCGATAAACGTTAAGAATATTATCATTAATACGCGCGTATTATAACAATAAGTCGCAGTGTTCTACGTATTATAATAATAAAAATGGTTCCGGTGCCCGTGCGGTAGTGTTTATATGCACAGTCTTAGTGTATAGTTGTAAACGCAGCGTCCCCCCATCAGCCATCTCCGCGCGCCCACGTGGCAGGACGATCGCCGTCGCCCATCGAAAGCGCCCATGTCACAATATCACGATCACGACTGAGAATATAATATTATAAAAATATACGCGTAATAGGCCACCACTAGAACATTCGACGTTTGAGATAGATATTTTATTGCGTCGTGTTTGACGTCTTTTTTCTCTCTTTTTACAATCCATTCGCGGTTGTATTTTTTTCCACTATATATACCTCCTTTTTACATATTATTATTTACTCTAGATGTAACTTCAAATTCACGTTTATCATTGAGTGACAGTAATATGTATAAGGCGAAATTATTATTATAATACACGTACAGGTACACATACTGCAATTTGACGCGATGTGTTATAATTTATTCACTGCAAGTTCGATTCGCGCTAGGAAGGGTATTCGTTGTGCGATGTTTTGTCCGCTCGTGTCATCACAAGCATCATCGTTACTGATTATATTATCGTCATAACATAATAATATTGTGATATAAGTAATGTACACATACCGTAATTCAAGTATAAAAGTATGTAGGTAATATGGATATAATATTTTGATACGATGATGTATTATACGATCTACGAAAATAATATAATTATATTATCTGTTAGCGCGTTTGATTAAAACCAATAAGACTTTAAACAAAACAAAATTTATCGACTCATATTATTGTTGATGATTTGGCAATAACAAATTTATAAATCGTCGTTTTTTCTCGATTTTGATCTTTTGCAACACTATACGCCTACTTTTACGTCTACTCTAAGTTGTATGGCCACAAAAACTCTGTCTTTTCCTCTTTGGTAAATAATTATAAATGGAATATTGTTAAGACTTACATATTATATGCTATAGTAGCTATATGAAGTTACTTTTACAGCCATTTCTGAAAAATAATTTTGGACACTGTTTAGAAATCTTTCATATTTAAAGTTTAGCTTTAGTATATTATTCACTTTGAATAATTGTCATAACATAATTAATATTAAAGGTTTTTAAATATTATACTTCATAAAGTATAACGTAGATATAAGTATATGATGTCGGTTTTCATAAAAAGTAATTTAAGATCGAGAACAAAAATTTACGAAAAAGTGTTTTAAATAATTTCTCTCCAATTATTTTTGTTCTTAAATAATATTGATCTATTTTTAAACTATTTTGGTTAACAAATAAATTAAAGTTGGTTTACCGTATGTGGCGATGTAGTTGGTCGTAGCATTAAATTATGTAACAAAATTATATTTTAGAACGACCATCACATTCATATGAACAACATTATGTCTACTATACAGCTATATTAATTGTTTCTTCTGCAGTAGACCAACATAAAAGTGATATAAGAAAATCACGATACAAATTATAGCTATTTATATATTATATAATTAGGTGAATGTGCGTAACATAAAATATATCTGCAGATACTCAAAAATGTATAGGTAAACGCTGTTTTCAACACGGTTGACTCCGAAGTCTATACAGTACAATACAATTATTGCATGGCCATTAGACATAATTCTTATAAAGAAAAAAAATCGAGAAACGTCGTTTTATTTCACATTTCGATTCAGTATGAAATATGTCCATTTATCTTAATATTCTAACAAGACGTATGTATATAATATGTAGAAGGCGACCAGTTACGGTGTGTGATTGAATTCAGTATAGGCATACCGAAAATATGTTAATAATCGCATACGTACGTACTACGCATAGTGGTTCAATTATTATTCGCCGAGTATTTGTAACACGATAGGTATTACGTCGGGATGCTTCATTGCCGGTCGACTACTTTGTTACGCTGTTGGGCGCACACGTCCGTGAACGGTACAGCCTCTGCGGGTACAAAAGAAGCGAATAACAGAACGTGAGAAGTCTAACATGAGATTTAATTATTTCACGAAATTGAATTATTTCTGTTTGACTCGTACACGCAGCAGCGATTTTTTCCTCGGGGAACGCGGGCTTGCCGCATTTAACCAAAATGAAATTGTTAAAAAAAAAAAAAAGAAAAAAGAAAGTAGTCTAAGTAATAGTATAATATTATAATCAATACTTTTTAAGCCCATGACCACAACTACCGGTCTCATTTTGTAAATTTCACTCGATCATGCCCATTTACATTTTTGTAAGTCTTCAGTGGGCTTTGACAATCATTCATGAATGGGTACGATTTGTTCGATTAATAAGTATACATGATAGTGATACTCTACAATGTACAATTTCCATGAGGGGTCATAAAAAGCTTGTTAAAACAAACATCAGTAACTACAATATTACAATGTTTATTCACCGAGTATTTGAAAGAGAACATATCTATCTAAATATTTTGATTTTTAAAAGACTAACAGCAAGTTTTAACAGTTTTTTAAAAAGAAAATTATATAATAATAATAATAATAATAATAATATAATTTTAACATTCAAATAGTTAAAATTTGTAGACTAACCACTAACACGTAGATATTTGTACATTTTGTGAAATATACAATCACAAAACAATTTTAATAGCTAATATATTAAAATATATGATAAATTGACCTATCTATTATAAGGTAATGTTACTATAATGACATACAACATCAATATAATAAACTATTTATTTTAATTTATTTATTTTTTTTTATGAATTAACTTGATAAATCTAAAATATTGTTATTTCTATAACATACATAAACAATGGTTAGCTATATCTACTGAAATATTAAAGTTATATATAAAAGGTACTACTGTAGGTACTAGTAGGTATAATAATTTGCGATTTTCCTGATTTTTTTTCGAGGGAGTGCTTTAGTATTTTAATAGTACATTATTATACAATATTAATAGATACAACATTTACATTTGAATGTATATTGACATATTGAAAACTGAATAATATATTTTTATTATTTTATACTTTTTTTTGTTTGTCAAATATATACCTTCTGCAATTATAAATTTACCTAAACAGTAAACACAAATAGTTAAATAATTTGGACAAGATGTCGTGGTTGAAGATGATTATAGTAATTTGCGAGGATAAGAAAAAAATAGTAATAATAATCAACAAAAAAAAAAACCTGTTAGCTTGCGGCTGTCATGCAGAGTATTCATGCGTGTGAGTGCGTAGGTGCGAAAGCCAAATTGTCGCCAAATAATATATATATAAATACGAACGTATATATTTAATATAATAGTAAACTCATGTTTTGGTGGCGTCTTGTGTGTGTGTGTGTGTGTGTTAATTAGCCGTTGACACGAATTTAGTTTAACACGAGTCTTTAGATTTCGCCTGACTCGGCAGAGACCGGCTGCGTTTGACAACGGGCATGGCAAACGACGAGGGGAAAAAACAATACCAGAAGTCATTCGGAAGAGATTATTTTGTACAGGAAGTGCAGGTGGACGAAGCCGTTGATTTTTTTTTTTGCCTTTCTAAACTCCGAACAACCTTCCAACAAGGAGTAGAAAAACTTACTCGATAACCGTACACGATATGTCCATCGCGAATAAACTAATAAAAATAATAATACATTATTATACTATAGTATTTTGTTACTTTTTTTTCTTCTGCATTCGGAATAATAAGCTAGTAGTATGTATACCTAAACTCTATATGTACTTACGTAAATAGTATTTATGTGCAACGTATTGTTTTATTTTTTTATTGTACCGGGCGTAGTTCTATAACTACCCGCGTGTTTTTTTTTTTTTTTGAACGAAGAACAAATATTTTATTATGTAAATGTCCACTACAAATGTAATGATATCCATCTGTCGGAGTTTTTGTATTAAACGTTGCGAGCTGGAACAGTGTATGAAAAAAAAAATGATCTCTGAAAAAAAAACACATACCTACACCGACGGATATCTATGTATAATATACACACTCAGTTAAAACTGACGAATAAAAAGTCGAGTTCATGAATTATTTTAAGACGGTTGTTATTACGAGGAATTAAAATAATTACTAATTGTTGTCTAATTGTTTCGAAACGGTGTTTTTTTAATTTTACCTTTTTTTTATTGTCTACTGGGCATACATACAATAAAACGGTATTCGCTTTTTTTAGAACCTTCTATTTCCCCTACCGTTCTATACCGGACGTACTTTTATGAAATATTGTAATCTTATACATAATAATATCTCCTGCTTGAATAACGTATAAACACTTAGTTAATATAAAATTGTTCCTTTATACTTAACATATAACGCTATACAATTATGTATTATTTTTACTGGCGATCTCCTATACTTAATTCGAAAATATTTGTTTAATTAATCTTTTGTTAATCTAATTTTCCTATATAATTATTGTCTCATATTTTTTGTCAAAAATATCTTAATCAAATTATCAATTTTTTACAAATCACAAAAAAAAATATTTATACATTTTATTTGTGATTGTATATTTGTAAAATAATGTAGTTTTTAAAAATACATTTATTATTTATAGCAAAATACAAAAATCAATTCAATTTTCCATATTACAATATTTAAATATCTATTAACTATTTCTCTTTGCTATAATATCTCACACAATAGATATTAATTAATACATAACTTATTTCATGTGTATTATAGCACCCATATAAAATTATTTATTTTCATATTGTGTATGAACTGGTATATGACATAAAAAAAAAATATTTTATTAACTTATTTATCAACTCGATTTTCAATAATTGTATCTTTATAATAATATATTTATATACGTAATAGATATAGATATTATAATATTATGTTTGTGGCATTTATTTGATTTATCTATATCTCATATTCTCATTTAGAATAATTATTAAAGCTGATCCATTTTAATTATTTTAAATATATCATTGCTATTATTGATATATATATTTTTATCTTTCTATTTTTCAGCTTCATACATTTGCTTTCGATATTTTGCTATTTTTATGTTATATTTACTTGATTGATTTTACATACAGTTTTTATTTTTTAATTAATGTTATTGCGCTGTTATGAATATTTTCAATACTGTACCTTCTGGCATTTAATTTAAATAATATCTGTATATATTTAAGGGTAAAACGCTAAACTTATAATGATAGACTTTATTTAAAAATATATTTTAATATAATCATAAAAAAACTATACTTAAATATACACTTAAATGAGTTGTAAATGTTCACAGTAGCTAAAACATTCACGCACATTTAATGCAAATTAGCAAGTATAAAACTGTTCGATTTCTTTATAAAAATATACAATCTTTTTTTGAATGCAATAAAATCAAAGCTTATGACACGCACTTTATTTAACGGTAGGTACATGCCATATGATATTTCAACGCGTATATTAGTTTGATGATCAGATTAAAATTTAAGATTTTAAAATAAATTAAGGTGCAAAATTTTACTCTCGTAACTCTAATATTTCACATAATTTTATTTATCTTGTAAAATAGTTCTTAAAGTAAACACGGCATTATTTATCTTCTTTTATTTTGTTCTAGATAAATCAGATAAGCTATATGAATAGATGATGCACTTGTCTTAATGCAATTAAAATAATAATAATATTACGTAATGATATATTGAAATAATGAAATCGCGGTTATTACATTTTAACACGCGTTATTACTACTATAACATTTTTTTTTTTATAGGTAAACTTTTATAATTTCAACATTTTCAACTAACCAACTGAATAAATTAAAATTGTTCTTATTATTATATTAAAATTCTATTATATAGCTGCATAAATATGTAATAATTGGTATGTTTACTGTAAATTTATGACCTTATTTATTTTAATAAATGTTGCTAAAAATACAATATACCTACTATTTACAGTCTTACAGATAAGTAATGATAACTGAAAATATACGTATAATAATATTATGACATTAAGTCAGAATTTTTTTTTAATATTTTGCATCAATTGAAAAAAAACGTTTTTGATAAACAAACGTATTTTCATACATAAATTATTTATACCCTCTACATAAATCACTTTTGACGCTTTCTTATTATTAAAAAACGCGTATAGGTACAGTTCAACGATTTGACTAACAAACTAAGTTTGTTTTTCCCCGGAAATATACGTCACATCACGTTTCATTCAATGGTCAACCTCTAATGAGACACTTGGTCATTATATTATACACACATATGTACATTTCATATATAAACATTAATATGAGAATAAAAAAAATAGGAGCCGTTATTATATATTATATCCAGGACCAGATGCTCCTATTGTCAAGATGACCATACCTATTGAATATTGACTGTCTACCGCTTATTAAGTCTCACATTATTTAAATAGTACTCCTGCAGTATATTTAACTGTGTTACGAAACAATGTAACGTCGTTATGTGTACACGTATAATATACAGTATACACGCCTGGTGATCGGACCGTCCCTTATAGGTCCAGGTGTATGTTGATTTGTTGAATGGGCAGCGGTTCGAAGAATAACAAAAAATAAATTGTTCTTCGGTAATACGATATCGGATGACGTTGTAATCCATTATTTATGATTTTTTTTATTTCTCAAGACAAAAGACTAACGCGTAACATGTGAAACCTGTTCACATGTACAGCACGATAGGCGCAATAATAAGGACAAACGATTTGGATGGAAACCACCGGGAATCGGTATTATATAGATCACGAATTAAATATGTATAATATGGTATAATATATAGGTACCTATAAAGTAAAATAGTTAGATTATTAGCTTAATAATCAATAAAATAATATTATGGATTTGTCAAACTTTGTACTCAACCAATATTACCATTTTTCTAATATTTTTCTACTAATTATAATATTTGTTATTATTTATATATTTTATAATAAAAATATATATATTTTTTTAATTGAAAAATAATATCCTGTTGGCTAAATTTAAAATTAATAAAATTTATAGCGACTGAGTGTTAGTCTAATTGCAGCTATATGATTAAATACAGATCAATTTGTTGAATTTTTCGGTTTGATCTACAGTACCTATACTTTTTAATTAATTAGAAAAACTGTTTTTAATTCATCTATAACCTTAACGTACTTGTTTATTTCATCGTTCCTCCGTTTGCACGTGCACTTTTCTCATTGTATCATGAAATCAGAGCGGATACGTGGTACAACCGAATCATCGTTGTCGGAATTAAGCGGGTCATCCGTCTGCTCGAAATCCAATCGTGGTGTTTCGCGAAAAGCGACGAGTTTCGATTTAACGACGTGTGGTGGCGACGGCCCGAATTCCACAGAAACGTCAAACGAAATAGACCGGCACGCTGAGAAATCGCCCGCGGCCCAAACGAACCCACGGCGGTCGATCGATGACAACGTCAAATCCGAAAAACAGTCGGAAAACGCCTCGTTGAATGAAATGAACGGCAAAATGTATCTGATCGACAAGTTGTTGGGTTGCGAAGATCACTCGAAAACGAAATGTTCCATTGACGACCAGCTGCGGTCAACCGATGTGATGGTCGAGAACGATTCGGGATTCGATCGTTACGACGTAGAGGACTCTCAAAGTTTCAGCGGCGACCACCGTGACGGCGACACCGGATCGTTCTCGTCGTCTTGGCTGCTGGGCGCCGGCGATATAATTTCCGGTGGCCGTTATTTGTTCCCGGAAAAATTGGCCGGGACGGTAGCGGTAAAATTCAAAGGCCGGAAGAGGCACGGCCGTAAAAAAACGCTAGCGCGGCGGCAAGGGCGGTCAGAACGTCCGAAAAGCAGTCGGGGCTTGGAGAACGGAAACCCGTCAGAAGGACTGCCGTTGTCGCCACAGTTAATCGGGTTTGGCGAAGATTGCGGTAAGTATTTCGCGAATTCCTCCGCAGCGCCCAGCCGGCGAAAGAGGGAACAGCAGATCAAAGACGTATACGCGGCGACTGCGGGCGAAAACACTCGGGCGCCGGTGGCGATTGCCGGGCGGACGACCGACCGCAGTCACGAAGCGTCGTCTTTCATTAATCGCAAAATGAGGAGCCGAGAAATCACGCGCGTTAACAAAATAATCGCCGACAAGATATTGAATGTCCGGACGACCATACCGAAAACCAAAAAATAATCGATTACCGCACCTGCGAACGCACATCGTCATCATCATCATCATCGTCATTATCATCGCCCCGTTCGTTGAGTGCTTATTATTACTATACTATTATATTATAATGCGTGTGTGCTGCGGTATACTGTTTTTTCACCGGTATAAGATTTACGAAATATATTATGCATAAATATATTATATTTTATTCTTTTCGGCATAATGATAATAATAATAATAATAAATACCACGTGATATCGTATGTCACTTAAACTCATATTAGGTACCTATATGCGCCGTGTATATATAATCTATATACATATATATATATATACATATATAAATGAGTCTGAGCTAGAGATTGGCGAATATTACGCGTATATGACGTCGGAGACAATGTATAAGATCCAGCCGTGTTCGATTTCGTCGTCCAGGCTTCGTGCATTCGATGTCTTGTGCACGAGTCTGCAGTATCTTATAACCAAGTGTTTTCACGCAAAAACGAGCAAAAAAGCCTTCTTTGCTTAATCCTTTACGGCTCTCTCTCTCTCTCTCTCTCTCTCTCTCTATACAGAATGTACCAGGAGTATTAAACAAATATATATAGTAACATTTGTAATGCAAGTTTGTTAATTAGTCTTATTGTTACAACTTATATATATATATATATATATATAAATGTATTATAATATATCATATTAGTATAATTATTATGTACTTAAATTGTATATAATATATGATTAAAATATATATGTGTGTGCTTGCGAGTACACGTCATATTATAATAAAATAAATGTTGAGTAGGGCCGCTAAAACACATCATATGTAGGTACTTGCAGCTACAGTGTTTTGTTATTAACAATTAGATAGCCAGATAGATATATCAAAATATATAGAGCTTAATCCGGAAGTTCTATTGGCTATTTCTAAAAGATTGTTTTAGCATCACCTATATGCGTAAACAATTTATAAAATCTTCAATGACTGGCTTATATGCCGACATTATGTATACCATGATAAAATATTTATGCGTTAAGTATCTACTTGATATATGATTTATTAAATAGGGACGTCACTGTAGGTCCCCAGCTAGGTCATGCGAATACTGAAAAAAGTATCTTTTACTATGCACTATTTCACCCTATTTAAGGTCAGCGGTCTATAGATAAAGAAAAGTCGCGTGATGGTGGTTTAGATTTTAAAACATAGTTATATCTTTAGAATACTTAAAATATATTGGATCGTAGACATAATATAATAACGCTTAAATTGAAACATACAAACTAGTAATAATAATAATAATAGATAATGTTTAAAATAATACATATAAAATTATACGAGTATAGAAGTGACAGTATTAGATTAGAATTAAAAATGATATCTTTCACGTTTCCCATCATCAAATATGAACAGTGCAATGGGTTGTATATTAAGTGATGTTCATTAGTTATATGACTTATATGCGATTTAATCATGATTGACACATGAAAAAAACCTAATCCAATAAAACTGGGCTATTTTTCTCACTTCTTCCCCTAAATTCATAGATAGGTACATACGAGTACATTCAAAACAGTAATAAATAGGACATCGGGAAGTCCATAAACTAACTATATATACTATATATTATTGGTCTGAAAACTCTAAAACCACCAAAAAAATAAGGTGTTCGCGCGTGCTCCAAAAGCTTATAAATTACTTAAACATTCTCGAAACCCGTTATAGGTAATTTTTTTTCAAAAACACTTATTCAAGTCTATTAAACTATTAAAGCTATCTTATTGAGCTAATAGATAAGCTCATAAATAATTTGAAAAATATTTTAATAATCATCACCATTACCATACCATATTATTATAATTAATACTATATACACTTGAAAATAATAACTATGTTTGACATAGTTTAAATACGTAATACATTGTAAAAAAAAAATTATATTGAAACAATAAATATTACTTTCTTATATTACATAAAGTTATAAAGTCCGCACATATTTTAACCATATATTACATATATTATTATACATAATAACGATTTTAATTTCAATTTATTTAATTAATAATTTTATTTTAGTTGACAGACTTAATAAATTACTAATATTAAAGAGGTTAACACTTTACGTACATATATTATTATCACTTAATTTCTTATATTATATCCACACTGCAGTCATATTATATATCTAATAATATATAGTAAAATATCACAATAAAAAAATGCAAAACTGAATTTTTGTTAATCCCTTGAGAATATATTTTTTTACGTATATACTATATTCTGTTGTATAGACGTACCGTTGTCACGCATTTCAAATACCTAACTATATATAAGTTGTATAACGTATTATAAATGCGCGTTTCGTGCTCGCTCGTCGTTGGACGCGTTCGGCGGGAGTGTCAAAGGTCTGCCCGCGTGCACGCTAATAAAAATACATAGCATCCATTATAATAATGATAATGATAATAATAATGACGATGATAATATTAATAATAATAATAATATATTCGACAAAAGTTTGGGGCCATTGTTGTTGCAAAGCCAACCGACCGTGGCTTCGTTATACGTGTGCGAGTGACCGTGCGTGCGGGCGCGCACAAGCGTCGGGACGCACGTTATAATATTATTGCGTAATGGCGTATAGAGGTACCCGCCGCTTGTGCATACACGCACACACGAGCGCGCGCGCGCCGCTGCCGCCACCGGTAGGCGTATATTACGTACGCGGCCGGACGAGCAAGCGGCGGCGGCGGCGGCGGCGACCGAAGTCGACGGCACGTAACCGCAAAGCGGCGGATGGCGGCCACTACGGTGACTGCGGACGACGACGACGACGACGGCGACACGGCCGCCGGTCACAACAACGCGAGTGAGACCCGTCGCCATGGATACGTCCGAGCGGCCGCGCAATAACAACAATAACATTATTATTATACTATTATAATATTATAATATTATAAATACGTACAAACGAGCGCGCTCGCGCGCACCCATATGGCTCTCTCTCTATATATGTATATAACCTAGCCGCCGCGAACCCCTTTCGCGCAGCACACCCACCCACACACTAGTCGCACGCACGCACGCACGCCGCCGGTCACCCCTCCGCCGCCCCCCGACGACCCGGTCGCATGCTCGATGCTTTCCTGCATGGCTGCCCCCGAGCCCCGAAGGCCAGTGGTCGTCGCGTATATATAACGTATGATTATTATTATTATATACTGTCCTTTTTAGTTGTAAACAAACGCGAATATGTACGAGCCCATCTATATACGTATATTATATACCACTGCTATGCCCTCCCCCTCGTCGTCCCTCGTCCACCGAGCACACCATTAGCCCTGCGCTTACATACGCGATTATTAGAATATTGTTATATACATATATTATAATAGCCACCCGCCGCCGCGCGCGCTTACACGTCCCACGGGCGCCGCATACATTTCAGTAGCGGCCGGCGTGATATACGCCGCGGGTATATTATTATTATATTATTATCGTCATCACCGCTCGTTTACACGCGTTATATTATTACGACGGGTAGTGCGCGGCAGGCAGGTAGGACGAGATAATGTTTTAACGACCGCCGTAGATCAATCGTGTTGTCGTGTCTTTCCACACACACGCGCACGCGCACGTGAAATCAATTTTATTCGAACTCGTGAGGTGCTAAATTAATATAGGACGTCCGATATAAAATATTAATATTATAATATATTGTTCTGTGATGCGGAAGATAGTAGTAGGTACGCAAAAGTATTAAAAGCTATATACCGCAGATTACTGCACAATATAAACCAATACAACTGGACGTAGGGGACGTATATTATTATAATACCTATATAACGTGTACGGTATGACTCCGAAGATGTGTTCAGTGTCCTCCGAAAACAGCGATATAATAATATAATATTAAAAAATATATATCTTTTAAACGTATAAGACACTCATTATTTTGAAAACCACATATATTATATATTATTTACCTATTAATTTGTTTTTATAAAAATAGATTATTGATCAAAACTTAAAACTAATAGGAGACGTTTGACTCGTCACATATTATGTAGAAAACGAACATCAAGCATTACTCCTTATTCGTTGCAAAAAATGGAACGATATTTCTAAATTCGTACACAATTTAACTCGTACCTAATGATAATTATTATGGCTCGGATTTGAAAGCAATATAGATGATTATTTGGAATCTCTTATATGATAATATAAAATGATAATCCTTGTTCATAATAATCGCATTGTTGTACATCAATTTAAAAACTATTTGTAAATCAGGATAATTATTTATACATGATTATGCGGTATGCATAGCGGCAACCAATAACTGGTGGACGTTGATAGGTAATTTTTGATATATGAATAAAAATATTTTATATGTCTACGTTTTTCTAGAAAAAAAAACGTTAGAGAAAATAAATGTTTTTGTCAACATATAACCAATAAAATCCATAGAAAACCACGATAATTTGATACAATTTTTAGGTTCAGTTTTTTCACATTTTACATAATATATAAAAGGAGTTTTTCTGCAATTTCGAGTTGTTCTTTCGATCATTTATTTGCCTCGAATTCTGAACCCTAAAAACAATTATACATGCTATATATTCGTATCCACTAACCCCGACCACAAGCCTGTCAGCTCGTATTGCGCGCGCAGCAGATATTCGCATAACTACATAACTATAATGCTTCTATAACGCACGACCGCGCACCCCCGCAAATCGCATCACAATGATAATGGTAATATTATAATCGACGCGAATAATCGACTTGGCGGAGTGTACTGTAACGTCGCATTATGCAAGGTACGTGGGGATGAGGCACAGGCACAGAATATACATAGATACCTACCTATATTGTGTAGCGCAATATAACATTATTATACATGTATACGCAATACGCGCGCGTAATTGGACGCCCGAAGGGACACACACACCGATCGGCAGAATATTACGCGCGGACGGCCGACGCGTCGTATACGCGATATTATTATTATTAGTCGCGTCTTAATAATAATAATAATAATATATAATATTATGCGCACGAAGTCGTCGGCTCCCACGTTGAAAATTGCACCCTCCCCCCCACCAGTTAATTTTTTTCGCGTGATTTTCGCTCACCCGCTGACGCAGCAAGGCGCCATAGGTATCGGAAAGTCGTTATTTATGTGTGTATATATATTATAATATTATGTATACCTATTACCTATAGGTATACCTGTATTATATTATAATATGTATTATTATGCTGCGCAGCATCTCTGCCGCCGCCACCGCTGCGGGTGCACAATATATAATACACCTGCGGCAAAAACATCGGGTTCGTTTACTGAATTATTATTCATCCTCGAGATGTAGTATCGAGTATCTCCCGTTCAGCGTCTCGTGCGACTCCTCAATAAACTGTGTGCACTTGGAGGGTTCCTATAGTGTTATGACGTTATCATTATATTGGCTTGCGCGAAATATTGGGGCAAGCGTACACCCATCACGAGTATCGCGGATTTTACAAATTTCGCGGCACAAAATCTCAAAAATATAACGAGCTCACAAGAGGGAAAGAAAAACTACATAGATGTTTTTTTACGTCAAAATATTTATAATTTACAATAGTGCGACGTTTCACCTGCACGCGGTCTTATAATATACGTACAAACGTATAACATGGAAAATTTACGTTACGTTCAGCAGAACTAATTTTACGTTTTTAGTTGAAATATTAGTGTACTCTGGTCAATTACCAACCTTAAAGGTAAAAAAAATTATTAGTATTTATACAATGTTTGTTTTTACGTTGTTTTAATTTTTAAGTTAAGTTTTTTAGCTTTAAGTATCTATGTGAACTGTGAATCGTATTACAATACTTAAAAGTATTAATATCATAAAAAACCAACATATTCAAACAAAGATAATGTTCTTACCTTTAACTTATATGGTATGTAATTGGTCAGTTACTCTAATAGTAAAGCTAACAAAGTAACGAAATAAAATTAGTTCTGCTCAACACAAATTTCGTATGTAGTACATTTGTAATATGCAGACAACACACAAAGGTGTGACGTAGTCATCTTGATTTTTCTAATGCAACATAATTGTTATGAATCATAACTCATAGGTTCTTAGAATCAATTATATTTTTAAATAAATTGAAGATATTATTATTATTTTTTGTGGTATGAATTAGAAAATTTATAAAATAAAAAAGTTCCACTGCATGTATGATTATAATTCCGTGATTTAAAAAAAGTTAATCTACCTTCTTAACTTTCTATAGTCTACGATCTTCGTTGACTGCAAAATTAATATGTTATTCTAATTGATTTAGTAAGTTATATAATATGAGTATATTTTATTAATAAATTAAAAATATTAATTCCTATTAATGTTATTAATAATTGTAAACGTTATTTTTTATATAATACTATTTTATCAGAAAACGACAAAAACTATAATAGTATTATTATTACTACTTATTAAATTATTTTTAATTGTACACATACACAATAATTAAAAGTAACACTTCCAAAACGTTTTTAAATATTAACATGATTATTTTTAAACCAATTATTAAAAACGGGTATGATGTTATTTCAACATTAAATTAAGCTAGTTAAGTTCTTAGGTTAATGGTTAATTAGATAATTAACTACCTATACTTCTGTTAAAATGCTTTAATAATCAATTTTTTTTCCTAGTCTAAACTTTTTAACCAGTTAAAATGCCCACCTCTGACGATACCTACTTATTATTGTACCAATTTTTAACTATTATTACACATTCGTTATAGTATAGTTGCACGTGGTACATAATATTGACGCACTATTTCATGAATCCATATGGCTTCACGAGTATAATATTATATGTGCAATGTGAATGCGAACCATTGACATAGGTACACAATATCACGACAAACGGTCTGTTAAATTTAAACTGTTCATTAAAATTATATAACACACACATATATATATATATATAATATATATACTATAATAAATAGATAATAAGAAAAAAAAACTTATTACTCGTTCGTTTTTTTTTTTTTTTTTATGGAATGAGATTCAGAATCGCATTATATGATTTCAAAACATATCTCGGTGTCGGCTTTCATTTACAATATATTATGTGACGTGTGTGTGTGTGTGTGTGTACGCGCGGGCATTTTTTTTACACTCTAAAGCGCATTGATGGTTTTCTACGTCACAGTGATTTCAGAGAGCGCGCGATTCTACTTCAGCGTTATCGAATTTCGCTGCAAACGGTAGCCTTCTATGTAACCACCGGAGGAGCTGACATTTTTGTCCGGAGCTTAACATATGTTCGTGTGCAACGATCATGATTTGCGTTTTGTACTGTTGTCCCATACGCATATATAAATCATAAAATAATTTAATATATCTTATATATACCTACACGACTGCTTGTGGATATTTAAAATGGTAATGGCAATGAGTTATTGAACATATTATAATATTATAATCAAAATATATACCTACCGTTTTATTTTTTTTATTTTTTATTTATTTATAACTATAATTGTGTCACAATCATAACATTACAAATAATATTACGTAGTTATGGACGTAATATATATAAGGTGTAACAAGACTATTTGACAAACTTCGATTACAAATGTTACTATATTTATTAAATAAATCCGTTATACCCTGTGTATATAGACATTTTTTTTTATTCTACCTTTCACATCAAACATTGTGTTTGAACTTAAATACGTGATTACGATAATTAATTATTATAACATTTATAATACAATAAGTAGAAATCGGTTTTAATAAGCTATAGAAAAATTGAAATTATTTAAAAATGATTTTGTTGTAAACGATTTTTATATTTTCTTTTTGTACAATTAATTAATATTTAAATGACAGAAAAATATAATAATGTATATAAACGTATAGTGTATACGAAATAGCAGCCGTACAATTTAAATATAAACACAGATATTACTATGCTAGCTGCTATAATTAATTTAAATTTTATATTATTTTCAAAGTTATTTATATAGTTGTAGGTATTGGCTTGAAGTCTTGTACTTTTAAATTATTACGTATTTGCAATAAAGTATGTTGTAAGAACATTATCGAACGCAATTCAATAAATATAATTTAAACGTTTATTATTTTTGTTATATTGAAAATGTTTTAAATGTTTAACTATGATATCAAATTAAATTATGTTCGTTTTTTGACCTCTCATTGTTGATTATCTACAGGGACCCTAAGACCTCCCGGTTTGATTGGTGGAAGCAAACCCAAGGTTGCCACCCCAGCAGTCGTATCGAAAATTGAATTCTACAAACGAGAAAATCCAACGATATTCGCGTGGGAAATTCGCGAAAAGCTCATATCTGAAGGTAATAATATTATCGTATTATGTATAAGCTTATAATATAATATATTAACTATTTAATCGAGCTTAAAATTAATATAAGTCTCTTGTGGTTCATATAAATGGTTAGTTGATATATATCAATATACTTTTATTATTTTTTTATGTTTATTTAGATTATTATTTTAATAATCAAACGATTATAGGTATAGGTGAATAGGTGACGACGTAGGTGACTAAAACACAGTTACTATAATTATTACACAAATATAAACAGCTACTTTAATAATAATTTATTCGGGTCTTTAAGAAAACGTATACCTAATTATCAGTTAGCAGTTAGCACAGAAGATAGGTACGTTTCTTTTAATCAAACTATATGATATAAATGATAGATTGAGAAATTGAAGCCATAACAATTATATTAAAATAATAATACATACCAGTATCTACTTACAAGCTTTAACATTCACGATTATATTTGATACTCGTATAATTTTTAAAATATTTTTAATTGATCATTTTTTGTTATAATATAAATACTAACTCTTCTAGCGATCACTATAAGAATTGCTAAACACAAACAAGTATAAGTACCTATTTATATGGGTTTATTTACATAAAAATGTATTCAAATATGTTTTACACTTGGTAGGTACTTTCATTTAACTCGAATACTAAAATATTTTTTTTTTACAATAATTACACCTACAGACCAAAAGAGTAAAAATAAGAAGAGCACCAGACTAAAAATGAACCATCCTATTGTTAATTGCTATTTTGTCTGCGCCTATTCACGTACTTAATTTGAACCTCTTGTTAATAGTTTTAAATGTATACAAAACTACTAACACAGTTTTATACGTTTCATAAAGATGAATTTAAAGTAGTCGTACTCGTATGTATGTAACTCAAAAATAATATTGAAACTATTTTATTTAAAATTTACTACACACATACAGTTATCTTACATAAAAAATGAACTTAATATGTTAAATTAATTTTAATATAACTATAACTTAAGTTGGATTCATTTTTAATCAGTTATTCCAATATTATCTAGTTTTTTTGTGCGTAATTTAAAATATTAAATTACAATGATTCGATCTCGAACTTGACACACACACACATTTTAGGTGCATTATAGATACTATTTATCTTATAGTATCTTACGTTATCTTATAGAAATATTTCAAAAGTAGATTGAACGGAAAATATATTGTTATTACTTATTATAGGTACCTACATACACGTTAGACGTAAAATGTGAAGACATTATTAAAATATAAATGGTATAGGCAATAGAGTATGCAGTGTACTTACCTATACACAACTCAACGATAAATCGAAACAAATATGTATTGTAAAACATGGCGTTTATTATAACGTTGAAAAGAGAACAAATCAACTGCATGATTTATGAACGTTTGCGACCTACGTGTTTACGTGCATTCGCATTTGTCGACATTATTATTATATTAGCGGTCCGCAGACGTGTCACGATCGTCGAACGATATCATAGATGTTTAGGCACATAATATGTCCATAATCTAAGTATATTATTATATTATACCTGCCTATCTATATATAATAATAATATTGTATATTATTATTGTATATTTCTATAGTATGGTGTACCTACGTGACTCGCCAAGTCGACGTTTATCTTACGTTCACGTTGTTTCGTAACGAATCATTGAAACATATTATCGTTTTTAAAAACGACATCACACAGACGCAGGTTCGTAATTAAATTGGTCATGGGGATCATTGGGTGTTCGGCGTGTGTACAGCAATAGTATACGTACCCATATATACGTGTGTACGCGTTGTACATTGTACGCCTCCGACGGTAATTCGACGTGGGCTTGAAGGCGCATTTCTATCTCCTTTTCATCGTAATATTTTCTTTTACACATGGACTATGGACACATCGTGTACTCGGCAATAGTTGATGTGAATGTGTGTGTGTGTATATGTCATTTATACACAGAATACTTGTGTATAGTGGTTGTTCAACATTTATATTGTATTATTATTATTATTATTATTATTATTATTATTACCACTATTATTGTCGTCATCATTATCGCAGTCGTCAAATCGATCGGCGACGACAAATATATATAACAACGGGTAACGAATTTATCTTTTCCATTTTACCAATTATATGACGGCATAAAAGGATTATGTTTTTCGTGTGAACCGAACAGAATGAAAATTATTATATTGTGGTGTGCCGTGTGTCAGTCACGTCAGCGAACAAGCTACTTCTTGGGTGCTGCCGGTCGGAAAACGTTCACCTGAATGGATTTGAATCGTCAAAATCTTTTCTCGTCTCACTCGCTCAAACACTATTTCTCTCTTTCTCTCTCTCTTTTTCAATTGTGCTCGTTCGGTCCATTTCCTAATGACCGGGAGAATTATGAAAATGTAATAAGTATTACACGCTATATAATATATATATATTAAAAATAACGATAAATTGTGGATCAAAGAGAGATCGAGTTAGTGAAAATCCGATCGATTTGGTTTTAGCGACAACGGTGTAATAATATTTCTAATTTCTTATCTCTTTTAATCAGGTAAATTTTCACGTGACTATTATAATACCACAATTATCACAAAAACCACACTCTATATTACATGTTTAAAATGTTAATCAAAACAAATATATTAGTGTATAACAAAAAATTTAAATCATTAAATTAAGTTTCTTAAACATAATAAATACGAGAAACGATATTATGGTCACCAGATAATGATTATAGAATCAATATATATTGTTAGTAATTAAAATATATTTATCAATTATTTGTATATTTACTTACAAAATATAAATCGTAGTATTTATCTACAAATGGTATTCATCTATACCAAATAATAAAAGTTGCCGAAAAAAAGAACAAAATTAAAAAACTGAAATCCTTTAATACTTATACCGGTTTCACAACAACTGTCTCTTAAAATACAAATATTATTTCGGCTGTTTGGATAATGTCATACAATATTGTTTCCATTTTGTATTTCATATTTTTTACCGACTTTTAGGGAAAAAAAAATATTTCTGTTTTGTCAGTTTAATACACCAGTATAAAGTTGGTTACATACCCGTGTAAAGAAATTTGTTAATTTTACTAGGTATAGAAAATAATGTTGATTATTTATAATAATAATTTCGTATCTTTTATCAGTAATTTGTTTATTCTTGTTATTATTCTGGCAATTTCGTAAGATTTTTTTTAATAACTGTCAAAATAAATTTAAAAAACAGAACTTAAAATCTATTATAATATTACTTATCTTATTTGTAATATTTAATTAGTAATAACCATAAAACATTATAATAAACATTTACAAATATAATAAATATGAGATATTCCACGTATATACATATGTAAACTGTTGTTTATATAATTGTATTATATTCCAAACTTTTATTAGATTTTACTAGTAATGAAAGTGTTAAATTCAATCATGTATCTACCAACCTACCCTATCATTATATACAAAATATGATTCTGAGCAAAGATGTCCTGTCAACCTATACATTAATCAGTTTATTTAATAATGTATTGATATGATTGCTATTGGAATAATTTATTAATTAGTATTACCATAGGTTGATTTAAAACATTGAATTTATTTTATTATTAGTCAAAATAATAATAATAATAATATATATTTATACCATCATATTCGATTATTATTATTTACCTACATTTATTTTTGATTCAATACTACTTTACCGTAAATAGGTGCATATACTTTATAGTATAAATCTATGAATAAATAATATCTTCAAACCAATTTACATATTTTAAAAATGTCGTACCGTATACTAAAATTCATAATATGAGTAAAAGTTTTAAGTCCCCATAAAGAATATTTTTAAATTATTATAAACAAAATAATTAACAACGTTAAAATATGCAATTTCGTCTAAATTTGAATAAATATTTTTTAGGTATTTTTGCTTCAAGTATACAATATTCTTGAGGAATATTACATACAATTTTCAAATTATAGGCATGCATATCAAAAATTTATGACATTTTAACTAAAAAATAATTTGAAAATCTTAACGATTTTGACGGAGTTTGTTAAGATTCTATATAACTTAAATACAATTTTATGGTCAGGTTCAACTTTTTTTTATTTCTATAAATAACAACTTATGAGTAACCTTATATTAAATTTCAAGGAATTCTTTTGTTATTTAAATGTTGTTATATATTTATACTATCCAGTTATATATATTTTAACATGTATTATGTGTGTACTGGTTAAGTATAATACTATGTTATAGACACCTGTTATTCAATTTACCGTCACGCCTTTTCTGTCATCACAAATCTATATATTTTAATTTATTTATTACACCTACTTAACTGATTAATAATTCATTATTGATTCATCAACATAGCCAGTATTTGAAGTTAGGTTTAAAATATTGGGAAAATAGTATTTTCATTAAACTTGGAAAAATCAAATAAATTGACATATTGTGACATATTGAGTATTGACATACGGAATATTAGACTATAAATATGTCAATATTAATTGATAATAATAATAATAATATTATTTCATGCCTATAGAAACATTGATCTTTAGATGTTTACTTATAAATACAGAAACAATCTATAAGAATATAAATACCAAAATACACTTTAAATATATTAGTAAAATAAATATAAGACAAGTAATTACATTTTTAT
The DNA here is from genome assembly GCF_020882245.1 of Rhopalosiphum padi. NCBI lineage: Eukaryota > Metazoa > Arthropoda > Insecta > Hemiptera > Aphididae > Rhopalosiphum > Rhopalosiphum padi. The sequence continues at coordinate 2,970,004 of NC_083599.1, read as the reverse complement.
TAGCCACGTAGGTACCTATTTAATTTATCGTGATCTGTAGATATCTAGTTATTTATTATTAAAAATGTGTATTTGCAATGAAATATTGGTTTCAAATATATATATGATATATTTCTTTATTTGACGAATTTCAAATAATGTTTGAAAATATTGATGATAGAAACATCAAAATTGTAATGAAGACTTGCAATTATGCAAACCGTTAATAAACGGTAAAATGAAAATGTATAACTACTATATGATGATATTATAGATTTAAGTAAACATACAATTATAGGAATTCTTGGTATAAATGTGGAAAGTGGTCATTATAATAATAAATATTCTTTAGAAATTATTTGCTTATGAATTTATTTTGAAATATACATAATTTATGTAAATATTCATATATTTTATTATTTTATCATTTTCGTTTTTTAGAGTTTTTTTTTACTTTTAAGAATGAAATCATACATTTTCAATTCAATATTTCTAAATGAAAATTTTTCTGAATATTCCTATTTCCTACTTATAAAAAAGCATATTATAAGTAGTAATAATTGCTTAAAGCTTGATGAGCGGAATGTTATGGCACTGATTTAAACTTTAAATAGACGCCAATATCAATATTTATAACAAATCAGCTAATCGATGAATTCGACTTTTATACATCCAAATTCTCGAAAAATAAAATAAAGAAAAATATTTTTAAAAAAATAGCAATAAAAAATAGAATTCATTTTTTGTTATGAGTTTAAAATGTATAACAGAAATAGCTAGGTATATTTATACCAACACTTAACATTTTTAGTGATTATTACTGTTCAGCGTTCACTGTCGAAAGAATATTATCACCCATCTTATGATTTATTAACACTCCACGACAATAATACGCATAACATATTATCATTATATTATACGAAATCATTTAGATCGTGTGTGGGATCGATGCGGTGGCACATGTCAACCTAAACAATAGTATACCTATGTTGCGTATTACGTCGGCACATTATATTATAGGTACATACACCTGTAATGCGAAGGGAATAATTTGACTACCTATATATAGACAGTTGTTGAGCAGAATATAGATAGGTATATACGTAGATAAAATAATATGTAGGACATATCTACTCGAGTTGCACGACTGCAGCAGTCGGTTCCAAACATCTATGCTCAAGTGTTCCTTTGTGAGAGGCCCATCCTGAATATACAACCGATGCGTTTGGTCGGCATAAAATATTCCAAACCTAGTAATTTCAAACGCTGGCTGTAGTCGAAAAATAAAATTTACAAAATATTTTTAAAAATAATATTATATGTATATAAAAAAAAATATATATAAATAAATAAATATTTTAAGAAAATAAAACTCCTATACTAAATATTACCTATTTAATATGAATTTCAAAGAGGTTAACGAATATGGAGTAGTATACATACTTTTTGAGAATTTGAGCAGCTTACGCATTCTAAGAAATGAGAATATTCCAAGCCATTTGTGTATTTACAACTGCCCGTTTTAATTTAGAACTCAACCATAATGGTTAGAAGTGCCCCTTAGCGCGAGCTCTGCGACGGTGGTCACATCTCCTTATAATGGCTACAACATAGGGAAAAACAAATGAAATATATTCACTATCGTTTTTCCCTTTCGATAATTTTTTAAATGCCACTTCAACAATCGGAAAACGAAACACAAAGAGCGTATCGATAGTTAATCAAACAATGAACCGGTAAAAATGTTTTCTTCACGAAATCGCACATTATTACTAACTTAAGATTGAAATTATTAAAATAAAAAATAAACATATTTATCTGATAATAATATTCTAACTGTATATATTATGTAAATGTGGTATGACCGACTTGGACATGGACCCACTTGAGAAAAGTTCGTGGACCACCGGTTGAGTACCTACCACTGACGTACACTATATACGTATATCGTGTACATGGTTTCAGGATAATAAATAATATTATTATCGTTTGTCTGACTGGAGATGTTTTGTGCATGTTCGCAGGAGTGTGCACGAACGGCACGGCGCCATCGGTGAGCAGCATTAACCGGATACTGAGGAACAGGGCGGCGGAGAGGGCTGCGGCCGAGTTCGCCAGGGCTGCCGGGTACGGTCTGTACCAGGTGTCGCACCCGTACGCGTCGTTCCCGTGGCCGCCGCACCCGCACGGCATGTGGCCGGGTGTGGCCGCGGCTGTCTCGTCGTCCGGCGGACTTCCGTTGCACCACGGGCCAGGCGCGTCCAACAAGGCCACGCCACTGCAGCACATGATCAACGCCCATCAGCCTTGCGGCGTCATGTCGTCCAGAGATCTCATGCCCAGGCTCATAGGTGAGTGATGCGCCCTTTCTGTATATTATAATATGCCATATAGACCTTATTGCGCTATAGTTGACTGGCAGGTGATGCCGATAGACCTATGAGGACGTGTGGAGATTTTACCTTTGTAGGGCCTTTACTGTTGGTGGTTTTATTTTTTTTTATGAATCGTATTAAAAACAAATGCGATTATACGTCATAGTCTACAGAAGAAATAGTTCGGCACTGTTTTTTATTGATAAACACAAAAATGTCTCTTCTTCTTTTTTATTTAAATATTGCCGTTTTTTACACCATGGTGTATAGTTTCCTTCTGAGTCCGTGGAACGATGATGATTGCGGAACGAATCACTTTAAATTACAACTTTATATACTCTTTATAAACTATCGCTGGTTTATTAATTTATGGTCTATTGTCGATATTTAAGTTGCTTTTGTGTGGTGTAATAATTATTATGTTTTAACGTAATTTTAAGACATAGTCAAATATGTTATATGCGCTCGCTGGGAAGGGTCCAAATTTCATGATACTCGATTGGCATAATTTTTTTGAAAGTATTTACTCAATAAAGTATAGTCATATCTATATCATCACAACTCACAACAGATATTAACGTCTAGAAAATACCAGGGTTTTCGTATATAAGTACGAGATCATACTTGTAGATGGATGGGGAGATTAAGAGTTTGATTATCTACCCGTGAAAATGTATTCTGAGTACTACCTATTTTAGGTAATGGCATATACTATATTATCACGAATTACTAAATTAGTTATCGTCTACTCAATCCATTAGTATCGTTTAATTGTTATTAACATTTTTTATTTTTACTTTCGATGCAAATTTACTATCGAGTCCTTGCTAAGATTAATTTAACCATAAAGTATGATAACGACCGAGTTGGTACCTATATAAAAGAGCGGTGGCTTAATCGTTTTCACAGCCTCACTGTTATATAATTTCTAGATTCACCCATGTTTTGTTCATTGAATATGATGCCTACTACTTTTTTGTAGTGTAAAATTTAGAAGATCCTGCATTAATTGTTATTTACCGCATGTTTAAAATATATATCTATAGGTATATAGGTATTATAATATACGTAATGCACGTGGTCACAATATATTAGGCGGAACTCGGCATCGATTCCGAGGGGGGAGGATAAAAATGAATTGTGGTTTAGGAACCCAACGTTTGCTTCCCCCACGCCCACAATGTATTTCCTTCCGCACAATAACCAAAAACTTTCATTTTTAAGATAAAAGTAAAACCAAAATATTCATAGTGAAATTGCCAAATATATCCGTGGTAAAGCGTAGTCATATTATATTAGGCGGAACTCGGCATTGATTTCAAGGGGGAGGGCAAAAATGAATTGTGGTTTACGGACCCAACCTCTGCCTCTCCCCACTTACACAATTCATTTCCTTCCGCACAATGACCAAATACTTTCATTTTTAAAATAAAAGTAAAAACAAAAAATGTATAACAAAAATGACGAAAGTATTCAAATTTAGTTAAGAAGGTTCGAAAATCCTACAACGTTCAGTATCCACCGATATTCGTTATAATATATTATATCGTTTATATTATTTTTCTGTTATAATAAACGATAATAAACGTTAAATATTTTCATACTTTGACATTACCGGAGAATATAATGAGGAAGTGATTTGTATTAACCGTATTATACTAAAAAAATATGCGCTGTTTTTTAATATTTAGATTGGATATTGATAAATTATGTTTGTATTGACATTAGAATAAAAAGGACAAGGAATTAATTTCGGAATAAAATCTGAATAAAATATAATATATATATTTAAAAAGTGAATTATTAATTTTCATTAAGTGAAATCAAAAAATAAAATTAATTTAATTTAAACTGTATTGTATTATTATTGTATTATACAATACTTTAAATTGGTGATCACTTTCAATTTATTTTTTCAATAGTGATAAGAAAAGCATTAATTTACTCAACTTATCTCGCTTAATGCTATATATTTATTAACAAATATCAATATAAGCGTTTAATTTTTGACGCATTTTGTCAATTAATTTCTATCTTATGCGACATTATGAGAGAGTGGTACAATTTTATACGATATGAAACATTTTGATAATACTATTGAACATTGCGTTATATGAAAAGAAATCGAAAGTTATTGTCAAAATGAATTTAATATATTTTATTATTTTTAATCTTATTATTTTTTACTTATTAAATAATTAACTTTTTCATGCTATTTCGCTATTTGTTCTTATGCCTAGACTTTTTCACCGGATTTTTTCCATGAACTTTACATTATCTTTTTCCCAATTATAACATAACACTATATCAATATTCTTACGATTATGTTTTGATAATAATGCGTTTTATGAAATCATAACGATACTTTTGTAATAATTACTGTTGTAATTAATACCCATACTCCTGGGTTTGAATTTAAAATCCGATAACAATGAAAAGGTGGAACTTATACACATTACGTCCTGTTATTTGTCATCAATATATCCGTTGTAGCTATAGCTTACATAATACATAACGGGGGAATTATTTCAATCACTTGTTATATAGTAGTAGATATTATAGTGAGTTTTCTAACGATCTTGTAGTCTTTTACAAATAAATTGTAACAACAATGACCTGCAGGTATCGACCTTTTAAAATTTAAATATTTTACAATTGTTTTCATAAATATGTATAAACTAAAATAAGTTTTGTCAGTTTTCATTTAAAATCATCATTTCGATCGGTAAAATCTACTTTTGGTACAGTTATTGACTTATCGTATACAAAATTATAATAATGTCAGTGCTCTGCAGCTTTTGCATTACGTATAACCAAAAATAAAATACTCTCGCTGATTTTTCGTTTGCATTGGGTTTGCATTTTATTGTTGGGAAATCATACACGTGGTACTAAATAATGGCGTAAGTTGCATGTTTGCGGGTCACTATCGCATTATAGTAATCGTCAATAATAAAATATAATAATAATAACTACACTGTTGCATCCGATCGTGCAAATGAATACTGCATACAAGACCACGGCACATCGTAGGTACATTTATATTATATTATGTATGTAATAAGTATAAAACGTGTCTCGCGTCTGCAAGTATATATAATATTATACGCAGTGGTTCAAAAGGTGGTTCGTGCAACCGGTTGTTGACAAATTGAACGATTGCGGCGGGCAATTCAAGTATCTTTGAAATCCTACGGAGAAGAAAAAAATTCGTTTCGATTTACCTATCGTACGTGTTTTTACGTCGTTTTACAGCGCGGCACGAGTGAACCTATATATATATATATATTCATTTAAACAATATTATTACTATGGATGCGCTTTGCGAGATTACGTGTCAATCGTATAAAACGACAAAATGTACTATAAAGCTCTGAATTCTGCAAGCTCTGAGTATTATTCTTGTACCGAATATATTTATTACGTCTTATGAAATTCGATCGAAATTGGTAAATAATTAACCGTGTAAATGGTTGATTTATTTGTAATTATTCGAATTGTCGCCGTCATCGTTTAACTATAATACAAGTTACTTTATCAATATTCAATATTATTCATATTATTCCACTCCACGATTTATGATTATCATATTATATTGCAAATCTATTAAAAATAAATAATTCGTTATACGACATATTGGGTTCGACTAGCAGCCGCCGTGATATTTAGCCTATCACTGCAGGGCGATAGATAGCGATTTTCATCCTGAAAATCACTAATATAAGGAAACCCGTGAAGCAGTAGCTGATTTATCATCTGTGTGTTATAGTAATAAACACAACGAAATCGTATCTGTTGAAATTCCCATGAATAATAAAATCAGAAAATACCAGAAATGTTAGAATAACTTAAAAAAATAAAATAAAAAATACAATATTAATTAAATGCATGAATGATCATGAAAGAATCGTCCACCGTCTAGAATACCATCTGGATTTTAAACCAGTTTTCTACTCGGCATAATTCAATCTATTTTAATCTTTTTTTTTCTTACCATAAAATATAAATCCTCAGCTGATTTGAAATTAAAACCACGCGATTTTCAAAACTGTAATTCCATTAAAAACGAATTAGTCCACAATTGTATCATATTATGTATTATTTAAAAGTGCATAATTTAATCCGGCAAACTGGTTTCAAACATTCAAAATATTGTATTTAATTCACCATACTATGAACAGTATGAACGGCTCTACAATTAAATAGTCATTCATCGTGACTTATAATATTATACACAATAACCAGTTAATTATCTTATTAAAATTAATTTTAGATAATATATTATGAGATCCATTTCGTAATGTGTATAATGTATTAATGTTTTTCCTAATTAATTATTACACCATTCAAGTAATACAATTCGATTATAGTTTTTGTGTTCAATTAATATATTATTATACGTATTAATATTGCACGCTTTAATAGTTTAAAAAAAAAATATAAGCTATTTGTACATGATATTATTATAATTTTAAAACACTCGTAGTTCCTACTGTTTTTCCGGTAATGGATAATTAAATATTAATTAGGCGTAATTCTATACTATAATTTAAAGGTTAGGAAAGGTTAGTATTCGCAATTATTTGTGGTAGGTAATAATTTAGATCGAATAATACGAACCGGCTTATTATAATTTATTGTAAAAGTTTGAATATTTATTAATAGCTTAATGAAATATATTTTTTTAATTAGATATTATGACAGATCAATAGCTGACCCTATTGTACATGATTATATACCTAGGCCGTTTTAGTGACTGATTCGTGACGAAAAAAACTTGTTGATATTGTAACGTGGCCAGAGGGTGACTAGTTAAATACAAGATATCCAGGTAGAGCCGTGGGACCGTGCAGTAGATATAATTACCGTA